>NC_140590.1:706882085-707554392 GCF_964204655.1 Triturus cristatus
GCGCGCCCACTTAACGCAGTTCGTTCCGTGCGCGCACGGTGCGCTTCGCGCACCGCGCGCCCACTTTACGCAGTTAGTGCCGTGCACGCACGGTGGGCACGCGGTGCGATGACAAAGCAAGAAAGCACGTCAACAAATCTGTTTCTGCTTTCCTCCGTGACTATGGTATGGGTGCCATTTACCACAACAACTTGCGTTATGACATGCAAGACATTTATAGAGGAGATGGTGTGCACTTCAATGATGAAGGCTCTTTTTAGAGCCCCCTAATATCTAAACACTTAAATCTGATTTTCATTTTTTTTTTTTTTTTTCTACCGTACGCTTACCGTAAGCTTACCGTACGCGTACCCCGTGATTTTTTTTAAAATCAATAAATGTTTTTTTTGTACTTTTCTGTCCTTCTTTGACCCCCTTACAAATGTTAGGGGGTCTGTAACTCTCCTCATTGCCCCCTTTCCTTGTTTTCACTCTTTTTTTCAGAGTGAAATACACAAAATGGCGGCCGCCGCTTCCTGGTTTCGGCCGATTCGAATGTTTACTAAGATCTAAGAGCCAATCAGAATCGCGCTCGCGCACGCCACCGTACGCTTACCGTAAGCGTACGGTAAGCGTACCGTAAGCGGGCTCAGATATATATATTGATTTAAAGGCTATTTTCTCAGAATCTACTGAACAGATTTACACCAAACCTACAAAAGGCACTTCCTTGACCTAGGGACTACCTCTCTGCCAAATTTTGAGTAATTCTGTTCAGCCGTTCGGGCTGTAGCTCGTTCTAAAGGTCCTATGGAAAAATGCATGGGAAAAACGCGTTTTGGGACCCCCCTTTTATCTCAGCCCCCGCTTGACGGATCCCCCCGAGACTTTCAGGGTAGGAGCGGAGCGTAGCGCCCCACCTATTTTGAGAAATTCGCGAGGATTCGTCGACCGGCGCCAAAGTTATTCAAAATAGAATGTTGAGGTTTTCCTATGGAAACGTGGTCCTAACTATAACTACCTACTGGCGACCGCCAGTAGGTAATATATATATATATATATATATACACAATTTTCTCATTAATAATTTAACTTCAAATCTGCAAATGTTGCAGTGAGATTATCAATGATGTCCTAGAAGATGTCATCAGTGATGTGATATGTGGGGTAATTAGTAGTGCATGGTGAGGGTGTGAGATACAGTTACCTGTGTGAGTGGCTGAGGGGCTTTTGAGTAGCTCTCTAGGTCTCTGACTGGATGTATCAGTGACTGTATGGGTTTGTGAGTGGGTGCGTGAATGGGTGTATAGAAGTGTGAGTGGGTGTGTGAGTGTTTGAATGAGTGTGTCAGTGGATGTATAGATGTGTGAGTGTGTGTGTGTGTGTGTGAGTGGTGGGGTGAGACAGGGTGTGAGTGTGTCTGTGAGTGGGTGTGTGGGTGGCTGTATGGGTGTGTGAGCGGGTGTGTGATTGGCTGTATGGGTGCTTGAGTGGGTGTGTGAGTGGCAGTGCGGGTCTATGAGTGAGTGTGTGAGTGGTTTGTGGGTCTGTGAGTTGGTGTGTGAGTGGCTTTGTGGGTCTTTGACTGGGTGTGTGAGTGGTTTGTGAGTCTGTGAGTGTGTGCTTAAGGTGTTGTATAGGTGTGCGAGTAGGTGTGTGTGGTTGTGTAAGTGGGTGTCTGAGTGGCTATGTGAGTAGCTGTGTGGACCTGTTAGTTGGTTTGTGAGTGGTTTTGTGAGTCTCTGAGTGGGTGTGAGTGCCTGTATTGGTGTGTGAGTGGTTGAGTGATATTTAAGTGGGTGTGTGAGTGGGTGGGTGTGTGAGTGAGTGAGTGAGTGAGTGAGTGGGTCTGTGAGCGGATGTGTGAGTGGTTTTGTGAGTCTCTGAGTAGGTGTATGTGTTTTTTAATTAGGATCTGGAGCCACAGATCTGCTGCAGTCGGAAAGGGGCTGTGCTGAGCATCCCAATTGAGGATCTGTGGATCTTCACGCATGAAAAAAATGTTTTTGGGCAATTTCTTGCCCCTGAGGGGTACCTCTGAGACCGCACCATCAGTCCAATGGGGCAGGATCCCTCTATCCTGACCTTCTTATATCCTATTTATACTTTATCCTCCCCCACCCCGAGAACCATGCCCCAATGCGCAAAATGGTGACCCCAACTTTTCGCTCAGGTTGTGGCCAGCCAATCACTGCATTGCTGTTGTGGTGTGGTAAGTGGATCTGTGTCTCTAGATATACATAAATATTTTTTCTTATATAATGCCAAAACTACTGAACAGATTTACACCAAATAACAAAAAGCATTCTTTCAGGACCAAAATCTAGCTTTCTGCCAAATGTTTTGTAATTACATTCAGCAGTTTGGGCTGTCGTTATGTCTAAAGTCCCTAAGTGAAAATTGCATGGGGAAAACATGTTTTAGGAAATCTGATTTTCTCGCCACCTGCTCAACCAATCATGCTGAGACTTGACAGACAGCACATGACGTGAGTTGTACACTAGTGTTGACAATTTCTTAAAGATTCGTCAAACGGTGCCAAAGTTATTAGTAAAACAACAAAAACAATCCCTATGTAAACTAGGTCCTAATTAGAACTACCTACTGATGACCAGTAGGTTATATATATATATATATATATATATATATATATATATATATATATATATATATATATATCACTGAAAAAACCATAGGTTTCACACACGTTATAGTTAGGAATTAGCATTTAAAAAACCTTGCAAATTCACTGAAAAAACCATAGGTTTCACACATGTTATAGTTAGCGGAAATTTTACTGATAAAAAACCAATGAAATTCCCCCGTTATAGTTAGTGCAGGCAACTATAACTCACGCGACCGCAATCCTCTGCTGATGCTAATACTGTATTTAGACACTTATTTGCCCATGTCTTCTTCCATACATTTTTAGCTATACATATATTACAAATATTTTTTTTTCATAAAGACACATATGTCATCAGCAGAAGATTGCGGTCGCGTGAGTTATAGTTGCCTGCACTAACTATAACGGGGGAATTTCATTGGTTTTTTATCAGTAAAATTTCCGCTAACTATAACATGTGTGAAACCTATGGTTTTTTCAGCGAATTTGCAAGGTTTTTTAAATGCTAATTCCTAACTATAACGTGTGTGAAACCTATGGTTTTTTCAGTGAATTTGTACGGTTTTTTAAATGCTAAGTTACTTTACGCCATTCGTGGCGTGCGCGCCCACTTAACGCAGTTCGTTCCGTGCGCGCACGGTGCGCTTCGCGCACCGTGCGCGCACAGTGAGCACGCGGTGCGCTTCGCGCACCGCGCGCCCACTTTACGCAGTTAGTGCCGTGCACGCACGGTGGGCACGCAGTGCGATGACAAAGCAAGAAAGCACGTCAACAAATCTGTTTCTGCTTTCCTCCGTGACTATGGTATGGGTGCCATTTACCACAACAACTTGCGTTATGACATGCAAGACATTTATAGAGGAGATGGTGTGCACTTCAATGATGAAGGGAACAGAGTCTTCCTCTTGAACCTTAGACTCTGCATCGGTACTTACTTGTAGGTACCACTAAAAAATCATTTCATAAACACAACGGCTCTTTTTAGAGCCCCTTAATATCTAAACACTTAAATCTGATTTTCATTTTTTTTTTTTTTTTTCCTACCGTACGCTTACCGTAAGCTTACCGTACGCGTACCCCGTGATTTTTTTTAAAATCAATAAATGTTTTCTTTGTACTTTTCTGTCCTTCTTTGACCCCCTTACAAATGTTAGGGGGTCTGTAACTCTCCTCATTGCCCCCTTTCCTTGTTTTCACTCTTTTTTTTCAGAGTGAAATACACAAAATGGCGGCCGCCGCTTCCTGGTTTCGGCCGATTCGAATGTTTACTAAGATCTAAGAGCCAATCAGAATCGCGCTCGCGCACGCCACCGTACGCTTACCGTAAGCGTACGGTAAGCGTACCGTAAGCGGGCTCAGATATATATATTGATTTAAAGGCTATTTTCTCAGAATCTACTGAACAGATTTACACCAAACCTACAAAAGGCACTTCCTTGACCTAGGGACTACCTCTCTGCCAAATTTTGAGTAATTCTGTTCAGCCGTTCGGGCTGTAGCTCGTTCTAAAGGTCCTATGGAAAAATGCATGGGAAAAACGCGTTTTGGGACCCCCCTTTTATCTCAGCCCCCGCTTGACGGATCCCCCCCGAGACTTTCAGGGTAGGAGCGGAGCGTAGCGCCCCACCTATTTTGAGAAATTCGCGAGGATTCGTCGACCGGCGCCAAAGTTATTCAAAATAGAATGTTGAGGTTTTCCTATGGAAACGTGGTCCTAACTATAACTACCTACTGGCGACCGCCAGTAGGTAATATATATATATATATATATATATATATATATATATATATATATATATATATATATATCTCAGCAATTCAATCCCACAAGGTCAGGAAGGAGGCGGCACAACCGTCCATGATTCAATTAATTTATTCAGCTACAACAACGCGTTTCAGCCGCGGACGGCCTTTGTCAAGTTGTTTTGCATTTCTCACGGTCGCCATTTTAAATGTAACCTCGTCACGATAGACATAAACAAAATATCCATTGCGGCAAATTTGCGCTATTGCATAAATAGAATTCGTAATTAGCACATTATTTAAGCACTTCATTCATATCTGCCTGATAAAATAACCAAGTAAATTAAACGTTTTCAATGACAGAGCTTTGAGACATTCCATAGAAATAGACAAACAGTGGCGGCTCTCTCTGCTGTTACCAAATGTAAATGAGAGTGGCATATATTTACATGATTGAAGCAATCAATTGAATCAACGTGGTTAAGATACAGAGTCACATGACGGTAAACAATCAACCACAATTGTGGTTACTTCAAGAATGTCATTATTAACGTTGCCTCTTCATAATAGACATAAACAAAATACCCATTGCAACAACTTTGCGCAATTGCATAAATAACATTTCTAATTAGCCTAATGTTTAAACAATTAATTTGTACGTACTTGGTGGAATAACCAAATAAAGTAAAGCAATATAACCTTTTCGTTGATAGAGTTGCAAGGCATTTCATAGGAGTAGGAAACAGTGGCAGCTCTCTCTCCTATTGCCAGATATATATGAGTGTTGCATATATTTACATAATCAAATAAATCAATTAATTAATGTAATTGTCACCTAGAGTCATCACATAGTGGTAATCCAGCAACCACAATTGTGGTTATTTCAACCTTAGTCAAAATAAATCATTTCCTAATCGCACAACACGTGGTGTTGACACATGTATACCATTGTGCCATCTCTATATTCCTTTTTAACCGCACTTCTCTCACTTTTGTGGTACAGCCTCCATGTTAATTTCCAACGTATTTCTAACGGAACAAGATTTTACGACCGGAGATAAATGTTTGACACGTGTATTTACAAAAATGTGGGAAAATAAATTTTAAGAAAAGGGGGAATATGTGACTAGTGCTAATGAACCAAATTCTAACAACCATGCTACTATTTTAGATCCACAACTGGATAGAAAATCATGGTCAAAATTTAAGCTACTCCATAATCCTTCCTAGGGATTTCAATTTACACCAACCTACCAATTATATATTGGTTGGTGTAATGTACGTCCAGATATAACAATATATCCAGGACATTTAACTCCCTATTCCGTCTTTTTGTATGAAATCAGGATGACTAGTGGCTCGACCAATTATTTAGAATCCAGGGGTCCCCTTCCGCTAAGTGTCCCCTACAGATAAAAACGCAAGGTTCAGTCTTACCCTGCAATGTGTTGGCACCCACAGTTGGTAGCCAACCAAAGTTATGGCTACCAACTCTATTAAATGGACAATGGTCCATATTAACACTCTCTTTGGACATGGACATTTGCGGATTTGGAGCATTCTGGAAATTAAACACCTATGTGGGTGCTTGATTCTTCTTCCCTGTTAAGTCCGCAAGGAGTTCTCTTATTAAGATCTATAATGTATCGAGTATCCAGGATGCGTAGCTCTTTCTCCCTTTTACCTCCACGGATGTGCTTGAGAACTCGATCAATACCACAGAAGCTCAACATGTTTCTATTGCTGTTGTGTACTATGTGGAAGTGGGACGCGTTCCTCGGGCCTACTACGAATAGCTATAATTCCCACATATGACAATCCCAATCCTTAATTACTGGGGGAGTGGGCCAACTTTATGGCTAAAACCTGCAAAGGAATGCTAGAGATTCTTATAAAAGTTTGCAAAAATAGATTTGGATAAAACCAGACAGGAACTGACGAAATTACATGCTGAATTGGACAAGTATAAGGATGACAAATTGATGATAGACTTTCTAAAGAATTTGGAAGGTCGCCTGAAAAACTACGAAGACGCCATTAAAGCCAAAAAACATTGAAAATTCATTAGGGATAAAAGAGATTACGCAGAGGGCAGGATTCTGACGTATCCTAAACGATTTGACTGAGCACAACGTGATCGTCAAACTCTACAGTCGGCTAAACAGGACCTGCTATCAACCGGCCCCAGTTATTACACCAACCAATATATAATTGGTAGGTTGGTGTAAATTGAAATCCCTATGAAGGATTATGGAGTAGCTTACATTTTGACCATGATTTTCTATCCAGTTGTGGGTCTGTCGGTAATCACTTGTAAAAAAATATTAATGTAAAAAATAAATATTTGTAAAACTTTATTTTTTTTAAATAAATAAAATAGTAGCATGGTTGTTAGAATTTGGTTCACTAGCACTAGTCACATATTCAACCTTTTCTTAAAATTTATTTTTACACATTTTTGTAAATACACGTGTCAAACATTTATCTCTGGTCCTAAAATCTTGTTCTGTTAGAAATATGTTGGAAATTAACATGGAGGCTGTACAACAAAAGTGAGAGAAGTGTGGTTAAAAAGGAATATAGAGATGGCACAATGGTATACATGTGTCAACACCACGTGTTGTGCGATTAGGAAATGATTTATTTTGACTAAGGTTGAAACAACCACAATTGTGGTCGATGGATTACCACTATGTGATGACTCTAGGTGACAATTACATTGATTAATTGATTGATTTGATTATGTAAATATATGCCGCACTCATATATATCTGACAACAGGAGAGAGAGCTGCCACTGTTTTCTACTCCTATGAAATGCCTTGCAACTCTGTCAATGAAAAGGTTATATTTCTTTACTTTATTTGGTTATTCCACCAAGTACGTACAAATTAATTCCTTAAACATTAGGCTAATTATGAATTTTATTTATGCAACTGCGCGAAGTTGTTGCAATGGGTATTTTGTTTCTGTCTATTATGAAGAGGCAACGTTTATAATGACATTCTTGAAGTAGCCACAATTGTGGTTGATTGTTTACTGCCATGTGACTCTATATCTTAACCACGTTGATTCAATTGATTGCTTCGATTAAGTAAATATATGCCACTATCATTTACATTTGGTAACAGCAAAGAGACTGTTTGTCTATTTCTATGCAATGCCTCAAAGCTCTGTCATTGAAAACATTATTTGTCTTTATTTTAATTTACTTGGTTATTTTATCAGGCAGATACAAACGATTTTCTTAAATAATGTGCTAATTATGCACATATAAATATATGTGTGAAGTCTGTTGGGTTCAAACTGGTACATATAATGTAAGAATTTTAAATAATTCCTTATTAAACCACCTGTACCCAAACATTTTGTGCTCAGAATGCATTGAGTTTAGACAGTTGACAAGATAAACTCTTATGATGATCCCTGATTATCGCAATTTAAGAGTGAAGTGTCCTCCTATTATTATAAACTTGTGGCAAATTCTGTCTGATATGTCAGCTTATAATATATTTGCTCTACGGCAACTGAGGTTGTTGTTATGGATTTGTTTGAAGTGGCGGGGTACAGGATAAGTGGGGTCTGAATTGCTTATAGCTCTTAGGTGTTGTAAGATGTGAACATGTGCCTGTAGTTTAGTACTACCGGCATATTTAAGTGCATTCATGGAGGTACACTGCATAGTCAGTTTTGTATGTAAAAAAACTCTTAATTTTATAGGTTTGTCACTAAAAAGCTGAAGTCTACTGTGTCACATTCACACCAAAGCGGCATACTTTGCATGAGCTACATTTGAAAAACCCTTTTCTATGCGTCAGCCAATTGCTTGTTTTTGTTAATTCAGAGCTGCTGGTCACTAATACATTGCTAATGGAAGGTGCTCTTCTAAAAGAGATGGAAAGCTTTATTGGTAGGAACGATCCTATAATGGGATCTCTTCTCATGGAATAAAATGCCCTATCATCTCCGCAACTTGCCTGATCACGGTTCCTTCCGTAAAAAGCTAAAGACCTGGCTTTTCGGTAATTAATCTGTGGTCCTCTCTTCTTGTCGGAGTTTCTGCAAGCGCCATGAGACTCTCTGAGTGATATGTGCGCGATATAAATATCTCTGACTTGACTTGACTTGACTTTGGATTATGGACCATTTTTTGTAAAAGATAGTCCTTAACTTCTATTCTTGTTTACTGAAAGGTACGATTAGTCACAGGTTATTACCGTCACTGTTTTTATTGTATATCGTATCCTTATTTTTATGTTGTGTTTTGTTGCCACTGTGGTCCTTAAATAGGATCAATTCCTACTGTTCTTATTAGCTCGCTTAATTGCATGAGTAATGGTGGTCATGGAATAGCCACGTTCTAAGAATCTAACTGTAGCTTCATCTTGACATATGGTGAAAGTACTTGTCTGGATACATATAAATCAGAACAAAATCAGCTCTACAACTTAAACATAGATCTCCACCCCCCATTTTCCTTTTTTTGAAATATTTTTTTCGAACCCACAGGATTCCCGAGGGAGCACAGGATTCATGCTGCCTCCTGTGAGTATACGGCAGTACCATGCATTAAGGCCTTGCTGGTTCCCGTGGGACTCTACAAGAGCTGTCAAAGGCTTACGCAAGAGTACTGTGGGACCTGCATGCCAATTTGTTTTTGGGGGGTGGGGGTATTTATTTTTTTATATGGTAACCCCTTTAACCTTTGCTTTGTTCTTTTCAGTGAATTTCTGTGGTTACCATAACAAAAAATTGCGTCTTTTTAACCTTTGGCTTTTTTTTCATGAATTTCTAAGGTTTTTAAAAGTAAAGTAAGATCTTATTACTATAAATAACTCAGCAAGTGGCCAAGCTCCAGCTGCGCATGCCCAAGCACTACGGGCAGCCAGCCCTCTGCTGTGCATAGACATTCAGCCATGGATGTAGCCTCATGGCATAGCCTGCGGCCTGGCCCTGAGCCCAACCCCCACAGACCCTAACCCCCATGAGCAGCATGCTACTTATGGATGGACCCCACCCCACATTTCTTTTGGGCCCCACACCACTCCTGTGGGTACACATGTGTCTGCACTGGCTCCCACAGGAGTCCTGCAGAACCACATGGACTGGCCTCACTGGATCCCAAAGGCCCCCCTCAGGTGCTGTCGAAGGCTCCAGCCAGTGAACCAACATTTGTTTTTAATAATGGGCCCAAGGGGTTCCATCAGGGGTCAGGTTACCCTCTTAACCCGCTTCCTCGCAGTTATTAATTTTATATTTCAGTGCATGGGGATGTCCAATAATAGCAGCCTCAACATTTTTCTATATGTTGTGCCCAGCCTGACAGACTCTTCGGTGCCGAGAAAAGCCAAAAAGGGAAAAAGGCCGTTGTAACCAATCAGATCACTCTTTTTCTTAATATGGATTCCTAAGCGGAGTCCTGCTGGGTATTTTTGAATTGTAATTTCTCCAAAACAATGGAACAAATTGAAAAATGAAAGACCCACTTTCTGGGTAAAGATATAGCTTTCTGACAAATTTGGTGTAATTCTGTCCTGTCATGTGTTTTTGCATTATTGTCTAAAATGTCCCATGGATAATGTATGGGGAAGAACTGGATCCACAGATCTATGGAGCCCAAAATCTGTTTTATTTAGCCCAGGTGGGGTCCCTTGGTGTCCCCTCACATAGTTCAGGAGTCAGGCTTCTCCTATCTTGCCACCTTGTATTTTATTTTGTAGGACTCTGTGAAAAGATTATGGTAGCAACTTTTCCTTCAGGTTGTGGCCAACGAAACACAATGCGCGCTTGAGCTGCTTGATCCATGCATCCCCTGCAAAGGTCTGATTTCTCAACAAATTATGAATGGATTTATACCAAATCACAAAAAGCAAGCTTTCTGGACCAAGATCTAGTTTTCTTCACAAATTGGTGTCATTCGTTTAGCATCTCTTGCGGTATCGCTGTTTAATTTTCCCATGGAAAATTGCATGGGGAAAATGTGTTTTGGAAACATCTGGCCCCTTTTTGATAGCCTCTGCATGACGGATCACCACAAAATTTTCCAGGAAGGAGCTGAGTTGGCTTAACATTTTGTGAAGTTTTGTCAAATGGCTCGAAGCTTATTAGCAAACTAAAAAAAAAACTTTTCTACAGATACTGTAATGTGTAATATACATACACACAAAAAGATCAAAATCAAATTAAAATTACCTAGCCATTCACTTATCACATCTGCCAAGACTATTCCTTAGCCTCCCTACTCTGTGTCCTGCCATTTGCTTTGCTGAAGCATTTCAACGTTTTATCTGGATGCAGCCTAGGGTGATGATGATCACAATTAAGGGCAGAACCGTGCAAAGTCTAGTCATCCACTTCTTTTGCTAATTGACACAAGAGCTGAAACACGTTCCTAAACAGGAATGTGTAGTTTCAGATGCCAAGGTAATTCTGTCTCAAAGTTTCAGCTTACCTTACTTCACTTTACATTTTGTCTCTTAAGCATTAATCTCTTTTACCCTTTAGCCTCACCCGCTCCTTAGCTTAACGTCCCTGGTTTCACTGTATAGACACTTTCACATACCCTGAGGTTGTTCTAAACAATGTTTGGCTTTTGAAAAGCATGCGCCTTCTTTGGATTCTTCTGAATAATGTGATTGATATCTCTTCTATTAATTACAGCGCCTACAGCACAATGCATGCCTCTTCTCTTTTTCAGTAGTCATCCAGCTCAAAGATATTGTCTGCCTTCTCAGGTCTGGCTTGACAGCGCCATAGGGCATGTGGTTACCAGGAAAAGAGCTTCACCAAGCATTACCAAGAGTGATACGCAGAGTGCAAATCACCTATGGGGGTATGCCTGGGCACATTATGATGAGGAGTTTCGCATCCATCTAGCATGGGATCCTGAGGCAAAATGTGGGGAGATTGACACAAATTTATGTAATTTCAAACTATGGGCTCCATAAAGCTTGACAAACCCACATTTATAGCGAGTGGCCTACCATAGGTGTATTGGCCCTTTCAGCCCTACCCCACCCGGGAAGGGGTTGGGACAGTAGTCAAGACACAGGGAGGAGCGCTTGGAGCATATTGGGATTTTAACAAAGGCTTATGTATGAGGGAGTACTGTAAGTGTTCCGGCACAAATGTTCCAAGTGCACTAGTAGACATGCCCTCGTGCAGCGCTATAGGGTGGGAGGTAGTGGACAGGGCACACAGGCAGGACAATGGAATCTACACCAAGGGACATACAGAGCTCAGCAAGGTAATCAGGAAATTGGACGCAGGGGAGGGCGTGGGGCACATGGGAATAAGGGGCAGAGGCTCATACGTAAATTGATGGTGAATGACTGTAATGTTGGTCGGCACGTTACTATGATAGAAGGGATGCAAAATTGTTGAGCGACAGTTTTCGGGAAGGATTTAGGCTGGCGTACAGGGGTCCCAGAGCTACAAGATGGACAGAGAACTTGAAATCTGCACGGGCACATAAACAAGTGGTGCAGGAAAAGCTACAGAAGGAGGTTCAGGAGGATAGAATGGCAGGGCCATTTAGGACATGGCCTATGCCCAATTTGATCGTATCACCCTTTGGGGTGATGCCAAGAAAGGAGAAAGGCCAATATTGGCTTATGCAACACTTTTCATGCCAAAAGAGATTTACGTCAATGATTTTATTCAAGGGTAGGTTGCATCTGTATCATATTCTTCTGTGGATGTGACTATGGCCTTGGTGGAACAGATGGGAAAGGGTACACTCATGGCGAAGTGCAACTTTAAGTCGGTTTTCCTGCTGCTGCCAGTCCATCCAGAGGATGTTCAGTTGCTGGGCATTCAATTTGAAGGCCAATGTTATGTCAACAGGGCGTTACCCATGGGCTGTGCTATATCTTGTACCCTGTTTGAGTGGTTCAGCTCCTTCCTACTGTGGGTTTTCATGTGGCACACGGGGAAGAAGATGGTGGGACACTATCTCAATAGCTTCTTTTTTGAGGGCCAACCCAGTTCTGTGGACTGTCAACAACAGATGGAAAGTTTTCAAGAGCTCATGTGTGATGTTGAGGTGCTGCTGGCTCCGAAAAGACAATGGGGCCAGTTCTAAAAACTCTCATTTTTGGGAATCGAATTGGACTCAGTGTCCATTAAAGCGGAATATAGCATGCTACAACCTATGCAATCACATCGCGTTCCTTAACAACTCGGACGTTGTTAGAACGCGATGCCATTACAAAGCAAGTCATTACATCGACTTGCAGTAGATGGCGCTCTAATATCCGGAAGAGTATAATTTACTATTCCAACGCCAGCCTACGCAACACTAGGGAAGGTGTTGCAATAGTAAATTATACTATTCCTTATGTTGAAGCGCCATCTACTGCAAGTCGATGTAATGACTTGCGTAGTAATGGCATTGCGTTCTGACAACGCGGTCATTGTAATAACCATGTTGTAAAGGTATCACGGTCTAATGACCGCGTTGTGAAGGTTGTTTCCAATTAAGGCGCACCTCTCTGATGACAAAAGGGTGCAAATGCAGCTGTTACTAGATTCAATGTTGGAAAACCCAAGGTGATTGTGAAGGAAGTGCAGGTCCTGCTAGGGCTCTTCAATTTTGTGTGTAGAGTAGTCAGGACAGGTAGGACTTTCTGTAGACATCTAGACATGTCCTTAGCCGGGCTGTCATTGCCACATCACCACATGCAATTCCCCACAGGCACACAAGAAGACCAGCCTATGTGGTGTAAGTTCTTGGAGGATTTCAATGGCATTCCAATGGTAACCCAAAAAGAATGCAACTGGAATGTTGAGATATATTCTGATGCTTCTGGGGGCTTCGGTTTGTATTGGCAGGGCAGGTGGTATGCGGAGGAGTGGCCCAAGGTGTGGAAGCACAGGGGCAAGAGCATTGCTTTTCTTGAGTTTTTTTCCCCCTAATGGTGGCAGAGACTCTTTGGGGGAAGGAGCTGGATCACAAAAAAGTGTTATTCAGAGTAGACAATATGGCAGTTGGCAAGAGAACAGCAGATCCTTAAGCTGCTGCACGTCTTCGTGATGAGTTGTTTGAGACATTATACAGCTTTTAAGGTGAAACATGTACCGGGGTGAAAAATGACATTGCGGATGCTTTGTCATGTTCACTGTGGGAGAGGTTCCATGGGCTGGCTACGGAGGCAGACAAGGACAGGACACCTGTGGAACATAGGAAAGAGAGGACGCTTCAGTTGGTGGTAGAGTCGTTGGCCGAATTCATCAGGAAATCGTGTTCGCAGGCGTGGCTGGAATTCATAGCAGGGGGTGCAAAATGGAGGTAAGAGACTTGGAGTAATGAAGAAGACGTAGTACAGTACATCCTCACATTGGTGCAAAAAGGTTTGTCTAAAGTAGCAATAGCAGGGAAACTGGCTGGAATTGCCTTCATGGGCAGGCATTTCTGGGGTTATACACCATCAGCCGGGAAGCAGGGGCGGAGGATGCTGGAGGTGTGGGCAAGGGAAAGAGGATTCCAGCCACAGGTGAGGACGCTGGTATCAAGGAAGTTGCTAGGCCAGGTTTTGGGTGCGTGGCCAATGTTGTACAGGGAGAAAGAGGAAATGGTTTTGTTCTACACTCTTATGTTGGGATGTCTTTTTGGGCCTTCAGGGTTTCTGAATTACTGGGGAGGAAAGGGGCTCCCGGGTTGGATTGGACAGCCGTGGTAAGTACAAGGGGGAAGATTGAGTTGCACATTTGTCAATCCAAGACAGATCAGAGGGCAACAGGAAAATGAGTGTTACTTCAGGTATTCCCAGTTAGGGGTGTGTGTCTGGTACTTTGGGGAGCAATGCGGAGGGTGATTAGTGGGCCTCCCAAGGAGCGGTTTTTCGCCATGCTGATGAAGTACTGTGACTGCGTATCAGCTGCTGTGGGTACTGCGGAAGGCATTGTGAGCCTTGGGGAAGCCCTAGGTGAATATGGGACACATTCTTTTAGGATTGGTCTGGCCACGGAGTCAGCTCAGCAAGGTTGGGACAGGGATAGGATTATCCAGTTAGGGTGCTGGTTGTCAGACTGCTTTAGGCAGTATGTGTGCATGGAGAACAGGGGAGGTTTATGAGTAGTGTCGTTTCGGTTGTATCTCACATATGTTGTTCTTTTCAGGTGCAGTTGCTGGGCTGGAGGCGTTTGAATTGCCAATATAGATTGTAGGACATTAAATTATTAAGTGGATGGAAAGGTACGAATTCCAGAAGGGACAAGGTGCTAATCTCGGGCTTGACAACTGCTTCTATAAAGTGACTCGGCATGGGAAAGGTGGTATGAGATGGCGGGAGCTGTTACAAAACTTGAATAAGTTATTGAAGAGGCATAGATGTCCAGATATTATTGTTTTGCACCTGGACAAAAATGATTTGATGGTATGCAAAGGACAGGCTTTGTTAAAAGAAATGAAGAGGGATATGCTGGAAATGAAGAGGCAGTGGTCAGGAACTTTCATCATCTGGACGAAATTCATTCCAAGGCAGTAATGGAGGGGGCAATGGAGGGGAGCGAAGCCCGCCGCCATTGATAAGGCCAGGCTCAAAATAAATAGGGACATGCAAGTTTTTTGTAGGGATGAAAGATTTGGGTGGGTGGAGCATTCAGAGTTGAGGAACGACGCACGGGAATTCTTTAGAGGGAAAGGGGTTCATTTGTCTGAGTACGGGACAGAGCTGTATTTGTTGCAAATAAAAAAAGGTGCTTGAGAGGACATTGAATGGGAGCAGGTGCGACAGAGGTTCCTGGAGGGGGGGGTGGTCAGAAAAGTGGGATATGGGCCTTTTCGGAGTGGCGGTAGGCAGTTTTAGTTGCCATGGTTAACATTAAGAGGATGGTTGTGAACACAGGGAAATCAGGGTAAGGGGGAGCGGTAATAAAGTTAAACCTAGAGGTAACCACAAATGTAATAGTTAAGATTCAGGATATTTAGGTAGTTAGATGGCAATAGATGTAGGTTAACAGTTCAATGTCAGGGTAGGAGTTTGGTGAAGTACTGAATATTAAGGTGTAGTTCTGTGAGGCAAACCCCTAGGGTTTTGATTGATATGGTGTGCATCTGTCTTTAATAAAGCAGCCCTTTTCACACAATAAGCGAGTATGTGGACTTTGGGGGTCAGGTGACCGAAGGGAGGTGTGTCACCCCCCTGCCCCCCGGGGAATTTGGGATATTGGTCCAGCCTAGGCTACATTTGGCTAGCTTGGGCTATACAAGTTTGGGCTACAGGCCTGAAATATATGCAGCCATTTTATAATTGCAGTCACCATTTTGGTAGATGACAAAGGTGGCCGTCCAAACAGCTAGTGAATTCTCCCTCTCACCCGGCCCCTCAATCTAGATTCCTTTTTCGTTAGGGGTGGGTAATAAATTGGGTACCCCCAAGCTGTTTGTTGTTGAGCACAGGTGCGCAGGGAGGGATTTTTGTGTTTCTTTGCCGCTTGGAGCAGGTGCAAGGTGGTGGGCAGTTTCAGTTGCCATGGTTATACATTAAGATGATGGTTGTGACCATAGGGGGATCAGGACAATGGGGGATTGAAATAAAGTTAAATCTGGAGGAAGCAACAAATTAAAAGTTAAGATTTAAGATTCTTAGATAGATGGTAATAGAGGTAGGTAAAAGTATTTATGGGTATAAATGTTAACAGTTCAATGCCAGGGTATGAGTTACAGTTGCACAATAAAGATGTTAAGGGGGATGGGAGTCTTAGGGGTTGTGGGTAGGGGGAATTAGGTGAAGTACTGTACAGTGAGGTGTAGTTTTGTGACGCAAAGGCCTAGGGTTTTGGTTGATGCGCTGAGCACCTGTCTTCAATAAAGTGCCCTTTTTTCACACAATAAGCGAGTATGTGGTCTGTGCTGCCCCTTTTGGCCCAAAGAGGGAGTGAGGGGACATGTAAACTGTGCGCGTGCAGCAGTTTACATGTGTATGAAAGAAGCAAAGGTGAAAGACGGGCAGATATATGGAGAGAGATATTATTTTTGAGTATGTTTCTGTGAGAGTGTAAAGGTATTGGGTGTGTGAGAGGGTATGCACGAGGTTGTGTATGCAAGAGAATGCCTAAATGTTTAAAGCAGGAATGAAAAATGTATTTTGAGGGCTGCAAAATTGGATTCACACATATCTCAGTGCAGGGATATATTGCCAATCTGTGTTTCCCCATCAAACACTTTCTCCAATTTGATGCTCTTTCATTTCTGGGCTTTCCAGCCTTGCATTCTCCAAGCTGTGCGTTCCCCTGTTCCAGACTCCCTCCCCTGCTGTTCCACCCTGTGTACTCACATCTCTGTTCTTTCTTCCTAAAGTCTTCCACTTTGTGTTCACTGTTCATCTGCTCTCCATTCTGCATTCTTCCATCTTTCCTGCACTAAGAAGGGTGAGGAGAGTGCTTGTTATGCTAGTGCGGGGGGGGGCGGTGTGCCTGTGTCGGCGCACGGTGAGAGGTGTAGAGTGAGAGTGTAGTGTAGAGTGAGGGTGCCTGTGTGAGGGCAGAGTATATGATTAGTTTGTATGAGTGCACGGTGAATGTTGTGACTGTGTGAGAGCAGGCTGTAATGTGTGCCTGTGTGAGAGAAGGGTGAAGGCTCTCTATCTGTATGACTGCAGGGTGAGAGGTGCCCCCTCTGAGTTCACAGAGAGCATTGTGCCCACCTGAGAGAAGGGTGAGGAGTGTACCCGTGAGAGGGTGGGGTTAGAGGTTTGCCCATGTGAGTGCAAGGTTCAACAGATTAAAGCCAGACCTATTGGCATCGCCAATGTTTGTTTGAGTTTCTGGTCAGAAATGTAAGCACAAAGACACCTTGCAATTAGTTTGGTCCGTGTTCTCTTTCATTCTGGCAACTCTTAGCAGACGTGCTTGTCTTTGTCTTATAAAATAGGAAAGTATTTAACATAGTCTGAAGTCTAGCGCATGGTGAAGTGTGTTTTACAGTAGACAAAAAAAGAATGAATACAGCATTCACATGCACGGTGTCTCCCTGGGTGCTCTGCCAATGCAGGAGTATTGAATTGCCCGTCGAGTGACTCAGACAAGGAGCAGTTTAAGAGAGTCTGGTATGAGTGCACCTCATGAGCATATGTCTCTCACGCGGTACCACCCAAACCTGTAGGGTTCCATTGTGGGTTGTGGTTTCTTGTGCATGCCCTTGCCTTCTGTGCGTGCCAATGTGGTGAAATGAAGGTGTTACACTGCGGGCCTGGTGGCACCGGTACATTCAGGGATCCGTATAGAGTGTTCAATAGTGAGCGGTGCCTACTGTCCACGGTGGGCGCCACCAGTGAGCGGTGTCTGCTGTCCACGGTGGGCGCCACCATGAGCGGTGTCTGCTGTCCACGGTGGGCGCCACCAGTGAGCGGTGCCTGCTGTCCACGGTGGGCGCCACCAGTGAGCGGTGCCTGCTGTCCACGGTGGGCGCCACCAGTGAGCGGTGCCTGCTGTCCACGGTGGGCGCCACCAGTGAGCGGTGCCTGCTGTCCACGGTGGGCGCCACCAGTGAGCGGTGCCTGCTGTCCACGGTGGGCGCCACCAGTGAGCGGTGCCTGCTGTCTACAGAATCTATCTCCCACATTGAATTTTCAGCCAGGAGTGCTCAGTGAGTTGCACCTGTAACTAACAAGTGGTTAGAAAAGAAAAGAGCACACATATATAATGCACTGAAAGTAAATGTGTGCACGTATGTAATTGAACAGCTGAATGTATGTAAAAGTATATAGGTACTGGCATTTCATACTGCAGGAACCAATGTAGGGGAACCGTGTACATTGCAATATATGTTGTAAACACCAATCCAGCCTGCTCAACGAACGGAAAACAACAGGTGCTGTGCAGATGTGCAGTGTGACGTCACCCCACCTCTTCCCACCCCTACCTAGTGCTCTGCTGTTTGTTTAGTTTTACTGTCAGCACTTTTCATTTAAGCATAGATTAATACTGTGGCTTAATTCTTTGAAATACAGCTCATAGATCTAATTACATTTGGTTTTGCATTGCCATCTGCTAGCTTACTAAGATGCAAAAAGCCAGTTATGTAAACTATTTGCAGGTGCACATAATCTGTTCTTTGTAGGCATTAAAGTCAATCATAAAGTCAGATAAATATTATACAAATAAAAAAAAACAGGTAACAAAGTAGAAGACTGGTCAGGCCTCAGTGCTCAAAGTAATTGTCTCATTTTTAATGTTCATTCATCCCTCAGGCGGCATAGGCATATTCATTGTTGTGATGTTTACTTTACCTGTCATTTTATTCAGTTCATAGTTTTGAGAATAATGAAGGCTGGAGCAAGAAAAGCGCTCCTTTGTGGCTGTGTTTGTAGTTCTAGTTCATTTCGGGCTCTCCTTGCAGCTTTCACCGGCTATCAATGAGGTTTGAATCCAGGGGCATGGCTATGGTACGCGGTATGGTATGCTGTGGGGTAGTATCTGGCATTTGCGGTGCAGTGTGGTGAGGTGACGTGATGTTTATGGCGTGCTGTTGTGTGGTGTGGTATGGTATTTTGTGTGCTGCGATGCAGTATGGGGAGATGACAAGAGAAGTTTTATGGTATAGTAGGCTATGGTATGGTATAGTATAGCATGGTATGGTATCTGGTGTGCTGTGGTGCTGTATGGTGAGGTGACAAGTGATGCTTTATGATATGGTATGGCATGGTATAGTATGGTATGGTATGGTATGGTACAGTACGGTATGGTATAGTATGGAATAATTATAATAATCCACATTTGTAAAGCGCGAACAATCACCCGTAAGGGTCTCTAGGCGCTGGGGGCCGTCTGGAAGATTAAGCAATCTATTGCCCAGAGTCACATGGTGCTGGGCTAATCTGCCACCGGCGCCGGGGATCGAACCGTGAGCCCCTGGGTTCCGGAGTCAGTCACCCTGGCCGCTGCGCCACAGCTCTTCATGGTATGGTATGGGATCTGGTGTGCGGTGGTGCTGTATGGTGAGGTGACAAGTGATGTATTATGGTATGGTATGGCATGGTATAGTATGGTATGGTATGGCATAGCATGGTATGGTATGCTATGGTATGGTATCTGGTGTGCTGTGGTGCTGTATGGTGAGGTGACAAGTGATGTGTTATTGTATGGTATGATATTGTATGGTATGGTATGGCATGGTATAGTATGGTATGGTATGGTATAGTATGGTCTGGTCTGGTATCTGGTGTGCTGTGGTGCTGTATGGTGAGGTGACAAGTGATGCTCCATGGAATGGTATGGTATGGGATGATGGTATGTTGTGATGCTATTTTACCTTTTGATGCTGTGAGTGAAGAGACACTCAAGTTCCTGCCTGGTCCTGTGCAGTGCCAGGCACAAGGGCAGCTGCAGAAACTTGGACCCAGCTGTGCCACAGCGCTGGACAGCTATTAAGAGTCCTGCACGGACGCATTCTGGGAAATACACATTATGTAAATGAGGCCGTTTTTTGGCCCACGCATATCCTTATCACGAAGTGGCCGTTGCACACCTGGGCTGTGAAGGGCATGGGGTTCTGTCTTGGGTTTATGCAGAGAACGAGCCCCCAGGGGCGATGGAGGGGACAGGCAGTCTCTCGTGTATACGTGTGACTCCAGCGCGCTGTTGCCAAAACAAGCGCTACCTCCTGCGAGCTGCTTGGCAGTGGTAGCTGCTGGTTTTCGTAGATCCGATAAAAACTGCAAAACATGTTGCGTGGCTGGTTGACTGGCTGTGCTTCATATGTCATCTGCCCAGCCGAGGGCCCCTCTACATAGGAGTAGGGCACCCTGAGGCCCCCTCCACCCCCAAATGCCACCCCAAGTTGAGACCGTAACCACGCGCCTCAGTGCGTCCCTCGAGTACCTTGTGATCCTGGGGCTGGTATTTTGCCCGTACTCGATCTGTCGGCCCAAGCCCCCATGCCGTTTTGGTGCCTGCTTGTACAGAGGTCTTTGCCGTGACACTGCTTGCACACAGTGGCGTAGATTTGGAGGGGGCGAGAATGTTCAGGGTGTTACATGGTTACACCCCCTAATAAATATTTTATCTCATAACTAGTTGGGTATGGTGAGATGTCTGTCGGATTTCAGCAGCAATGTTTTACATACAAACAGAAAAAACATACTGTCTCTCTGTTTTGAAAGTCCTCAAAAATGTCACAATACAAAATATTGTGTTTTGTCTGTTAGTCAGCCTCCAAGGATATTCTGGTATGGCTTAGGAAATTTAGGGGCATATGTATCAAGCCCTTTTCCCGTTCGCAAACGGGACGATTCTCAGAATCGGCCCGTTTGCGAACGGGAAAAGGCCTTTTGGGATGTATCATCCCAAAAGGGCATCGCAAATTAGAGAATCGCAAATTTGCGATTCTCTATTTTGCGATTGCATTTAAGGAATTGCAAATTGCGATTCCTTAAATGCGACGTAACAAGCACCCAAGTTGTGCGATTTCTCCTTAAGAAATCGCAAATTACCACCAATTTCAAGTTGCTGCAGCCCCCACCTGTAAAAACTGGACCCTGAAGAGCATAACACAGACTATTGTTAAAGACCCTATCTGGGTAACCAACCGGTGACCCATTTTCCATCAGCACTGGAGAAGGGGTCAGAGCTCCTTAGGATCTAGTTCAACATTCAACAGTGCTACAAAGTGACTCTAGTTTAGCACATCTTATAAGATTTATATAATTACCTTGCACTCCCGATTTCTCAAGCACATGCACCCTACACATACTTCTGAGAATGCCCTTCCTCTGTAACATGATGCACCCGTCTGTCCTACATATGTACTCATTATATGGTAGCGGCATGCTTCAATTTTCATTTCTCACCCGCTGTTAATCCAGGACTAGTCCACACATAGCTCTGACAATATACCACAATTCGCCCAGATAACATGTTGTTGTCTGATGGCTAATTCCCCCTTGTTAGAAAATTGGTTACTGGTTGACTGGGGTGTGAGCCTTGGGCAAGCAACAACCACAATCCTAGGTAAGGCAGGGGCCAGAAACTCTGCTCAAAATCTGGCGTACCCGAAACAGCCTACCAAATACTCATTTGATGAACTGCTGAAATTACGCGGTAAGCCGCATCCTGACTGCAGTTTATTTCACCCCATAGATGATGTTACTATCTGCTCACACTGTGATTTTACTTTTTGCACAATATTTTCCAGTGAGGCAAATAACACAAATATAGGCAGCACTCCTGCTCAACAATATCTTTGTCCCTCCTCCAACAAAGTGTTCAATTTCTGGAATATTAACTGTCGATCCCTTCCTTAAAGATAAGGAAGACATTTTTAATGTACTGAGCAGTGAACAACCAGATGCTATTTTTCTCACTGAAACATGGCTGCACACTAGTTCAGGACCAGATGTGGCCATGGCGTTACCAGCCAATTACGCCCTAGTTAGAAAAGATAGAAATCTAAGGGTAGTAGGAGGCATTGCAATAATCTTTAAAAAGTGCTACTCTTGCAAATTTGAGGACTTGCCTTTCTCCAGTTGCGAAGCAGCTTTATTTAAACTTACTTTGACCTCTCAGTTTACTTTCTCTGGAATGTTGGTTTATCGGCACCCAGGACCGGCTGGTCCTTGGGTGTCATCATTCCCAGACCTGATTGCCCCTTATCTACTTAAAATGGCTCATTTCACCATTTTGGGTGATTTAAATCTTCATCTTGATAATACTGAGTGTACTACTAGTGGCGCATTGATTTCAGATCTGGCTGCTAT
Source organism: Triturus cristatus (assembly GCF_964204655.1). Lineage (NCBI taxonomy): Eukaryota > Metazoa > Chordata > Amphibia > Caudata > Salamandridae > Triturus > Triturus cristatus. The sequence goes on from NC_140590.1 coordinate 706,904,129, forward strand.
GAACCTTCCACTCTGCAATAGCGGCCCGACGCATGTGGCGGGCCACTTATTGGATCTCATTTTTTCTAATTTACTTGACATTCAATGTACTCCGGCCTTCCCCCTGTGTTGGTCAGATGATTTTGCTGTCAAGTTCTATTTCACAGTCCCAGGGAAGTTATTAACTTCAGTATCTGGATCACAATCTCAACCCAGGAACTGGGGAAAAATGGACATTGACACATTTAAATCGAACCCTGTTCAACAGTGCTCCCACCATGGATTCGATATCTTTGTCTTCTTTAGAAACCATTTACAGTTGGATCTCTAATGCAACAGATGACTGCCTTCCTACTTCTGTTAAAAAATTATATAATCATGGTCCTCCTGCTCCGTGGTTCACAGAACAATTAAAAATTGAAAAAAGTAAATGTAAAGCACTCGAAAGTTGTTGGAGAAAAAATGAGTCCTCAGAATCTAAAATCATATATAAAACCGCTTTAAAAAAATACCAGGCTTTATGTAAACTGGCTAGAGCGGAATATGTTTCCTCCACTATTTCCAATGCAAAGAATTTATCCACGTACATGGTTAAAAAGTTAGCTAGCTCAGATACACAGCCCACCCCACCCACTTTAGATGAGTCACAATGTAATAACCTCTCTAATTTTTTTATAAATGAAGAGGAGCAAATATATTTAACATTAGACAAAACTAGACCACTGGTGCCTATTCAGTTGGCTCCCTCATCTGAGCCTATTTCTTCTGACAAACTGTCAACTAAACTGGAAACGTGATCTCCTCACAATATTGATTCTCTAAAAGAAATGTTAAACAGTCTTAAGTCAGGGTCTCCTTGTGATCATCCTGCTTTTGTACTTCAACAACTTGAGTTGCCATCTTTGGAAATCATTATGGGGCTACTTAACGCGTCGCTCCAAGAGGCCATGGTTCCGCCTGACTGGACACATGCCATGGTCCTCCCACTCTTGAAAAAGGCTAATGCTGACCCTGCTCAGCCATCTAATTTTAGGCCCATCTCTTTGCTCCCAATCTTTTCCAATATTTTAGAGAAACATGTTAATCTACAGTTTACTGAGTTTGTCGAATCTTCTAACTTTTTACATTCATCCCAGTCTGGCTTCCGTGCAGGTTTCTCGACTGAAACGACTCTTCTTGGTGTCACTGAAATGTTGCGGCAACACTTAGATAAAGGTAACACAGCAGCCCTTGTACTGTTAGAATTGAGTGCTGTATTTGACACGGTTTCTCATACCATGTTAATAAAATCTTTGCAGTCTCTCGGTGTTACTGGTATGGCACTTGGCTGGCTGTCCTCTTTTCTATCCAGGCGGACTTTTCAAGTTTTCTCCTGTAGGGCCACGTCAAAAACGTACTCTTCTCCTTATCGGGTGCCTCAGGGGTCAATCCTTAGCCCTCTTCTGTTTAATATATATGTGCAACCTTTGGCAGCAAATGCAGAAGAGGCTGGGCTGTCTCTCTTTTCGTACGCTGACGACACCCAAATAATTTTTTCCCTCTTAGCAGAAAACCTGTCAGGCTCCTCCACTCTTCAAACTGGCTTGAGTAAGATTGCATCTTGGATGCAAAGCAATCTACTCAAGCTTAATGGTGAAAAAACGAGGTCCTTATTTTAGGGAAAAACAAAGACCTATGGGGCCCCCAACACTGGCCCACTGTAATGGGTCCTCAACCTGTGCCCTCCTCTCAAGTCCGCAACATAGGATTTATCATGGATAGTAATCTTTATATGAAACAACATGCGGTGAAAACGGCGGCCACCTGCTTCACCATATTAAAATGGTTGAAGAAAATCATTTGGATGCTCCCTAGTGCTACCCAAAAGACCGTTGTCCAGGCACTTGTAACATCTAGACTGGATTACGGAAATATTTTTTTCTTGGGTGCAAATAAGGATGTACTACGCAAGCTTCAGGTGGTTCAGAACTCCGCCGCAAGATTGCTCTGCAAACTCCCAAGAATGACTTCCACCACTACTGCCTTGAGAGATCTTCATTGGCTCAAAGTGGAAAATCTGACTAATTTTAAAGCTCTGAACTATATGTTCAAGATCAAGATAGGCCCTGCCCCTCATTACCTGCAAAAGTTAGTCCATTTTTATCAACCTTCCCACTTGTTACGGTCCAACACTCAGGAAAAATGTGTGGTTCCTAGGGTCAAGCTTACAAGAATGGGTGGTCGTTCTTTTTCCTATCTTGGACCACTCTTATGGAATTCTCTACCCATAATGATTCGCAGAGAAACACTATACACAAATTTTCGTAAACTACTAAAAACCTGGTTATTTAATCAATAACTTTTCATATTTCACTTCCTTGGTCCTTCAGTCCTGCGCTGGGAAACCCTTTTTGGGTAGCAGTGCGCATTATAAAATTATTTTAACATAACATAAGGCACCAAAAACCCCAAATTAACTTGTACTCATCATCATCATCATATTAGCTTTATTTCGATAAAAGACATATCATAAAAGCTTTTTTTAAAAGGAAAATCAGCATTTTACAAAATACAAAACATTTAATCAAAGTTAAAAAGACATTAAGAAGAAACAAGCTAATTGAGTTAATAGGATAAAACGTCATAAAAATCATTTGCAGGGCACAAATTGACTCTTAACAGTAGAAGTATTCAAGAATTGGCTTTTAAATTTCTCGATCTAATATTCCATGCCCAGCTCAAGAATTTTGCCACGCTACAAGCATAAAAAGTACGCGAATCAGATCTTAGGATGCGCAATGCCGCAGAGTGGCTGCGAGTACCCAACTCCCTACAGAGTGGTTTAAGCCAGCATTTTCTTGGGTTTTTGTAGGCTGGGCATACGAACATGATATGGGCTATTGTCTCATGCTCTGCCGTGCAGTTTGGGCAAGAGGCTAATGTTTTATAAGGAACATTCCATTGGGCAGACATTACACGGGTAAGGATGAGCCAACCCTGAACTAAAAGTATAGGGCTCTATCATAAGGTTTTTGAATAACATCTAGGTAAGGTTCATAATAGGTGGTAAATTTGTGCTGCATAAATTCCTCTGTGAGCCTACCTAGTTTATGGTCCAAAAAAACCTTGTTATGAATTCAAGACCAGTAAGCTTTCTTGAGTTCTGCCTTGGGTGGAGAAGATCTAGTTGTCCACATCTCTTTGAGGCCCAGATCGTAGAGCAGTGATTTCAAGGTAGTAAGCCAGTTGATTTTATGCCAGCCATCCATGTTCATGACTTCATTTAGGCCTGCAGCATACTTGGTTAGCTCAGGGGTTCGCCACAAGCGAGCCCATAATAAAAGAGGGCGAAGTCTAGCCAAGTCTCTGAGTGAATGGCACCCTAGATCTTGTAACAGAGGTCTGGTAGGAGTCCTTACAGACAACATCATAACATCTTTTAGGAATTTATTTTCAGACTTCACAATTTGATCTAAATTGGAAAAGCCACACAATTCGGCTCCATAAAGGGCCGAATTTGCTCCTCTCGCCTCATATATATCAATTGCTGGAGCTATGGGTTTGCTAACTGACATACGATGTTCTTTAAATATAGCTCCAGTAACTCTTTTGTGGTTCAGGAGCAATTTTTGAATGTGTGAGCTCCAGCACATGGAGTCTGAAATGCGGATGCCTAGATAGTCAAATACAGCGACCCTCTCAAGCTGGGCGTTGTTTAGGACAGGTGAAATTCTTAGTTTAGCAGGAGAGTTCAGCACCAGATACTTAGTTTTTTCTGTGTTGATAACCAATCCTCTGATGGTACAAAAGGATTGGAAACCATCCAACAGGCGCTGTAGGCCCCTCGGGGTCTTAGAGATAAGGAGGGTGTCATCGGCGAACAGAAGAGTAGGAATTTTTTCGCCCGCCAGTGCCGGTGCGTCAGATGGTATTTGCTGCAAGTGCTCCACCACCCCATTTATATACAGGGAAAATAGGGTGGGGGCTAAAACGCAGCCCTGGCGGACGCCCCTGTTCACCGATATTCTATACGTTCTCTGCCCCTTCGGGCCCCATCTGACCTGGGCGTAGTTTCCCTCGTGAAGGTGTACCAAAAGGTTTAAGATGTACGTCGGGAGTCCCTGGTCAGATAAGACCTTCCAAAGGCACCCTCGAGGAACCAGGTCAAAGGCAGTCTTTAGATCTATAAATGCAAGATAAAGACTGCCTTTGCCTATCTTGACCACCTTCCTATACAAGAGAAGTAGTCTGAACACCTGCTCAATTGTCCCCGTACCTGCCCTAAAGCCTGCTTGGTAGTCAGAGAGAATCTTCTTTTCATCTGCCCATTCCAGGATTCTCTCCAACACCACCCTCTCAATAGTCTTCTGCATGGAGTCAATTAAGCTTATTGGGTGATAATTTGCTGGATCGTCCCATTTTCCCTTTTTATATATAGGGACGACCTCAGCACCTTTCCAGGAGTCTGGTATCTGGCTGCCAGTAACAATAGCATTGATTAGGATGGAAATGAATTTTGCCCAGTTTACAGGGTCCGTACGAAAAAGATCTCCAGGTATGCCATCTGAACCGGCTGCCTTGGCTGGAACTATGCGCCGGATGGCAGTTTGCACTTTTATTTCAGAAAAGGGATGGCTATTTGGTGCCCCTGTAGTTGGTCTTAATTCTATTGATGAACCCATTAATGGAGGATCATCAGGAGAAGAGTAAAGCTTCAGGAAGTGTTCGTACCAAACAGAGCTTGGGATGTTACACGTAATTATATCACTTTCGGGGCAAATGTTTGTCCTAATGGTATTCCAAAACCGGCAGGCATCCTTTTCTAGACTAGCCATTTTCAGGTCCTGCCAATACCGCTCTTCCCATTCTTTTTTAACACTAAGTACTGCCTTGTTGTAGTCCTTCCTTGCTTGCTTAATGTTAGAGTGCGATCTGCTTCTAACTGCAGCAACTAAAGCCGTATTTTTTTGCTTACAAGATTTTGTATACCATAAATTGGCACTATTAGCTTTTAAGGGCACGGGCCGATGTCCTGCTCTAGTTGTTGTGCAAAAATGATTCTGGAGAGTGCTAATTGTTTTGTCGTAGATTTCAGGAATTTTGACAGCAACATCGTGATCCAAGGAATTTCCTCCCAGTTCTTCTAGTGCCTCTGCAACAGTTCTATTAATGGAGCATAGCCTCCCTTCATCTAGGAGGACCCTGTTCCATTTCAAGTACCTGTTGCAGTTAGAGGGAATTACTTCCCTTGTTGGCATTAGATCTTCTAGTAGCAAACCACCAGATTCGGGTAACCACACAGATTTTAGAGTTAAAGAGAGTGGGTTATGATCGCTGTCAACTGTCGGTATTATCTCCATATCTATTAAATACTGCCACAGGTTGAAATTTAAAAAAATATAATCAATCCGCGACGAGCAGCCCAGCCTATTGTAAGTATGTGCCCCATTTGCATCTGAAAGAGACCTACCATTAGTTGCTCTTAGCCCATATTCAATGGTCAAGGAATTCAATTGAACAGCAAGCTTAGTCCATCTTTTTATAGGTGGGATGCTTAATAGAGGAATTCCTCGTTTTGCATCGTCCTCCTCGGTACCTAAGATATCCTCAATAGCAAGAGGCTCGAAAGTGCAGTTGAAGTCACCTGCTATTAGGATATGTGAATCAATGGGACAGTTAGAGAGCTCGGTTTCCAATGATGCAATTATTGGTGACTCAGCACCTCCCTTAGTTCCCCGAACATATACATTGAACATTACAAGGGTTCTTCCTCCTTGGTTCTCCCGGATGGTCAATTTTAGGAGGTCTGGGGAAATGCATTGGACCTGTTTAAGTGACCAGTTCAAGGATATGCTTATCCATACCAAAAGCCCACCCGATGGCCGTCCCTTTCCTGTTTGTGGTAATACTGCTGGAACAAAATAAGATGCAAAACCTACTTTATGGTGCTCAATCTTGCACCACGTCTCTTGGAATATGCATATATTATAATCATCAATAAAGTTATTCCAATCTGGAAGAGAAAGCTTCCTAAAGAGGCCAGCTATATTCCAAGACAGGATCTTCAAGCCTGCACTATTCATTTCTGCAGGTCCTTTTTCACTAGGTGATTGAGTATAGGCACAGTCGGGTTGTATGGGGGGAGTTTTAGTATTAGGACTCGTTGTTACAATCCCTGAGGCAAAAACCCGGGTGTTTAGGCATTGAGGGATGGAAATGGTAGTAAGAGCACCATGAGAGGGTGATAAGTCGGGGTCACATGTGGGAGAGGCCGGCAATTTAAAGTTTTTCATCAGTCAGTCGTTCCCAAGAGATGATCCCCTAGGAGGCCTCATAATTTTATCCCCCCAAGCTGTAATGCCTATCATAGAAGGATGCCTAAATTGAATGTTCGAAGTGTCCGGGGGGCAAGATCTGTAATCCAAAGTCAAAAGTCCCTCTGCTAAATGCGGGGATGTCAAGATGAGCTCGATAGTGTCCAATCGCTGGGCCGGATGTGAGTGCCTAGTAACCTTCACTATATCCTCTCTTACTACTGAATAGCAGCCTCTAACATGCCTAATCCAATGTGTAGCCTTATTGATCAGTGAGTCCTCATGTTCCTTACCCACCACCTTAGGAACGTTGACCATAAGGACTGACCGCTTTAAGGAAGTGAAGGAAGGGAAGAGGCCGCTAGATGGGACACTTAGTGTGCCTCTATTGTGCGTAGTTGCCTGAGATCTCAAAGGGGTTGAGGCCGGCAAGCCACCAAATGGTCTCCTAGACTGCGTCGTTATCGCAGATACGGTGTGCGGCCCTACCTTATGGTTTGAAATGGGGAGCTCTAGTTGAATGGACTGAGAGCGTACCCCATCATTATTTTTATAGCAACTTTTCATTTTATTTGTCGTTTGTATTACGCACTGTGGGGCAACTGGGGCTAGGGAGGTATGGTGTGATATTAGCAGTTCTAGGGAGGCTTTCAGACTTTTAACTAGGGCTTTTAAGTCCTTTACTTCTGCTGTTAATAAGTTAATAGACAATTTCATGTCTGTGGAGTCACTATCTGTGTCCAAGCCATCGTCTACTTGTGCCCCCAATGCAGTTTCCACAGGGCTGTTAGCTATCGAAATTTCGTGGGGGGCCTGTTCATTTGCTAAGGCCGCAAACCTATTGGTGCACACTATTACAGTGGGCTCCAAATGGTTTGGCTTATGCTGGGAAAGAGGCTGGGTCGGTGTTTGGGAAAGAGAAATAATTTCCGAGGAAGGGGTATTCTGCACGCCTCTTTGGCCGGAAGGCTTGCAAAACATCTCTGGTATATGTACAGGATTTATTTTGTGAGAATTTCCCAATTCCCCCTTCTCTAATACAATTGCCTCCTGATCTTCTAGCGGAACCCCCATTAAAATATTTTCACAGTCTTCAGCCAAAGCTTCGATACGGTCCATCGTATTACTTTTGGTCACCTTCTTATAACTTTTCCTGACTTTTTTGGCTTTCTTAGGGCCATGCATAGCGTTCATTCCTGAGCCCCCCCCCCCCCCCCCCCAGCCCCACCATAGTTTTTCGTTTGCCCATAATTGAACCAACTAGGGAGAAAAACAGCAGCAAATGAACTAGTTTTCCCAAGCAAAGAGGTACCTTCAAGCAAAGTCAAATCCCTTTTCAGCCAGGCTCAGTTGAATGTTCCAGTTGGTGTTGGCGGGTGAAGTATTAGGGAATTAGCCCTAGCCTGGCTCTTCCTGGCAGTGACGGGCAAGGACGGGCCCGCCCTTGGCCCGGGCTTTGCCCGGGTGCGTCCTGCGCTGCGGGGCTATCAGTGGGCTTAAATCCCTCCCCGGCGCTGCCTGATTGCGTATGTGGCAGGCACCCGGGGCAGGGGATGCTGGGGAATGAAGTTCGCTGCAGCTGCTCTTCTCACGGCAGCGGAAAACAAGCTGCTGCACAGGACACCACCAGACAGGGCTCCACCGATGAAAGCCGTTCCCCTCACGGCAGGACAAGAAGTTCAAGGCAGCACCAGGTAAGAATGCGCGTCCCTTGTACTCAACCCTCTAGCAGCTTGGCACAGAGCAGTCCGGCTTAACTTAGAGGCAATGTGTAATCTATTTGTGCAACACATCAAATAGAAAAACTGTGAAACATCACAAAAGACCAGGTTAGAAAAATGGAGCACAATTTAATAAATAAAACATTATCAAAATGACAAAAATCTAATCAGTAGAACAGAGGTTATGAATTTTTAATGAAGAAACTGCAGTATAGCATCTAAAGTCATAAAGCGCCAACCGCGGATATCTGGTCACGCTGGATCAGGTCAAAGTCAAAAGTTTAGGCCGACTGCGATGGAGCATGGGTCGGATGCAGTCCTAGGTTAGTCAAGCTGAAGGTTTACCTTCTCAATTTTTGTTTAAAGAGTCCCGTTGGCATTAGGGTGGGTCACAAGGAGCAAGGAGAGGGTCAACGGAGGCTGTCAGCGTGGCGCAAAGAGCAGGCCGGGAGTCGCGGATGGGCGGGCTAGTGCTTCGCACTGGCAGTTCCCGCTAGCGGTCAGTGCTGCTGGGCAAAGAGACGTCCTGGCGGTGGCTCACACTGATTTTTGGTGCGAGCCGCATGGTTCTGGTGGAAAGGGGCCCGTACATGGTTGCAAAAAAGCTACAAAGCTTGACTCTAAGAGTCACCCCAAGGGTCCAGGCCTTGAGACTGGTTCAGGAACTTTTGGGGAGCCTGTTATGTCCCCGAGACTCAGACCAGCAGGCCAGCAGGCTAGTACTTTGAGTCACTCTGGAGTCCTGTGTTCAAGATAGGTTGCAGTTCAAGTTCTTCCTCCCCAGGCAAGAGGGCACCAGGCAGTAGGTCATCACATCAAGGCATCTGCTCCTTCAGAGTAGCGGACTAGCAGAGTGGCTGTCCTTTCAGCAGCACAGCAGACCATCTTCCTGTATCCACAGGTCCAGAAATGTACTGAAGTGGTGGTGTCAGAGGCCCCAGATTTTTATAGGCCGGTGCCCTGGTTTTGGAAGGTGGGAGAAGCTTCTGGACAGTGTTTTAGAAGTGCATGGAATTCCTTGCCACCCTGCCCTGGCTCTAAATTGACTGAAGTGACAATGCAGGGTTGTTAATCCCTGTGTGTGGAGACAGGGCACAGCCTATTCAGGTGTAAGCAAGGCTGGGCCTATCTCTTCCTTCCCATCCTGCCAGTAATGGCGCATAGAGTCACACCTAAACTCCCATTGTGTGTGGCTGTTGAGGAGGTATACACAAAGCACAACTGCCAGCTACCCCCAGTCATGTGATCAGAGACAGGCTGCAGGAACCAAATTGCTAAGGTAAGAAAATGCCAACTTTCTAAAAGTGGCATTTTCAGAATTGCAATTTAACATTTGACTTCACCATGTTAGGATTTTAAATTGTTATCCGGAGATACCAAACTTGGAGGTGTTATCTCTTTCCATTTGGAACTTACACTTATAAGATGCCATAAGGCAACTCCAATGTTATCCTATGAGAGAGATAGGCCTTGCAGTAGTGAGAAAAGAATTTAAGTGTTTTTCACTACCAGGACATATAAAACTTAAAAATACATGTCCAACGTATTAAATACACTTCACCCTGCTCTTGGGGCTGTCCAGTGCCTACCTTAGAGTGACATATGTATTAAAAAGGAAGGTTTGGGCCAGGCAAAAAGTTTATTGTGCCAGATCAACATGGCAGTAAAACTGCACACACTGGTTCTGCAATGGCAGACCTGAGACATTTTTAAAGAGTTACTTAAGTGGGTGGCAAAATCAGTGCTATAAGCTTAATAGTAGCATTTAATTAACAGACCCTGAGCACGCATAGTACCACTTTATTAGACATTTATAAGTCAATTAGATATGCCAATTGAGGATGAGCCAATATTACCATGTTTTAAGGAGCGAGCACATGCACTTTAGCAGTGCTCAGCAGTGATAAACTGTGCAGCGTCCTAGTGCCAGCTTAAACGAGATCAGCAAAGATGGAGGTAGAAGGCAAAAAGTTGGGGGGACCACCCTAAGGCTGACAGGTCTAGCATCCCTGCACAGCTCTGATAATGAACCTCAGTTCTAGCCTCAGTCCCATTGCTGTTCCAAAGTAGCTCCTCGAGTACAGCTTTAACACTGAACCCCCACTCATCCCTCTTTCATCATGCTATTTCATCACTAAGGGTCTCGTTATTGAAATACCATATGCATAGAGCAAAGGGAGCAAATAGTGATCCATCAGTATGGGGGTGATGTGATCATGTTTTCCATGCCCTGGATAAGACATGCTGTAGCATGTAGGATGCCCTTAAGGGGTGCCAGTATGAAGCCTGGGAAGCTACGCCATGGAAGACGCCATTGCCACCAGCTAGCTGCTTGACTACGCGGGCTTGAACAGCAGTTCTGTAGTTGTTTTCTGCTGGAAATTGTTTCACCTTCTTCACAAGTGAAAGACGGTACCAGGCTGCCTTTGATTTGGTACTGTTCCTTGAGGGTGAGGTTGATGTCCTTCAGGGTGAATGCAAGTGATTTGGTATTCAATGAAAGTTGGGGTTTATAGCCATCAAGGTTCATGCCATTGAGCCAGTGTTATACTGTTTCTTATTCTTCGCAAAAAACAGGAATTCTGTCTTAGTTGAGTTGAACGTAAGGTAGGCATTGGACATCCAGGTCTGAATTATGTGTAGGCAGTGCTTAAGACATTGGATGTCTGAAGCAAAGAATCCTTTCAAGTTCAGTTGTGTGTCATGGGCATCTTGGTGAACCTTGATGCTCTTATCTCCAAGTTGAGCACCAAGAGGCACTAGGAAGAACATGAAGATGACAAAGGACTGTATGGACACCAGGGGGCTCCGCAGGTGACAGGGAAGTAGCTAACATCCTCTCCAGAGTAAAATTTGCACAATCTGTCACAAGTAGGACCCTTCAATTTCGCATAAAGGTGGGACAAATTAAGTTAATAGTGATGTGTTCATGTGAAGGTATGGGTTACACTCCGCCTTTGCTCTCCCACATTTGTGTGAAGCACCAAGATAGAGGGTTGTGTTTAATTTACGTACGGTATTTGAATAGTACATAACTCAGCACAAGGGCATGGTAGAGATTTACATAAAATCCAAATACTGCATCCAGAAGGTAAGTGCAAAGGGAATCGGGTGTTCGGAAAGGATGCATGTTTAAGTCTTTCTAGCAGGATGTTGTGAGAGGCATGTTCACCTGTTCGTATTATATATCAAAATTGTATGGAAGGATTAGGGGTATCCATTGGGCTTTTTTTGTGGTCCGAAATTCTCGATTCAGAGCCTTATGACCACCAATCCTAGGGCTACATTTTTAATGTCCAGGTAACAAATTGTTTTGTCCCGTTGGACTCCTTGACCAATATTGATTAACTTTCCCCTTGTAATCATGGCTTTGCTCCAATATCCCACTTATCTCATCCTGGGGTTGTGATGCCACTCTCTTCTACAAGCCCTAGGGAGGTTTTGTGTTCAGAAGCCACGCCTTGCTCTGAAAGCTCTATAAGCTAAGTTCCACGCCGTCACGCCTCTGGCAGGCAGGTGTTAAAAAAGTTTGTCTTGGAACATCACAGGAGTTTGATCTAAACTAAATAATCTAGACTGGATTAGTCCGGTCTCGGAATATGACCTTGTATTCAGCCAGGAAACTTGGTTGGTGGATAATTTTGTAGTTGGTTGTTTTACCGCTTTTGCTCACCGGCAATTCCATCTCCATTAGGGAGGGCAAAGGGCGGTTTGGCTCTACTTATCTCGGGAAAAGCATCCTTTGAAAAGGAAAAAGTTATTAATACCTCCAAATAGTTTCAAGTATTTTTCTGATCCTGTTGTAGTTCATTTCTTTTTTTGATTATTAACTTTTATCATAACATTTTTGGTCATAAGACTACAAAAGTGGTTGAGCAACTTAAGGATTCTATAACAAAATTTAGTCAAACTTCCATGATTTACCCTCCCATTATCTGGGCAGGTGATTCACCTACAACCACGTTATAGTAATATTAGTTGACGATTGAGAGGAGCCTGAATTGACAGCGGCTTACTGAACATACTAAGTTGTGTGTATATTGTTTTCCTTCTTTTTTCTACAGGTAAATTTCCTTAAGAATTTCAAGTAAGGATTACCCCACTGGAAATACAGGAGGGGCCTTTTTACTCTAACCAAGGGTAGGGTACACCTTAGCGTGTGTAGACCGCCCTGGTTAGCACCATCGGTCCTGAAGAAAACCTGGATAACTTTCCCTTAAGGTTGAAACATGTAGACCTACTTCACATTTTATTCACTACACATTTTTTTCGATACCTCAGGTCAATTTAACCTTATATGGTATCCCCAATCCTTTTTAACATTGTTCAGTTGCTCCAGGATTAAAGAATTTTTTGATAGAGAGTTAAATCTGACCAATTTTTAATCCACTTCCTGCACCTGCACCACACGGAAAAGAAAAAAATACCAGCTCCACTGTAATCAGGTGTCGCAGCACACCCGGATGGCACTCGGCTATCCAGGTGGGACCCCGATGATGAAGCATGTCACCAACTAGGTTGGTGAGTGAAGGGTCTTCTATAAGAAAGGTTAAATCTTTCCTTTCAGTGCACCTCTCTTTATCTTTGAGGTATTGAATTACCTTTGAGGGTGTACTCCTCCCATTGTTTGTTAAATATTAACTTTTACCATAACATTTTTGGTCATAAGACTACAAAAGTGGTTGAGCAACTTGAGGATTCTATAACAAAATTTAGTCAAACTTCCATGATTTACCCTCCCATTATCTGGGCAGGTGATTTTTACAACTCCCTTTGCAACTTAACTAACTAATGTCTATGTGGTTTGTCTAGAGTCATGGGGATATTACTCACTTTGATTACTTTCCCTACAGGGATGCGCTGAACACATTGATCATCAAATATTTTTGTTTTTGCATGGGACAGGGGTTCCTCTTCTGATCTTCATTTACCAACCTTTAATGGGAACGGGGCTGCTAGCTTAATTGATTTTGTTCTGCTATCAGGAAGTTTAGTTCCTTTGTTCTCTGTGGTTGTAATTCACAATATGTGTATTTAGAACCTGGATTTGTGTAAGGCCGGTGAGTGGGTAGATGTGGGCCCCATTCATTCTAACGATAATAAAGGATTTAGCATCAAATGGGCCCTTATCGAACCTGCAGCATTTCGCTACTACATAATTAAATCTTGTGCTCCTGAGTTCAGTGTATGTCTGGGCCCAATTGTGGACCCAGAGTCTATATTAAATTATTTCAATAGTTTGTGTAATACCATTGTGGGCAAACTTGTGAGAAAAAAGTAGCCTGGGGGCGCCCGTCAGTGCAGATGGTTGAATAAGGCCTGTTCTACCTCTCATAAATCACTTAAAAATACATTGAAGGTAAGGTCAACGTGCACTGAGGAAGTGAAGGCTGTCCGGGATGCCTATAGACTAGAAATCCAGAAAGATTCCATTAGATGCAAAGCCTCGGATGAACTCGACACTGCTGGACTGCAAGGGGTAGTAGGACCTTCTAGGAGGTTGTGAATAAGCCCTTCTTCTCCAACTACGAGATGCTGAAATCAGTATCACATATCAATGCAGATAGGTGGGGGGGGAATTTTTAGGAAGGTTTTTGATCCCGGTAATCGATTTGAGCTGGGTGGAGAGGAGGGAGTTTTTGCCCCAGATATTGGAGCTGCTCTTGCTCTGTCTTACTAAAATAAGATTGACAAGGTTGTCCAAGCAAGTAATACGAGTGCTGCTGGTAAGTCCCCATAGACATTTTGAAATCAAATATTGAGCTCTGGGGGCCACTAGTGACTAATGCGCTTCGAGTTATTGTTAAAAGGGCAGTTACCAGAGTCCTGAAAAGAGGCCATCATTGTCCCAATCTTGAAAAAGGAAGATAAACAGCAACCTTCCTTTTACTGCCCGTTTCTTTACTTGATTCTACATCGAAAATATTACGGTGAATCTTACTGTCCAGGCTGGAAGCTTTGACTGAGGGAAACAACATCCTTTCAGCTATTCTGGGGTTCATAACGATGGTGGAAGGCCCGCCACCGCCAGCCATGAGGCCCTCCGCCATCGAACAGCGATTTTCCCCCTGCTTAATTAGGATGGCGTGGTGGATCTGACTGCAACCGTGGTGGGCGCAAAGACCGCCTGCCATGGATCCACCACAGACAATAGTTCCTATTGCCTGGTGGAGCAGTCAGCATCTGTGAAATAGTGGTGTTGCCTAGCAGGCACCGTCCGCCATATTACAATGCTGCATCTCCGACAGCCGGTGTATGGTGGTGAAATCGCCATTCACAGGCTGGCGGGGATTGTATTTGGGGGCCGTTGCCGGCCCCCCTCGTGTGGGTGGGTGCACTAGGGGGTACCAATGGTACCACCCTACACTTCCGTGCACTAAGTGGCAGGCGCCATGTGGTGCCTGCCACGTAGTGCAGGGAAATGTAAGACATGGCTGTTTAGCATTGCGGCGGGTGCTGCAGCCAGCAGCACCCGCCGCAATGTTAAACGGCCGGGATGCGACTACCATTGTGGCGGTCGCATCGTAATCTGTGGTGCGGGACCGCCGCCTTTCAGGCGGGCAGTCCCAGTCACCGCAACGATGGCGGAGCAGACTAGAGTCTGCCAGCCATCGTAATAACCCCCTCTGTTTGCCACAGCGAGGGGACGGTTAAACAGTGACTTAATCTTTCCTTTATTATTGAGAAGTATGCCAAGGCCAGGAGAGGTGACATTCAAATGGCTTTAATGTGCACTGCCAACTGTAACAAACTATTGTGCATGTTGTGGAGTTTGGGGTCAAGCAGGGTTTGGTGATCTTCTTTGTTGCCTCCATTGAGGCACTTTTTTTAAAATACGATTTGGTCAAAATGCGGAATGCACTTCCCATATCAATCAGTTCGTTTTGAGGCATACAACAAGGTTGTATTTTGTCCCTGTTCCTCTTTTTACTTTACATCAACAGCGTAGAGACCTTTTTAGCCCTTAACTGAAAGGATGTGCCGCAAATAGAAACGTGTGCAATTTCTGTCTTTTTATATGCGGACGATGGTGTTCTCACGGGTTACAAACATTGCTGGGCCTCTTCGTCCACTTCATGAATGACCTGGATCTTACTGTTAATATGTCAAAATCCATTCCCATGGTCTGTGGTCCACAAAATTCCAAAACTAAAACACAAAAGATTGGGAAAGTTAAGATTATCAGGGTGAAGAACTTTAGCTTCCTAGGGATTCACTTTGATGGGGATTTGCAGTGGGCACATCTGCTTAGGCTGAGGTGTATGCAGTTTAAAAGTTCGATAGGGGCCAGGCACAGCATAAAAGCAGTAATCACCTACTGCTTTTCTGTTGCCTTTACAGATATCCTTGCAAGCGTTGCCTAGTACCTTTTCTAAATGCTGCTAAGATTAGATATTACCGCCCTGCCTTTTTCTTTGTATAAAAATGTACAACCCCAAAGTATGTTTTTCGGTTTTCAACTTTATTAGAGTGGCCCTAAGAATTGGGAAACGATTTGGCTCATGAAAGTACTCCAACAAATTATGATGATCTAATGTTCTAGTGAATTGCTTGTTATGTTGGCATATTTATCCTTCCCGTAACAAGGAACTCATGTGGATTTATTTTATTGTATTGAAGCAGTTCATAAGTTGTATTGTATTGTTTTAAATAGTGCATGCTTTTAATGGTATTTCTGTGTGCTTTTATGGCATCTTCACTGAATTAAGAATTTTTACTGACTGTAAAAAGAAGAAAATAATGAAGTAATGCTATAACAAAAATTGACACATCATGCTGAAAATTTGCCTTCTCTTACCGCATAATTAATTAAACGCTGCTGCATAATTTGGTGCTCCCCTACCACATAATTCCACTGGCCCTGCTTACAATCACCTCTTTGCAGAGGACGACAGACCTTAGGGTGTTGTGTGACTGGGTTAGATTCACAAAACTAAGATAGAACAGAGAGAGTCCTTTGTGTTCAGCACACTGGTTAGAGTAAGCTCTGCGAGGTCAGCCTGTGATCTACAAGAGGTGGACATTGCACACACAGAGGAAGGCCACTTGCTTTTACCTGCAGTTGTGCTATTTACACATCCCCTAGATCCTCGGCAGTTAGAATGATAAACTTTTGCGACCCATCCAGCTTTGATGGACATGAGGCTGGGCGATCTTTTAGTGTATAACAGCAATTGTTTAAAAACACCACAACTTTTATCCCCCTCTTCGATATCGGACTGTGGCCAAGTTATTGATCTGCCCACAAAATTAGCAGATGGTGAATGTACTGGAGTCTGGAGTTGGAACACTTTTCAGACTGATGTGCTGGCCTGTGACATCCATCCACTAAAATCACAAGGATTATGAAAAATCTTGGTCTTGAATTCAATGAGTTTAACAAATTTGAAAATCCGTTCTTCAGCACAGTATGGGGAAAGGCTGCATATCACTTTTTTTGTGTGAAAAACGAGAACCAGTGGTGCATTTTGGACTCCATATATGACTATATTGATATATTTTGCAGTTTTATTCAGCATGAACACAGCCCGAGGAAATTGGACTGCTTTACAGAAACACCAGATTACACAAGGTCAGATTAATTCTATTAAAAACACAAAAGATTAAGTGATGTGCCCAGAATCAAAAGGCATTAAGCCAATGCGGGACCTCAAACCTGGTTCCCCAGAGATAAAGTCAGCAGCTCTGGTCGTTAGGCCACATCCACATTTCTCAATTTATGTGTCAAGGTCATATACAAGTGGTGGTTATTCATGCTCCCAAATAGTGAGAGCATTCTCTGCTGAAATGACGTTCTCAAGAACAAAAAACAGCAGCAACAAATGACAATACTTGCCAGGGCTTGTTTCAAAACTTGACATAGGGAGCCTTGTTCAGCACCTTTGCACTGTTGCACAAATACAGCTAATCATTTTAAATAGTACTTACATATAAAGCTGGAATTTTGTGACCCACCAAAAATCTGCTCACGACTGATCAGTGGGTCCCGACCCACAATTTGGAAAATGCTGCTCTAAGGTGAACTGCTGCATTTATTATGAATTGTCCATGGAGCTCCTTTCCTTACAACCTCAAAATCAAAACGTGTCAACTTATTCCCTGCTTTTCCCAATTCATCTGGAGAACAAAGCTTGTTTCCTCCACCCCAGGCACTGACTCTCTGCTTACCACAAATCAAGAATCCCTCCCGCCAGCACCCAACCCAATTCACCTGCCCCCATTTACAATAATCTTCAAGTGACATTGAGATCATGAGGACCAACTCATTTGCTTCTGGTTAAACAAAGACTGCATTTGACAGCTCGGTCCATGCATGGTGGAACCGCACAAATAAAGTTGAACTTCAATCTTGTAACAGCAAAATCCACCCGCTTGTGCTCCACCCGACATGCAGGAGGAGCGCTACTAATCTAAAGACAAACACTAAAGTGCTCCACCAAGTTAGACACTGCCTCCACAGAGAGAACTGAGACGATAGACAGAGTGTAGATCTCCAGGCCCACCAAGCAGACTATTACTTTGTTTGCTCTATGGAAGCTGCATCTGAATGAAACTCTTGTCCTTGGTTTCAAAAAATGCCTCGGAATGAAGAAGCAACTTGCTGTGCGTTTTTGAAGTTTTAGCTATGTCTGAGTGTCTAAAAAATCTACTTCAGCCTCCTAATGTAATTCTTGGCTGCTGAGCCCCCTTACTCCCTGAGAGTCAATGCCAAAAAGGAGATGATTAGCATTTTTTTGACTTGCAAAGTAATGACTAGACCATGATGTCCAGAGCTAATAGATATTCGCCAGAGTGCTCTGGTTCTGGAAACCATCCTAACAGATGGTGAATTAATTGATGGTGGGTGGTGAATGGGTGCTGCTAAAACACCAACTGTGTCAAAGTGAAGAAAAGGAGAAAATCTGTGCAATGTTAACATTGCACAATTGCCCTCCTGGAAGTAAGGAGCAAGCACCTGTTTGATCACCTAATAGAGTGGTTTAACAAAAGAAGAATTCTAACAATTCAAAAACTAGCTTTAGAAAACATTGTTCCAACACAGAAAATTGTCTTTGCTCTGTAACATATTGTAAAAACGGATACGTGAAATAGTCAGTATTTATTTAGGTCTGGCATTAGCCCTTTTGATTTTACTCACATTATATTTGCTCTACATTTACAGGGGCTTTCATCCAGCACCCTTCTTCCATTGGTCTGGTACTGTGTCATTCACATATTTCTTTCACCCAGTACTGCATACACAATGGGCACTGGATCAGGCCAATGACTAACTTCACAGGGAGTGACAGCATTCCGCTCTTTCACATACAAAAAAGTTCCCTTCCGTGCCACTATTGCAGTCTGTGCTTTTTAGGGCCAAAAAGTATTTTTGCTTTTCGACAATTTTTTTTTAGATTGATCTCACGACAATGAAGCTTTCCAAAAACCACAATAAAACAAAACAAGCATTGACACAGCGAAAGGCTGGCAGCCAACACCAGATTTATTGGCTTTGCTAATGGCTGTTACTCCATATTGTTTGTTAAGATCTACAGAGGAAATGTATAGAATTAGGAATTATATTTAGGACTGGGTGACATTAAAGTTATGGCAACATAATTTCCTTTATTTCAAGAACGTAGTGTTACATTTGTTACCTAAAATTCTAGAAATTACGCCATTATGCCCCTTTGCATAATTACACACCATCCACTGTAAAAACTTTAACTGACTGTGCCATTTGTGGTACAAGATTTACATCGAATGCACAGGAACAACAGAACATGACCAGATGTTGTTGGTGGCGTTTTCATTTTTGCACCTTTTTTTAGATAAATGCATTCTCACATCAAAAATTGATGTGAGGACGCATTTCTTACTGAAATATTGAACTAAATGATGGATTTGTGTTTTCTGTAGCTATGCATAATTTTGGTGTAATTTTGCCAAGATTTTGCATAATAACTTGACAGCAAATTACCAGAATTTCACACACACCAAATTTTTGGATTGTTGGGTGAAGGAGGAATTTGGATTGGAACTTGAATAGGATCAAACAAGGTTGTCTGTTGACTTTGCTCCACCTCATTTTATGTTTCAGATACGGCTCTGCCCATAGATTTCTGCTTAAGAGGAAGACTTAAACACTTGCAAGTTTTGTTTCATATTGATCAAACAGTTCTGTTGGGCCACACACCAATCAGCCCCCTAAGTAGGGAGGCATTTCTAAATTTTGCTTGCAATGCTTTTAAAGTTCAAAGTACGAAAAGAAGTGAACTTTCCAAATTGTTATCCGCATTCAAAAGAATTGTGCAGTAAAATGTTTGTGAGAACTTTCTTACTATAAGTGGGAATTTGTTTACATTTTTATTCTGCACAAAGTACTTTAGAAGGATATTTTTATTCTAATTATTTCATACAACTTAGAGCATTTGCAAACTTTGCAAAGTTTTAGGAAAGCGGCCACGCAATTCCAGAAGAAAGACTTCACAACAATGTACTGTTGAATAAAACCTGCTCACACACCAAAAGAACAAGCATTAGCAAATCCAATAGGTCTCGCCTATAAGAGCTAGTAGCTTTGTCAATGTAGCGTATCCATGATGTACAGCAGTTCAGATGATTGTAGTGTGGCTAAAACACATTTTTTAAAGCACTATGATGCAGCCAGGGCTAATTCGCCTTTGTGTGCATTAGCTCTGGAAGAATCATTGTCCTTTCTTATAATTTGTTGCCATACTGCACAGCAGCCATGATGATATACAGCATGGCAAGAAATCATTGGCAAAGTTGACAATGCACATGCTGAACAGCATGAACAAAAGGCAATGGCTTAGCCAATAGTCTCAAAGGTGAGAACTGTTGTCTTTGCCAATGTTTGTTAGGTCTCGAAACAACACCCTGTGATTCTCAGCAAATCAGGTAATCTCCCCATGCATGAAAAAGAAAAAAAAATGTAATTCTCACCTTTTGTTTCCGCAGGGGCAAGATACAAGATATGAAGTTATGTCCCAACTTCCCACACCCAACAATGTCAACCCAACTATGTCAAAGCCAGCAGGGTAGATATGGGGGAAGAGGGAAAAAAACAAGGAGAAGTGGAAGGGAAAAGAAAATACGGCATCAACACACATCAGGTATGGATATTCTTGTTGAAAGGTCCTTATATGATTCCTGTACAGAACTAAGGTTATATGTATTGCAAAAATCATGTAGAATGAAAATAACTGAGGTCCAATGTTTAATGTGATAGGATAGCTAACTGGAGAATTCCCTCTTCGACTAGGGTATATCAATATTTAACAACAGGGTCATTGGTATGTATATATAACCAAACTCAAAGAGGTTCAGTGTAGAATCCAAATAAGCCACAACTTATTCATATCCAATAAAAGCAGGAGAAAACCAAAAAACATATTCTCCCTGAAAGGATAATAAATAATACAAAAACATACATAAAAATGTGAAGGGCTAGTTACTAAGAATATAACACAGCCCCTTTAATTTCGGGAGACTGATATTATCTATCTTTCTTGTTTATAGCCATCAAGCAAATGCCAGCAAGGTAGCAGAATCTCCGTGAACCAAGGAGACTATTTCAGATAAGTATACTTTATACAATAGTAAAAACAAATGTTACTACTTGGAAGATGTGGATTCTTTGTAAGAAATTTCTTTGTGTGCTTTTTTTTGGAGGGAGCAACTGAAGGCCCGTGCGGCATCAGGTAATAATTGCCGTGATATGAAAAACTCAGAAGGTTCCTGCAGCGTCGGGAAACAACAGTGGAGGAGAACCAAGATTTGAAGGCCCCATGGCATTTGGAAATATCAGCGGAGCAGAACCAGGATTTGAAGGCCCCCATGGCGTCGGAAAACGGGGGGGCTGTTTAATGCCTCAGAGCTTGAGTAATGTAAGTCACCCTCTGTGTAAGTTGACATGTTTTTACTATGTTCCTGCCTCTGGTGACAGTGCAACCTCTGTGGTGTTCTGTGAATCTGACGTTGTCTCATTAGTGTCTTTTAACAGGAAGGTTTGATAAGGTCCCCAGTAGTTCCTTGGGCGGCTCATGGGGGGTAACAATTCACTGTACGTGTCAGCTTGTGTGTTACAATACAGCATATCTGAATGCCAATCTGCTATTTTGGGTAGTGGGCACCTCATCCATCGCAATGCCACCCTTCGTTTGGCAAGAAGGAGGCAGATAGCGACCAATGGGCGTAAGGTCTTGTTGATGGAGAAGTCCCACCCATCTTCAGATCGGGCTCTAGGTCTGCACTTATAATAAGGCCCAATTCCCTGAACACAGTTTCCCAATATGCATAAACTCCTGGGCACTGCCAGGCTACATGCCAGAATCCTGCTTCTTCCTGCCCACATCTATGACAACTGGAAGTCGCAGCCAATCCATAGCAAAATTGGTGTTCTGAGGTGCAGTACGTCCTATGTAAAAATTTTAAATGTGTTAATCTGTGTCTGCCATTACAAGAGACCAAACGGGTGCGTGCGCAGCAATAGGACCATTCTTTGTCGCTGATGGGAGCGCCCAAGTCACGCTGCCACTCTAATCTTACTCTGAGGACTTCAGACTTGCGCGTGTCCTGAAGACTGACATAGAATTTGATAATTAACTTTGCAGGTTCTTTTTTTTTTAGCTTAGAGAGTGCCTCCATACTTTGTGGTCAAATAAGATCATCCCCAATAAGCGCTCGCCAGGTCTGCCAAGCTCTACAATAATGAAATAACACTGTGCCTCCAATCTGTTTGTCAGGTGATTGTAATGACTCCCAGATCGCTAGTACCCCATCTCTAAAAAAATCTCCAATTGTGTGTATACCGATGGAATGGAATGTCTTCCTTGCCCCAAATTCTTGACCTACTGGAAACCACATGCACCACTGTAATGTAATTTCTGGAGCATATAGGAATGCTTCCGCTTGCATGTGCAGCAAAGTTTGCCATGACTGTACAGTGACTGCAATAGAGTCAAAAAGTCATAATTTTCTGGATGTGGATTGAGTAAGGGTCTGTAAAAGCGTGAGGGGGTCCGCCGCGTTCCTTTCTATGTGCAAAAAGGGCAGCTCTTGCGGCCCATGTAATGTATCCAATAGTGCGCGAACACCCCACACTCTGCCTTGTAATATTTCTCTGGATCTGGGGCTCCCAATCCCCCCAAGTGATACAGTAGAGTAAGTGAATTCCATCGAATGCGTGGTTGCTTACCGGCTCATGCTAACCGTATCAGTTGTGTTCGCCAGCATTTAAACATGTGTTTTGCGAGCAATATGGGTATATTTTCAGTTAAAACAGGAATATTGGTAAGATGACCAACTTCATTATAGAGATTCTCCCCATCAATAAGAGTGGAAGCTTTATCCACTTCTCTACATTATCTGTAAGTCTCTGCGTGGCCTTTACATAATTTTCTTACAGCACTATCTTGGGGTCTGTGTGGAATTGGATGCCTAGGTACCGTACCGTGTCAGTAGTCCAACGTAAAGGGAACTCCATGACCGGCTCAACCGTGCAAAGAGTAAGGGGGAATATAATTGATTTATCCCAATTTATACGAAACCTGGAGTGGCCACCAAATTGTAGAACTTCACGTAAAATTGGTGATAAGTGCACCTTCGGATCCCGTATATATGGCAACGTGTAATCTGCGTATGATGAAATATTAAGCGTGTACTCTGGGAATCCCAGACCTCTGTGTGCGTGATACTCGCGTATTGCACAAGCCAGGGGTTCCGCGACAATGGCATACAATAATGGGGATACAGGACAGCCCTGTCTTGTCCCTCGGGTAATGTTAAATGACTTAGATACTTTGTTCCCTATTCTCACTCTGGCTGTGGGAGAGGCATATAATACTGGTACCAGTCGTAGATAAATGTCCCCTACTCCTAACTTGCGCAGGACCATGAACATAAAACCCCACTCCACTGAATCAAATGCTTTTTCGGCATCCAAAAACACTGCTGCTGCCTTAATATCTGGGTTTAGTCTCTGCACAACACCAAATAGGGTCCTCATGTTGTGCGATAAGTTGCGACTAGGTACAAACCCGGCCTGTACAGGTCGAATAATCCCCGGAAGGAGCAATGCTAGCCTATTAGCTAAGATTTTGGCGTTCAATTTAGTGTCTACATTAAGTAGAGATAAGGGCCTATACGATGAACAATTGGCAGATGGTTTGCCAGGCTTTCATAAAGCGACAATGACTGCTTCGCGCATAGAGGATGGCATAATACCAGCCTCCGCCATCTCCTCATAAAGCATTTTGAGGTGTGGGATCAAAAGGTCCGGAAATTCTTTATAAAAGTCAACAGTGAGCCCATCTGATCCCAGAGCTTTCCCAGATGCCATACCCTTTCATGCCTCTCGTATTTCGTCTGATGTCAAAGGGGCCATTAAATGTTCCCTGTGTTCCACCGCCAGCCATGGCAATTTAATATATGAAAGATTGTCCTCTTGTGCTTCATTACTGGAGGTGTTTTGGGAGGTGTCCAACCTCTTGTAAAATGCACGGAAATGGTTTGCTATGTCTCCTGTTGAATATGACACTTTACAACGCACGCGTTACAACGTGTGTCATTACAACACATTTTTTACATCACAAAATCCATAACAACGCATGTCGCTACAACGCATGTCGTTACAAGGCACAATCCATTACAACGCAATTACTATTCTAACTCTGCCGGGGCGTTACTTTTGGCAATGCGTTGTAATGGATTATGCGATGTAATGACATGCGTTGTAATGGATTTCTCGTTGTAAAACATACGTTGTAATGACACACGTTGTAACGCGTGCGTTGTAAATGATGTTTCCCCTCCTGTTGTGTGCAGTATATTCCCATCATCGTCCCTCATTGCCACCAAAGCATCCAATTCCCTCTTTGACCTTAGAATCCCTGCTAACGTGGCACCCGGTCTCACCCGCTCTCCATAGCATCTGGCCGATGCGTATTTACCCATATGCTTAAGTTCATCATTAGCTGTGTCTAGATGTTCTTCCAGTTTCTGCTTGAGGTCAGCCACATTTTGTAAGTTGCCCCCTTCTTCTGTCACCCTTTCTAAGTGACCAATCTCTTTTTCCAGTTGGTTTAGTCTACCGAACGTAGCACTCCTGTATGGGTGGATATCACCACTCCTCTGATAAACACTTTAAACATTTCCCATACCATAGTAAATGAGGTACCCGACCCAATATTTTCAGAAAAGAAGTTCTCTATTTCTGTGGCCAACCCTTCTTTAAAAACAGTGTCGAGTAGTGAGTAAGGTGGGAAGCGCCATGTAAATGCTGGTATCCTCGGTACCCCAACCCTCAGGGTTAGTTGGACGGGGGAATTATCAGAGTACGTTCGTGGTAAATGCGTGCATGCGTGCATGCTTCCACCCTGAAACTCAGCTCCCCAGACAGTAGCCAATAGTCTATACGAGTATGCCTATCGTGTACCGAGGAGTAATGTGTATAGCCTCTCCCATCTGGGAATCTATATCTCCAAAAATCTTTGAGACCATCTGATTGCATTACATCTTGGATGGCTGTGGCCGCCGCAGCTCGACGTCTAGGTGGTCCCTGTGATCTATCTATGCTTGGGTTTAGTATACAGTTAAAGTCTCCTCCCCAGACTTGTGGAATCCTTTTCCATTGTGTCAACCTGGAGGCTACGGAAGAATAAAATTGTGGATCGTCGTGATTGGGGCCATAAATACCTACTAGAAGGAACTGCAAAGCCCCTCGCTTACAAATAGCTACAGCGTATCTGCCTTGTGGGTCCTTGAGTATACACATCATTTCCACTCCAGCCCTTTTATCCACCCCGTTCAGTACCCCTCTAGCGTGGGATGTGAAATCTGCAGGATAGCCTACCCCGTGTCATTTGCTATATACTGCCTCGCTACGCCTGGAAGATGAGTCTCTTGTGGCACGGCAATTGCCACAGAATGTAATTTCTAGTAGGCTCCCACCCTTCTGATCTTTCTGTTTTCATTCAAGCCTCGGACATTCCAGGTCAGAAGCTGGAGGATTTGTGTATTCTCACCCATTGCAGCCATGCTGTTTAAACCATTTCTGCTTTCTGTCGTGTCTCTTGCCTGTGATATGTACCATGTGTGATCTAAATTGCCATATTCGTACAATACTATCATTCAACTTAATAAAACACCCACACCCACCCACGCCTCGAGAACCCCCAACTGTCGCAGCTATCTGATCTCCCTCCCTTAACCAAAAAAAACAACCCCTCACTCACGGACCTGTAAGATGAAAGGTGTGATACACTTGGGGGCAGCTGGGGCCATCCTATAAAGTTCCCTAAGTCACTCTAATAGTTCACAATATGACGTTAGTCTCTAAATGCTTCGTCTCTCTGAAGTGTAACGAACTGCGATCAATGTGCTTAGCGCGCCTTCATATATCCCGGTCAAGGCGCCCCAGTGTGTTAGCCAGAGTTAGCACAACTGTTCAGTTGGCGCTCTGGCCCCACCATCGGAGCAGTTGGTGGTTTCTTGTGTGCAATCATTAAGTACTTAGTGTTATATGTATAGATTTACTACATTACCACTCTTCTCCGTGTCCCAGAGTTTCTCCAATGCACACTCCTCTGTATCTTGGTTTTCCCAGGCTTGGGAAAAAAATGTCTGACTGTGCGGGTGAGCGGCTCGGTGATCCCTGTTGTCTACATTGCCATTCCTCCGCCAATATTGACACGTTGGAAAGTGATATCGGTACCTGGTTAATGTCGGCTAGTGACCAATTTGCCCCTTTTACCAAGTTCCCCCGTACCAGACATCACAACTCTCACAGATGGTTCACGGGCGAACTCAAGAAGCACAAACTGAGGGTGCGCCAGCTAGAACGGACATGGAGACGCAACTACTCGGAGCCAGACAGATTACTCTACACTACAGCCCGCAGAGATTACAAACACGCAATCTCCTCAGCCAAATCGGAACATTTTTCTACCAGAATCCTCTCTGCGAACAACAAATCAAAGGAGGTCTTCAAAATCATGAATGAACTCACCTCAGATGATAGAACTCTCCCGGGTCAGATCCCTACTCAAGAGACCTGTAATGCCCTTAATCTTTTCTTTGTCGAGAAAATCAATAAAATCAAGGACTCCATTCCCCCCCTCCCTCCGATACTCTCCCCAGTCTTCCCGCCGAACAATTCATCTACTTTCACTCACTTTCCCATCCTCAACTCCAATTCACTAGCCGATCTTGCAATCCGGGTAAAATCCGGCTCTCCCAACGACTGCTGCCCCCCTTCGATCCTGCGGGACATCTGCCTCAAACTACCTGACTGCATTTTACCCCTATTGAATGGCTCCCTCAGCACCGGTAGCGTCCCCAATTCCTTCAAAGAGGCCATTTTGGTGCCGCTCTTGAAGAAACCCGGTCTGGACCTGGCGGAACATTCCAACTACCGCCCTATATCGCTTCTACCTTACTTTTCCAAACTAATCGAGGCCCACGTTACCCGGTGCTTTTCCAACTTCATTAAGACCTCCTGTTACCTGGAGCCCAATCAATCCGGCTTCAGGCCCGCCCACTCCACCAAGGCTGTTATCTTAGCAGTTCTGCAAATAATAATATACAGTGTCCCTCTAGACCTATATTACTTTAATTAATGTGGGTTCATAAAGGAAACACAACCATCTATCAAATACGTTATTTTTTTATATTTTTTTTATTTAATTTCTTTTGTTCATTCTTTAAATGTACCAATAAAGTTCATTTCTTATTTTTATAAAAAACATACAAAACATTCAAACATTTATTCATATTATTGTGTGTACAAATTTTTACAAAAAATGCATAGCAAGCTTTGTGTGTATATTTTTGAACTTTACAGAAAATAAGATTACTACAGAGTAGAAATGGATATTATTCTGTAACAACATACAATTTTTGTATAAAGCATTAATTCAAAAAAATGAATTCAAAAAGACAAAAGAATATCACCCCACCATTCATACCTCTTCATACTCCTCATTCATGTCACTCTCATACATAACACACACTCTATACCCACCCCAGAACCAATCAGCATGCACAGAAAGACCAAAACAGGGGTGAACTGCTCAACCCTCTGATACTGTGCTGAGAGCTGGGGTGTGTTCAAGCACACTGGTCGACGCGCGTTTCGATGGCTTAATCTCCTTTAGTTGCCATCTTTATCAAGACCTGTTACTTCTCAGTTAGGTAACGGGCATGGATAGGGAAATACAATTTCTGCAAAGACAATATAGGGAATTAATTGTATAAATTTTACAATAATCATGATAGTGTGTTTACACCCCACAAGAGAATTCTTAAATTTTCTCCAAAAAAAGTTTAAAAACCTCAAGAACATCCAAGCTGTCGGAGATACAAATGTGCCACTAAAGAAAGTGCATTAGTCACATTAAGTAGACCACCTCCCATAAGGAAACATCAAGAGACAGAAAATCATAAAAATAGGAAACATTATAGGGAATCATAATTATTTCACTACTCTTGGTCATCAAGCTACTGACCAGATTCATGTAAAGATTAAATGAACTAAACATCAGTCTATGTTCATTATGTGTAGACACATAGATCACACACCTTTGTTTCTGCGTTGGCCTTCTTACAAGTATTTATGAAATCTGAAGGTTAGGACGAATCGTTCCGTCTCACAATACTTGATATGAGTCTTATCTGAGCAGGTTCAGCTTAAGATACCGACTTTCTTATATTCGTCTTGGGTCTGCATCTAACGACAGGGAATATTTTTGCAAGAAAGATCATTACCTTCACTGGTCATCTGGTTTAGGTCATAATTTTTACAGCAAAGGCCTATGCCTTTTATACGAATAAAGCTAGGGCAAGTCACCTACTTACTTGTATAAGAGTTGCTCGTGTGTTCCCTTATCTTATTTCTTTTTATTCTTCTTTTAGTTGGTCACAACGTTTTAGATATCGTCCTGTGGGTCAGTGGTTCTCATCTGCTAGGTGAGCCTAATGATGGTGGGGCAAAAAAAGGGGGGGTGTGCCTATTATTCGGAAGGAATTTCCAGCAGAGCATAAAGAGTAAGTACTAATAACCTTCCTATACTCCCTCTGTAGGTGATTTGTTATCCATAAAAAAGAGCTTTGGTTATCTATCCTAATAAATTCCATACCCAATAAGGATGGAATCTCCCTCTATATATCAGTGAACCTCTGTACTGTCTGGTAAAATAGGATTGTTTTCTAAACGTTGCTTAGAAACTTTTATTCTTCAATCTCCATAGATAACTGCAAAATTAATCAAAAACCCATTTATATACAGTCACTCCCGCAGAGAGGGCTAATTTTAGCTTCCTCACATTGTCCCGTCTCTTACTTGCAATAGTCGGTGATTCTTGACGCCGTAACCGCATGTAGTCGCTCTGCTGAAATCCAAAGGATAGTGAGCGCTGTTTTTATATGTTTAGTAACGTTACGAAGGAATTTCTAATGCAGAACACCTGCAAAACATTGTGACGTAGTACAATTACGACAACTCACTCTATGTTACCTGTTAGTTATTGTGTTACCATTAGCGCCATCTTTGAATGGGTGTTAAAGAGTCAAAATAATAAACGGTCCTTCTGTTGATATAGTAATAGACTCGTTAAGTCATATGATTTTCTTCTGCTGTTGAATATAACAGGAAGAGAGACGCGTGAGTTCTTCATCGGTAATTTGTCAAAAAAAAGAGATTTAATGACAGTTAATATCATCGAACCCGCAAAAACTAATTTATCAAACCCCTTGGTATATGCTCCACGCCATCTTGGAGTGGATGTATGTACCGGGAAGAAAAGCGTGTGAGTTCTTCGGCAGTGATTCTCCATGAGGAAAATCAACAACAGTTCTTATCATCAATAACGTAAAGGCTAATTAATCATACCATTTGATATATGTTCCACGCCATCTTGGAGTGGGTATTATGAAAATACAAGGTATTCGGTCGCCTTGTCTCAGCCGCGCTGAGATTGTTTAATCAAATATTAACCATCACCATCAAATACGTGGGGAAAAATTACATATGGGTTCTCCAACTTCAATTCTTCACAGGCGGGATTGAGTGGATATTAATCTCGTCAAATGAAAGTGGATTAATATTTGGTTCTAATTGATAAGAACTTTGCGCCATCTTGGAACGGGGCAATTGTGATTACCATAAACTAGACTGTAGATCGTTATCTTGAGGTGGCATATTTTTGGTATCACATGCTGGATGTCCAATGATACATTCATGTTACCATGGACCGAACCTGTAGTAGACGGAAAAGGAGGGAGACATGTGGCTTGAATATAGGATCAGACCAACAGATGGTTTATTCGGTAACATTGAAGAGTTCCTCCCATCGTGGAACAATGTAATCTTGATATATTACCATCACTGTTGCTACTAGACCTCACAAAGAGGTGTGTTACCATCGCTGTTGCTACTAGACCTCACAAAGAGGTGTCGCAATCATTGTTACTAAAAGGTCAGTTTTGCTGATACTGATGTATCTATCCTGTGTATTGTCATGCCAATGGTATATACTGCTCAGCCAGCCTGCGTGCATTGTCTAAGATGTAAGAAATGGACACTATTGTATGCCCTACTATGTTCTACAGTTTTTACGTTGTATGCCATATTATTTCCTCATTGAGACCTGTCTTGACTGAGTCTAGGGTATAGGTCCAATAAGTTTCTTGTGTTTTCCGTACTTTTTTAATGTCTTGGCCTGGGGTGTGTTTAACCTTTTCTAGGATTAGCCATTTCAACTCATTTTCACTATGCTTAAGGTCTATGCAGTGTTGGACCATGGGACACGATAGTTTCTTAGTTTTTATCGCTGATCTGTGTTCGCTATAGCGTGTCCTGAAATCACGGCCCGTTTCCCCCACATATCCTAAGTTACACGGGCACAAGATGAGATAGACAATGTTTTGGCTCCTACAGTTGGTAAAATCATGTAGTTTGCCTTTCTTTTCTTGGTAGTGCCAAGTTTCAGTGACTACGGCACTATCACAGGCGATACATGTACCACATTTATGGTTTCCCAAAATAGGGGGTCGAATTAGTGTGGTTTGTCTGTTCAACTCTTTGGGCTTTGGTCTTGTGTGAACTAGACTGTCTTTAAGATTCGTGTTTCTACGATATGCTAAAATTGGTTTTTGGATGACTTCCTGTTCTTCATTTGTATTTAAAATGTGCCAATTTTTATACAAGACCTTCCTGATCTTGAAATTTAGAGTTGAATGGTTTATAACACAGACCAGCTTGTCATTCTTTGGACGTGTGTTCCCTGCTAATAGGGCATCTCGGTTATAATAGCGAGCCCTCTTATAGGCAGATCTGATCAGGCGTTTTGGGTAACCACGTGATAGTAGTCTCTGTTTCAAATCCTCACTATATTTGTCAAAATCTTTAATACAAGAACAGTTCCGTCTAATCCGCAGGAACTCGCCAAACGGAATAGAGTCCTTCTGACAATTTGGATGATAGCTGGTATGGGATAAAATTGTATTTTTGGATGTGGGTTTTCTAAAACAACTCACAGAAATTTCACCCCCATCTCCCTGGATGTTAATGTCCAAGAATTCCACCGATGTGGTACTGCTGTGACTGGTAAATTTCAGATTGGTATCACTTGCATTGAGCCAATCAATAAAGGTGGCCAAGGTTTCCTCATCTCCACGCCAGATAAAAAAGATGTCATCAATAAATCTGTGCCATCTGTGGACATTTTCATAGAACGGTGCTATTTCATTGAAAATATGAGTTAATTCATATTCTCCCATATATATATTGGCCACACTGGGGGCACAAGATGCCCCCATGCTGGTCCCTTTGATTTGGTGATAGAGATTACCTCTAAAATCAAAGTAGTTGTTTTTCAGCACTATTTCTAAACATTCCACTATAAAAGCATCCGGTCTATTTCCTGGTGTTCTTTCTAGGAGGGTCTTCACTACTTCTACTGCTTGTTGTTGTGGTATGTTAGTGTACAGTGCTTCAATATCTAGTGTGACCAGGATCTCACAATTGGGGTCATATGGTGCATGTTCAAGTTTCTTAATGATGTCCCCCGTATCTTTGATGTACGATTTATACTGGGTGGTTAATGGGCACAAGAATGCATCCACATATTTGGATAGTGGCTCAGTGAGAGAATTGATGGAAGAGACTATTGGGCGTAATGGTGGGTCTGATATGTTCTTATGTGTTTTTGGCACACCATATAATGCTGGTATAGTCGAATTAGTTTTATTGAGAAATAGATATTCTTTCTTTGTTTTCGTACTGTTTAGTGTCCATAAGGACTATGCCCCCGCCTTTATCACCTTCAAAACAATTCGGATCTCACAATAAAACCTTGTGATAAAGGCGGGGGCATAGTCCTTATGGACACTAAACAGTACGAAAACAAAGTCCTTCAAATGCTAGCTGTGCCTGAACATTACAAACCCATCAAACCAGGGACGATCACCAAGCTAAAAGAACTTATTAACCATACTACTAGTAAAGCATATGAGGAAGAAACTATATGTGAGAAAGAATATCTATTTCTCAATAAAACTAATTCGACTATACCAGCATTATATGGTGTGCCAAAAACACATAAGAACATATCAGACCCACCATTACGCCCAATAGTCTCTTCCATCAATTCTCTCACTGAGCCACTATCCAAATATGTGGATGCATTCTTGTGCCCATTAACCACCCAGTATAAATCGTACATCAAAGATACGGGGGACATCATTAAGAAACTTGAACATGCACCATATGACCCCAATTGTGAGATCCTGGTCACACTAGATATTGAAGCACTGTACACTAACATACCACAACAACAAGCAGTAGAAGCAGTGAAGACCCTCCTAGAAAGAACACCAGGAAATAGACCGGATGCTTTTATAGTGGAATGTTTAGAAATAGTGCTGAAAAACAACTACTTTGATTTTAGAGGTAATCTCTATCACCAAATCAAAGGGACCAGCATGGGGGCATCTTGTGCCCCCAGTGTGGCCAATATATATATGGGAGAATATGAATTAACTCATATTTTCAATGAAATAGCACCGTTCTATGAAAATGTCCACAGATGGCACAGATTTATTGATGACATCTTTTTTATCTGGCGTGGAGATGAGGAAACCTTGGCCACCTTTATTGATTGGCTCAATGCAAGTGATAACAATCTGAAATTTACCAGTCACAGCAGTACCACATCGGTGGAATTCTTGGACATTAACATCCAGGGAGATGGGGGTGAAATTTCTGTGAGTTTTTTTAGAAAACCCACATCCAAAAATACAATTTTATCCCATACCAGCTATCATCCAAATTGTCAGAAGGACTCTATTCCGTTTGGCGAGTTCCTGCGGATTAGACGGAACTGTTCTTGTATTAAAGATTTTGACAAATATAGTGAGGATTTGAAACAGAGACTACTATCACGTGGTTACCCAAAACGCCTGATCAGATCTGCCTATAAGAGGGCTCGCTATTATAACCGAGATGCCCTATTAGCAGGGAACACACGTCCAAAGAATGACAAGCTGGTCTGTGTTATAAACCATTCAACTCTAAATTTCAAGATCAGGAAGGTCTTGTATAAAAATTGGCACATTTTAAATACAAATGAAGAACAGGAAGTCATCCAAAAACCAATTTTAGCATATCGTAGAAACACGAATCTTAAAGACAGTCTAGTTCACACAAGACCAAAGCCCAAAGAGTTGAACAGACAAACCACACTAATTGGACCCCCTATTTTGGGAAACCATAAATGTGGTACATGTATCGCCTGTGATAGTGCCGTAGTCACTGAAACTTGGCACTACCAAGGAAAGAAAGGCAAACTACATGATTTTACCAACTGTAGGAGCCAAAACATTGTCTATCTCATTTTGTGCCCGTGTAACTTAGGATATGTGGGGGAAACGGGCCGTGAGTTCAGGACACGCTATAGCGAACACAGATCAGCGATAAAAACTAAGAAACTATCGTGTCCCATGGTCCAACACTGCATAGACCTTAAGCATAGTGAAAATGAGTTGAAATGGCTAATCCTAGAAAAGGTTAAACACACCCCAGGCCAAGACATTAAAAAAGTACGGAAAACACGAGAAACTTAATGGACCTATACCCTAGACTCAGTCAAGACAGGTCTCAATGAGGAAATAATATGGCATACAACGTAAAAACTGTAGAACATAGTAGGGCATACAATAGTGTGCATTTCTTACATCTTAGACAATGCACGCAGGCTGGCTGAGCAGTATATACCATTGGCATGACAATACACAGGATAGATACATCAGTATCAGCAAAACTGACCTTTTAGTAACAATGATTGCGACACCTCTTTGTGAGGTCTAGTAGCAACAGCGATGGTAACACACCTCTTTGTGAGGTCTAGTAGCAACAGTGATGGTAATATATCAAGATTACATTGTTCCACGATGGGAGGAACTCTTCAATGTTACCGAATAAACCATCTGTTGGTCTGATCCTATATTCAAGCCACATGTCTCCCTCCTTTTCCGTCTACTACAGGTTCGGTCCATGGTAACATGAATGTATCATTGGACATCCAGCATGTGATACCAAAAATATGCCACCTCAAGATAACGATCTACAGTCTAGTTTATGGTAATCACAATTGCCCCGTTCCAAGATGGCGCAAAGTTCTTATCAATTAGAACCAAATATTAATCCACTTTCATTTGACGAGATTAATATCCACTCAATCCCGCCTGTGAAGAATTGAAGTTGGAGAACCCATATGTAATTTTTCCCCACGTATTTGATGGTGATGGTTAATATTTGATTAAACAATCTCAGCGCGGCTGAGACAAGGCGACCGAATACCTTGTATTTTCATAATACCCACTCCAAGATGGCGTGGAACATATATCAAATGGTATGATTAATTAGCCTTTACGTTATTGATGATAAGAACTGTTGTTGATTTTCCTCATGGAGAATCACTGCCGAAGAACTCACACGCTTTTCTTCCCGGTACATACATCCACTCCAAGATGGCGTGGAGCATATACCAAGGGGTTTGATAAATTAGTTTTTGCGGGTTCGATGATATTAACTGTCATTAAATCTCTTTTTTTTGACAAATTACCGATGAAGAACTCACGCGTCTCTCTTCCTGTTATATTCAACAGCAGAAGAAAATCATATGAATTAACGAGTCTATTACTATATCAACAGAAGGACCGTTTATTATTTTGACTCTTTAACACCCATTCAAAGATGGCGCTAATGGTAACACAATAACTAACAGGTAACATAGAGTGAGTTGTCGTAATTGTACTACGTCACAATGTTTTGCAGGTGTTCTGCATTAGAAATTCCTTCGTAACGTTACTAAACATATAAAAACAGCGCTCACTATCCTTTGGATTTCAGCAGAGCGACTACATGCGGTTACGGCGTCAAGAATCACCGACTATTGCAAGTAAGAGACGGGACAATATGAGGAAGCTAAAATTAGCCCTCTCTGCGGGAGAGACTGTATATAAATGGGTTTTTGATTAATTTTGCAGTTATCTATGGAGATTGAAGAATAAAAGTTTCTAAGCAACGTTTAGAAAACAATCCTATTTTACCAGACAGTACAGAGGTTCACTGATATATAGAGGGAGATTCCATCCTTATTGGGTATGGAATTTATTAGGATAGATAACCAAAGCTCTTTTTTATGGATAACAAATCACCTACAGAGGGAGTATAGGAAGGTTATTAGTACCTACTCTTTATGCTCTGCTGGAAATTCCTTCCGAATAATAGGCACACCCCCCCTTTTTTTGCCCCACCATCATTAGGCTCACCTAGCACATGAGAACCACTGACCCACAGGACGATATCTAAAACGTTGTGACCAACTAAAAGAAGAATAAAAAGAAATAAGATAAGGGAACACACGAGCAACTCTTATACAAGTAAGTAGGTGACTTGCCCTAGCTTTATTCGTATAAAAGGCATAGGCCTTTGCTGTAAAAATTATGACCTAAACCAGATGACCAGTGAAGGTAATGATCTTTCTTGCAAAAATATTCCCTGTCGTTAGATGCAGACCCAAGACGAATATAAGAAAGTCGGTATCTTAAGCTGAACCTGCTCAGATAAGACTCATATCAAGTATTGTGAGACGGAACGATTCGTCCTAACCTTCAGATTTCATAAATACTTGTAAGAAGGCCAACGCAGAAACAAAGGTGTGTGATCTATGTGTCTACACATAATGAACATAGACTGATGTTTAGTTCATTTAATCTTTACATGAATCTGGTCAGTAGCTTGATGACCAAGAGTAGTGAAATAATTATGATTCCCTATAATGTTTCCTATTCTTATGATTTTCTGTCTCTTGATGTTTCCTTATGGGAGGTGGTCTACTTAATGTGACTAATGCACTTTCTTTAGTGGCACATTTGTATCTCCGACAGCTTGGATGTTCTTGAGGTTTTTAAACTTTTTTTGGAGAAAATTTAAGAATTCTCTTGTGGGGTGTAAACACACTATCATGATTATTGTAAAATTTATACAATTAATTCCCTATATTGTCTTTGCAGAAATTGTATTTCCCCATCCATGCCTGTTACCTAACTGAGAAGTAACAGGTCTTGATAAAGATGGCAACTAAAGGAGATTAAGCCATTGAAACGCGCGTCGACCAGTGTGCTTGAACACACCCCAGCTCTCAGCACAGTATCAGAGGGTTGAGCAGTTCACCCCTGTTTTGGTCTTTCTGTGCATGCTGATTGGTTCTGGGGTGGGTATAGAGTGTGTGTTATGTATGAGAGTGACATGAATGAGGAGTATGAAGAGGTATGAATGGTGGGGTGATATTCTTTTGTCTTTTTGAATTCATTTTTTTGAATTAATGCTTTATACAAAAATTGTATGTTGTTACAGAATAATATCCATTTCTACTCTGTAGTAATCTTATTTTCTGTAAAGTTCAAAAATATACACACAAAGCTTGCTATGCATTTTTTGTA
Organism: Triturus cristatus; assembly: GCF_964204655.1. Taxonomy (NCBI): domain Eukaryota; kingdom Metazoa; phylum Chordata; class Amphibia; order Caudata; family Salamandridae; genus Triturus; species Triturus cristatus. The sequence goes on from NC_140590.1 coordinate 706,940,127, forward strand.
AAAATTTGTACACACAATAATATGAATAAATGTTTGAATGTTTTGTATGTTTTTTATAAAAATAAGAAATGAACTTTATTGGTACATTTAAAGAATGAACAAAAGAAATTAAATAAAAAAAATATAAAAAAATAACGTATTTGATAGATGGTTGTGTTTCCTTTATGAACCCACATTAATTAAAGTAATATAGGTCTAGAGGGATACTGTATATTATTATTTGTTGTTCTCTTTCCCCCTGTTCCCTGACCTTAAATTTTTACATAGGGGGTTGCCTTTTTGCATCATCTTAGCAGTTCTGGACACACTGAGGCGGAACACTGACACAGGGATCCCCCAGGCCCTTGTACTCTTGGATTTGTCTGCCCCGTTCGACACGGTTGATCATAACATCCTTCTTCACCGTGTCGAGCAGGCGGGCATCCAGGGTCCATCCCTTAATTGGACTCAGTCCTTTCTAATCGGCAGAACACAAGCCGTCCGCTTGGGTCCTTACACTGCACCTAAACCCCTACAACCTGTGGGGTCCCCCAGGGCTCCGCCTTGTCACCCTTGCTGTTCAACCTCTACCTCCGTCCCTTAATCCGTTCGCTCCGTAGCTGGGATATCACAGTGTATAATTACGCCGATGACTTGCAGATCATCTTTCCACTTGATTCTCCGGACGCTGTAAATAACTTCCATTCCACCATCATACACATCCAGGAGTGGATGGACTACAATCAGTTAAAACTAAATCCCGGCAAAACGGAGCTTCTCCTTCCCGGTTCCAGCCCCTCCCATTGGGGCCCGCAGTTCTGGCCTAATAACTTTGGTCCTCCCCCGGTCCCTATGAAATCAGTAAAAAGCTTAGGTGTGACCATTGACACCGAACTTTCCCTCGGACCTCATGTGGGCGCTGTGATCTCCTCATGCATGTTCCAGCTTCGTAAAATCCGCAAAGTCAGCCATCTACTACCACTAGCTGCTTTGATCCAGGTAGTCATCTCCCTGGTACTGTCCCGCTTGGACTTTTCTAACTCCTTGTACTACGGTCTCCCGAAATCCCTGTTGCATCGCCATCAGGTCGTACAGAATCAAGCAGCCCGTCTTATCCATAACACTCCCAAAGGGCAGTCGGCCAAACCTTTGCTATACAAACTGCACTGGCTACCCATAGAACAAAGGGCAGCCTTCAAGTTGGGCTGCCTTACATTCAAATCCCTTCACTGCCCCAGTCCTGCTTTTTTGACGACTCTCATCAACCCTCACAGCCCAACACGCAATCTTCGCTCAGCCCTCCTTAACCTGCTCGCTGCCCCTAAAACCAACAAATTTGGCGGCCGCCGGTTTGCCTACCTCGCCCCCAAATTTTGGAACCTTCTTCCCCTACCCATTAAATCTTGTAGCTCTCTCCTTCACTTCAGAAAACTGCTTAAAACCTTCCTCTTCCCCTTACCCTGCTAATCCCTACCGCCTCTGACCCCCTGACTCCCCTCTGTCTTTTAGCGCCAGGAAACCATTGGTGTCAGTGCGCTCTATAAATTTCACTTAACATAACATAACATTCCTTCTCAGAGATGAATTGCAGCACAGCCTTGGGTTCCGTGAACAGATGCACCTTACCGTCAACCTTAGCCCTGAGTTTCGCAGGATATAGCATGCTATATTCCAGGTTGAGGTCCCGAAGTTTCTTTTTCGCAGGTGTGATAAGTCATCGCGCCTCCTGTAGGTGTATTGTAAAGTCAGGAAATAATGTTATTTCCATTCCTTCCTGCAGCAGTTCCCCCAGTTCTCTGGCCTTACGCAATGCTGTGTCCCAATCACTGTAATTAAGGAGTCTGGCAATTTTTGGTCGCAGAGCCGCACCTGGTATTGGTTTTGGGGCTAGTGATCGGTGCGCATGTCCTACCACTAGTATCTCGAAAAAAGTATCTCTCCCCATGAGTTGTACCAGCAGCTTTTCTATGTATTGCTCCATATTGCCTATATTTGTAGATTCTGGTACACCTAAAATGCGAATGTTATTGCGCCTGGATCTCGCTTCGAGATCTTCAGCCTTTGCTTGTAGTGTGCGCAGTATCGTATCTTGTCCCTCTCCTTATCGGTCTCCGCTTCCGCTCTGGTAATGTCCTCTATGTCCGATATTTCTTGTTCTACTGAGTCATGCCTGCTGCCATGCTTGTCGAGTCTTTCGGACATCCTGTCCATGTGAAATGACAGTGCGTCTATTTTGCTGTTGATTTTGGATAGGCTCTGCTGAATGGTGCGAAAGGCTTGCTTCATGTCTACTTCGGACCCAGAGCCTGGCTCATCTGGAGTTGTGTGCTGCTCCAGGGTCGCAGCTTCCTTGGCTCTGGGGGGTTTTCTGCAACTCAAATTGCAATTTGGGCTGCAATCTATCCGTTTTGCCCATGTTATCTGCTTGTGTACCTAGTGAGCTCTGAAGTGCCGTATTTGAGCTAGGGTTAGCAGGACGTCACCACACAGTCAAATATCCACTAACTTTGTGTTTTTGCACAGCCCCCAAGTCTCTAAGCAGGCCTCTCTTATTGGCTCTTTTCTGCAGGTAACATGTAGCACTGGGAGCTCCCCAGGTCCCTGTAGTTGTGTGGCTAATGTCCCTGTGATATTGCGCTGCACTCAGTCAATGCAGGTATATCTCCCTTGTTGTTTGGCTCACATTAGTCGTCCTTCTGGGGTGGACCAATTCTGTGTGCCCTTCTATTCACTGCACAGCATGCTGTGCTGCCAATGTCATTTTGCAGCCTGCCTCCTCAACGCGTGCACCCCCTCATCTTCTCCTACAGTGGGGAACGTTTCTCAATGGGGGTGATGCAGCACATCAGCGTGAGGGATCAGGGTGCCCAGCATCACGTCGAGGCCTCACAGCACTGCCGTCTCACAGCGTCTCCAAGCCCTCAGCGGCTCCAAGTCTCCTGGGCTGGCCGTCTCTCTGTTGTTGCAGCCCCAAGACCGCCCGGCGTGTCAAAGATATCTCGCCACCCCACTCAGGTACCGGCACTTTCCGCAGCACCCTGGGCCAGCGCCGCCTCTCGTTTGCTATCCGCTCCGCTCTCGCTGGTTACTCCAAGGCCTGGCGTAGGAGTGCAGAGCTCGGGGGCGCCTCGCCGTTCTCACCAATGTGCGCCACAATTGTGTCCAGCCATTCCACTGCATCAATCTGGACTGCGATTGTCACTCTTTGTAGCGCTTCACTTCCGCTGCATTTGCCTTCTTCAGAGGTTTTTGTACATTGGGTGTTTTTAGAGGATAATTGCGGATATTTAGAGGCGTAAGGGAAAGCTACCCTAGAGAGCGGCCATCTTAGGATCAGGCAAGCTCCGCCCCCCCATTGGGGCCTCTAGTTAAAACAAATTTAATAATTAAAAGGATTGAAGCAGTTTAATATGAACAGGTCTAACACCTTATTGTGGCCCCAGAAGGTGAGCCATCGCTTCGGTAGAAAACCTCTCCTCCATCTTCCAGCTCAACTTCCCTGTACCACTCTCACAGCTGCACTCAGGAACCCGTTACCGAGCAGTCAGGTTTCCTATGGCTCTAGGCATTTCTGTTACCCTAGAGACTGATGTTTCTCACTCCTGCCTGGCATTTAATAAGGCTGGAAAAAGCCCACATATCAAGAGATTTATAGCCTGTTTTTTAGGGAAACTATGTTTGCCAACCACAGAGGGGAATCTGGCTACGGAGGTAAAAGTTACCCGATGAACTAGTCTGGAAAGGTACTACCACTAAAAAACTATGAACGTGAAAGACAGACAGAGCAGCTAGTGATAATAGCAAGTAGTCTAATACGTTTCCAGGAACAATCCAGAATACTCAACCTGGGAAGAGAGAGCACATTTAGTTAGATGAAGACACAACTATCTTACACCAAGATGTCTCCGCTTCTGATACAGTCTGAGCACTTGGATGCCAAAGGAACTCATTGCATCAGGTGTGGAATGATGAGGGTATGGCACAATATTCCATTAGTGGTGAGGTGGCATGGCTTATAACGGGAGGAGGAGGACACACTGGTACATGTGTGCTTTATGTAGCATGATCTCAGGTCACAAACAGACGTTTGCTTCACTCAATGTTTTGAAGCTAAGACTTATGAAGGGCGATTTTAAATTAGAAATTTAAATGAAATGTGCTTTTAATTAAATTTGTATAAATGAGGTGGAGTTTTATTGTGTTTTTAGTTAAGTTAAAGGAAAAAGCTGATACAAATTGTGAGATATCTTTCAACATATGAGTTTATATGGTTTAAGAAAGTTTAAACTAATAGTATTTTGACGAAATTGAATGACTATTAAAACCTGATGCAGATAAAACTACTTTGCCTGTCCATTGTACATGTTTCTAAGCCAACTCTTGGCATATTCCAATACATGAGCACTGATTACAAGGTGGGCAGAAGGTAAGGTTACCGCGCAATTAAATACTGTTGCCAAAGGGAAGTACAGTGTTTTCTGAAGCATATTGCACATGCATCTGAATTTACCACACATTTCCCCTCAGTATATTTTAGCAGGTTTAGCACGCCAAACTTTCACAGTGGAAAACAGCAGAGGTGTGGTGAATGCAGTATTACTTTGAATTCCAATCCCTGTGCAAATTTGACCCCGCGCATAATCCAGAATTACACGTTTACTCAGTACCGTGAGAGGCCTGTGTCTCTGGCGTCGTTGAAGTAGCTATTTTCAGACCACTACTTTTGCTGGCAGGGTTTATTTGCTATGCATTTCCTATGCATGTTAAATACCTAACCAACCACAGGACTGTCTTGATAACAATTAAACAATTGCTTGTCACAAATATGTATTCACCATGCCTATATATTACTAGACACTGTACTTGTTCCAATAGGTTTGTAACGCTAGAAGGCTTCGACTTGGACTGACCATACGGATTCACCTTTGTTATTTCTAACACTGCGATGCTTTGTATTAAGGCTTGGATATGGTTTTTGATGTACTATACGAAGTATATGCTAAACACCAATAAAGAAATGTTAGATGAAAAAAAAATATGTGTTCAGCATTCCAAACAGGACGAGAAGGAAAACTGAGAGACAGCCCAGCGATCCTTGCCAGTAGCCAAAATGCTGCCTTCATCTGATTGGACTTTTTCAGCTGCCGTCTAAACGCAGTAGATCCCATCATTCTTCTAGGTCCCAGTTTTGGACTCACTAATGTCACCCTGGCTGAGGAAATACAGATGGGAGGTTTGGCATATGAGAAGTTGTGAAATCGCATGGTTCAAGCCACTCCAGTATCACGGCACCATTTAAAACCTGGAAGCTGCATTGTGGCAACACTATTGGATCCAGTCTGAGAATCCAGATGCATTGATATGACACCCTGGACCATCTATGAACTGGAGAGGAATGTTGGGATGCCCATATTGCTTCCTCTTAATGCAACATCTTGGGATGCCAAGCTTCCATTCAATGATATGCTGTCTGTGCCAAAAGAGAACAAAAAAGGGACTGGCATCACTAGAACATTTCACAAATCAAAATATACAGTTCAGCTGGCCTTGATGCCCAGGCCAATCAGCAGCGCTGCTTAATAATGTGTTGAAAAGATGGGTTTTGAGCTGGGTCTGAAGGTTTTTATTGAAATGAAGATTATTAGTCTGTGAATCATGGACTCAACCGGTCATCTGTGTATACAAGCTCGTGAAGTGAAGGCAAGACACAGACTTAGATGACACAAAACACAGGGGTGGGCAACAAAATCCACACTGCCGGTGGAGTTTGCAGAGTTTGCCTCCAATGCCCTCCGCGTGGTGAGCGGAGTTCTGGCAAAACTCCGCCAACTACCGCAAGGTGAAGTCTTTCTCCAGCGCGACTTGCGCCCAGAATAAATGTCAGAGGTTCAATATGAAAGCAAGCCTTTCCATCCATCACTTTTTCTTGTGCCTTGTAAGATGTACAGACCTTTCTCGGCTGAGTCCTTCTGTAACGAAATCCCACAATTGCCCTATGAGCGAGCTATATCCCCTCTTACTTTAAGTAAGACTGAACTGTTTTTGCAATGGTTCAACAAGCTGCTTAGCTGTTATTATTATTAAAAGGCTGTCCTCATCAGAGCCAGCTGTGTCTTGCAGCAGTGGGCTCAGAGGACGCAACAGGAAGTGCAGGAAGTCTGAGCGGATAAGACGTCTGGGCCCTGTAGCTTGGCTCGTCACTGACACCCGGCCAGGAAACCGATTCACCTTTGTGTTGGCTGCACTTTCCGGATTTGTGCTCTCTTCAGCGACTGACACGCAGAGGGGACTGACCTTCATGGGAAACAGGTGCTGCCCAGACAGGATGGTGCCTCTGAATGTCCAGAGAGATTGCATGGGAACTCTACCTGAGCCCTACAACTTTTCAGGAGCCGGAAGGTCCATTCTGGCGTGTGACTGACTCTGCCCTGGCCCTAGTAGAGTGGTACATGCTGTGAATTCTGTTCTAGCTTGTGCATAAAATAAAAACCTATTTGGGAAGCAACAGAGAGCTACATGTCATGGTTGAGAGGGCTCATCGATATGGGATTGGGCACGCTGTGCAATATAATGGGGTTGCAAAAGATATAGTAATGTACCTAATGAGCTGGAGGTACGAGGGAAGGGGAGATTGCCAGTTGTTGTGCTGGGTGTTGTTACTTCGTAAGTCATGCTGCAGGTCTTCAGTTTAACATACTTATGCCTTAGCAACTCATCCATTGGTTCTGTAGGGAAATATGCAATTTCTTTTAAATCAAATTATTTATATCCTGATTAACTAGGAAATGCCAATTTAATGGTGTGAAACGTATAATTAGTAAATGAAATATTAAATCACAACTGACACAAATGCAGTACATTGCACGGTATATTAATATTCATATATTGCGGGGAAACACAAAAATCATATATCAAAAACACAGGACTGTTTTGCAACATAAATAATACCATGAATAGGTGTCATCAAGGTGTCCGTAACATGAAACATAATCCAATATACAAGACACTTGAACAGAAAGCATTTGGACTTCACGTACCACAGGATAGGTCAGATTCATTCCCTCTTCATTTGGGGCCAAACATTGACACTGCTCTTTATGTTGGATTCTTAACCTTGCCTAATATCTCGATGTGGACGAGTACTTATTAGTAAAGGTCCTCATTGAGGACCCATTTTCACTCCTGGATACGCTTTTTTCCATTGCAGCACATGCAGTGTTTGTCTGAATATAGCACCAAGTGAGATGCTGATAATATTTTGAACAGGTTGTTTTTATTTTTCCTAGTCCTGATGAAGACCCACACTGATGTTTTGTATGAACACACATAGGAATGCGGGTCGAAACGTCGACGATACTAATCAGTGTTCCATATCTTTGTCTCGCATATCTACATCCAAGAAAACAAGGATATATATTTGAACATTCCAAAGAGTTTTAAACGGACATCCAACTGAGATTTTGGGTGTTTTCTGACACAAATAGCAAGCTTATAGAGACCAACTAGCAGAAGATCATAGGACACCATGTCAAAACCTATGTAGAGAAATGGTAGGTTCTGGGCAGCAGACATGTCGTCCTACGCTGTATGTCTAATATCATCTATTCTGAGACAAATAAAGCTGCAATGCTGTGGAGAAGTCAGAAACTCACCTGAGCAAGGTCTAAAAGAGCATTGCCCTGAAGGAGGAGCAGCTGGTAAATGTGAGTTTTAAACCCCAAGAAAAGGTAATATCGAGTAGAATTCCCTCCAGTAAAACCGGGTCCACACAGTCTTTTCCCATCCCATGGGGATTCATTCATAATTTCGTGGTGCTTAGGGGGTGTTTCCATAGAGTACTCATGCTTACAAAGTGGGGAGCTAACACCCTGCCAGTACTATGTACCTTGCAATCATGGTCTTAGTGGGAGCCAAGCCAAAGGAAAGGGAACAATTCCAAAGAGTGGGAGGGACAATGTGAACTAAGCCTGGGCAAAGCACTACGCTACGCTCATGTAGTTTGCGAAGTTTGCGCTACTTCGCACTATGTGAATTGCACGTAGCACAGTGCAAACATGCGTAGCGTAGCGTTGCGTAGTGCGGCGGTCATTTTTTGCTTGTTCGCGGTCCTCAACATCAAGTTGGCGACCGCGAGCAAGCAAAATGACATCCCGGCGAGACTTTTTCCTTGTTCGCGATCAGCAACATCAAGTTGCCAATCGCGAGCGTGGAAAATAAACATCCCTGCGAGATTCTCAACGCGGGGAGGTCAGGTTTCTCATTGCGAGTGGTCGCGTATGCTCGCGACCGCTCGCGATGTGAAACTACCAGTCCGCGTTGAGAAAGCTGCCGCTCGAGTAAAAATCTACTTGAGCGGCAGAAAACTACAGCTCGCACTGTGCAAGATGTCGTTTTCAATGATTGCACAGTGCCGGATGCTTGTCCGCACTGTGCAATCATTGAAAACGTGCGAACAGGGTACTACGCAGTTCGTGAAGTGCTACGCGTAGCTCGCGTAGTGCGAAGTGCACTTTGCGTAGCTTTGCGTAGAGCTACTTCGCGAACTACGCCCAGGGTTATTGTGAACCTCATGGCACAGTGTCTTAGCAAGTATATAACAATAGGGGTTTGCCCTAATAATCCCACTAGGATCTGGGCATAAGGTATAGATAACAGAAAAGCTGGTAACCTGTGGGAACAAATAAAAACCAAAATGTGTGCCAGTGAACTTATTAATTGATCACTACACTGGTCCATTGTATGCAATTACACAATGTCATTTAGTTAGACTTTGTAAGCGAAAATCCAAACTTCTAGCGCGAGGAGAGTATAGGAGTGAGCACACGTAACAACGACATAACAAATGTATATTAACATCACTAAACAACATGTATCATTTTATACGAAATTCGTAACACTTTTAGTTTATATAAAAAACAAAAAACGCACATATATCAACATAGATTGGTGAGTATTATCTCTCTTCCAACAGTTTTATACAAAGATATGGCTGTGATTTCAATTTTTCACACGCAGTCCATATTAGAGGTAGTCCATAAGGTAACTCATAAGAGGGATCGTCCGGCCCCTTGAAGTTCTGTGGTGTGTCCCACATCGTATGTGTAAATTTAGTTTTAAAGTTGGACTCCTCCACTTATAAGGGTCTACATGTTTCGGCCGTACAGTTGGGCCTCTTCAGGACAATGGAAGATGAGCAATACGCAGTCGTAGACAAGAGTTCAACTAACTGTCCACATTCGTTCGCACTCAATGCGACCAAGCGAAATCAGGCGGTGCATCTAGAGACAACCGCCTTGATCAGCCACCCATGTGAAATCAAAATTGTTAATTGCGAAGTGGGAATCCTCCCTTCCAGCGTCCCCTCTTGGACGCTGTGCCGTCCTCGCTACGGGACACGTTCTGATTGCAGTCCAAAGGTATATCGAGTCTACTGCTCCGTCTCAGCAATGAGCGGATCTAGAAGGATCCAGATTCTCTAAAGTGTGCCAAGGTTTTTGTCCTCTCAGGGGAGAGCGGGACAAAGTCAGAAAGAATACACTGCAAGCTTGTATCAGACGTGAGCACATGGAAGGCCTAGTTACAAATAGATCTAGAATTTTTCTCTCCGGTGATGCTCAATCAACAATGGCATTGAATAGGAAAAGAACACTAAGGCCCTCGTTCCGAGTGCTGTGTAGATCCGGTGACAGTTTACCCTTCCATCAGGATGCTACCAAACCGGGGCACTTGTAGCGAGGCTGCACTTGTTTATTGGAAAGTATGTCTTATGAAGAACCATTTTGTAAGTGTTAAAAAGTCTACAGGCAACATATTTTGCCACAGCTTTCTTGGACATGTGGCCAAGGAAAAAAATGCTCAACCTTCACAGTTCTATAGACTTTTGCAAAAGTTGTAAAAACAAACTTTGCAACTTATTTAAAAATATATATAATCCACAATCAGTGAGCAAAACTAATTACATCCCTCAATTAATCTTTCACTATGAAAGGAAACCTAGTTATGCCCCACTAGGGGCGACGATGCACCTCAGAAGTCCCTGGGTTCCACCAGACTTTCGAGCCATGGGTCACTTGCACTATGACATGTGCGTGGTCCTGCCCGTGCCCTCCAGCGGCCTCAGCCCACGGTAAAAGTAAGTGACCCCGTTGTCCTACAGGGCTGTCCTTCCCTGCTTCACCCAGTCCTTCTGCAGGTACAATTGTGACGCTGTGTACAGGAAACTGGAGCAAGTGTCAAGTAGTGGGGAATGTGTGTGAGTCATGTGCAGATGTAACTGTGTTTGTTTCGTGCACTGTGGCTTTTCCACGCCCATATGGCCTTTACAATCAGAAAATTAAATATTGCAGATGCCTCATGAGCTGGTGAAAGGAGCTGAGTCACAGCACAGGTTTGTGTTTTTACCAGACCACTGATGAAGCACCGACCGTGGCCAGCCACACTCATGCACAACTCTACCAGTGGCACCAATGGCTCTTTTTACTATTCCACTACGGGCAGTGCTTTAGATGGGCTGGTTCTGTCCGGTACGGAGTACCGGGACTTTTTTATTTTGAGAGGGAGCGTATCGGCACTTCTCAAGAGAAATGCAATACTTTCATTGGAGAGTACCGGCACTTCTCAGAAACAAGCAGGTACTCTGGTACAGGGTACCTGCACTTCTATTTTTCCATTTCAAGCACTGACTATTGGTAACACCACACAGCTCCAACAATCCACCCCAATGATGCTATGAGGCTCCCTTTTCTATTTTTGTCATCATTGGGAACAATTTACCCTCTCAATCCTTATCTTCGGGCCCCTCTGCTATTTAAGTATTGGAACTCCCCGAGCTCTGCCAGTGCACCTCAGTCTTGGCCACCAGCACTTCCTGCTATTTCATCAAGGGAGTCACAGACAACTCTCCTATCACATCTAATTCATGAGTTGCAACAGCAGCCGCTGCTCCAGTACAGTCCATGGTGTACAGCTCTGCTACAGAGGTGGGGGCACCGCAACAACAGCTCTCAGAGCCCTTAGGTGTGCCAACTTGGGGCCATATTATCAAGGACGGAGTTAAAATTATCGCCGCTTTAGCGGCAGGAAACTGCAGTTAACCCCTTCAGTGCCCATGACGAGCTGGACTCGTCATGGGCCGCGGTGGCGCTGTGCCCATGACGAGTCCAGCTCGTCATAGACCCCGCCCGCTAATACAACGGCCGGCACAGGGCAGGGAAAGGGGAGGGCACTGAAGGGGTTAAAGCGGCGATAATGGGCTTGATATTATGCCCTTGTGAATTCCCATAGAAGCCCATGTTCACACCAGAACATGGGCTTCTGTGGGAATTCTCTGCGGCATATTATCAAGCCCATTATCGCCGCTATAGCGGCAGTTTCCTGGCGCTAAAGTGGCGATAATTTTAACTCCGTCCTTGATAATATGGCCCATGGTTTTTCCTACGCAGGAATTACAACGGCGTTCATTTTACGTTATTATAAAGCAATATCGTTGGGCCTCTTGGGTCATTATAGGAGAAAAGCATAGGTTTGGGGGCTTTCACGACTAAATTGTAGCCTGTGATGTCACAATATGTTGAAAAACCCAAACGGACATTATCAAACACAGGGTGACAGGGACATTGTGGGACGCGCATCCTCGGTGATTGTTAAAGAGGCAGGGCTGGAGAAAGAGCATATTTTCTTCTTCCCTGAAGTGAATTACCCCTTTATAGCCAGAAATAAAAGTCTACGCAGTGAGTACCATAGAGTTCGGATACATATGAATCACCGTATTACTGTCATCAAGGAAAAACTAACAGCCTCACCCACTGGGTGAGGAGGAAGCCATAAGGTGCAGCTATGACGGAAGGAACACCGCGTGATAACGAACAAGGCTAGGCATGTTAAGTCACAGGCAACGTCACGAGTGGCAACGTGCACGCGCCACCCCACAAATTGCAGCTCCCGAGTGTTTGCATTGGCGCTGCCTCGACACTCCATGAAAGTGCTGTGTTTATTCGGTGACCACAGCACCCTCCACCCAGCCCTTAAAGGAAGTAACGCCAAAGGAGGCTTTTACGAGTTGTACCACAAAATTCACCAAGTACGGGTGTCTGGGGCAGTTTATAACACAAGTTTCACCGCGTGCGGTTATGGGAACTGAGTTCGACCTCATGGTAAACCATCAACTACAATACGGGGCGCTCTGGAACGCTAGGCACAAGGTAAAACCACAGGTGGTGACAGTAACTAGCTACACTACACACAACACAGCACAAATCGGTTATACACAAATGGAGTGACTGAGAGGCAAGCTGGCAATAGACCATGCAGGATTTTTTATTTGATGGGGCTGAAAGTCGAGGTCGCTATTCCATATCCCCTGGTGCGCCTCAATTCCTTGCGCCCCTTCATTTCTCCAGCGAGTCACTCACTGGGCCGGCAGCCGCTTGGAGTGCTCAGGGGGATGCGCGAGAGTGCTCAAGTGCAGCAGTTCTGAGGAATTAAATGGCGTTGCCTGTAAACAGTGCCCTGCCCTGAAGCCTGCCTAGATGTGAGTGTTGTGCTGTGCTGCTTTGGCAACAGAGTGGCTCCTAGTCAGAGCACAGTGGTGCCCATAGTGAATAAAAGTCGCACTTTACGCGTGGTGCTAATGTTGAAGTGCAAATGAAGGCTTAGAGAAACTGGGAGATGAAGTGATTTGCCCAGGATGACACAAGGCGATCAAGAAGGGGACCAATGGGGAAACTTTACTCTTCTAATCTGTTCATCATCATCTCCACTAGGCCCCATCTAGTGATCGAGTCAGATGCCAAGGTGGTCATTTTGTCTCTTGCTTCCCACCATGTGTTCTACTCCGGGAAATCTTAAGGATTTGGGGGGCACTGGGCCTAATGTATTTGTGGGCCCTTGTTCAGAAAAGCATTGCATTTACGATACAATTTCAGCTCTTCCATGCCCTCTTTGGCCAGGTCACTGACCGTGCACAAGCACGCTCGTCTAGTGGCATTTGTTTTCAATTTTGTAATACAGTAGCAGCACACTTAAAATTACTGCAAATAAACTCTGCGACCCCCCTCCCATTTCTCGAATGTGTGGCCCTGTTTTGATCTAAAAGAAACTTATTTTTTTACGGATGTTGCATGAAACATAAACAACATTTCTCTGTAAGTTGTATGCAATAGACTCTTACACATCAATCACATTGAAAATAAATTAGAGCCCCAAAAGACATTGCAGGCGCATTCGCGGACCATCTGGAACAAATTTACACCCCATCTACCCCGTACACGGCGGAGGACTCCCGCCAACTCCTTGCGAATAGCAACCTACCGACCCTCTCTGATAGTGATAGGGAAGAATTAGACGAGGACCTGACAGACCTCGAGATCCACCAGGCCATGAGCAAGATTCAATCGAGGAAAGTGATGGGGCCCAATGGGATCCCCATAGAATTTCTAAATACAGTAGCCACTCAGGTGGCGCCTCACCTGCGGGCTATGTTTAGCTAGAGCTATGAGAAGGGACTCCTACCGGAGGACCAGCGACTAGCCTCTATTGTTGTGATCCGAAAGCCGGGGAAACCCGCTGACGATTGTAGCTCTTACTGCCCCATCTCTCTGATAAACGCGGAAGCAAAGATCCTAGCGAAAGTACTAGCTCTACGCCTAGTTACAGTAATATCATCATTAGTCCACCCTGATCAATCTGGCTTTATGCCAGGGAGAAATACGGCGCTCAACATCAGACGTCTCCATAATGTACTAGCGCGCCAAGAGTTTATTGAGGAAGACGCAGTGGTCCTGTCCCTGGATGCCTCAATGGCGTTCGATTCCATTGAATGGCCATATTTATTCGAAGTTTTGAGGAGAATGGGCTTTGGTCCAAAATTTATAGGCTGGGTTAGACTATTGTATACCGACATCTGGGGGCAAATTCGAGTAAATAATTATACGTCCCAAACTTTCCCACTGAAAGGGGAACTAGACAGGGTTGCCATCTCTCCCCCCTAATCTTCTTCTTGATACTGGAGCCGCTGGCCTCTTGGATCAGATGAGACGTTATGGTGAGAGGACTGAAGTGGACAGAGGGGCATGATGATCGAATATCGCTATACGCTGATGACATCTTACTTTATCTCGCCTCCCCCTGTAGGTCCCTACATGGAGTATTGAATATATTCACAAACTTTGGGAAATACTCCGGCTATGCCATAAATTGGAGCAAATCGATACTGTTTGTCCTCAAGGGTCAGGTTCCCTGGCTTCCCACGGACTGTGTGGTGGAAGTCACCACAGAAGGCTTTTGCTACCTGGGGATCTTTATAACCCCGGACCCCCAAGTTTTCTATGATCGCAATCTTGCTGCCCCCCTAGCTCGGCTATGTGCTGACGTTAAACACTGGCGATCCCTGCCCCTATCCTTAGTGGGCTGAGCAGCCCTTTTTAAGATGTTAGCCCTTCCTCGATTCCTGGATATCCTACAAAACTGCCCTCACAAGGTTCCAGACACGTATTTTTCAGGGGTGGAAAGTGAGATCCGGACGCTACTCTGGGATGGAGGATCCCCTCATATAGCCCTGAACAAGCTGACCAAAGGGTGGTATGATGGATGCATCGCCCTCCGAGATATTCAACTTTATTATTGGGCATTGCAGCTCATGGTGGTGAATCACTGGGTTTACCGATTCCCGATGGATCCAGCTTCCATGTTGGATAGGTATCAAATGGGAAGAGCGGGATACCTAGGGACTTTGTACTCTAAGACTCAGAGAGGGCAGTATTGCGGTCCCACAGCCCACACAATGGCAATATGGCACCTGGCAAACTCTCGTCTTGGCTGGGCAAAGACCCTCACCAAAGCTACGCCACTGTGGTTTACTCCTGGGACACCATCCCGGGTTCGATAAATGGGATATAATCGGAATCTCTACTATCGGGGACTTAGTGAAGAAGGGCGCTCTCCTTAAATTCCGGGACTTACAAAAGACATATGACTTGGCCCCTGGAGAGGTGTTTAGATACCTCCAGATCAGACATGCCCTTCACACTGCCCTTCCTGACATGACGGACATTCCAGATTCATCCCCCCTGGAGGACAGGCTTCTAGACGGACCGTTGCTCACCAAGGCTATATCGCTCACATACAAGAAATTATGCAATAATCTACCCAACACATTTCATAAACTTCGGGAGAGATGGGGTAGATCTAGGGCCCATTGATGATGAGGACTGGCAGGCAGCTCTGATGTCCCCCCGGGAGGCAGCCATAACTCTTCGTTACCGGCTTATTCTACTCAAAATTTTACATATATCTTATTTGACTGGAACTACCTTAGCAAAGATAGGCTCCAGGACGAGTCCACGTTGCCTTCGGGGCTGCCAGCAGGAGGCAACTTTTTATCACATGTTGTAGGACTGCCCGGGGGTGAGACCTCTGTGGGAGGGAGCCACGGGTCAGATTCCAGAAGCCCTGGGGAAGGAACTTACCCTTACACCTAAGCTGGGGCTTCTAAATGTATGGGAACAGACTGATCTAACAGACATAGACCAACAATTTACAACACTGAGCTACACCTTAGTTAAACGTGAGATAGCAAGGAGATGGGGGGCGGCGGATAGACCTTCACTCAGGGCATGGGTCAGAGAATGTGACAAATGCATGATAGCGGAAAAAGAGGTATTTAAAGCGAGAGGGTGCCCGAAGAAATGGGACAAGAAGTGGGGCAAATGGAACGCCTACCAAGGTGACATATGCACTTCCCCAACAATAGAAATGGAGATGCAACGTACCACAAGGCAACACCTGAATGCACCTTGATTGTTGTACCTGATGACTTCCATGTAATTTGGAATATGTGGAATTATAGTCTATATATGTATGTGTTTTATGACTTTGAAAATCAATAAAAACATTGCAAAAAAAGAAATTTGAGCAAAACGGTATTTGAAAAAATCTGTTTAAGAATTATTAAAGGTCATCAGGGCAAGAATCTCTGCAGAACAGAGCTGGGTCTATTGGGGGGGGGGGCTACTGAAAGGCTGGGGCCCTGGACCAGAGCCCACTTTGCCCTTGCCTTAAAACTTCTGTGGTTCTACTGTCACCATATCACCAGAGAGAATACTGCTTGTCATTCTACCAGTGGTCGGGTGTTTCCAAACCGGAATTACTGGGTTTAAAAACTCTGGACACGGTTTTAATCAACTGTAAATCTTCTCCCAGTAAAACCACAGAGCAGGAGTTGGGGGCTGCTAACGCAGGCACAGCGCAGCCTCCAATCAACCCCGTGCAGCTCCCATAACCAGGCCCTAAACTGGCATGTCCTCAGATGCCCTACCTGGGCGCACTATTACCCAGATAATCTGAATCATAGTGACACTCACTTGTAGGGTCGGGATAGTGTTGACCTCAAGAATAGATGTGTTAATATTTCCCTAAAGTAAACAAAATTCAAAACAGCATAAAAAAAATACAGTCATAAAGAAAATGGGACTAACTCGAAAATGGAGTTTAAGATCAGTAATTTAAGGAAAAACGCGAAGCTTAGTAAAAATATTAAAGTACAATACAGAAGGAAAAAATATATTGCAGTTCAATATATCACTCATAGGACTTAGAACATCTCTAGCCCTAATGGCCCTCCGTAAATAAAATCGATGCAATCATGAACAAAATCAGAACACTGCAGAAGTCCAGAATGTGCAGCAATTCAATATGAAATTGGGCACTGTGAGAAATTGGGTTGTTGGTTGACTTGGGTGTGAGCCCTGGTCAAGCAACAGCCACGATCCCTAGCAGGATGAACCACAATAAGTCACAAAATTAACCTGTGCTTAACCCTGTGTAGCTTGGCACTAAAAGCAGTTATGCTAAACCTAGAGTCAAGGTGTAAAGTATTTATGCAGCACACAAACAGTAATAAAGTAAAAATCCAGCACAAGAAAAATCCTAAACCATTTTAGAAAAAAAGATTACATTTTAATAAATAATTTGACATCAACATGACAAGAATCCAATCAGTAGAAACACAGATATGAATTTCTAAAGTTTTAAGTGAAAATAGTGGCAAAAAGCACAAAGCGCCAACAAGGGATATCTAGTCGTGCTGGTCGGGTGAAAGTCACAAGTTCATGCCGAACCCAGGGGAGTGCAGGCCAGCTACAGGGTCTAGGTTTGGCCCACTGAACAAAAGATTCTTAACCCCTTGTGTGCCCATGACGAGCTGGACTCATCATGGAGCACAGTCGCGCTGTGCCCATGACGAGTCCAGCTCGTCATGAGGCATTCCCTGGGGAATCCCTCTGGTGCGGGCACCAGAGGGATTCCCTTTTACTGCAAATAGCCTCGGGAGCTGGGGAAGAGCTTCCCCAGCTCCCGAGGTCCCCCCCCCCCCCCTTACACTGTAATGACGATCGGCGCGCACGCCGCGCCGACGTCATTACAGTGAAAGTGAAACTGAAATGAGCCAAGAGGCTCATTTCAGGTTTCACTTTGTACGTGCTCAGGGGGCTATCTCAGCCCCCTGAGCACGTAGAAAGACGGGAGAGGTATCGTTGGAAAGGGGATCCCTGCTTGGGGATCGCCACAGGAGGGCGATCCCCAAGCAGGGATCCACCCACTAGACAACAGGGAGGGGGGAGCGGCCCCTTGGGCAAGGGCCTTTGCTCCCCCCAAATAATTTGGGCATTATTTAGTATTTTTGCCCCCCATGGGGGGGCAGATGGGGGCAGTAGCCCCCAATCTGACCTCCGGGGGGGCAAAAAGCCCACTAGACACCAGGGAATTAAAAAAAAAAAAAATAGGGGTGGGGCTGCCCAAAACTTGGGCCCCCCACACGAGGCACCGTTTTTATCGGGAGACCCAGGGGAACGCTGGGTGGTAGGAAATTTGTGTCAGCCCGGTGATGCCACAACTTTCCCACACAAAAATGTGTGAAAAAGGGGATTCTTTCAGCTAAATTTGAGGTTTGCAGGGCATTCTGGGTAAGGAAACGTTGGGGGATCCACGCAAACCATACCTACCTGGAATCCCCCGGGTGTCTAGTTTTCAGAAATGTGTGGGTTTGGTAGGTTCCCCTAGGTGGCCGCCGAGCACCGGGCCAAAAACCCAGATGACCCCCTTGCAAAACCAGGTCGTTTTGAAGTAGGCAATTTTCATGTCGCCTCAATACGTTTTGGGCCCTTGCCTGTCGCGGGTAATTGGGCCTCCCACACGAGTGAGGCACCGTTTTTATCGGGAGACATGGGGGAACGCTGGGTGGTAGGAAATTTATGTCAGCCCAGTGATGCCGCAACTTTCCTACACACAAATGTGTGAAAAATGTGATTTTTTCAGCTAAATTTGAGGTTTGCAGGGCATTCTGGGATGGGAAGTGATGGGGGATCCACGCAAGCCATACCTCCCTGGAATCACCCGGGTGTCTAGTTTTCAGAAATGTGTGGGTTTGGTAGGTTCCCCTAGGTGGCCGCCGAGCACCGGGCCAAAAACCCAGGTGACCCCCCGTGCAAAACCAGGTCGTTTTTGAGGTAGGCAATTTTTACGTTGTGGGCCCTTGCCTGTCGCGGGTACTTGGGCCTCCCACATGAGTGAGGCACCGTTTTTATTGGGAGACCCGGGGGAACGCTGGGTGGTAGGAAATTTGTGTCCGCCCGCTGATGCCACAACTTTCCCACACAAAAATGTGTGAAAAAGGTGAATTTTTTGGCTAAATTTGAGGTTTGCAGGGTATTCTGGGTAAGGAAACATTGAGGGATCCACGCAAGCCATACCTCCCTGGAATTCCCCGGGTGTCTAGTTTTCAGAAATGTGTGGGTTTGGTAGGTTCCCCTAGGTGGCCGCCGAGCACCGGGCCAAAAACCCAGGTGACCCCCCTTGCAAAACCAGGTCGTTTTGATGTAGGCAATTTTCATGTCGCCTCAATACGTTTTGGGCCCTTGCCTGTCGCGGGTACTGTGGCCTCCCACACGAGTGAGGCACCGTTTTTATCGGGAGACCCGGGGGAACGCTGGGTGGTAGGAAATTTGTGTCAGCCCGGTGATGCCACAACTTTCCCACACAAAAATGTGTGGAAAAGGTGATTTTTTCAGCTAAATTTGAGTTTTGCAGGGTATTCTGGGTAAGGAAACGTTGGGGGATCCACGCAAGCCATACCTCCATGGAATCCCCTGGTGTCTAGCTTTCAGAAATGTGTGGGTTTGGTAGGTTTCCCTAGGTGCCGGCAGAGCTAGGGTTCAAAAACGACAGCTAGGCACTTTGCCAAAAAAGGTTCATTTTTCACTGCGAAATTGAGGTGTGTCCACGATGCGTATTGCGCCGTTTCCTGTCGCGGGCACTAGGCCGACCCACACAAGTGAGGTACCATTTTTATCGGAAGACTTTGGGGAACACGGGGTGGGTGGAAATTTGTGGATCCACGCAGATTCCAGAACTTTCCACCACAGAAATGTGGGGAAAATGTGTTTTTTTTGGCAATGTTTTAGGTTTGCAAGGGATTCTGGGTAGCAGAACCTGGTGGGAGGCAGTCAAGTCACCCCATCCTGGATTCCCCTGGGTGTCTAGTTTTCAAAAATGTATAGGTTTGCTATGTTTCCCTAGGTGCTGGCAGAGCTATGGTTCAAAAACTACAGCTAGGCACTTTGCCAAAAAAGGTTCATTTTTCACAGCGAAATTGAGGTGTTTCCACGTTGCGTTTTGCGCCGTTTCCTGTCGCGGGCACTAGGCCGACCCACACAAGTGAGGTACCATTTTTCTCGGAAGACTTTGGGGAACGCGGGGTGGGTGGAAATTTGTGGATCCACGCAGATTCCAGAACTTTCCACCAGAGAAATGTGGAGAAAATTAGTTTTTTTTGGCAATGTTTTAGGTTTACAAGGGATTCTGGGTAACAGAACCTGGTAGGAGGCAGTCAAGTCACCCTATCCTGGATTCCCCTGGGTGTCTAGTTTTTAAAAATGTATAGGTTTGCTAGGTTTCCCTAGGTGACGGCAGAGCTATGGTTAAAAAACTACAGCTAGGCACTTTGCCAAAAAAGGGTCATTTTTCGCTGTGAAATTGAGGTGTGTCCACGTTACGTTTTGGGCCGTTTCCTGTCGCGGGCACTAGGCCGACCCACACAAGTGAGGTACCATTTTTCTCAGAAGACTTTGGGGAATGCAGGGTGGGTGGAAATTTGTGGATCCACGCAGATTCCAGAACTTTCCACCAGAGAAATGTGGGTAAAAAGTTTTTTTTTGGCAATTGTTTAGGTTTGCAAGGGATTCTGGGTAACAGAACCTGGTGGGAGGCAGTCAAGTCACCCCATCCTGGATTCCCCTGGGTGTCTAGTTTTCAAAAATATATAGGTTTGCTAGGTTTCCCTAGGTTCCGGCAGAGCTATGGTTCAAAAACTACAGCTAGGCACTTTGCCAAAAAAGGGTCATTTTTCACAGCGAAATTGAGGTGTGTCCATGTTGCGTTTTGCGCCATTTCCTGTCGCGGGCACTAGGCTGACCCACACAAGTGAGGTACCATTTTTCTCTGAAGACTTTGGGGAACGCGGGGTGGGTGGAAATTTGTGGATCCATGCAGATTCCAGAACTTTCCACCAGAGAAATGTGGGGGAAAAGTGTTTTTTTTTTGGCAATTTTTTTGGTTTGCAAGGGATTCTGGGTAACAGAACCTGGTGGGAGGCAGTCAAGTCACCCCATTCTCGAATCCCCTGGGTGTCTTGTTTTCAAAAATGTATAGGTTTGCTAGGTTTCCCTAGGTGCCGGCTGAGCTAGGGTTAAAAAACTACAGCTAGGCACTTTGCTAAAAAAGGGTAATTTTGCATTGTGAAAATGTGGTGTGTTCACGTTGGGTTTTGAGCCATTTCCTGTCGTGGGCACTATGCCTACCCCTACAAGTGAGGTACCATTTTTATCGAGAGACTTAGGGTAATTCAGATTTGTAAGGGAACTGTTATTACCTATTGACTTTCGATGCATTTCTGCCTTCCAAATGAAAGACATTGTGTAAAAAAGAAGTCATTCTAAAAAATGACTGATAATTCTCATGCTAGTATGAGTATTCCCAAATTCGGAAATGTGCACATATCTACTGTTTCTAAACTCTATATTGTGTTCCCATTTCAGAAATACATAGGTGTCTTTCATACCGATTTTTCCATGTACACTTTTTTACAGAATAATTACTATATACCCGGTACATAATAAAAAAACATTGCAAGTTGGTGCTCAGTTTTTGGTTCTGGGTTCGTCGGGTTCTTGGTGAACCTACAAGTCCTATATATCCCCACAACCAGTAATGTCCAGCGGATGTAACGGTACATTGCTTTCAAAGAACTGTCATAATTACAAGAAGTTACAGGTGAAAACGTTGACACAAAAGGTGCTTTTTTTCAACAAATGTTCAATTTATCCTATATTTAACTGTTTGTTTCTATAAAGAAACCTTGATGGATCTACACAAATGACCCCTTGCTGAATTCAGAATTTTGTCTACTTCTCTAAAATGTATAGCTTTTCAGGATCCATTATTGCTTTTGTACCCATTTCTACCATTAACTGGAAGGAGGTCAAAAGCACAAACAATAGCAAAAATAGGCTATGTCCCAGAAAAATGCCAAAACTGTGTAAAAAATTTTGGGTTTCTGACAAAAGTCTGGTATCCCCTAAAAGCTGGGAAAATTGTGATTTCAGCCCCACAAACCCTTTTTTGATAACACTTGCAGGGAAAAACCCAGAAGCTTTCATTTGCATCCCGTTTTTCCCATTTTCCCAAAAAAAACCTAAACTTTGCTGTATTTTGGCTCATTTCTGTGACCCCTCCAGGGGCATCCACAAACCCTGAGTACCTTCAGAATCCCCATGATGTTGGAAGAAAAGGACGCAAATTTGGCGTGGATACCTTATGTGGTCAAAAAGTTACAGGGGCCTCAGCGCGCACTACCCCAAATAGCCAAAAAAGGGCGTGGCACAGGAGGGGAAAAGGCCTGGCAGCGAAGGGGTTAAATCCTGGTTGTCAAGCACTGCGAGTATTGGAGGCGAGGAAGCTCCGCCCAGTCGAAGTGATACGTCAGTTCAGAGATGCGGTGATACTGTGGTGCGAGGTAATGTTGTGTTGTCGTTGTTGAGATTCCTGTTGAGGGGGCTTGCGATGCGAAGTCTGGGCATCGGATATCGGCATGCAGCCTAGGCGATACGTCTGCTCCGATGAGCACTGTGGCTGTGATGTAGAGTTCCCGCGTTGAAACCAACACACTTACTGTCCTCACTCCCTCAGCACAATAGTCTCCTCCTAATAAATACCAGCTTAGAGCAGGTGATAAATGTCAGCAAAATGTTTCTCCAGAATTTGTGGAATACATATAGATTTTCACCTAGTATTGACAGATCTGCATAGGTATTCCCCATTCCATTGACTTTATTCTCTTTATTCTTTCTTTATTTCTTTATTTCGGCCTATTAGGCCATAAAAGATACAATAAAATAATGTAATTCAACATAAAAACATCCACTTGTATTAAGACCATTCCATAAAAATCTTAAAAATCCATTTGCATGGGGGTTCTAATCACGGGAGGGAATTACAGTTCATATCTGACCGGATATTCTCGCCTCAGTGCCTATTCTAATCATGGGTCCCACGCTGCAACTCTGGGCAATAGCTTGCTTAGTCTCCACAACGGCCCCCACAACGCTAGGGATGCCTGGTTTCACCATGGGGGTGCCCAGGAGTGGACACTTCACAAGGAAAACCAGGAAGGGTTCCCTTGCGGTATTCGTACAAGCGCCGGGAGACCCACTGCGGGTAGCTGTGCGCTATACAAGTACAAAAACATTTACATTTACATTTACATATCATCAATATTCAGTCTTTTAGTAATTTTCTCCTTATCTGCCACATGGCCATTATGAATTTGGCAACTGCAAAAACTATATGGGGGAGGGTACTTGTTTTCAATATTCTGTACGAGTACAAGTGGCTCCTTATACCCAGGTTTCTGCATAGTGGCGCTAGCCAATGTTTCCTTGGTCTGTTGTAAGCTGGGCAGAAGAACAGTACATGGATTTCCTCCTCATCATGATTACTACACCCTGGACAGATTTTATCATCCCTCTTTGTCCATTTGCAGGTAAAAGTTTTAATAGGCAAAGTGCCTAACCTCCATTGAATGAACAATTTTCTTGCTAAAATGGGGAAAATAATGTCCATAAAACCTTCAAAATGATAGGAGTTTTTGGAATCCAGGAATCGATCAGTTAAAATACCATTGTTGGATGCAGAGACCAGAGAAGCTAGACTTTTCTCCTTGTATATCTCCACAAGTCTTTTTCGAGGGACCCTTTGGCAGCCTTGTTCAGGAGACTCCCATAGCTCAGGGAGTCTCAACCAATACAGTTCTTTCTTTATAAAGGCCAACCACAGGATTCTATCACGCTGGTTCAAGTTCATTACATGGATGAGCTCTTGCCTATAGTGTACAAGCTCGCCAGTGGACCAGAGCCTGTGCCAAAATCTTAATAGCATTAGTTCCAAATCCTCTCCTATAGAGGGAAGACCCATATCCAATCTTAAGGGGAACAGGGGTGTGCCACGAGGAAGGGCCAGGAGACGTCTGAGGAAATTGTTTTCTACAGTGACAAGTTCTGCCCCTGCTTTGTACCCCCATAGCTCACCACCATAAGATGCAGCCGCTTTAGCTTGGGTTTTGTACACTTCTACTGCTGGACTGATAGGTTTAAAAGTAGAAGTGTTTACAACCTTCAAAATTGCCCCAGACAATTGGGACAGCTTAAGCCGGCATCTTGCTATTTGGGGTTCCCAAGATAGGTTCTCATGTAGGGTTACCCCAAGTACTGGAAAGTTTTTACCCTCTCCAGTCTTACTGAACTCAGTGATGGGTTAGGTCTGGTTTTGGGTGAGGGGTTAAATATCATGAACTTGGTCTTCTCTGTATTGATCTCTAGACCATATTGTCTACAGAAAAGACCAAATCCATCTAGATTCCGTTGAATCCCCATCGGGGATTTTGAGAGCAGGAGGGTATCGTCCGCAAACATGATGGCCGGCACCCTCCTGCCCGCCAAAAAGGGAGCGTCATTGTCCCCAACATTGTCAAGATGAGATATGACACTGTTAACATAGAGGCAAAACAGGGTTGGCGCCAAAACGCAACCCTGTCTTACCCCTCTAAGGACTGGAAACCTAGATGACAGCGCTCCATCCCTCCCACACCTAACCTGAGCAAAGTTGTTGTCATGAAGCCTAATTATGGCGTGTAATAGATGGGTAGGAACACCCAGCTCCTTTAGGACCTCCCATAATTTCTTGCGGGGGACCAGGTCAAAGGCTGACCTCAGGTCCACGAACACCATGTACAGCCTCCCCCCCTCGATCCTCACAGTTTTCCAGTAGAGGAGAACGAGGCGGAAAATCTGATCCATGGTGGACGTGTTTTTCCTGAAGCCAGCCTGGAGGGGGCTAAGGATTTCATTTTCCTCCATTCAATCTAAGAGGTGGTCCAGGAGGAGGCGAGAGAATAGTTTTTGGGGAACGTCTATGAGGCTGATCGGCCTGTAGCTGGCTGGGAGAAGAGGAGAGCCCTTTTTAAAAATAGGTACTATCTCCGCCCCCACCCAAGTACAGGGGATCTCCATACCTCCCGCGATGGAATTAAAAAGAATAAGGAGGTAAGGGCCCCAGATCTCTGAGTGATGTCGAAAGAGGTCACCGGGCAATCTATCGAGTCCCGGGGCCTTCCCCATCGCCAGACCCTCTATTGCACTGACCACCTCGCCGAGGGTAAATTCCAATCCAGCTACAGGATTGGATAAAGCATCGGAAGCCACATCATTAGCAAATTCAGGGGTTTCTTGGTACAATTTGCCAAAGTGGGCCTCCCAAACAAAAGCTGCAATGTTTGGCTCCACTGCAGCTTTAGGTTCTCCTGTGCCAGTATTTACCAAAGACCAAAATCTTCTCGAATCCCTCGCTTCTAATGCTAGGGAGAGGTCCTGCCATCTATTCCAATCCCATTCCGATCTTGCTAATGCCATGGCTTTCCTGTATTTCCGCCTGAGCTCAATGACCTTGCCCTTGTCAGAACCTATTTTTATTGTGTTTATTAGATCTGTCTTGATCTTTTTACAGGAGGAGTTGTACCAGGTTGGGGTTCGAGTCTTTTTCTTCCGTGGCGGTACCACTGGGTAGAAAACTTCACCTAAGGCTCCCACTAAGTCTTCGTGGATTTGGGCTAGCTTCTCGTTAAATTCTAAGGGTCTGGGCTGGTTGATTAATACATCCAATTCTTTTAGCTTAGGGAGTGCTAGCTGATAAATTTTGCTTATACTCTCTTCTGAATTTACCAATTTCCCCCATTTTACCCTGCGTCTGTTGGAACTAAGAACCAAATTCCCTGGGTCCTCACTGGGCTCAGCGGGGAGTGATCCAACAGCACATGAGGGGTGCACCATATCCAGTAGGAGTGCGTTGTGGTCATTGTCCGTTCTTACAATTACTCTAAAATCCTGGACCTTGGATCACAGACCAATGTCTACAAAAATGTAGTCCAGCCGCGATTCATGTTCCTTCCTATTGAAGGAGGCATATAGAAGGAATGTCAGAAGGAGGGCGTCCATTACAGGCCCTTAGCGCAAAGTTTAGTGTTAGGGATATAATTTGTACTGCGAGAGGGGACCAAGATTTGGGGTGGGGGGATTGACATGGCGGAACACCCCAAAAGTCGTCTTCAGCAGTAAGGGCACCTTCCTTTAGACCTTCCAGGGGTTCGAAGTGACAATTAAAATCACCGCCCATCACTATCTTACAATCGTTTGGAAGTTGGCCCAGAAAAGACGAGAGATCATCTAGTGTGGGTGATTCCATAGCCGCACTGACTGGGTGAGAGTACACATTAATGATTGCCAGATTTAAGGCATTGGGCCACTTGAGTAGAACACACTGTATGTCCTGCGAGAGCGTAAGTACATTCTCCGCATTACACCCAATGTGACTAGCTACCCAAACCGCCAAACCACCTGAAGGCCTCCCTTTACCAGTCCAACTGGCTTTAATTTCGAAAACTGCATATCCTACTCTACACAGCGGTTCCCTGGCCCAGGTCTCTTGAAAAAGGCAGATGTCACTGTTGCCTACTAGGGAGTCCCAGTCATTTGTATATAATTTATTGGCAATACCCGCCACATTCCAAGAGAGAACCTTCAGGATTTCAACTGGCGGTTTTAATCCCAATCCCCCAGTTTTCTCAGGTGTGATGTCCAGTGATGAGACTAGGGGCCCTTGCAGTGATATTTCCAAAGTGGATGGGGCAGTAGATGTTGCATTGGGACCAGGCGGGACTATCGATGTTAAGTTGTGACTAGGTGGACTCTGAAGTAAATTGGTAACTTGGCCCCGGGAGCTAATAAGAGTTAAGCTCTCCCGACGGGGTGCATCAAATTCTCGGGTGATAGTATCTATATCACCTCTCACGGTCCCCTGTCCTACAGGTTTACTAGTGATACCTTGGGTATGCCGTGAGGATGCACCCTTATATAGTCAATCAACCTGGTCAAGACAACTATACCTATTAGGGTGTATATAGTTGCCGTGAGCAGTGATAACATTACGGGTGGGCCTGTATCTAGACCCATCAACAGCAGATCCCACCCTTGTCCAGCCATCGTCCCTCATCGTAGTCAAGTCACGTGCGTTGGGGTAAAAATATGACAGATGGACCAATTCGATGGATGTGGCTCCTACAGTCCCAAGCCAATTACAAATATAAGGCGCAACCTGCGGACTCTTAAAGCTTACAATTATACAATCCCCCACACTTTTCTTGGCGGTGTACCCGACCCATGGAACCCTTCTAACCATAAGAATTTCTCCTCTTAGATTAGGTGGTAGAGGCCTTTGGATGTTTAACCAGCTAGTAACCTTATTATGTAGGGAATCATAGGATTCCACCATGTTGCCGGAGAGCTCTGGTACGCCCTTCAAAATCACAGTATAGGCTGCCGCCTCTGGGGGCAAGTTAACTGTTTTTCGCCAGTTATGAGGGCTAACTGCCCGGAATGGGCAGTTAACTGTGTCATATGCTGGTCTCTCCTGGCCTGGTGTAGAGGCCGGAGCAGACGGCGTCGACCTCCTGGCAGTTGGTGCCGGAGGCAGTTGTCTAGGGAGAGGTACAGGGGCAAGTTGTGGCAAGGGGACTATAGTGGTGTTTTCCCGGGAGGTAGCTGTTGGTAAAATAGGAGCCACAGTGATTGAATCAGTTGAGGTGTGAGGAGACCCAGCATTTGTCCCATGGGCTCCGTGTGTACTTGCTCTTGGCCCTAGCTGATCACTACCCCCACTACCTAATCTTTCTATAGCTAGAAGTCTGGCCTCTATAGAGTCTAATTTGAGGGAGAGAGGATCCAGCAGGCTTTTGAGGATACCAGTAAATGAGCGGATAATGTGCTCTGAGATGTTGGGGGCAGCACCACCAAAAATAAATGGGCCGGTGTACATGGGTATGGAAGTGGGGGGGTCCTCACCGTTTCCGTGTCATTCCCCGCGGTGGATGTTACGGGGGTATCCGGGCTATCTACAGTAACATTCATTATGGGATCAACTTTAGCCCTTTTGGCGCCTTTGGACTTCCTAGATCTCTTCCTTTTTGGGGAAGCGTCTTCTCTATGTCCCATACATTCCACTGGTGTGGCACCGTCCCCCAGAGCCCAGATGGCACTTACTCAGCAATGGGGGGAGGTGAGAATTAGATGGTGACCTTATTTGGTGTAGGACCGACTCTATGGTTTGATCAATGCTGTCCATGAGCGATAAGTGCGTGGCATCAAGTAGTAGCGATGATCCAACAGTGGACGGTGTCCCTGATAAAGCCAGATGCGAGTTTTCCAAACCCTCCGCAATTTGCTTTCCCAACACAGGGAGTCTCTTATTGACCACTGTATTAGCCTTAACCAGAAAATTATCCAAAGTACCTGAAACCATGGAAACAGTCTTACTTCTAGTTTCTCTAGTGGCCATTTTATTGAATCCAAGCTTCTTGACAACCAAGCGGAACTGTAGAGGCAACCTTGAAGGTAGGGCGTTTAGGAAAGTGACCCAATCCGACCCAGCCTCCAACGGCCTCCGACGGCCTTTGCCCGGGCTCGGTCCTGCGCGCATCCCGCGCGAGCGGCTGATGGATTGAATAGGAGATGTGGGCGGGAAGAGGGCGTGTAGCAGGCCAGATACGTCACTGTTCCTCGCACTGGCCTGTGGTCCTCGCAGTCCCTATGCCCTCCGGAACTCCTTCAGCGTTTCCCTCAGCGGTAAAATAAATAAGAGATGTGGGCGGGAAAAGGGCGTGTAGCAGGCCAGATGCGTCAGGAGCTCCTCGCACTGGCCTGTGGTCCTCGCAGTCCCTATATCCTCGGGAACTCCTTCGGTGCTTGCCTCAGCGGTAAAATAATCCTTCCTTTGGCCCCCCCCAAGTTACTCAGGCTGCGTGGGTACGTGGGTGTCAACTCACCGTGCTGCCCCCTCTCGGCACCGGTGGCGCCCTCAGCACGGCTTCGTTACCCCGGTTCCCCCTCAGCTGGCAGGTCTGGTGTGTGGGGATGAGTTTGTCTGCCTGACTCAGTGTGCACAGAAGTCCGATTTTACAAAGAGGGGGTCCGTAGGTCAGGCTAGGGAGCAGGGAGCAGCGCATAGGCCACAACACAGCCGGGGACTCACTTGATACCGTCCCCGGGGCTCAATCCCTCACAGGCCAGTCCAACAGGGCACCAACAGGGCACCCGGAGCACCGCGGACAATTCCACAGGTCCAGCAAACCACTCTCGGGGGCCGGCGACACCACAAGCCGTTCCCCAGTGGCCAATACAGGGCTCCTCAGGATACAGGAAGCGGGCGGACCCTCCAATACAGGAAGCGGGCGTATACAACAGTTCAAGGTTGATGAATGGGTCTGCGCTCGCTTAATCAAGCTGTGATTGTTCAATTCATTAGAAATGTCTCTTGCGGTGCGAATTGCAATATACCGTGTCTGATTGATTAGCACGCGCTGCGCTGGCCGGGGGCTGGAATAATTAGCAGTCTCCGGTGCGCCCCTCAAGTGAAGCGTCTCAAAAAATCCAGCGCGCGTTACTGTCCCCAGGGTTAATCGCGCTAGTGGCCGTAGTAAACTACAGGCGCAGGCCCAGCAACTGCGTGACAGAGCCACTCACCAGCTCCCTCTTCGGACCGGAGGCGCTACTCGCTGTCTCCAATGCCGAGCGAAGGGGCCGCCCCGACTTCGGCGGTCGACCGTGCTCCTTGGTTCCTTGGTTCCTCCGGCCCTCGGGGTGGTATCTCCAACACCGCAGTTGAGTTCAGGGGCTCCCGGGCTGCCACAGCCAGTCGTCACCGGCCGCCCGCCTCCAGTCTGCTCCGCCCGTGGGGAGCTCAGGCCGCCGCTTCGCTCCTTTCTGGCTCTCCTCCCTCGTTGCAGCCCCGCGGGCTGAGATGAGATATTCACAAAGACCTCCTTGAGTGATATTACCAAAGGCCAGTTTTCCCCTGGAGTCTACTGCTGAAAGGCTTTTAGAGAAGCATCCAAAGAAAAAGATATGAACAGACATATAGCCCTATTATGTTCCAGTTATGTCTACCTAAACTGAGTTCACGGGTGATGAGCAACTTTGATCTTGCTGCGCTGCTAGGTCTAAAGTGTCCCATATGTTCCACCAATTGGTAATGGGACAATGACACAAGAAACTGAATGTTTAAGGCAAGGTACATGGACATTGGTTCTGCAATGTCTCATGGTGTTATAGAACCTCCCTTTACTCTTACTTAGCACATGGTGTGTGACCAGCGAGATGAAATGGATTGAAAGTGGATGGAAACCGTTAGATCTGACATCCTTTGCTCGGTATTCCACAAAACATTTTGCCTTCACTCCTCTTGATTTGTTGACATTGTTGTTGTTGGCATTAGGACTCTGTACTCTTTTTCCTTATCACTGCTAACCGTCTCTGAAGTGCTTGTGCTCTATCCTTCAAACATTGTAAAACTGGACTACAACTAATTGGCCGATTTAATTTAATTGTACGTCCCTAGTAAATGGTACTATCTATACCTAGGGTCTGTAAATTAAATGTTACTAGTGGGCCTGCAGCACTCCTTGTGCCACCCACTAAAGTAGCCTTTTGCAATATGTCTCAGGCCTGCCATTGCAGCATGTAGTGTAGTTTTAAACTGTCAACTTCGACATGGCAAAATAACCCTTTTGCCAGCCCTAAACCTTCCTTTTTAATAATACTTATAAGTCACCCCTAAGGTAGGACGTAAAGGCTCATATTGCAGGGTGGATTGTAATTAAAATGTAGGATGTGTGTTCTTAAGTTTTACATGTCCTGGCAGTAAAAAAACTTCTAAAGTCTCTTCTCACTGATGCAAGGCCTATCTTTCCTATTGATTAACACTAGGTTACCTAATGAAATTTAATAAGTGATAACTTTAGATTGGAAGCAGGTAGACATATGCTTTCTACAATCAAATTAATTGCATTTTAAAATCCTCCTTGATGGTAAAGTCATATTTTAATATATGGGTGGGTATTGCATTTAGGGGTGATGAGCTCACAATGAATTGATAAATATCAGTGGGTGCATAACAGGAGCGGGAATTTATCACGAAGATGAGGGGAGGGTTGCACATTTCTTTAAAGTTTGGAGTTAGTAACTGAAGGGTGTAGTCTGAATTAGCAGCAGTCATATGGTTGGAACGTGCTCTCGCAACAGGTTACAAGAGATTAAGTTCACGTGAGACACTATGAATGGAAATGATTTAAACAAGATCATGGTGGTCTCAGGGAGTGAAAAGGAGACGCTGCTGCTGCCATACATGAGTCTAAGAGCAAGCAGGTACAGAATAGGATTGAGTGTGGTTTTAAGTTTTTCTGGTTATATTTTAATTCACGATGCGTGTCTTTGTTTATAGAATTTGATTTTATTTCTGATGTCTTTTTAGCAAAATTCATGGGGGTAATTGAGTACGATATTTACGTTCAAATAAGTCACCGCAGGATAT
The DNA here is from genome assembly GCF_964204655.1 of Triturus cristatus. NCBI lineage: Eukaryota > Metazoa > Chordata > Amphibia > Caudata > Salamandridae > Triturus > Triturus cristatus. Next base: position 706,971,126 of record NC_140590.1, read on the forward strand.
AGCTGTGATTATTCATCTAACAGCAGGTTTTACAATAGGATCATGCTTGATGAGTGTAGCTTCTAGGGAAACTGAGTTTAATATTCATGTTATCTGTTTAACATTTCAGTTACCCCTGACAAAGGGCTACAGAGCCCTAAATGCATTGGGTGGAATTCGTTTGAAAATTCTCAGGACAAACTATTAATTCCAACGTGCCACAGCAAAGGCCTGGATGGGCACAACTGGGTTATCTGAAAAACTTTGGAATTACGTTGCCTTGCAGTGAGCGGATAAATTATGGAAGAAGCTTTTATTAAAATATGGATTAAACATGGAGTATGGCTTGAAAAGTGATTTATTATGAAGAAGTTTCACATTTTGCAGGCAGTGCGACTGACAGTTGGTGCGTGAGAACGTGCCACATATTCTTAATCTTATACATATATTCGTGCTATTTGGGTCAGAGCACGACGGTCTGCACGCCACCATTTGCCATGAGAAATTCCATTACACAGCTCCAGATCCACTCTTCCAACCTTGCTTGTCAATAGGTCAACCAAAATCTTTAAACTCTAAGGGACAGCCTTCAGATTGGACTTTTTGGTGGCTCCTCATACTTGTGCACTACTAGTTCTGCAAATACCACTTCAAAAGGCATGCAAGCAGCAAATCGTACATAACATCTTTCCAGCTCGTTCTCAATTAAAGGAGGATGAGTCAAACATAGTTTCATATCCCAAAAGCACAGCAAAAGTCCTGCAGGATAAGGAGAGCTGATAGCTTCTTCTGGAAGAGCAGGGCTTGGTCGAGGGCCAATCATCTGTAGTGTGTGTTTCAAATCTGTATGGCCAGTATATCTGGAAAAAGACTGTGTTATGTGATTGCTGCCTGAACTGTCACACCAAGCTAGTATGGTTTTGAGATTGATGTTTATTCCAGCTTAAAGCTTGCAGAGAACTTTTGTATAAAGCAGACAGGATGAGGAAGGGTACAATATAAGCAAACATTGGACCCTCTCCTGAAAAAATAAGGAGGGCCATGTAAATCAGTGACCCTTCAGGGAGGAAGCAGAGTAACCCAAACATAGAACAGGGACACACACTTACGTAAAGGGGAGTAATTATAGTTCACTGGAGCAATACTGTTACAAGCATCCCTCTCTACCAGCAGGAATCTGATGCATGCAAAAATGTATGCCTATTACACAGTCTAACCACACTAGATTTTACATAGAACAGGTGTTAGACCTCAACCACTGTAGTGAATAAAGTTGTGTGCCACACTAGCTACCAAACACAGCTTCTGCTAACCAGTCGACCACCATTGTCCACCTGGCAGATTCCTACTTGATTGTGAAGTGGAGAGCTGAGGAAGCTTTCAGACTATCTGCAATCCTACGCTGCCTGGTGACCCACCATAGGAGTCATCTGGGTGTGTACCTTAGTTAGAGGCCACAAGGTGAAGCAATATTGTAATTAAGGGTAACACACAGGTGGAAAAATCCAAAAGAATACAAGGCAGCACAGCTGAGACAAGGAGCTCTGGACTTTTGTCAATATAGCTTGTCCATCAGCGATCAGAATCTGATTGAGAACTACTCCTCCCAAGAGACAGATTCCCTATTGACTCATTTGTTTTTGACACTTCATGGAGATACTTTGATTACATTTTTTGTGGTCCATGTGGATGATGAGACTTGTTCCAAAGGGGTGAGCATGAAACCTCTGAAATGCAAAACAATGACATCTGTTATGTGTTTTTGTTCCCTGCCCTTTTCATTGCGTTGAGCCAGGATAGCTCTAACTTCATGGTCAAAGGACTCCATTTGAATAATGATGGGCAGCTTTATAAAGCCAAGCGCTTTCAACAGTGGTGGTTCACATGTGACTTATTTTAGCTTCTCAAAATGCATTGTTACACTTTATAGTCTAGATCACTTTCTTAGGCTTCATCTGGAATGTTGGGCTATTAAAGGTGCCACTATGACATTTCAATAACAATACAGTGAAACTGAAGAATGGCTTTATTGGGGCCCGTGCAGTGGTGGTGAATATTCCAGTTAAAATGACCTGAACCTTCACTTGAATAGCCTAATTTTAATTTAATCCTTGTTCTGGAGAAAAAATTTGTAGTCGTACCCTATTTAACATGTTCACTTGGTGACCAGAAGGTCCTTCCAGCTGGCACTGAATACTACAAGGTAAGCTACAGAGAGACTGTCAGAAAGAACTAACCTTGTACTCTGGATCTAACGGTCGGGATGCAATCTTCTGTCTTTCACCGTCTACACAAATGATTACATCCAACAAAAATACGGGAGCTAGAATAGAAAACAGGGAAAATAAGAGTGGGAATACACTAAAAATGGAGACAACGGGCCCCACCACTCTGACTCGTCACTTCTGCTGAGCACTGATGTCTGTAGCTCAAAGTGGTATCCAATAGCAATATGAGATATCATAGTAGCCTTGCTTGAAATTCCTGTATACAATCACAACACTGAAAGGATACATCTTATCTACAATGTTCTATGTTCTGCTATGAAACTTCGTATAGCTGAAAATTAAAGCATGCATGCAGGTGCGGCTCCTCCATGTGGGCGGAGGAGCGTTGCCCCACTGCTTTCTCGCAGTGCGAAAAGCAGAAACATAAAATGGTATTATAAATACCATTTTGTGTTTCTGCTTCTCGCACTGTGAGAAAGCAGAAGGGTTTGGTTGGGGTGAGCGGATGGCAGTCCTGCACTAGGGCACGGGAGGAGTGGCTTAACCACTCTGAGGGCGCTAACTATTTGGTCAGACGCAAGGCCGGCCAAACCAGTCATACGCACCCTCCCTTTTCTCCATGTAGGCTGCATGCAGTCTACATGGAGAAAATGCCCTCCCCATCGACACCTGTTTGGTCGGCGTCCCTACCAAACACACAGCGCTGCCATTGCAACGTTGTGATCGGCTGAGGGGAGAGGTGGAAGGCTGCAAATCAGTCTTGACCCTGTGCCTCATGGGAACAGGCCATCCCGAACTGCCAAGCTAGGTCTTCCCTGAACTGGCAACAAGCATCCTGGGACCGGTTTCTGGGTAACACCATTCATCAGCCAGGCTAGCTTGAATCCAGTGGCAAAGTGAGCAAGGGACCCACGTCTGGGCATACCTTGCCAACTTAGGGTGAACATAGCCAACACAAGGAGATGGTAGACGGAGTTCTGGAACTTTTAAGACCCTCACCCCCCCAGTCACAGATCTGGGTTGAATCCATCATCATTCTTTAGCACACTTGCCCCCCCCAGTTCAGCCCCAGCTATATGCAAATCAGTCTTGACCCTGTGCCTCATGGGAACAGTCCAGCCCGAACTGCCGAGCCAGGTCTTTTCTGAACCAGAAACAGGCATCCTGGGACCGGTTTCTGGGTAACACCCTTCATCAGCCAGGCTAGCTTGAATCCAGTGGCAAAGTGAGCAAGGGACCCACGTCTGGGCATACCCTGCCAACTTACCATGAACTAAGCTAACACAAGGAGATGATGAACGGAGCGCTGAAACTTTTCAGACACTCACCCCCAGTCACAGATCTGGGTTGAATCCATCATCATTCTTTAGCTCACTTCGCCACCTCAGTTCAGACCCAGCTATATGCAAATCAGTCTTGACCGTGTACCTCATGGGAACAATCCAGCCTGAACTGCCGAGCCAAGTATTCCCTGAACTGGAAACAAGCATCCTGGGACTGGTTTCTGGGTAACACCCTTCATCTGCCAGGCAAGCTTGAATCAAGTGGCCAAGTGAGCAAGTGACCTACGTCTGGGCATACCCTGCCAACTTAGGGCAAACAAAGCAAACACAAGGAGATGATGGATGGAGCGCTGAAACTTTTCAGACACTCACCCCCAGTCACAGATCTGGGTTGAATCCATCATCATTCTTTAGCTCACTTCGCCACCTCAGTTCAGACCCAGCTATATGCAAATCAGTCTTGACCGTGTGCCTCATGGGAACAATCCAGCCTGAACTGCCGAGCCAAGTCTTCCCTGAACTGGAAACAAGCATCCTGGGACTGGTTTCTGGGTAACACCCTTCATCTGCCAGGCAAGCTTGAATCAAGTGGCAAAGTGAGCAAGTGACCTACGTCTGGGCATACCCTGCCAACTTAGGGCAAATTTTAATGAATCTGAGAGCTTTCTGCAGGAGCGTCAGGAACCAGTAGAGTGTGCCTCAATCTTCCCCTGTGGTTCTCCGACTCTATCAAACACTAGAGTTTCGGATGACACACCAGGGGAAAACAGGGAAACAAAACAAGGGAAGAAGGAGGTCCGGTTTATGGATGGTTGAAGAGGACTTCGAGAGATGGCAACACTCCGCTGTAATATAAAGAGTGGGTTAACCATGAACAACATACAGCCCCTTCATGTCTAAAGGAAATACATTCTGTATTATTTCCTACCAAAGTACAGGTACTTTTGATGTGGAACAGGATTGGGCAATACTCCGCAAAGTTCAGGTACTTCGAATGTGGAACAGGATTAGTAGATGGCTTCACTCTGGAACATTCTATATCACAAGCATCAGAGGATTATTACTAACTCTTCCTAAATGTATGTATTTTCCCTCTTCCCACTATGCTAAACTCACATGTTCTTTGGAAAGGTTCTCCTAAGAAGGGTGGAGTTGTGGTGTGGCCAGTGTTGCACTACGATGGTGATACGTAATCCTAGGAAAGAAACATCACAAATTACACCCCCCTCTTTACCGTCCAGATGAGAACAAAATAAAGCAGCGCACAGCGCTGTTACCGTATTGCTCTGTCGCTGAAGAGATAGTGGCACGGTGGTTCACGCTAGATATCCCTTCTGCCCAGGGGGCGACAGAACCATGCTATCAGTAGACTACCAGGATACAGCGCGGAAGAACGAGCTCATCCAAATCTACTTCAACACGCAACAAACCACCCCTAAACAGGACCCACAAGCATAGGGAGGGAGAAGGACTAACTACTAACATAAACCAAAAAAGGGGAAGGTAGGGGTGCTGCCTAAGAGCAGATAAACACCACCAAACAAGGAGCTAGGCTAAGGTTTATACAGCAACGAAGGAATGGCGCAGATACACTCACTCAGGTGATGGGGATGTGAGTGGATCCACGGTGCAGCAGGAAATTCGTGGGAGCGGCGAAACAGGGAGATGAGACTCTTGAGACACCAGGAACCATGCAGCTCAAGGTACAAGCGAACGAACTGCAACGGCGTCGCAAACGCCCACAACACTGCCGCTGAAACTTTCCCTATACTCGATAGAACAACTATACCGGACTACGGAGCCTCCGGGACAGGAAACAGGAAATCACAAAATGGAAGTCAGGCAATGGGAGCCAAAGACGGAAACAGGGCTTGGAGCTAGAACGCTAAGCGCGTTCGTCCGTGTTTCCAGTCCTTATATACTGGACCTTCGCACCCGTCCGTTCTTGAGGCATGACACAAACAAAGCAAACACAAGGAGATGATGGCTGGAGCGCTGAAACTTTTCAGACACTCACCCCCAGTCACAGATCTGGGTTGAATCCATCATCATTCTTTAGCTCACTTCGCCACCTCAGTTCAGACCCAGAGTCCAGGCTGGACTGTTCCCATTGGGCACAGGGTCAGGACTGAATTGCATATGGCTGGGTTTAAACTGGAATGGCATGGGGGAGCAAAAAAATGATGGATTTAGGCCCAGATCTCTGTACTGGGGTGAATGTAGGACATTGTTCTGCATTCTGTCCATCACTTGTTCTTTTTGCATTTGTCACCCCGAGTGGGACGGGTATGCCCAAACATGGGTCCCGTGCTCTCCATGCCACTGGAGTCAAGCTATCCTGGCTAATGAGGGGTGAAACCCCGAAACTGGTCCTAGGATGCTTGGTTCCAGTCCAGAGAGGATCTGGCCTGGCAGTTCAGGCTGCACTGTTCCTGTTGGGCGCAGGGTCAGGACTGATTTGCATATGGCTGGGTTCAAACTGGAATTGCATGGTGAGCAAACAAACGATGGATTTAGGCTCAGATCTCTGTACTGGGGTAAATGTATGACATTGTTCTGCATTCTGTCCATCACTTGTTCTTTTTGCATCTGCTTCCTGTGAGGAGCAGAGACACCGGGACGGCAAAGGTAAGCTAAACTTTTTTTTTTTTTTGTAAATTAAACCCACCCCACCCAGCGCGACCCCAGCCCACCTACCCGTGAGTCATGCCGTCCGCGACTGCATGCAAGAATGAGTATCTTATATGTGTTTATCAACACTCCATCCCTATTAGTAAGATAACTACCCTGAGTTTTGTATGCATGCACTTTCTGCTGAAGATAAGCTTTGTTCCTAATTTGTTCCTCATGCAACTGGAAAATAAATTAAAGGGTATTATTATCATGTGGCTCCTATTGGACCCTGATGAAATCTAATTTATGCTGGCATAATTTGCATAATATTGGACATTTCACATTATGCTTGTTATGCGAAATTCCTGAAAGTACGCCATTACCCTACGCTGCATAATTACGTAATATTTGTGGCAATGGATATAACGTGAATGCCTAGAATGCAAATGGCTGTTGCTATCAAAGTTATGTCGTTGGTCACCATGCCTCACAGTTAGGCAAAATAAGTTTTGCTGTTTCTATTGGTGCATTTTCAACCTTGTTTCTAACTTAGGCTGTAAAATAATTGCACTGCTCCTTGAACCACATAAAGCACAATGTGTTCCTGTTGCTATGTATGGAGCTGGAGTTTGGGGTTAGACTAAAAGTTTGACATTCCAAATAGAGAAGAATAGATTCTGTCATTCTTTGCTTTCTCTGCCTCTGAGTTGCCCTCATTACTTTTGTCATGAGGAGCTAGATTTAACCTATATCGATGATATGATAAAACTTGCTCATCTCCTATTATTGGCATCAATTTGGAACAACCCCAGCACTACTCTGAAGCAAAGAGTAATTTGGGGGTAAAATAATCCTACTGCGAGAGCACATTTAGGGAGACCGAGTGAATGCTCACACTGATATTCGTGTTCTGTTGAATTTAGCACTAATTACTTAGTGCAAAATGCATCCTCGCATCCGTTTTGAATGCAAGGGTGGATTTTGAGGTCCAAAACTAGTACTAAATGCAGAATTACTCTTCTTGTGTAGTTCTGCATAATTCCACATAATCTTGCGGAATTACATAAATTAGGCCTCCCCTCCTAGTAATTTTACACTGCCTTAAGAGTGAAAACTGTAAGAAGATACAATGGCTGCATTATATAAAGTTAGCAATGTAGGAGCTGTGTAGTTCGTGCTTATACTCAAACTCTGCCAGTTTTAATTTCAGTAATAGGCCACTCATTTATCAATCCATTCATTCATTTCTTCTATCTGCAGGCACTACTAGCAGTTCAGAGACTCTAAAGTCTGATTCACCCAGGTGCTGATGCATGTCTTTTGAGTCATGTGTAAAATGTGGTCCACTGACAGGAAGTCAAATAGATGTTTGGAAGTTTACACTTATTTCCCAATTTACCCATTAAGGGCCCGATTACAACTTTTAGTGATATGAGGGCGGGCGGCTTGCCACCGCCACGCCCCCGCACCACCAAGAATCGCAGCTGTCCGCCCCCAGATTACAAGTTTCTTGTAGTCTGGCGGGCGAGCGGCGTGGAGGTCCCATGGCGGTGCTGTTTGAAAGGCTCATTGTGAGTCAGAAACAGCACCACCACTGGACTGCCAGCACATGATTCTGCACAGTAAGAAATGCACCATGTCATGCATCTATTCCTGTGCAGTAACTGGGGTGCTGAAATACAGGGGGGCTCAAAATGTGCCCCCCTGCATGCACCCCCATGCACAGGAGCAAGAGGGGGAGAAAGAACCTCCATGACACCGCTGGCGGTGAGGAAAGTTGTAACATGCTTGGCGGTGCCTCAGGGCACCGCCAAGCATTTTGCAGCCCTCAGACTGCCGTGGGACCAACAGGTAACAGCAGTTAACTGGAGGCTGCGGTGGAGCAATGGTGGTCCAACTGCCAAAGTCCTAATAGGGCAGTTGGACCTGCGGTGCAGTGGTAGCGGGACCGCCAATGCCACACCCCAGCGAGTCTTGCGGTCCTCGGACCACCAGACTCGTAATTGGGGCCTTAGTCAGATCTTTCCTCTCAAAGCGCCCTCAGACTTTCCAGGTAACATATTTTTCTAGGTCTCTTTAAAGGCTTCATGGAAAAAGCAGGGGTCAAATCAAAACTCATATTCTTACTCTTTCTGCTTGCAAGTGAAGCTCCATAATGGCACATTCCCACTGAGAGGTGCTTGGCTCAGTAGAGCTGCTGTTTTTTCTTCATGTGTCACCATCTGTAGAGAGATTTCCAGTCCTAAGGAAGCCAGTCAAGTGAGCACATCTAACCAGGCTGTGCAGTTGTGAGTAGAGAATAACCGGGGAAGAGAAAGATGCCATTTCAGAAGGTAACTTGGTAAACATTATCTTTCATTCATTAAGCTCAACCTCATGAACTCATGTCATTTACTGTGGTGATCCCTCTTCATCAGGGCTACCGGATTCTTTTTTTGGCAAGTACTATCCTGATACTTCTCCACCTTGTCCCTTTTCCTGTTGCATTGACCCATCCTTGACTTGTTCTGTTAAAGTGCTCACTTCAGGATGGCTTCTAACTATTGAGACTTTTTAGACCAAAGCAGACCCAGCTCCATGTGATGTCCAGGGATTGATAGGGAGCGGTGGAGGTTAGAATCTGAATCTGCTAGAGTGGGGTTGCGGGGCATAAGTCAAGGATGGGAGTTGAGAAGAGTTTCCTAATTTCCTTTCAAACGTACAAACTTGCTAGTGTATTAATATTTATGACGACGGACTATTAGATCCGTATCCAAGACATCAGTTTGAAACTTCTTCTGTGGACCCTGGACTTGTAGATCTATTTGGTAGTATCAATGATGGCATCATTTCTTGCCGTATTGTCCAAGATCTCTAGATTCTGTGGTTTGCAAACGTTGCTCAATAATCCTTAGTTTAACTGATGCTGTAGCAGTAGCTGTGGTTGAGTAGTCAAGAGTTTCATGACCAACGTTTGGAAATTTGGATTCAGTCACAATATCACATGATAGTTTTGTCCAGCCATTGTCCAGCATTAATTTAAAAAAAGATGTTTACAGTACAAAGTCATAGAAAAATAGAGTACAACGCTGAAAACGTGGTGTGTAGCACTTGCATCTGCTCAGATATGACCACAAACAAAACCTCATGGAAAACAAGTTCACCCCAATGCAATTATGTGTTGTCAAAACTAAAACAAATCAGGAGAGCTCTGGTCTTTCACTTACTTAACTGCTATCTACAAATGCCTGCTGAGTCTGGTTGAGGTGTGGGTATGTGGAAAGGTTTGTCAGCAGGTTTGTTTTGGCTCCTGCTGAGATGATAAAACTGGAAAGAGTAAAATTAGCGAGAGAACTAGTTCTGCTTGGACAACGGAAATCAGTAAACAATTCAACACTCAAAGTCTGTGTTGGCTTTTGATTTACAATTGTGGTTACCATGGTAGGTGTTGCTATCCTAAAACCTTCCATTCACAGCTGACTTTTTCAATGCCTTCACTTGACTATGATGTTCACATACCCTCGTGGTAAAAATCAATCAGTTGCAGCTAAAATATTTTAGTGCGCCTGAGGTACAGGGCTCTGACAACCAGTTGGTTAAGTTTAGAGTCTCTGAGAAATCTGAAAAGCCTTATATCTCATTAATCATCAAATGAACAATTCTTTGACTGGTAGGTGTTTACATGCCGGTCCAAATATTCGCCCTAAGTGGGAAGGGCTCACTGTGCCACTGAATCCAAGCCAGCCTGGCTGATGAGGGGTGATACCGTGAAACCGGTCCCAGGATGCTTGTTTCCGATTCAGGGAGAACCTGGCCTGGCAGTTAGGGCTGGACTGTTCCAATGGGAAGCAGGGTTAAGGCTGATTTGTGTATGGCTGGGTCCAAACTGGGGTGGCATGGTGAGCAGGAAAACTATGGATTTAACCCAGATCTGTGACTGGGGGTGAATGTTTGACAATTTTCAGCATTCCGTCAATCAGTTTTTTGAGTTGCTATAGTCACTTTATGTAGGAAGGGGCATCCCCAGGTGTTGCTCCCGTGCTCACTATGCCACTGGATTCAAGCTAGCCTGACTAATGAGGGGTAATACCGTAAAACCAGTCCCAGGATGCTTGTTTTCTGGACCAGACAGGACATGGCCTGGCAGTTTGGGCTGGACTGTTCCCATGGGGAGTAGGGTCGAAACTGATTTTCATATGGCTGGGTCCAAACTGGGGTGGCATGGTGAGCAAAAAATCGATAAATTAAACACAGATTTGTGACTGGGGTTAAATGTTTGATTTGTTCAGTTTTCCGTCCATCATTTTGTTAGTTTTGCTTTTAGGTCAAATATTGGGCAGGGTTGTGAGGCTCCAAGAACTCAAAGTCACTAAAAGAGGCCAAGCATTCTTAGGTTCAATGTCTCATGTGGTGGTCACTGTCGGACCTCCTGCACCTTGCCTGGTAGAAGTCACAGAAAGTCCCAGGTATTTTACAAAAACTGACGCAACACAAAGGGGGATCTTATTGCCAGGCTTGATCCGAGGATCGGAACTGCTGGACATATTAATGTAGTGTAGGCAACACCGACCAATCATGAAAGAACAATGGCAAGAGGGAAAGAGCAGGAAACTGAAATACTGTATTTCAATCCAACAGTGCTCCCGCTTCAGCCCAATAACACCAGCTTAGTGGTCAAAGGAAATCCCAACTAGTATTACCAGCCATTGTGGGAGCAAGAGCATCGGGCACAGAGTGAGCAGCGCTCTCAGTGGAAAAAAATGGGCGCCGGTCAAGCTCACACGAAGCAGCGGCAAGAAGGGAAAGACAGAGCAGCCTGAAACAGGCCATTCCATCCTTTGGTGACTAGCTTAGAAAAAGTCTGGTTAAGCGAGCCCCCTAATCGTCAAATTATAATTAAGCTACTGGCTACCAACTTTGTGGGAGCAGAACGAAGGGCAGTAAGAGTTCTCCATTGACTCTGCTCCAGCTCATCAGAGTCAGGGGAAAGGGAGAGTCCCTCTGCAATGCTCCCTAAGGGGGCTCCCAATTTTCTGCACCACCCTGGAGGAGCCATGACTTCAACATCCCTAGAAGGCCTATAGTCTGCCAAATCTTTGGTGATTGCTTGTCTCACACCTTCCCTCTGGGAGTTATTTCTTCCACTTTCCTCTGGTGATTGTGTGTCTTCCACCTACCTACTGCGAGACCCCATTTTCCACCTCCCTCTGGTGAGTCCATGTCTACACACTTCCCTTCAGTGAGGCCCTCTTTTCAACCTTTCGTATGGTGAATCCCACTCGTCCACCGCCCTCTGATACATCTCATACATCCCCCTTTTAAGCCCCTGCCTCTCCCCTCCCTCCTCCCTTTGCAGAGTCCCTAATTAGCACAACCCCTCTGTAAGTCGTTTTCTTCCGCTTTTCTCTGGTGATCATGATTCAATTTGTTTCACACTCGCCTCTGATGACTGCCAGCCTCTCACAGGCCCTTACTCACAGCGCCCTCTGTTGACTCTCTCTCGCACCCCCTTTTTCCTCTACAGAGCACCTCTCTGCTCCCTTCCTCTGTTGACTCTGCCACATCCCAGGGACTGCCTTTTTCCTACGGTCAATCACTTCTGATCAAGACACAAGTGCCCGTGCCAGGGTACAAGAGCATTGCACACTCCTAAAGACTAAAGTGGGCTTCTCTGGGGGCCCTTCCTAAGCGCGTGCACGCCCCCCTTTAAACAGGAATGTTGTTTTTCATAAAGAAGTAATATTCAGAGCAGGAGGGGAAAGGTGGGAGGAATGTGCCCTGGCATTTGGCAGGACTGGCTGGTATGTTAGAAATGTGCACCACAGAGGAGGTAGTTATGCAGAGAGTTTTCAGGATCTGAAGTACAAGTTTGCTGCAGTTCAGGTTACTATTAAAATATATATTCTTGCTTCGTTTAAAGGGACCAGCCGGTGCATGATTTCGTAATATGTCTCAAACACTTTGCTAGAACCAAACAAAGGCACGCATGCAATCCTCATATGTGGTGAGACTGGATTTTCGTTTTGTCTTTGGGGGGTCATTTTAAAGAAATGCACCATAGAAAGAGAGGGCACTGAGGAATGGAATTTTGGCGTGAAACACCAATGTGGCCAAATACTGTGAATCACATGTCGGACCGATGTCTCTGTAGGACCTGTAGGGCTGGGGAAGAATAAGTCACATACTGAAGGATGCCTCCAAAAGAAGAACAGTTTGGGGACTCGGATGGTGTGCTTTATTCTTACTGAGGTGTCCTGTAAAAAGTGTGGAATTTGCAACCTTCATCCTAACACACGTGTGTAGTGCGGTGTCTGTGTGGCGATTTGCTGTGGGAGTTTGGGTTTTGAGGCCTTCCACTTAAACCTGTGTCAGCGGTGGCAATACTGTAGGGGGCACTGGGTCTTCAGAACGACTCATCACCCCGCCGAATAGTGAAAGGAAACGATAGCTGGAAAGATTGATCCCTGAGGAAGGGTAGGATACCCGAAATGCATTGGATATCTCAATCCGGTTATTATGATTTAAGGTTTATTGCTCAGATTGAATGAAGCAAAGCCACAGAATGACGATACAGTACAAAATAAAAACCAAGATTGAATTTTTTTTGGGCTACCTTTATTTATAACTTAAAGAGCCTACAAACAGGACAAGAGTTGTGCCTAGGGGGACACGCCCTTTATAGGATGTGCAGCCATCATATTTCTATTTGAGGTCGTGAATGGAAGACGCCACTCCAGGAGCACACACAGTTCTAATTACCTTATTCCCAACTTTATTGAACAGTGTTGTTGCGCGTATTAATCCCTAGGGAGTTAATTCAGTGCAATATTTGTGAATCTTCTGTTTTTTTAGCTTGATGTATAATTTCTCAAATAGATAAGAATGGAAACATGTCGACCTGGGTTCTTGTTTTTTCTGTCCTACATCCGATTCTTTCACTCTTTCTGTTGTTGTAGGGATCAACTTCTCTCTATTGTTGTGTCGGATGTTCTGTCTCAATGTCACTCACTTCTATCCCTGTGTTCCCAGTAGCTGTATTTTGTGTTTTTTGCAATTTTATATAGCCCAAGGGCATTGGAGAATTTTGCAGGAGCACCAGATTATGTTGCCCAATGTCATAAAAAAAACAATAGGCAAAAGGAGATTAAGAAATTTGCCCAGAATATCAGGAAGTTGAGACAGCCTGTTTCCCCCGTTACAAAGTCTGCAGTTCTGGCCATAACGTCACATCCTCTTCCTGTATATCATTTTCCCCTTGTTTTCCATGCCCTACCAGCATTTTCTCTGTGTCTCTCTTTGCGTTAGGTTCACTGACCATTCAATGAACCCTGAGATTCTTTGTCCTTGAGCCTCTATGTCCAAGGCTCATGTGATAAATGTTTGGGTGACAGCTGCGAGACAGACCAGACATGTAGACTGTGATATCTGTTAACCCAGATTTTACAGCAGCAGCACCATCACAGAGTTGTCCAGTCACCCAAGAATTCTAGATCCATATTAAATGTCTTTGTTGATTTGTCATGAACAGTTCCTATAATAACTACTGTTTGGCACAAAGTGTATGCCAATTAAAATGATCTGCCTCAAAGAATCCCTCAAAGTCTGTACTTGTTGACCTCCTGTATTCCCCCTCCCTCTGCCCCCTCGGCTTGGTGATTAGTAAATTAACATAAGTGTACTCACGTTTCTTGTCACTTTGGTGTAATATTGCCAATAGGGTAAAGGTACTTCATCAGTATTACAGTAGTGGACGATGGGGAAACAACACACAGTACGCATAACTTCCACTTCCACCATCATAGAATGAGTCATACTGCAATGCATAATGCTTACAGTCTGTCCTCTCTATATGAACTTTAATGGGCTTTGATGCACAAGAAGAGCTGGCCTGAGAGGTCTCCTCCCCTATTGATATTTTAGGGGAAACAGCGTTTACAATGCTGTTTCCACAACGCAATGGCTTTACAACGCGGCCGTTACAACGACCGCGTTATTACCACGTGTGCCATTACATCGCAAGTCATAGCAACGACTTGCTGTAGGGGACGTGCAACACCAGGGAATGTGTTGGATTTTAAATCCAACACCTTCCCTGCTGTTGTGCAAATTGGAGTAGGAATAGTAATTAATACTATTCCTAAGTCCAGCGCGCCCCCTACAGCAAGTCGTTGAAACGACTTGCGATGTAATGGCACGCATGGTAACAACGCGGTTGTTGTAACGACCGTGTTGTAAAGCCATGCGTTGAGAATGTATGAGATGTAACGTCATGCATTAATATTTTAGAGACATACCAGATATTTGACTAATGCTGTCCCAGGCCTATAACTCTTTTTAAGGATTGTCTGATTTAATACCAAACTTACTAGCGTTTCAGAGTTGATTTTGACATGTGACAGACACTGCTGCAGTCTTACCAGATATTTCAGAGGCAAACCCAACACATGGCTGTCTATGTACAAATCCTAACAGTATTTCAGCAGCTAGTCCGAGATATGGTTTATTTAATTCGACCCTGTGCTATCCCGTAGTCCTACATGGCTTCAAAGCTTAGTCCAACGCAACAAAGGTCCTCTTCACTCACCAGGCCAGTTTACAGAAGAGCGCTGCAGAATGCTCTCCCAGACTGGAGTGACTAGAACAGACAGCAGTGCCATCCAACTTCCTGCCCCTCCGTAAACCACAAAAGAAAGATACAGGAGAGAGTATTTTCTTACTTTCCTTTTGGGTGTTGTTATGTTGATAATTTGCATCATGCTTTATGGCCCCTTAAAGTAAACTCAAAGTGCTGAGTGGAAGGCAGAAAAGATGGAAAAGTGGGTTTCAAGAAAGATGGAAAATAGAACACAGAAGGGGTAAGGGCCCGAAAGGTTCATTAACCTTTCTTAGCACCATCTCCTGCCGGGTGTACCGAAGGCACAGCTCCATAAGGCCATCAAGGTGCAAAATAGGAGGCAAGGGTATGGTTGAAGCTCAGAAAAGCTCATGGGGGTGACACCAATCACTGCCAGGTACCACTGAGCATGCCTAACAAGAGACTGGGTAGCTTAAATGTGGTTCTTGTTTTGATGATGTCTCTCAGTTCTGTAGTCTACATTGAGAATGTAAGATGAAGAACACTCCAAGCTAGTCAGTTGCTCCTGACTCCTTGAAGTGGATCGACGCCAGGTTGTTCTCCGAAATAAACTTCATATACATTTGATTGTTTCCTGTGATTTAATGCGATTCCAGCTTCAACATTGGGGTGACGATCTACAGGGAATATTTCTTCACAACTTGGCGTTCTTTTGCAGTTAGTTTTGATTTACTGATGTTTAGTCGGGTTTGTTCAGCAAGAAACTACACAAACCCTCTAATGTATGGTCACCGTCTGGGACAAAGAATCCGCATGCAAGGTACTGTACAATTTGTTTCACTTACTACGTTATTTTGGGAAAGTAGAGTCTCGCTCTCGCGAATATCGACTGCCCGGACTGACTGCACAAGGCAACGCGCCTTTAATAGATACAAGGACAATTTGTTTATTTATTTATACTTTGACAGGACCCAGGAGTCCATACGGATTCACATACGCCCTGAGAAAGTTCCAGGCCGGATGGCCAACTAAATAGGACGTGTTGGCTGCACTTCTCTTGTTGCTCACCCACAAGAAAATCACAATACCTCATGCAATCGCAATTAAAACATATTCACGTTAAAATCGCAACTGCTGTCTCTGGAATTTTCTCCACAACTATCAACAAACAATCAATATTTGTCCTAACACCCTCTTGAAACGTTATTTCTTTCTGTGGGGCGGGGGCTCGCCCACTGTTGAGGTCAAACACCCAACTTATACTATACTCAATAATACGGTCACTAAGGGATTGGGACTCATTTTTCCACCTTCTTACTTTAATGTTCTCTGAAATAAACTTCATCTACATTTGATCGTTTCCTGTGATTTAATGCGATTCCAGCTTCAACATTGTGGTGACGATCTACAGGGAATATTTCTTCCCAACTTGGCGTTCTTTTGCAGTCAATTTTGATTTACTGGTGTTTAGTCGGGTTTGTTCAGCAAGAAATTACACAAACCCTCTAATTTATGGTCACCGTCTGGGACAGAGAATCCGCGCGCAAGGTACTGTATGATTTGTTCACTTACTTCGTTATTTTGGGAAAGTAGAGTCTCGCTCCGTGTTCGCCTCCCAACCCTTGCCCACGAGTCACTGTACATTGTTGTTCACGTCACTGAGGCGCAGCGTACCAGTTTCGTCAATCACGCCTGTGGTTTTTCTTTTCAACGCTGTTAGCTAGCTACGCTGACGCTTACTTGTGTAACGCACCACCTACGTCAATCATGTCTGCGTACTTCTCTCGTCAACACCGTTAACTAGATACGCTGAAGCTTACGTGCTCACGTCGAAGTGCCGCCATCTTGGATTATTTCCTCTGCGCCCGGCACCAACGAGTTCACACAATAACTGCCTTTCCACACAACGGATGCGTGTACTGTAATTCTGAGTACATTTTTGGCAGTTCAACGTCGGTGATTTGCACACCTTTATGTAACAACGTGTTACGGAGGGTAAATGGTGTAGATCATTTCACGGTGATTTCAACACCTTTATTGTGATATTATATCCACCTGTTACCTGTTAATTACTAACTTACATTATGGCTCTACAACCTAACTTTATAATGCCTCCTATGTTTTTGCCACAACCAGGCCTTCCACCTATTGCTTGGGTAGGCCGGATAGAAATGCTAGAGATCTACATTACTGCTCTTGATGGTCAAAACTTTAACCCTGCTAGAAAAAAAGCTGTACTACTTAGTACATTGGGTAGTGAAGGCCAAAGAATTTTCAAATACTTACCTGTGACTATGGGACCTAATGGTCAACTAATGGATGATTTATACAAGGAGGCTGTCAAAAGGTTAGAAACAAGGTTTGCAAAAGAGGTAAATCTGGTAATGGCGAGGTATACTTTTACACTCAACCTCAATTGGAAAACGAGTCCATTGAAGAATTTGTAGCTAGATTACGCAAATTATCTGTTAAATGTCATTTTGGGTTTATGACAGAGGAGTTAATTCTAGATCAACTTATTGTACATTGTCATGATAAAAAAATTCAAGAAAGACTTTGGGCTGCAAAGGATCCATCTCTAAAAGAAGCTGTTGACTTAGCAAAAGTTATTGCAAAGTTATCTCAAAAATGCATGCAGGAGTTAGGCGGAAGAGATTCAGTGAACTGTGAAGTTGCAACTTTAGATGGACAAAAGGCAGTTGTTGATGAAGTTAAGCTTATCACAAAAACAGTATGTGAAAGGGAGTGTACCTAGCTCGTCCACTAAAAATAAGGAAAGGGAATGTTTGCGTTGTGGGAGTCCTTACCACTTAGCTAACTCCAAACGTTGTTTTGCTGTTGATCAAGAATGCAGAAGGTGTGGCCGCAAGGGTCACTATGCACATATGTGCAAACAGAGTCATCTTACTGATAAATACAAACCTAAAATTAATGTTGTATAAATGTACTCACCATTCACCAATACCTGACTGCAGAGACAAAATACTGATGGTGGGAGATGTAAATGAAGTAATGTCTAGTGGTGAAGTTATTGCCAGTAGGTCGAAAAGACCTTTGGCCATGTTTCAAATTTGTGGTTCAGATGTGGAGCTTATGATAGATTCCGGCTCAATGTACACCATAATCCCTGAATTTCTGTTACAAAAATTGTGGCATAATGTAACCTTGTTGACCAAAGATATTGATCCAGTGGGGTACCAAGGGGAGTCCATAGACATTGTGGGCTACATGATCGGCATGATAACATTTGGAACCAAATGCATTGAAGGTAAAGTGTACATTTCAAGAGATGATGTCCCCCCATACTTGGGTGGATGCATCAATTTGATTTGAATATTGTATTCAACCCTAGGTCACCATGCCAAGTCACTGTAGCAGAAGACATACATTTACAAGAGGTTTTGCAAGAAGCATTCAAAGTCTTTGAAGACAAGTTGGTGTGTGTAAAAAGATATGTACATAACATTGTACCCAAACAAGGGGCTAAGCCAGTACAGCACAAACTCAGGAGGGTGCCAATCTCTGTTAGGGATGGTCTCAAAGACTCATTGAAAGATATGTTAAAAGGAGGAGTGATTGAGCCAGTGGAGGCTTCCCCGTGGATTCCCTGTGGATTTCTCCAGTGGTCATCACTCAGAAACCTGATGGCCGCTTGAGATTCTGCATCGACTTAAGGTCACTTAATCGTGACATTGTGGTTGATGCATTTCCACTTCCCAACATCAGTGAACTCTTACAATCTGTGGGAGATGGTAAGTACTTCTCTAAAATAGATCTGAGGAGTGCTTATCATCAGATCAAATTGCACCAAAACTCTAAACCCTTGAATTCTTTCATCACCTCTGAGGGAACATACCAATTTACTCGCATGCCGTTTGGATAGGCATCAGCTGCCAGCGTCTTTCAGAGGATGATGGCTGACACTTTCAAGGGTTTGGAGAGAGTTATCTACTTTCAAGACAACATTCTAATTTCAGGGAAGACTGTCGAACAACACAACATCATTCTTAGGCAAGTTCTGAGAAAGTTAGAAGATGTTAGTATGACTGTCAATCGTGACAAATGTATTTTTCTCACAGAGCAAGTAGAGTACTTGTGTTACACTATATCTAGTGGCGGCATAAAACCAAAACGTTCCTTGTTGGAAGCCATCAAATCTGCACCTGATCCCAAAGACTAAGACCAATTGAAGTCATTTCTTGGTCTTGTAGAATACTATTCTAAATTCGTGAGAAGCTTTGCTGACAAAATAGAAGATATCAGGATGCTATTACGAAAAGGCAGTAAGTTTGTCTGGGAAGAGGTGCAACACAAATGTTTTGAAAACATTAAGAAGGAAATTTGTGAAGCACAAATTCTGGCTTAGTTCGACTTTAAGTGTCAAACATTCTTGACAGCGAATGCCAGCGCTACTGGATTGGGTGTAGTTTTGTCACAAAGACAAGTTGGTTCTGAAAAGACAATTGCGTTTGCTTCACACACCCTCACACAAGCTGTACGGAATTACTCCGTTATTGAACGTGAAGCACTAGCTGCAGCTTGGGGTACTGAATATTTCAGGGTGTATCTTAGGGGGATGAAGATTGTGTTAAGGACAGATCACAAGCCCTTGATTAAAATTTTGTCGGCTGGAGGTGCTAGCAAAGGCTTAGTGAGGCTGGCCAGATTTGCTGCACGCTTGCAAGAGTATCTATATGAGGTTGAATTTGATCATGGTTGGAAAAACATCCAGGCTGATTGCCTTTCTCGCATGTCTCTGTACTGGGAACTTGTGGATGAGAGAGGTGTTAAAGGCACTGATTCTGAAGAGTCTGTTGCATTTGTTCATGATGTGGTGCACAACAGTTTGGGTGCCATAACGAGAGTGCAGTGGGAAGAAGAAATGTGTAGGAATGAAGTGTTAAAAGAAGTTATAGTCTTGATCAAAAAGGGTGTTAAGAGAGAGAACACACTATCCATTCCGGTTAGACCTTTCTGGAAGGTTTTAGATGAGTTATGAGTTATAAGTGATTTGGATGTTGTCATGAGGGGTGATCGCTTTGTACTGCCAATTGAGCTAAGATTTCGCATCTTCAAGTTAGCACATGAAGGGCATTTGGGCCAAGGCATGACGAGTAGAAGGATCAAAGAATTTTGGTGGCCTGGGTTAGATGAGCAGGTCAGGAGATGGGTTGAGAATTGCAATTTATGCAAAGAAAGTGCGAAACATTTAAAAGTTGGCAATCAGAGTGTGGGTGGTCATATTGAGGACCCTGGTGCAGCATGGCATACCATTTGTCTTGATTTCATAGGTCCCATGTCGGAGATACCAGGAGATTTCAAGTTTGCAGCTGTAATAGTGGATGTACATTCTAGGTGGTTGATTGTAAAGTTTTTGAAAGATATTACCACCAAGTCTACCATCTCGATGTTGGAAGAAATGTTTATTGAGGAAGGTGTCCCCACTGTTTTGATCACAGATAATGGTACTCAATTGACGTCCACTGATATGTGTCATTTTTTGGAGAAGAGTGGGATCAAACATTCTCGCTCTTCTTTATACAATCCCATGGGGAATGGCATTGTTAAGAGGGCCAACAGATTGGTCAAGGGGATCATTCAACTAGCTTTGTCAAATCGTCAGCCTGTCAGAACACATGTCCCTGATATGTTACGGGCTTATCGATCTACTGTACACAGTGTCATGTCCAAAGTTCCTTTTAATCTCATGAGAGGGCGTTCGCCAGATACCAGATTGGTTCCAGCTTGGTTAAAAGCATGGGTAGTGTCTGATGGTAAAATGACCCATGAACAAATTCACCCAGTTCATACCAAGTTCTGCAAGGGTGACTGTGTCAAGATAAAATCGAGAAGGGTGCAAACTGGTTTAAGAAAGTTCAGGGGGCCTTTTCGAGTGGTGAGTGTTGGGAAATACTTTGTGGTGATTGAGGGAGGTGAAAGATGGAATTTCAGGAATATTGCTTTGTATCAGCGGGGAGGAGTTTGTTCAAGGAAAGAAGATGATGAAGTCAGGTGTGGTCGTCGTGATTCTGAAGAAGGAGTAGGTGTTAGTAGTACCATGCCTCCAGTTGAGGTCAGGGTTCGCAGACCTCCTGCTTACTTACAAGATTATGTCAGAAAGTAACGTGTGCCCCACTTCATTTTCTTTTGAAGTTAGTGGGGATGGTGTAATTTCCCTTTCTGTGTTTTTTTAAATTTTTTATTTCTTTCAGTTTACTTCTTTGTTTTTGTTTTGTTTAGAGTTAATATAAGGTAAGGGGATGTGTTATGATGATGTCTCTCAGTTCTGTAGTCTACATTGAGAATGTAAGGTGAAGAACACTCCAAGCGAGCCAGTTGCTCCTGACTCCTTGAGGTGGATCGACGCCAGCTTGTTCTCTGAAATAAACTTCATGTACATTTGATCGTTTCCTGTGATTTAATACGATTCCAGCTTCAACAGTTCTCCTTCCTACAAAAGTATAGGACAGACATTACCTGATCAACCCATGTCAGTCTTTTTCTGCAGTCTTTTTCTACAGACATTTCTTTAAAAAGTCCTTGGTATATAGCTTGAAAGGTAGAAAATATAAAATGAAGCACAACAAGTGAAAGCAGAAGAGCCTAGCACTAATTCATCCTAGATGTGTGGCAGTAGATGTTAGTACATTTTACATAAAACAAGACGGCTCAGGCTTACTCTCATGAAGAGGCTTTGCATTCACTCATAGAAGTACCTAGGACTTTAAGCGCCATACCGCTGTTTAAAAATATCTTGAGAGGCAGGGAGGTCCAGCACAGCCGTCTATTTATGTCTGGTAGGGATTTCATGGGGGATTTTGCTGATGCTGGGGGATAAGTCCTAAAATCTTACTAATTCAAAAATACTGGAATTAAATAAAATCTGTTTGATAATGGGGACTTCAGTAATTGTATGGTCGCATGTTCTTCATCTATGCTGCAGTTCGAGAGTCTCCAGTAGTTTTTGTTTTGTGGTTGGGGTCTGCCAGATCTTTTGGCGTGATTTCTCCAGTTGCTTTGCTACTGAACTCCTGTTTTGACTGTCAGCTGAACTTCGTTTTTTCTGGTTTTATTACTTTGGGCACTTTACCACTGCTGACCAGTGCTAAAGTGCATGTGCTATGTGACTAAAAGTGATGGCAGTTGGTTTCTCCATGATTGGCCTATTTGATTTACTAGTAAGTCCCTAGTACAGTGCACTGTGTGTGCCCGGGGCCTGTAACTCAAATGCTACTGCACGTATTTTGCCACCCACCTGAGTAGCCCTTCAAAACTGTCTCAGGCCTGCCACCACAGCGCCTGAATGTGCAGTCTCTGACTGCCCTGGTGACCTGGCAAGTCCACCTATTTACCAGGCCCAAACATTCCCTTTATTACATGTGAGGCACCCCTAAGGTAGGCACTAGGTAGCCCCATGAGCAGGGTGCAGTGTATTTAAAAGGTAGGACATGTATGCATTGGTTTCACATGTCCTGATAGTGAACCACTGCTAAATTAGTTTTCATTACAGCAAGACCTATCTCTCCCATAGGTTAGCATTGGAGCTGCCTTGTAACATCTTACAAGCATATCTGCCAATCGAGAGCAGATAGAAATTTGGAGTTTGATGTCTTTGGACTCACAATTTAAAAGCACATCTTTTACAAAAGATGGTTTTTGCATTGCAGGTCTGAAAATGTCACTTTTAGAAAGTTGGCATTAACCATTAAGTTCACCTGTCCCTAGATTGCACGCAACTTCAGAACCGGCACCTGTCTGTAACTTCGAAACTGTGCCGCTGCCTGCACCAAAGCTGTGGTCCCCGCATGATGCAACGACCGCGACTTACAATGCAGGCTCTGACAATGATGAAGTGCCTCCAAAGAACCACCACCATGGGAGTCTCAAGCACTGCACCATCAACATCCGTGACGCACTGCTCCAATCTAGCACCGCAGTTGTGGCCCATTGGTTCGACCTTAATGCCGTACACCGAAAGACTCACCAGAAAGAAGCACTAAATGCTGTTAATCAAATGGACCTGGTGCATTCATTGGTTCAGGTCTCTGACTCGGATCCTGACTCTAAACATTTTGGAACATATGTGGAAGAAGCTGAGACAGAGGACCCTGCACTGCCTATTACAGCAGATAAGATTGTATCTTAGTTCACTAATGTTACCTGCTTCAGGCGTACACTGGTCTGAATGTGAACAGTAACTCTTAGTGAGATGAGTAATGTTACATTATTGTCTGTAGCTAAGGGCTCTATTCTTTTTTATTGTTAAGCCTAGCGGCTGAAGGTTGTGAGTCACCATCGTAACAAGGAAATACCTTAGGGGAGGAATGAGGGTAGGGCAACAAGATCACACGTACTGTGCAGCAACCACTGTAGCTGGATGCCTGTGGAGGGTGAGGGACACTACCTGAGGCCACTCTCCAAACAAACACCTTACCTGAGTCTCAGATGCAGGAGGTTTCACTTTAAACTTCAGTTTAAGATGGGCATCAATGCTTCAACACTAGGTCCTGGGTTGGAAACAGTTGAGCATGTGACATCTCAACATTAGTTACCAAGTATAGACAGACACCAGTGGGGAAGTAGAGACAGAGGTACTGCACAGTAAATGAAGGAATCTCAGATAACGGTCTGGGGAGAAGACCTTGTCCTAGACCACTTCCATCTATAGGGAAACATTTTTGTCTCTTGTTCCTTGATGACAATAAATAGTCAGTACTCATAAGTATTATTTGATATCTTGGAATATGCAAGGGTTGAGAAGTCCAATGAAAAGGCATACAATTTATGCCTACATCAAAAGAAGAAATATTAATATTGCTTCCTTCAGGAGACACACCTCATCAGAGACAAAATAGAGAATCTGCCTAATAAGTGGAAAGGGACAGATATTTGGCACTGCAAGCTCACCCTATGCTACACTTATCTGGTTGGACTCTCTAATTCCATTTGAACTAATCGGACATACGAGCAATTGGCATGGAACGTTCAACAATATTAGAGGGCAAATTGGATAGATGATTAATTAGATTGGTTAATATATATGTACCAAGCACTGCACAACCTGACTTCCTCGACGCAGTGGTTAGACTATTTGCTAATGACCCAGAAAGTATGACGATTTGGGGAGGCACTTTCAATGAAGCCCCAACTACTGATCCAGAGAGACCCCTGCCAGCACTTTCAGGGACTCAGTCTGATCTTTCAGCCACTAAATTTCTAGATTAGTAACTAGAGCTGTCTGTATGGTGCACAATGCACTTTGAAGGTTACTCAAATGTACACGTTACATATCTGAAACACAAAAGGAGGGGCGAGTGAGATTTAAAGACCAGCGGGAGTTGACTCCCCAATTGTACACTATATAACACAATAAAACACATGGGTGTGAGTAAGAGAGAGAGAAATGAAAATAGGAAACAAAATAACCTAGCTGAGATGAGATATTCCTTTTAAAGGACAATTTCCCTCACCCAACATAGTTGGCATGCTTCATCATCGAGAACCTCTTCGCACAGTGATGCCTAGTCACAGTGTAGGCTACAACTCCCGCACTGAGAGAGATGAGCACAGTTGTTTACATGATGTATACCAAACCTGTCAGGATAGTCAGGAAAAGAAAAAGGATTATGGCTGTATTGGCCCTTTAGGCAATAAAGTATTCAGAAACCACAGCAAGGACATATGTGCGCATCTGCCATTCGAAGGATCAGTAGACAAACTCGATCAGTGTAGGAGCTTAGTGTTAGGTCACCCTAGATGTAAAAGTAATCTATTCAAGGAATAAAAGACATGGAGATCTCATCGTCGAGCCCATCAATGTGGCTATGTAATCTATAGATTGACCCAACTCTAAGCACCTATACTTATTGATTTTTTCTACTGATCCTTCGAATGGCAGATACACACATTTGTGGGCGAAGCAGCCATACTCCTTTTTTCTTTTTCTTTTTCTGACTACCTTGACTGGTTTTATAAACATCATGTAAACAACTCAGCAGGTACAGTTAGTTTTAGTGATTTGATAATCAGGATCACTTATTCTTATAATTGCTTAATGCTAGACGGTTCACATTAACCAAAGTTTATGTTGGTGACTGACATCCACGCTGGTGTCTAGTACTTTTGTCATCAATTTAGCAACAGCTTCCCCTATCTCGCATACTATTTCCCAGCACGGTTATACTACATTTGGCTTACATGATGTAGACGCGCCTTTCCGCTGCAGCCAGTGTCTTTGCACCTGGCGTCGGAAGCTACTAGACTCCATCCGTTGAGAGGTAAGCGGTGTGCTCCCCTTTGGGTTGAACCTGCAACGCTTTGTAAGTAAGCCAGCTTCCCAAATGTAGCCATATATTATGCTTCCTTATACACGGAACCCTGTATGCACAGCAACTTTGCATTACTGAACTCCAAATGCTTGTCATTCACAACAAGGCTACTGTTTACTGATTACCGGCTATAGGGCACATATTTTCAGCCCCTATTACCATCTCCCTTGCAAGATATATAAATGCTGACATTCTGACATTCAGCCCTGATTACCATCTCATTCGTGAGATTTATAAATGCTGACAGTCTGATTTTCTGTCTCCTTGTAGCCGGATTACACTTCTGCGCTTCTAGAGGCACGTTACGCTGTATCTAAGGCAACCATGCTTTACCACGAGACGGTTGTTTGGCATCTACAATAAAGTCACTTTTTATTGGATGTTGAGCACTTCAGCATACCACCGCTCCAATGGGGCTTCATGTATCCGCCACAATTAGTGTCTCTCTCGTGCTTTCATATAAATGTTGACACTCTGGGCCTCATTACAAGTTTGGCGGTCCTGTGGACCACCGTATTGGCGGTGGCTGTCTGAGCACGTTGAGCTCGCGGTCCGACAAGTTGGTTGGACCGGCTTTGCGAAGACCAGCGCTGCACCACCCAGAACCCAACCAGACCGCTGACCGCAGGGTTTGTGGTCGGCGAAAAGCAGCCGCCTTAGGGCAGTACAGGGGAGTGGCACCAATATCCTTATTGTAAGTTGCCTGTTCCACGAGCTGACCATGGCGGTCTGGCCGCCTGCTTCAAAGTGGCAGTGATGAACGATTTGGGGAGCGTACTAACCTCTTTCTTCTTCTACCAGCTAGATTCTGATGTGTATCCCTTTTTCCAGGTCCTCCCTTCACAGCGGGATCTTCACGCTGAGAATTATGACCCTGTTTGTGACAATCTACAGGCGAGTCCTTTGCAAACCAAATGGGCTTAACCCCAGTAATTAGTATATGATATTTTTCCACATATATTTTGCATATTTGTGCACCCGATCATATAAGAAAGAAGGTACCCCCTATTTACTTTCGGGTCAAAGAGGAGGGGGAAACAACAACAAATAAGAGAACACCTCTAAACTGACCTATCTTATTTCAACATTGGCCAAGAGCTCAAACATAAGACATCTCCCCATAGACACAATCTTGTCACATGTGTTTTTCTAAATAAATTGTTATTTTATTGTATATCAAAAAATATATTTTTTCATTTTTATATATCTGTTTTTTTCTTTTTGTGCTCACAAGATCATAAAATCATACATATATTTACAAATTCATATTAATTAGATCAATATGTACATTTAGGACACAATTCATTCAATTATAAGTACCCCCACCAACAACCATCATACATACATTCTCACCTATCAAACTATTCATTCATACTATCATACATACTACCCGACACATCTGCAGTCGAAATGCACACACCGGCATCGATATATTTGTGAAAAGTACTCACCACCGCTGCAATATCAAATCAAATCAAATCATGGGGTATTTATTTAGCGCACATATCATTCGAAAGTCTCATGGCGCTAGCGGACAGCTCAAAAGTTCAGCTTGGTTAGATGCAATTAGATGTCGAAAAGCCAAATCTTTAACTTCCTGCGAAAACAGTTGTGATCATTGATGATGCGTAGGTGTGGGGACAGTTTGTTCCAAAAAGCTGGTGCAAGGAAGGAGAAGGATCTCCCTCTATTTGTGGTAGTGCGAATTCTGGGAGGTGCGAGAAGTGATTGGTTACTAGATCTCAGAGTTCTGCCGGTTTGGTACCAACTTAACTTTTTGGCCCAAAAGCCCGGGCCTCTTCCGTACATATTTTTGAGCGTTAAGCATATAATCTTAAATATCCCTGCCTCCACGCTGCCTGCCCCGTGGTGAACTCGTAATATGGCTGTCTTTAGACTGCCAGTGGCATGGGCTGCTGGAGGGGGCAGATGCGGTCTGCGGCGGTTGGACAACCAAACTCGTAATAAAAACCTCTGTCTCCATAGTAATATTTCTTTAAGAGGCATTTTTACATTTCATTTACTCCCTTACTAATAAGCAGATCGGCATTTTGCCTGATATTATTTTCACATTTATATTCAATCCTGCTCCTAGTTGGGCAACTAGAATTGAGGCCAGATGGCTACTGTGATTCCAGTTGTGATTAAGTGCTTATTATTAGCACATCTCTTAGTTGTTACAATGCCTATTAACACACTTTACAAAAGTGAACACAATGTGCATTTTACAGCAACCCCAGGCAGGTGTATTCACAAACATACTTAGATGTGACCATTGCTGGTCCCACATCGTTACATCTTTATACCCAATTTGTTTTAAAAAGCTGTCTCTTTAGCACGTTTCTTCTTTTTCATACCTCCCTTGATCTGAAGTACACAGAGTTTTTATCTTCCCATCCTTTGTCGCTCCTACTCTCTCCTATAGTGTTCTATATACGATTGAGAGTACCCTGAGCCCCACAGCGGGGTTCAAGTTGAGGCACCACATCCGATGACTATGGGTAAGCCCTGCTTATGGTTTTATTGCATGCAAGTCTGTTTTGATATATGAAATATTCTCCTTATCCTGTTGTCTCTCACTCAACTGTATAAAGTGGACCTGCTTTAATAAATGTCAATAATGGGCCAATTACACTTCACTGTGTTAGGGTGTTGGGTGGCTTAACTCCACCAACTACCCCCCATTGAAACCATAACCTAGTTGTCTATATATGTATAGCAGGTTTAATCCTTCCTGCAGTGTCCTTCCTTTTAATACTGACCCAGAGTCATACAAATAAAGATGTACACATACCATGTAGCCAGTTTTAACCATTGCATCATATTTCTGCTTACCTCACCACCCCCAGCTCATTGAAGGTTATTTATTATACCTCTGAAAACATCCGCTGTGCTCCTCTCAGTGAAGAAGTTGTAGCCCGCACCATTACTTGGCATCACGGTGCGAGGAGGTTCCCAATGATGAAGCATACCACCTATTGTAGGTGAGGGAAATCGTCCTTTAAAAGGAATATCCCATCTCAGCTAGGTTAATTTGTTTCTTGTTTTCATTTCACTCACTTACTCAGACCCATGTGTTCTATTGTGTTATACACATGCTATATATGCCATTCTCTGTTTCAGGGGGAGATTCTTCACACCGAATATGGAAGTAAAACACTTTGAAACAATGGTCCTCTAAAGCTGGTGTTAGCAGGAGGGTACACAGTAGTAGAATCCAGATGTGACATTTGATACCTGCAGCTTTGATTGACACCCAGCACGAAGAGGCACTCCAAACTGCAATCACATTTTGTAACGAGTATGTAGGCAGAGCCAAGTGCCTGACCCCTGAATGGGACGCATTCAAGGTATTGATAAGGGGAATTTGCACGGGAATTGCTTACGGAATGTGGGAAACCCTGAAGAAGGGCATAATACCACTGGAAAACAAATTGCTGCTCTTATGGATCACTGACACAATATCATAAACAACATCATTAAACAAACATATTGTGTCAGAAACATCATTTACAAAAATATCGTGTCGCTATACTTACAATGGTAAGTACACACATTTTGAAAAAATATATAGTTTCACACTAGTACTGGTAAAACAAAACATATACATTAATATCTATATAGTTCAAAATAATCACTCTTAAATATGTTAATATATAACATAATAAAGTAAATAAAATACATTTAAGAAATAGTTCATAGTATATATAAATATATACTTACATAAATACACAGATATATTTGTGTGTATGTTTCCAAATATATATATATATATTATCTACTGGCGGTCGCCAGAAGATAGTTATAGTTAGGATCGTGTTTCCATAGGAAATCCGCAACATTCTATTTGGAATAACTTTGGCGCCGATTGACGAATCCTCGCGAAATTTTCAAAATAGGTGGGGCGCTCCGCTCCTTCCCTGAAAGTCTCGGGGGGATTCGTCAAGCAGGGGCTGAGAAAAAGGGGGGTCCCAAAACGCGTTTTCCCCATGCATTTTTCCATAGGACCTTTAGTCCAAGCTACAGCCCGAACGGCTGAACAGAATTACTTGAAATTTGGCAGAGAGGTAGTCCTCAGGTCAGGGATGTGCCTTTTGCAGGTCTGGTGTAAATCTGTTCAGTATTTCCTGAGTAAATAGCATTTAAAAGCATATATATATATCTATAAGCGCGCACCGTGCGCGTACAGTAAAACTTACCGTACGCTCATGCTGCCGTGCGCGAGCGCGATTCTGATTGGTTGTTAGATCTTAGTAAACATTCGAATCGGTCGAAACCAGGAAGTGTCGGCCGCCATTTTGTCTCTCGCAGTCTGAGGGGGTGAAAAACAAAGGTGGAGAACGTGAAAAGGGGGCAGGGTGGACAGTTCCTGACCCCCTGGCCTTTGTCAGGGGGTCCCAGAAGGACCCCCAAGGGCCAAAATTTCCTTTAATTTTTTTGCAAAAAATCGCGGAGTACGCGTAGCGTGCGCGTTCGGTAGAAACGCAAAAATTCCGCGAACTGCGTAACGTGGGCGCGCGGTGCGCAAAGCGCACTGTGCGCCCACAGCGCGCGCACGGTGCGCGAAGTGCACCGTGCGCGTACGGTACGCGCACGGTGAAAAACCTTAAAAAAAAACCAAAAAAACATAACTTAGCATTTAAAAAAACGTACAAATTCACTGAAAAAACCATAGGTTTCACACACGTTATAGTTAGGAATTAGCATTTAAAAAACCTTGCAAATTCACTTAAAAAACCATAGGTTTCACACATGTTATAGTTAGCTGGACATTTCACTCGTGAAAAACCATTGAAATTCCCCCGTTATAGTTAGTGCAGGCAACTATAACTCACGTGACCGCAATCCTCTGCTGATGACGTCAGATATTACATCACTGATGACATATGTGTCTTTCTGAAAAAAAAATATTTGTAATATATGTATAGCTAAAAATTTATGGAAGAAGACATGGGTAAATAAGTGTCTAAATACAGTGATGTAATATCTGACGTCATCAGCAGAAGATTGCGGTCGCGTGAGTTATAGTTGCCTGCACTAACTATAACAGGGGAATTTCAATGGTTTTTCACGAGCTATCATGTGCTAACGGATACCGAATATCGAATTCTCAATAAAGGCCTCTCCTTTTGCCCACAAAAACATTTTGATTACACCACCACCAAAATTGACATATACAAATACATGCGAAAACTGAAACTAACTAAAATTCATGCTTCGAAGAAACATCACGAATTAAATGTAGCAACTCAAGATAACATCTTACAAACTCCAAGTGATTTACTGTTGACAATTGAGGAAATACCACACTTGAAAAACCTCTATGATTTAGCAAATGAATCCGAACATGACCAGATGACAGAAATTGAAATACTTCAAAATCTTGGTATTGACACAAAACAACACGAGCCTAGTGGACTTAAACAAAAATCTAAATTCTGTCCACAGTTATCGCCAGGCAACAAAATTGACTCTTTTTCAGAAATTATTATGAATGAAATTGACAAACTTGAAAAAATAAGGAACAAAAAAATTAGAGAAAATACTTCAACAAAAGAAAATCAAGCAATTCGAAACTTAGCAAAAAATCCTAAGATAATCATCAAACCCGCAGACAAGGGTGGAAATATCGTGATCTTAAATACCAATGATTACATGGAAGATGCACACCGACAATTGAATGATGCCCAAAAATACACCAAATTGACTAATAATCCTATCTACAAAATGATTGAAGAGATCAAGAAACACCTTGACGAATGGCACAAACACAAACTAATTAATAATGAAGAGAAAAAGTTTCTACTGAAGGAAAATCCTACAATTCCCACCATATATTTCCTGCCAAAGATCCACAAAACACTTATAAATCCACCAGGAAGACCAATTGTATCTTCCTGTGATTCCCTTTATGAGAACATATCATCATACATAGACTGCTACCTTGCACCATTGGTAAAAAATCTGTCCTCCTACATTCAGGATACAAGTGACTTTTTGCGGATCTTGTCGAATACATCATGGAACTCAGAATATCTTATGGTGACCATAGATGTCGTGTCATTATATACATCAATCGAACACACTATTGGACTGAACGCGTGTGCATACTTCCTTAGACAAAAAGGCATACATGAATTAGAACACTCTGCCATGCTGTTAATAATGATCGAAATATGCCTTAACAACAATATCTTCTTCTTCAATCATGAACTATACCATCAACGATGCGGCTGTGCCATGGGCATTTCCTTCTCACCTAATTACGCCAATCTTACAATGGGCTGGTGGAAAAAGGAAATAGCCTGGGGCCCACAGAACAACGAGGCCCTGGACAAAATCGTGTTATGGTCACGATATATTGACGATCTGTTCCTTATCTGGAATGGAAGCAAAGAGGAATTCATGCTATATTTCAATATACTTAATAACAATGACTTTGGACTCTCGTTCACCTGTAATACAAGTCGTCACAAAATCGATTTCCTTGACATATCGGTATATATTGAAGATGGTCAAATTGAAACCACATTATTCCGGAAAAAAACAGCCACAAACAGCATCCTGCATGCAGAAAGCTTCCATCCTAAAGCTCTACTTAAAAGCATCCCCTACGGCGAATTCATCCGCATGAAAAGAAACTGCTCAAGGAATGAGGATGCAAACAAAGAAATACTCAATAGTGCCATGAGACTACGCAAGCGTGGATACAAAATGAGAGATCTCAAAAAAAGCATGGATAAAGTGAAAAATATGAACCGAACAGATATTCTCATTAAAAAACATCCTAATACAGACAACGAGAATACGACACAAACAGCACCAAGACTAATACTGTCATACAGCAAAGAATCTTTCAAAATTAGACAAATTTTCCAAAAATATTGGCCAATTTTACAACAAGATCACAACCTGGTGGAAATCATTGGCACTCAACCGTCAATTTCATACAGGAAATTACCCTCGATCCGAGACCTTGCCACAAAAAGTCATTTTCAAACTAAGAAACAAGAAGGGCTAAATTGGCTTGTAACACAACAGATTGGCTTCAGGAAGTGTAACAATTGTAAAGCCTGTAAAATTGGGAAAAATATTACTACAATCAAGGATCCAGAAGGAAACACCATCCACATTGGCCACAAAATTACATGCACAACCAAATTTGTAATATATGTGATCCAATGCAATTGTGGCTCAATGTACATTGGCAGTACCATCTGTATGCTCAAGAAGCGTATCCTAGAGCATATTAGAGCAGTAAAAAACAAGGACTCAAGTTATGCAACTGCCAAACATATGCTAACTTGTCAAGAAGGAAACTGGAGAAATATGTCATTCTTTGCTCTCGACACAATAGAAAGTCATGAAAGGATGGGTGATCGTCAAAGAAAGCTGCGACAACTTGAATCTAAATACATCATTAGATTGAGAACCAAAAACCCGAGAGGGATGAATTTGGACGAAGAACTTTATGTCCATCTCTGACATACATCCCCATCACACACTATTGGATTTTCTGATCATCCTCATTAATATTTAATCGAAATTGATATATACCAAAGAACTTAACCCTACGAGCTCCAAGAACTGTACTTTTCCTCTTTGAACTCACTTGATTGGTTTGACATGCACGTTTCTGTTTTATTGATTCAGAACCCCTTGTGACATTTATTCTTATCTCACGGCACATGTACTATACATCAAGTTTTAGGGTCACTAAAAACCAGTCTATTACTAAATGAAATTATAAACCGGTCACTAATACCAGTTTACATGCCAACATGTTCGATATGTATGTGTCGTTTCTCCAAAACAAATCTAAATTTGTAATTTGTTTCTCACTGTCACAAGGTTTTTCTATTGAATGTCAATCGGACTACAGATCCCAGAATCCCATGGGGTCTCTATTAACCTTGTACTAACAGGAAATGATATATAATAGACATAGAAAGTAAAATCACCTACCGTGAACAAGGCCGATAAGGCTGAAACGCGTTGGTGGTGTGACTGTTAGGGCTCTGTCAACTTAATAAACTGCTACAAGGTTCCAGAGTGCGGATGTCCTTTGTTTTGAATACTAATCCGGCCATTGGCTTGGCCCAACACCCGCACCCGCTGCTGAGCGATCCGGTCCAAGCCACATTGTAGGAAAAAAAATATATATATATATTAAATAAATAACTAAATTAGTAAATGTACTTTTTTAAGCCAAAAAAAAGACATATATATAGATATAAACAAATAATATAAAACTAAAATAAATGAACACATATTAAATATATATATATATATATATATATATATATCAAACCGCAAAGTTTGCCTGAAATGAGGGAGCCCACACAGGTGAGTGAATCTTGCCTTTGATTTAATGAGGAAAAAACAGCTTGAACATCTTGGTGCTTTCGCCATGTAGTAGAGTCTTTGCCTGACGCGTTTCGTGTCGTGGACACTTCCTCAGAGGCTCAAGGCTCCAACCGCTTTCCAAAATGAGCCGATTCATGGCACTACATAAGTGCGATAGTCCCCGCCCATGTGGGCGTGGCCACCCGCGTGGCCTGTTGGATAATGTAGTGCCCGTTTTCTCCAGTGAGTGAATCTCCCAGTGGAACTGATTCGCCAATGTTAATCCCAAGTGGGTTGCTTAGGCACTGTCGTAGTGCAAGTTGTCATCTCTCTTTTCCTCAATGGCACCATCCTGCCCCTTCAGCTAAACCGCCGATTTGCAGATCAGCAGGATCACACGAACGTGCGGCAGGGCTCAACCTCGCGGCCCAGGCAAAGCCGCAAAACATCAAACCGCAAAGTTTGCCTGAAATGAGGGAGCCCACACAGGTGAGTGAATCTTGCCTTTGATTTAATGAGGAAAAAACAGCTTGAACATCTTGGTGCTTTCGCCATGTAGTAGAGTCTTTGCCTGACGCGTTTCGTGTCGTGGACACTTCCTCAGAGGCTCAAGGCTCCAACCGCTTTCCAAAATGAGCCGATTCATGGCA
The DNA here is from genome assembly GCF_964204655.1 of Triturus cristatus. Lineage (NCBI taxonomy): Eukaryota > Metazoa > Chordata > Amphibia > Caudata > Salamandridae > Triturus > Triturus cristatus. The sequence continues at coordinate 707,005,107 of NC_140590.1, forward strand.
CTACATAAGTGCGATAGTCCCCGCCCATGTGGGCGTGGCCACCCGCGTGAAGCACCAAGATGTTCAAGCTGTTTTTTTTCCTCATTAAATCAAAGGCAAGATTCACTCACCTGTGTGGGCTCCCTCATTTCAGGCAAACTTTGCGGTTTGATGTTTTGCGGCTTTGCCTGGGCCGCGAGGTTGAGCCCTGCCGCACGTTCGTGTGGTCCTGCTGATCTGCAAATCGGCGGTTTAGCTGAAGGGGCAGGATGGTGCCATTGAGGAAAAGAGAGATGACAACTTGCACTACGACAGTGCCTAAGCAACCCACTTGGGATTAACATTGGCGAATCAGTTCCACTGGGAGATTCACTCACTGGAGAAAACGGGCACTACATTATCCAACAGGCCACGCGGGTGGCCACGCCCACATGGGCGGGGACTATCGCACTTATGTAGTGCCATGAATCGGCTCATTTTGGAAAGCGGTTGGAGCCTTGAGCCTCTGAGGAAGTGTCCACGACACGAAACGCGTCAGGCAAAGACTCTACTACATGGCGAAAGCACCAAGATGTTCAAGCTGTTTTTTCCTCATTAAATCAAAGGCAAGATTCACTCACCTGTGTGGGCTCCCTCATTTCAGGCAAACTTTGCAGTTTGATGTTTTGCGGCTTTGCCTGGGCCGCGAGGTTGAGCCCTGCCGCACGTTCGTGTGGTCCTGCTGATCTGCAAATCGGCGGTTTAGCTGAAGGGGCAGGATGGTGCCATTGAGGAAAAGAGAGATGACAACTTGCACTACGACAGTGCCTAAGCAACCCACTTGGGATTAACATTGGCGAATCAGTTCCACTGGGAGATTCACTCACTGGAGAAAACGGGCACTACATTATCCAACAGGCCACGCGGGTGGCCACGCCCACATGGGCGGGGACTATCGCACTTATGTAGTGCCATGAATCGGCTCATTTTGGAAAGCGGTTGGAGCCTTGAGCCTCTGAGGAAGTGTCCACGACACGAAACGCGTCAGGCAAAGACTCTACTACATGGCGAAAGCACCAAGATGTTCAAGCTGTTTTTTCCTCATTAAATCAAAGGCAAGATTCACTCACCTGTGTGGGCTCCCTCATTTCAGGCAAACTTTGCGGTTTGATGTTTTGCGGCTTTGCCTGGGCCGCGAGGTTGAGCCCTGCCGCACGTTCGTGTGGTCCTGCTGATCTGCAAATCGGCGGTTTAGCTGAAGGGGCAGGATGGTGCCATTGAGGAAAAGAGAGATGACAACTTGCACTACGACAGTGCCTAAGCAACCCACTTGGGATTAACATTGGCGAATCAGTTCCACTGGGAGATTCACTCACTGGAGAAAACGGGCACTACATTATCCAACAGGCCACGCGGGTGGCCACGCCCACATGGGCGGGGACTATCGCACTTATGTAGTGCCATGAATCGGCTCATTTTGGAAAGCGGTTGGAGCCTTGAGCCTCTGAGGAAGTGTCCACGACACGAAACGCGTCAGGCAAAGACTCTACTACATGGCGAAAGCACCAAGATGTTCAAGCTGTTTTTTCCTCATTAAATCAAAGGCAAGATTCACTCACCTGTGTGGGCTCCCTCATTTCAGGCAAACTTTGCGGTTTGATGTTTTGCGGCTTTGCCTGGGCCGCGAGGTTGAGCCCTGCCGCACGTTCGTGTGGTCCTGCTGATCTGCAAATCGGCGGTTTAGCTGAAGGGGCAGGATGGTGCCATTGAGGAAAAGAGAGATGACAACTTGCACTACGACAGTGCCTAAGCAACCCACTTGGGATTAACATTGGCGAATCAGTTCCACTGGGAGATTCACTCACTGGAGAAAACGGGCACTACATTATCCAACAGGCCACGCGGGTGGCCACGCCCACATGGGCGGGGACTATCGCACTTATGTAGTGCCATGAATCGGCTCATTTTGGAAAGCGGTTGGAGCCTTGAGCCTCTGAGGAAGTGTCCACGACACGAAACGCGTCAGGCAAAGACTCTACTACATGGCGAAAGCACCAAGATGTTCAAGCTGTTTTTTCCTCATTAAATCAAAGGCAAGATTCACTCACCTGTGTGGGCTCCCTCATTTCAGGCAAACTTTGCGGTTTGATGTTTTGCGGCTTTGCCTGGGCCGCGAGGTTGAGCCCTGCCGCACGTTCGTGTGGTCCTGCTGATCTGCAAATCGGCGGTTTAGCTGAAGGGGCAGGATGGTGCCATTGAGGAAAAGAGAGATGACAACTTGCACTACGACAGTGCCTAAGCAACCCACTTGGGATTAACATTGGCGAATCAGTTCCACTGGGAGATTCACTCACTGGAGAAAACGGGCACTACATTATCCAACAGGCCACGCGGGTGGCCACGCCCACATGGGCGGGGACTATCGCACTTATGTAGTGCCATGAATCGGCTCATTTTGGAAAGCGGTTGGAGCCTTGAGCCTCTGAGGAAGTGTCCACGACACGAAACGCGTCAGGCAAAGACTCTACTACATGGCGAAAGCACCAAGATGTTCAAGCTGTTTTTTCCTCATTAAATCAAAGGCAAGATTCACTCACCTGTGTGGGCTCCCTCATTTCAGGCAAACTTTGCGGTTTGATGTTTTGCGGCTTTGCCTGGGCCGCGAGGTTGAGCCCTGCCGCACGTTCGTGTGGTCCTGCTGATCTGCAAATCGGCGGTTTAGCTGAAGGGGCAGGATGGTGCCATTGAGGAAAAGAGAGATGACAACTTGCACTACGACAGTGCCTAAGCAACCCACTTGGGATTAACATTGGCGAATCAGTTCCACTGGGAGATTCACTCACTGGAGAAAACGGGCACTACATTATCCAACAGGCCACGCGGGTGGCCACGCCCACATGGGCGGGGACTATCGCACTTATGTAGTGCCATGAATCGGCTCATTTTGGAAAGCGGTTGGAGCCTTGAGCCTCTGAGGAAGTGTCCACGACACGAAACGCGTCAGGCAAAGACTCTACTACATGGCGAAAGCACCAAGATGTTCAAGCTGTTTTTTCCTCATTAAATCAAAGGCAAGATTCACTCACCTGTGTGGGCTCCCTCATTTCAGGCAAACTTTGCGGTTTGATGTTTTGCGGCTTTGCCTGGGCCGCGAGGTTGAGCCCTGCCGCACGTTCGTGTGGTCCTGCTGATCTGCAAATCGGCGGTTTAGCTGAAGGGGCAGGATGGTGCCATTGAGGAAAAGAGAGATGACAACTTGCACTACGACAGTGCCTAAGCAACCCACTTGGGATTAACATTGGCGAATCAGTTCCACTGGGAGATTCACTCACTGGAGAAAACGGGCACTACATTATCCAACAGGCCACGCGGGTGGCCACGCCCACATGGGCGGGGACTATCGCACTTATGTAGTGCCATGAATCGGCTCATTTTGGAAAGCGGTTGGAGCCTTGAGCCTCTGAGGAAGTGTCCACGACACGAAACGCGTCAGGCAAAGACTCTACTACATGGCGAAAGCACCAAGATGTTCAAGCTGTTTTTTCCTCATTAAATCAAAGGCAAGATTCACTCACCTGTGTGGGCTCCCTCATTTCAGGCAAACTTTGCGGTTTGATGTTTTGCGGCTTTGCCTGGGCCGCGAGGTTGAGCCCTGCCGCACGTTCGTGTGGTCCTGCTGATCTGCAAATCGGCGGTTTAGCTGAAGGGGCAGGATGGTGCCATTGAGGAAAAGAGAGATGACAACTTGCACTACGACAGTGCCTAAGCAACCCACTTGGGATTAACATTGGCGAATCAGTTCCACTGGGAGATTCACTCACTGGAGAAAACGGGCACTACATTATCCAACAGGCCACGCGGGTGGCCACGCCCACATGGGCGGGGACTATCGCACTTATGTAGTGCCATGAATCGGCTCATTTTGGAAAGCGGTTGGAGCCTTGAGCCTCTGAGGAAGTGTCCACGACACGAAACGCGTCAGGCAAAGACTCTACTACATGGCGAAAGCACCAAGATGTTCAAGCTGTTTTTTCCTCATTAAATCAAAGGCAAGATTCACTCACCTGTGTGGGCTCCCTCATTTCAGGCAAACTTTGCGGTTTGATGTTTTGCGGCTTTGCCTGGGCCGCGAGGTTGAGCCCTGCCGCACGTTCGTGTGGTCCTGCTGATCTGCAAATCGGCGGTTTAGCTGAAGGGGCAGGATGGTGCCATTGAGGAAAAGAGAGATGACAACTTGCACTACGACAGTGCCTAAGCAACCCACTTGGGATTAACATTGGCGAATCAGTTCCACTGGGAGATTCACTCACTGGAGAAAACGGGCACTACATTATCCAACAGGCCACGCGGATGGCCACGCCCACATGGGCGGGGACTATCGCACTTATGTAGTGCCATGAATCGGCTCATTTTGGAAAGCGGTTGGAGCCTTGAGCCTCTGAGGAAGTGTCCACGACACGAAACGCGTCAGGCAAAGACTCTACTACATGGCGAAAGCACCAAGATGTTCAAGCTGTTTTTTCCTCATTAAATCAAAGGCAAGATTCACTCACCTGTGTGGGCTCCCTCATTTCAGGCAAACTTTGCGGTTTGATATATATATATATATATATATATATTTAATATGTGTTCATTTATTTTAGTTTTATATTATTTGTTTATATCTATATATATGTCTTTTTTTTGGCTTAAAAAAGTACATTTACTAATTTAGTTATTTATTTAATGTTTTGTGCTTGATTTGATTAGATTTTTATACAAATAAAGCATAAAACATATTAATCAATTAACTGGTATATATATATATAAATATTGGAGTCTGTGAGTAATAACACTTCGTAAAGTGAAGGCTTTCAGAGGGGTTACATTTACAATTCCCAGTCTCAACAAGTCATCAGTAGGGAAAGTATTAGACCTAGGAGGGGTAAAGTTTAATATTTCACCTCAAATCTGTGCAACAGTAGGGAAGGTGTTGAATTCCGGAGGGGTAATATCTACTATTCACACTCCAGTCTGTGAAACAATAGAGAAAAAACCAGTCAACAGCAGGTAGACTATCTAAAAACTGTCCTGAACTTGCACAGTCCACTTCATGGCTAAAACCCAGAAAAGGTTTTTTCAGATGCACAAGTTGTCGTGCATGTAAATTTGGTGTGAACACTACCAAATGCCATTCCCCATTTAGGGAAAATGAGGCACAAATCAATGGCAATTACAACTGCCGTACTGATTTTGCGATATATGTACTCACATGCACCTGTGGGCTTCGGTATGTGGGAAGTACCAAGCTCCAGGTGCATGTGAGAATCCTACAACACCTTCGTGCTATCATCAACAGCGATCCGGCATATCCGGTCGCTCGTCACTTCAAAGAAGTCCACAACAAAGATATCAACTGCCTTTCTTATTTTGTGATTGACTCAGTTTTAGCTTCACGCAGAGGAGGAAATCGAGAAAAAATACTCAGGCAGCGAGAAACAAAATACATTTTAGAACTTGATAGTAAATTTCCCAACGGTCTTAATAACACAGAGGATATGCATACCTTTTTATAGTTTTTAACTGGGCCCAGTTTTTAAACATGCATGACATCATTAGACCTATGTAAACCATGTTGTATCTCATAACATTTTATGTAGTATCAATTGGAAATATGATCATTGTATTATCAGGTTCATTTATATTGCTGTCACCACTCGTATTTCCTTAACCTTATATCTGTGCCATTCGCTTCTGAACAATATTTGTTGAATTATTATTTTGTTCCCAATCACTAATTCTTATCGATAATAGATTTTTTAAAATGCATTTGCACTTGACACTTTAATTCACTAGGAACAACAATTTCTTTATACATCTAGGCTTTCATAAACATCAAAAGATACTTCTTAATATTTAACTTACGTTTTTAACATTGACAGTTAGCTTCACTTATAACAGCACCATTTTGCACAAGCGGATCCACATTCATGTGGTGATTTGCACATCTTAAAATAACTTGCACTAATCATAGCTTAATTTGCACATGCGTATTTTGCACACATATAATGTACATCTATGCACATACGTTGGACATTATTTTATACATTATAAATAATGTATGTAAATTGCATGTATAGATGTATTCAGACACATCATGTCAATTATCAAAATGAAGATGCATCATTATCAATTGTTTACAGCGTAGTATTGCACATGCATAATTTGCACACTCAAGGTTGCTTAATATACATTACTTGTTGCATATTTATTCATTGCTGCTATATAAGTTTTTGTGAGATGTTTAACATTTGTGACGCTAAATACTGTCATGCAATAAGACAACGTATTGGTATTTATACTAGTGATTTGAAAACGAGTGAGAAGAAAAAGGAAAAAAGCCTACATGTATAGTATGTTGTCACTTTTCATTATCACGTGGTGCAAACGTAAAAAAACAAGGGGAAAAAAAGAAAGAGTATATATACTTGAATTGTACCGCCATTTCATTATGTGATCAAGGGCACTAGATGCCTGAAACGCGTCGTGAGGAACGATAAGCGATGTAATGAGCAAATAAATCACCTGTGATTGACGAGCTTTCGTGTGGGACGTTGCTTTTCTTGTTTGCCGCCAGGAGGTACAGGAAGGTTTGTGATATATATATATATATATATATATATATATATATATATATATATATATATATATATATATATCCAAAAAGCGCTTCTCCCCTTCCGGACAGCTTGGGACCCACGTAGAGTGGTGCACGCACCGGCAGGGAAATCCGGTTCGTAATATCATAAAAGCGTTCCAAATATGTGCACTCTCAGAAACACAAACTCCGTCCACTTAGGTGAAATCGCCGTTTATTCACAACGCGTTTCGCTCGACCTCGAGCTTGATCACGTGAATGTAGGCTATCGAATGGCAACACAACTTAATAGAAAACAACAGTCATAGAAAGATAGACTAATGCGGTGGGTTACAGCGGACATCTTGTAACGGTGTATAATCACGTAAAAGACTCATAACTGTCCCCAACATCGTCTAAATGAACCAATGACAATTAAATAAAATATCCAAACAACTGTCGCAGCATATTATCAAAAAGACCAACTAGATTGGAAAAATGGAACCGAAATTGCTGTAAATATTCTGTGCTCTGTGTTTTCAAATGAAACCACAAATATGTCAGAGCACCAACACAATAATCATCTGAAATTAGATGAGAAAAAACTCGTGAACCGCATGAATTGCAGTTCGAACGGGAAACATACACAGGGAAGACATAAAGGGGTCAAGTGCCTCATATTCTAAAAGCGAGCATCACAGGCATCGGTAAATTGCATCCCATGGAGTTCAAAATCATTATGCGGCTCCAAAGTTCCAAGAAGGAATGTCCATCTTAAACATATTATCGAAGAATAAAAGTTCGTGACATTGAGAGGAAAATACCAAAACGTCATCCTCATGTGTTCTCATGTATCTATGTTGATGTTGTAATCAGTTCTGCCATCCGAAAAAAGAAGAAGAAAAGGAGTGAGTGATATACATGTTCCTGTGTCGTGTAAAGGAGAGATAAGTGGCTCGTGTTGGTGAGAATTGATAGATGGGCCAAGTCCTTGGCTCCTATGTATAAAAAGAAACACAGGAAACATGAATTAGGAAAAGGACAAATAGAGGAAGAACACTCAGTCATGGAGCAAAAATAACTAGCAGTGTGTATCTTAAAATGGTGACACCCTCATGGATGAAGGGAGGGGGATAAAAATACCCCTCGTTAATAGCAGCCACACATCCAACAATGTTAATGTTACACATAACACAACTGTTAAATAAAAACATCACATGTTCTGATGAACTAATGTGTAAAGGGAGAAATCAAGTAAGAAAAACGAGAAAGCAGAAATAGCGAGAAGCTCCAGATTCGCACTAAGAATATATAAAAAATATATATATGTACATGTATGCCATGCCCGGGTGTTGTCTTGGTGTCATGAGGATCATTCTCTAAGGTGTATTGACAACTCCTCGTCTTGGTTTAATCCTGTTGGATTTTTTGTTTGAAAGTCTATGATGTATTTCGACTCTCTCTGTCTTAACATGAGTAACCTATTCCCCCCCCTAGGATGTTTTTCAATCTGTTCTAGGATGAAGAAACTCATGTCGTTGGTGTTTGAGGAGTGTTTCTCTCTGAAGTGACGCGCTACTGGGTATTTGGGGTCCTGGTTTTTAATGGCCCTACCATGTTCCAGAATGCGCTTCTTGGCCATGCATGTGGTGCTGCCGATGTACCAGAGGTTGCACGCGCACTCAATGGCATACACCACAAATGTGGAACTGCATGTGAGGAATTGGGTGAGTTCCTTACTGACACCGTTGTATCTGACATGTTTGCGAAAATTACTTTTGTTGCACGCTTTGCAATGGCCACAGGGGAAAAATCCCCTTAGGCCATGCAAGTCCTTTTGTGGGTAGATTGTAACATCACTGCGTACCAACATGTCTCTAAGGTTTCTCCCTCTCCTGAAAGTTATATTGGGTCTGTCTGGAATCACCCCCCCAATAACGTTGTCACTCTTGAGGGTACCCCAATGTTTCGAAATGATGTGCCTGATCTTATTGGCATCCGTGCTGAAAGTGGTAATTATTCTGGGGGAGGCCTCTGCCTCTGTCTCATCACACGGTTTGTCAGCAATGGTAGTAGATCTGTCTACCTGCTTCGCTCGATCAAGTGCTCTCTTGATTACCCATTTCGGATATCCTCTCTCCGTGAACCGAGTAATGATCTTGTTACTCTCAAGTTGGTATGTCTCCTCTGTATTGCAGTTCCTTTTGGCTCTCAACAGCTCACCGTAGGGGATACTCCATTTCAGAGTATCCGGGTGGCTGCTGAGAGCATGCAAGATGCTGTTGCCTGCTGTACATTTTCTGAACAGGGAGGTATGTATCTTGTTCTCTCTTACCTCAAGCTTCACATCGAGGTATTCAGCATAGACGTTGCTGATGTTCCCACTGAGTTTGATGTTATACTCGTTGTCATTGAGTTTATCAATGAACTCCTGGGCCTCTCGCTCAGTCCCCCTCCAGATGATGAACAAGTCGTCGATGTAGCGTAGCCACAACGACAGATGCCCAAAACCCGAGGCAAGACCCGGATGGGATCGAACAGTCTCCTCCCAGCTCCCCATGAAAAGATTGGCGAAGCTGGGAGCAAAGCACGAACCCATCGCGGTACCTGTGATTTGGCGAAACAGAGAACCATCAAACATGAATATATTATTCAACAGACAGAATTCTGTCATGTCCATGATCATTGAGGTATGCTCACGAAACCTGATGGGTCTGTCACTCAAATAATGTTTACACGCCTCCAAACCTTGCTGGTGATTGATAATGGTATAGAGGCTGTGTACATCGAGTGTGATCATGAGGAGCTCACTGTCCCATGTGAAGTTATCAATTTTTTTGAGGAAGTCCTTGGTATCACGAATGTAACTGGGAAGAGTCACAACATACTCCCTCAAAAAATGATCTATGTACTTGGAGATACATTCCGTCACACTGCCTCTGGAGGAGACAATGGGTCGCCCTGGGGGTGTTTTGGGGTCCTTATGTATCTTCGGAAGAAGATACAGGACAGGGAGGATAGGAAAATCCCTTTTCAGATATCCATATTCCTCCCAAGTCAGAATGCCTTTATTTTTCCAGCTTTCCAATAGATCCCAAATGGCCAGAATACTGTTGTTGTACCTGTCTGTGCTGACTTGTTCGTAAAAATTGTCGTCACCCAACTGCCTACAAGCTTCGTTGATGTATTGTTCACGGTCTAAAATGACAATATTGCCCCCTTTATCCGCAGGGCGGATAATGATTTTTTTGTCTTCCATCAGCGATTTAAGGGCCTGTCTCTGCTTGAATGAAAGGTTGGAATCTCTATTGGATTTGATTCTTTGACTCTTGAATCTAAATTCATTGAGTGCTTTGCTTACACATTCATGGAATGTGTCAATGTTATCGTGTGCTAACATGGGCACAAAGTTGGACTTAGGTTTAAAGTGAGTGACTGTAGATGCATTAGTGGTAATGTCTAGTTCAACCAACATTTGGGTGGGAGTAAAATCCTGCTCATTGTTGTCATTCCCTTGTTCTAAAGAGATCATGGTACTGAGTGTCTCAATATCATCAATGTTAAGGTCTTTGTTACTGTCAACTGGGGTCACCCGTGTTGTACTAGTGTTGGTGTTCCCTTTAAGTTTGTGCCATTTGTTGAGTTTGAGTTTGCGCACATATTTGAATAGATCTATCGTAGTGTTGGTGTAATTGGAGGGAAAAGACGGACAAAAGGAGAGGCCTAGGCATAGAGTTCTCTTTTCCGTGTCACTTACAACTCTAGAAGACAGATTGATAATAGTCATATTGACCATTGTATTATCCATTAATAATTCTTTTTGGCGCGTGTCTTGGCATTTCCCATTGCGCCACGGCCCCTGCCTCCTCTGCCATCGTTGCCGAATTCTTGCTCGCCGGTTACTCCGTGTCCTCTTCCTCTGCCTCGTCCCCTCCCCCTCTGTCCTCTCGTTTTTGGCACTGGTGTTTCTCTCGTGGTTTGTCGTCCCCGTCTCAGAGTTCGATACTCGGCTAAAAAAGTAACTTGTCGGTTACTTCTTACAGTTGCTGGCAAACTACTGACAGAAACATCTGATTCACTTCCGCTGGTTGTAGCGATCTCCTCCGTCGGAATCTCTTTGTTGCTGTCCACTTCATCCTTGTCATTGTCTCCTTGGTTATAAAGATGATCATATTTATGACTGAAAGTCAAAATTCTTCCACTGTCATAGTCGTTGTAATCACGAATCATCTTTCTTTGTTTGCGCGCCCTTATCTCATCCTCATGTCTCTTGAGGCGTTCTTTGATTGTGTCAAGCGCTGTATTGAGTGCTTCACTTTCCATGTTCTTTTTTAGATCTTCCATGATTAATTTAATTTCATCCATTATGCTTTCCCGATCTGACCAAGCGTATTTGATCAGGATTTCCAGCATTTTCCTTGAACTCTGTGCCGAATTTACTGCCCATTCATCTAACATCTTGGTGTTCGGTTTTTCGTAAGTAGGTGTTATGAAGATCCTGAGACCCCTGGGCACCATTTCTTGTTCAATGTAGTTCTGCAAAGATGTTGCCTCCCACCACTTCGCCGTCTCGCTCTTCTTTAATTTCTCATATTTTCGCAGTTTTTCCTCATTGGGCTGTGCCTGCGTGACATGAACATTGCTGATAGTAGCTTGTGTCGTTTTTCTTGCAAATAAGTTCTTTGCAGCTGATCTGCGCTCTTCCTCATCTTCCATGTTGCTCACAGCGGTAAATACCACACTGTGTGTACGGAGTAAATTGGTTTCCCCCACTTAATAGTAGTAGGTTCTCTATGCCCACGGGCACTGTGTGTCCGCTGTAACCCACCGCATTAGTCCATCTTTCTATGACTGTTGTTTTCTATTAAGTTGTGTTGCCATTCGATAGCCTACATTCACGTGATCAAGCTCGAGGTCGAGCGAAACGCGTTGTGAATAAACGGCGATTTCACCTATGTGGACGGAGTTTGTGTTTCTGAGAGTGCACATATTTGGAATGCTTTTATGATATATATATATATATATTCACTGAAAAAACCATAGGTTTCACACATGTTATAGTTAGCGGAAATTTTACTGATAAAAACCAGTGAAATTGCCCCGTTATAGTTAGTGCTGGCAACTATAACTCACGCGACCGCAATCCTCTGCTGATGCTAATACTGTATTTAGACACTTATTTGCCCATGTCTTCTTCCATACATTTTTAGCTATACATATATTACAAATATTTTTTTTTCATAAAGACACATATGTCATCAGCAGAAGATTGCGGTCGCGTGAGTTATAGTTGCCAGCACTAACTATAACGGGGCAATTTCACTGGTTTTTTATCAGTAAAATTTCCGCTAACTATAACATGTGTGAAACCTATGGTTTTTTCAGTGAATTTGCAAGGTTTTTTAAATGCTAATTCCTAACTATAACGTGTGTGAAACCTATGGTTTTTTCAGTGAATTTGTACGGTTTTTTAAATGCTAAGTTACTTTACGCCATTCGAGGCGTGCGCGCCCACTTAACGCAGTTCGTTCCGTGCACGGTTTTTATCAACTTTAATAAGCCCTGTACATTTGGTGGCCTTCGGCCACCAAAAGCACAGGGGGTGGGGTCAATGTGGATAGTGTTTTTTTTATTTCGATTTTATAATTTCATGTTGCCAAAATTTAGTTTTTTTTACCTATTAATAAGCCCTGTACATTTGGTGGCCTCCGGCCACCAAAAGCACAGGGGGTGGGATAAGTGTGGATAGTGTTTTTTTTATTTTATTTTTTTTACCGTACGCTTACGGTAAGCGTACGGTAAGCGTACTCGGCGAAATTGCCGAAAAAAAAATAAAACCGTTTTTGCTCTTGGGGGATGTTTGGGGACTCCCTCAACATGACTGTGTGGGAGGGAGTTGTCAAAAATGCCCCATAACATGTTTTTGGGCATCAAGTTTGAGAAATAACTCTCAATGCGAGAGACAAAATGGCGGACGCCGCTTCCTGGTTTCGGCCGATTCGAATGTTTACTAAGATCTAAGAGCCAATCAGAATCGCGCTCGCGCACGCCACCGTACGCTTACGGTAAGCGTACGGTAAGCGTACCGTAAGCGGGCTCAGATATATATATTGATTTAAAGGCTATTTTCTCAGAATCTACTGAACAGATTTACACCAAACCTACAAAAGGCACTTCCTTGACATAGGGACTACCTCTCTGCCAAATTTCTAGTAATTCTGTTCAGCCGTTCGGGCTGTAGCTCGTTCTAAAGGTCCTATGGAAAAATGCATGGGAAAAACGCGTTTTGGGACCCCCCTTTTATCTCAGCCCCCGCTTGACGAATCCCCCCGAGACTTTCAGGGTAGGAGCGGAGCGTAGCGCCCCACCTATTTTGAGAAATTCGCGAGGATTCATCGACCGGCGCCAAAGTTATTCAAAATAGAATGTTGAGGTTTTCCTATGGAAAAGGGGTCCTAACTATAACTACCTACTGGCGACCGCCAGTAGGTAATATATATATATATATATATATATATATATATATATATATTCACTGAAAAAACCATAGGTTTCACACATGTTATAGTTAGCTGTACATTTCACTCGTAAAAAACCAATGAAATTCCCCCGTTATAGTTAGTGCAGGCAACTATAACTCACGCGACCACAATCCTCTGCTGATGCTAATACTGTATTTAGACACTTATTTGCCCATGTCTTCTTCCATTAAATTTTAGCTATACATATATTACAAATATTTTTTTTTCATAAAGACACATATGTCATCAGCAGAAGATTGCGGTCGCGTGAGTTATAGTTGCCTGCACTAACTATAACGGGGGAATTTCATTGGTTTTTTACAAGTGAAATGTACAGCTAACTATAACATGTGTGAAACCTATGGTTTTTTCAGTGAATTTGCAAGGTTTTTTAAATGCTAATTCCTAACTATAACGTGTGTGAAACCTATGGTTTTTTCAGTGAATTTGTACGGTTTTTTAAATGCTAAGTTACTTTACGCCATTCGTGGCGTGCGCGCCCAGTTAACGCAGTTCGTTGCGTGCGCGCACAGTGAGCACGCGGTGCGCTTCGCGCACCGCGCGCCCACTTTACGCAGTTAGTGCCGTGCACGCACGGTGGTCACGCGGTGCGCTGCGCGCACCGCGTGCCCACGTTATCCGGGATGGGCCATGTACGCACGATGCGCTTCGCGCACCATGCGCACATGGGGGACATATTATGCGCATCTTTGAGAAATGTATTCTTATTAATTTCATAAGTTTGATAAGCCATGCCCAAATGGTCCCCTTCGGGCACCATTTACACACGGGGTGTGGAGAGTGTGGATAATTTTTTTTAAAAAACTTTTTTTTTTGGGGCTTGGGGGTTTTTGGGGACCCCTATATCATTGATGGGTGGTTAGGATCTGAAGAAACTGCCCCTTTAGACATTTTTGGGCTTCATTTTTGCTGCCCAACTCTGAAAGCGAGAGAGAAAATGGCGGCCGCCGCTTCCTGGTTTCGACCGATTCGAATGTTTACTAAGATCTAAGAGCCAATCAGAATCGCGCTCGCGCACGTCACCGTACGCGTACGGTAAGCGCACCGTAAGCGCACCGTAAGCTGGCTCAGATATATATATTGATTTAGAGGCTATTTTCTCAGAATCTACTGAACAGATTTACACCAAACCTACAAAAGGCACTTCCTTGACCTGAGGACTACCTCTCTGCCAAATTTAAAGTAATTCTGTTCAGCCGTTCGGGCTGTAGCTGTGTCTAAAGGTCCTATGGAAAAATGCATGGGAAAACCGCGTTTTGGGATGCCCCTTTTATCTCAGCCCCCGCTTGACGAATCCCCCCGAGACTTTCAGGGTAGGAGCGGAGCGTAGCGCCCCACCTATTTTGAAAAATTCGCGAGGATTCGTCGACCGGCGCCAAAGTTATTCAAAATAGAATGTTGCGGTTTTCCTATGGAAACGTGGTCCTAACTATAACTACCTACTGGCGACCGCCAGTAGGTAATATATATATATATATATATATATATATATATTTAATATGTGTTCATTTATTTTAGTTTTATATTATTTGTTTATATCTATATATATGTCTTTTGTTTGGCTTAAAAAAGTAAATTTACTAATTTAGTTATTTATTTAATGTTTTGTGCTTGATTTGATTAGATTTTTATACAAATAAAGCATAAAACATATTAATCAATTAACTGGTATATATATATCTAAATATTGGAGTCTGTGAGTAATAACACTTCGTAAAGTGAAGGCTTTCAGAGGGGTTACATTTACAATTCCCAGTCTCAACAATTCATCAGTAGGGAAAGTATTAGACCTAGGAGGGGTAAAATTTAATATTTCACCTCAAATCTGTGCAACAGTAGGGAAGGTGTTGAATTCCGGAGGGGGTAATATCTACTATTCACACTCCAGTCTGTGAAACAATAGAGAAAGTGTTGGACTTTGGAAATATTGAATTTACTAGTTACGCTCCAGTCTGTGCAATCATAAATTAAAGCATTGGGTATTGGAGGGGTTACATTGACTATTCCCATTCCAGTCTATGCAACAATAGGGGAAGCGTTGGACTTTGGAGGGGTATGATTTTCTATTCCAACTCCAGTCTGTGCAACAGTAGGGAAAGTGTTGGACTTCGGACGGGTAAGATTTTCAATTATTTCTGCTCCAGTCTGTGCAACAGTAGGGAAAGGGTTGGGCTTCAGAGGGGTAAGATTTACTATTCCCCCACCAGTCTGTGCAACAATAGGGAAAGTGTTGCACTTCAGAGGGGTAAAATTCACTATTCCCACGCCAGTCTGTGCAACAGTAGGGAAAACGCTGGACTTTGGAGGGGTAAGATTTACAATTCCCACTCCAGTATGTGCAGCAGTAGGGCACGTGTTTCACTTTGAATGGATTGAATTTACTATTCCTGCTCCAGTCTGTGCAACAGTAGGGAAAGGGTTGGACTTCAGAGGGGTAAGATTTACTATTCCCCCAGCAGTCTGTGCAACAATAGGGAAAGTGTTGGACTTCAGAGGAGTAAAATTCACTATTCCCACGCCAGTCTGTGCAACAGTAGGGAAAACGCTGGACTTTGGAGGGGTAAGATTTACTATTCCCACTCCAGTCTGTGAAACATGAGTGAAAGCGTTGGACTTCGTAAGGGTTAAATTTACTATTCCCACACCAGTCTTTGCAATAGTAGGGAAAGCACTTGGCTTTGGAGGAATTACATGTACCATTCCCGCTCCATTCTCTGCAACAGTAGGGAATGAGTTGGACTTCAGAGGGATTAAATTTAGTATTCCCACTCCAGTCTGTGCAACATTAGTGAAAGAGTTGGACTTCGAAGGGGTTAAATTTACTATTCCCACTCCAGTCTGTGCAACAGTAGAGAAAGCGTTGCACTTCGGAGGGATTACATTTACCATTCCCAATCCAGTCTATGCAACAGTAGGGAAAGCGTTGGACTTTGGAGGGGGTACATTTGCTAATCCCACTCCAGTCTGTGCAAAAGTATGGAAAGCTTTGGACTTCGGAGGGATTAAATTTACTGATCCTACTTCATTTCAGTCTATGCAACTATAGGGAAAGCGTTGGACTTTGGTGGGGTTAAATTTACTATTTCCCCCTCCAGTTCGTGCAGCAGTAGGGAAAGCGTTGCACTTTGGACGGGTAAGGTTTACTATTCCTACTCCAGTCTGTACAACAATAGGTAAAGTGTTGGACTTCGAAAGGGATTACATTTACTATCCCTACCCCAGCTTGTACAACAGTAGGGGAAGTGTGGGACTTCGCAGGGGGTAAATTTACTATTCCCACTCCAGTCTGTGCAGCAGTAAGGAAAGCGTTGGACTTCAGGAGGGTTTAAATTTGCTAATACCACTCCAGTCTAAGCAACAGGAGGGAAAGTACTTCTCTTCAAACACATTACATTTTTGAATTAACCTATTCTTTTAGAATTAATATTAAACTCTTATTATGAACAATTTTAATTAACCAAAAACAAAATATACATAAAAAATAAAAAGCAATTAAACAATTTACATGATTATTAAACAATGTAATAATTAATAAGTAATTTTAAAAAACGTTTATTTATTTATTGCTCAAATAACTTCATACGCCAACAAACCCAGCAGCCAACACTTAAAATATAACTAAAATGAATGAGTATAACACAAATAACATAATTGATAATCAATCAACTAATTTATTACAATTAATAATTATTTGTTAAGTATTTTTTACTTAATTAACATCTCACTCGATACCCCTACAAACCTAGCAACCTGCAACTAAAATATAGCTAAAATAAATCATTATTTCATAATTGCATGATTATCAACTAAATAGTCAATAGTAAATAAATAAATAATAGCCAATCCATTATTACTTAATTACCTTCTCACCCTAAACACCTACAAAACTCAACAGCCCACACCTAAAATATAACTAAAATATAAAATTATTACACAATTTACATAATTAATAATCAATTAAATAATTAATTATAAATTAATCAATACTTGTTAATTAATTATTACTTAACGTCCTACCCTATACTCCCACAAACCCAGCAGCCTGCACCTAAAATATAACAAAAATTTATAATCATTACACAATTTAACTAATAATCAATTAAATTATTAATAATAAATTAATAATTAATTATTAAATACACATTACTTAAGTAATTTCTCACCATACACCCCTAGAAAGACAGCAGTCTGTACCTTGAATATAACAAAACAAATCATTACCTAATTTACATAATTACTAATCAATTAAATAATTAATAATACATTTTAAATTGTTAATTATTTATTACCTAATTAACTTCCCATCGTATACCCCTACAAGCATAGCAACCCACACCTAAAATATAATTCAATGTTACATGATATGCATTATAAATATCAATCACATACTTACTTAAAATTAAGTCATTAATTAATTATTACTTAATTAACTTCACACCCTATCCCCCTGCAAACCTATAAACAGCTATGACACTATAAATTACTATTACCAATTAAATACAAAAATTGGTCACTTAAAATTACACCATTTCCGTACGAATCGTAAAAAACACCGACCGACGAAAATATACATACGAATGGGATCCGGGAATGCTGCGACGTGACGTCGGGACGCTTTCAGGCAGCGTTTCACGACCCAGGAATTACGATTCGAACCGACAGCAGTCCGGACGGCAATATTTTCACGGCACCCAAAAAGTGCCGGAAAAGCGAAGTACGGCGCGAATCGACCAGAGTAGGTGGCCCGGTACGCACCTTATCCCCCCCCCCAGCCCCCGTAGGTACGCGCCGACCCCCCCCAGCCCCCGTACGTACGCGCCGACCCTCCCCCAGCCCCCGTAGGTACGCGCCGACCCCCCCCCAGCCCCCGTAGGTACGCGCCGACCCCCCCCCAGCCCCCGTAGGTACGCGCCGACCCCCCCCAGCCCCCGTAGGTACGCGCCGACCCCCCCCCCCCAGCCCCCGTAGGTACGCGCCGAACCCCCCTGTATGTACACCCCTGTACGTGTCGAACCCCCCCGTGTACGTTCGAGTCGAACCCCCCGTGTACGTTCGAGTCGTACCCCCCCCGTGTACGTTCGAGTCGAACCCCCCCGTGTACGTTGGGGGTACGCACCGTACGCACCGTACATACACGGGTGGGGGTACGACTCGAACGTACACAGGGGGGTTCGACTCGAACGTACACGGGTGGGGGTACAACTCGAACGTACACGGGGGGGTTCGACTCGAACGTACACGGGTGGGGGTTCGACTCGAACGTACACGGGGGGGTTCGACTCGAACGTACACGGGGGGGTTCGACTCGAACGTACACGGGGGGGTACGACTCGAACGTACACGGGGGGGTTCGACTCGAACATACACGGGGGGGTACGACTCGAACGTACATGGGGGGTTCGACTCGAACGTACACGGGGGGTTCGACTCGAACGTACACGGGGGTACGACTCGAACGTACATGGGGGGTTCGACTCGAACGTACACGGGTGGGGGTTCGACTCGAACGTACACGGGTGGGGGTACGACTCGAACGTACACGGGTGGGGGTTCGACTCGAACGTACACGGGGGGGTTCGACTCGAACGTACACGGGGGGTTCGACTCGAACGTACACGGGTGGGGGTACGACTCGAACGTACACGGGGGGTTCGACTCGAACGTACACGGGTGGGGGTTCGACTCGAACGTATACGGGGGGTTCGACTCGAACGTACACGAGGGCGGTACGACTCGAACGTACA
This sequence comes from Triturus cristatus, assembly GCF_964204655.1. Lineage (NCBI taxonomy): Eukaryota > Metazoa > Chordata > Amphibia > Caudata > Salamandridae > Triturus > Triturus cristatus. The sequence continues at coordinate 707,023,967 of NC_140590.1, forward strand.
CGGGGGGTTCGACTCGAACGTACACGGGGGGGTTCGACTCGAACGTACACGGGGGGTTCAACTCGAACGTACACGGGTGGGGGTACGACTCGAACGTACACGGGGGTTCGACTCGAACGTACACGGGTGGGGGTTCGACTCGAACGTACACGGGGGGTTCGACTCGAACGTACACGGGGGGTACGACTCGAACGTACATGGGGGGTTCGACACGTACACGGGTGTACATACAGGGGGGTTCGGCGCGTACCTACGGGGGCTGGGGGAGGGTCGGCACGTACCTACGGGGGCTGGGGGGGGTCGGCGCGTACCTACGGGGGCTGGGGAGGGGGTCGGCGCGTACCTACGGGGGCTGGGGGGGGTCGGCGTGTATGCGGGCACATCTCCATGGTTGCTATGGGAGTTCGGTGCGGACGGTGATTTTTCCATCCGGTTGTAACCTCGGACGCACGGGATGGATCGTGATTCCTCGGTCGGACTTCACCTTTCACGTTTGTACGGTAAATCGTACGAGGACGTGTCGGACACATTTTCCGACCCGAGGACGTGTGGGGAATGATTCCCAATGCGGTTCGTATGGACTTTTTACCATGCGAATCGTGATTGCCAGTTCGTACGGCACTTGTACGATTCGTACGGTAAAAAGACCGGATACGAGTCGCACGGGGATATTTTTTACCGGATCGTGATCGGCACCTAAATGAATTAAAAAACTATATTCTTTCCAACTATATTATTGAAAATGATATTGTTAGAAGTTGGCCTGATATATGCTGTCCACTAGTTATAGTGGGCACCTTGTATCAGTCCAAACAACCCCTTATGGTGATAGGTTAAAGACAACCTTTATTGAAAGCTATCTTAGTGGTAGCTATGGAGAGCAGCCTTCAGGCTAAGTCTTGAAGGAATGTAAAGCAGCTTGTTTTACCAGTCTATAATCTCCTGAATGACCAAATGAAAGGACAACCACACCAGGTATATATTTAAAATATATGTATTTAAGATAAAACACACCCCTCTAGTCTCTTTATGAGGCTGGAGTTCGAAGTACTTAAGTTACAAGTCAGTATTCAACAGTAAAAGCACAAATACACGTTTGGGCCCTAGGGGCGTACCAAACCATATACCAATAAAGTGGTATAAGAACCACGACTGAACTAGACACAAGGCCTAGAGCCTGTAGAAGTGCTTGGATCACAACGAACCACCCAAGGTAGTGACACAGGGGACCCACGGGGGACGCGTGCAGTGTGAGAACACAGCCGCAAATCGCCGTTAACTTCTATGGGGAAAGTCGCGGTTGGAAATTAAGAGTTTAAGGACACTTAGAGGATGACTATGAGCGAACCCTTTTGGACTTAGAGGTGCCTAGGGCCAACACCCAAGGGAGCACCAGAGTACTCGAGTTACCTCTCCCAGGGAAGCCGGGTGCATAGGTGTTTTTGGTGTCGGGTTGCGTCGCTGTTTTCAATAGAAGCTGGCAAAGAACTGCTGCTGCCGTGAAGAGGAGAAGTGTCCAGAGAGATCCAAGCCTGGATCGAGGATGGAAGGAACCTGAAAGCAGAGGGGACAGAGTCTGGATCACTTACCAGTGACCAGGGGCACGATAGTCCAATGCCCACAGATGTCGAGTGCTTCAGGTGAGTTGACGGGTGTCTTGATTCTTCAGCCACGAGGCCCAGGAGGCGTCGATAACAGCCAGGAGCTGGATTCGACTGTTCCATCAATCACTAGCAAAAGCATTCAACATGTGATTGTCTCAAAAGAACACATCTATGACTTCACAGAAGGTAGGCTGGTTCAACCCCCGATGTAAAACTTTGAGAAACAGAAACCAGACTTCTTGAAAGAACAGTGTCATGTCTTAGCAAAACACTTCATTGAAAAATCTGCATACTTGAATCTTACTTACATTCAAAGGCGAGCAGGGACAATCTGCCTATGTCTTCCCTGGCCAAACTGACTACCAAGAAATCACATCCTAAGCTGTACTCATTCAAACTTCTGTCTGAAAAGGAACTAAAGGTTAATTAATGATGTACACAAGACAAGCTCCCTAGTGGGCTATTGCACTTTAAACGTCTTGAAAAACATTTTCCTAGAGACAACTACTGTAATGTCATAGAGCGAGAGAGACCAACAACTTCTCAATGTCATGTGGAATTGCCAAGTGACCTAAAACATCATTCTTCAAACAACTATCACAGAAATAGGATCTTGATTAGGCAGACATAGAAAACTGCAAATGAATATCATATGATCCCTGATCTAGGCAAACTTCTGGAAAAGGCAGCCATCTCATAAATCAAATTTTCCATTGAACAACACAGCCCACTATCAGACAGACAGACGGTTTCAGACCTTGAAGGCGCACAGAATCAGGATTAATAGCCAGCTTGGAATGCCCTCACGTAATCCACAGACACTAATATTGTTGCTTCTCAACTACTGCTGATTCTATTGTCAGCATTTGACATGGTTGACCATCATTAACTAGCCCAAATAATTCATGAATTTACCCAAGGTAACGTTGCTGAAATTGATTTTACCCTACCTTAACGACGGGTCACAAATTGACTCACAACCTCCTTTTAACTCCTCACTCTACTTCTGTCAAGTAGGCATTCTTCAAGTCTCAACAATCGCACCCATACTTCTGAATGTCAGCCTCAAATATTACAGTTATACCCATGATACCAAGATCATATTATAGCCTTATAGCCTGCCGTAGCGGGCTATAGCAGCTATTAAAGGCCCTCTGCATTGTTAAAGGCCCGAGCCGAAGGCGAGGGCCTTTAACAAAGCAGGGGGACTTTAATAGCTGGTATAGCCCTGCTACGAAGGGCTATAAGGCTATTAGAACATTCTGCCACTAGAGGGCAGAATGTTCTAACAAATTAAACAAAGCCTTCAGGGAGCGCGAGGGGATTGAAATCCCCTCAGGCTCCCTGAAGCCTTTGTTCTCAGCCAGAGCTGTGAACAAAGAGGCATTGGAATGTTGGAGCTCCGGGCTTATACCAGCCATTATAGGCCCGGAGCACTCCATTGTTTTCAATGGAGCTTCCAACGTTCCAATGTTCTAATAAAATGTTACAACCTTTTGAGGTCACAACCTCCTGGTTCAGCAACGTTTTAATTGCCATGGAACATCTGAAGCTAAAAAATTAATCTAAAACTAAACTCTTCGCAAATTGAAATGCTCACCATGCATCCTGGCTAAACTACAACCCTATTAACTTGTGGTGTGGGGTAAAGGGGCAGCTTCAAACAACATCAAGAAATCTGAAAACTGCAAAGAATGCAGAATGTATCAGCCAGACAAGTCTACAACCTACAACCTAAACAATGGGACTATAGCTCTCAAAACTCTCCACGGGTTACCAAGACCAAGAAGAAGAATCTTGAAATCCTTCTGAATTGCAGGTGGGTGATCCATCACCACTGGAGGCGAAAGCTAGCTTTCTACAATTAATACTCAGATTATACAGTAAAGACAGAATCCTCTGATCAAGTATGGCTCGGTGACAGATAATCAATCCACACATTAAAAAAACCACTTACGTGGAAGGTCCTTCTCAGTACACACATGCAAGCTTAGAATACACTGCAAAGCATCATCAACAGCCTTTGAGAATTCAGAAGGGAAATAAAGATCTGGCCCCTCCCCATTGCAGGATATAATAAATCTCAGGCCACAATGTGGTTCTAGTTTGCATAAGCTCCTTACTACCGATATCACATTCCTTTTTTCATAACCTGTGGTTACGACGCACGTACATGCTGTAGCCTCACACGTGACAATAATAAATGCCACAGCAACCAACATCTTCTCTTACTCATGCACTGGTGGAGTAGTATACTAGTCACCTTGACATCTGATAAACACTATGCGGTCTTTAAAACACGTAAGAAAGTGATACAGAAATGTTACAACACATTAAAACCAGACAGTCATCTCAAAGCCTGACTAGGGACTTAAGTTCCTAAGAATGGAAATATGAGCACTTTCGGTTGCCAGATAGGACCCATACCTTTGACTGGTTGAACTACAGTGTTGGCACTTGAGACCTCCAGGTGACAACAAAGAGGGGAACTGTCTGGGGCAAAATTAAAGATTTTGAGGTGGAACAGCAGCAAGTAACAGCTCTAGGTGTTCTTCCTTGTGACTCCTTTCCATCTGGTATCTGTGAGGAATGAATTTTTAAAACAATTTTCGACTTACAGTCCATATTAGAATTGCACCCTAGAATGCGTTTAAACCGTTGCAGACATGTTTACACATCGAAAATAACACATAGGGAAAATGTGCCTGCTTTAAACGTGTAACGCATCACTTTAAAATGTATTTTAATCTTGCCAAAAGAATACACAAGTGAATCACATGAATGGTGAATGTGCTTGCTTTAAATATGTATGAAAATAACATGAATGAAAATGTTCTACTAGGCTAGCATTCTTAAATGAGCCCCTGTAACTAGGCCCAAGCCTTTTTCTTTTGACTCTTGCTCATAGCTAAATAGACATGTATTTAGGACATTTTGCCTAGCATCAGCATCTTGCTAAAGAATGTGCTGACTTCAATGTTCCTTTAGCCTCATAGTACTATCTTAGATCATCTCGTATTAACAAAGAACTTTGCTGTGAATTCATACTGAATAAACTGCTAAAACAAACAATAATTTTGATATATTTTATGTATGCTCAACTTGAACATTATTGATAGTTTTGTTTCAGGGCATCTGACTTGCCTTTGTATTCACAATAGACATTGAACACAGCTTTAGCTTAGATAAGAAGGTTCTCATGAGAACTTTCCTCCATGTTGCAAGCAGGTGTAACACTGTTTTACTATGCATCGTCGTTGCTGTTTACTGGAGGAAACGGAAGGAAAAGAAACGGATGTTGACGACACCATCAGATGAGCAGTTTCCATTGGTCGGAAGACTTAGACACCTATTAATTTTTGATACTTCATCGTGTGCTTTTATATTATAATAAGTGTTACTGGTTAGGGAGAAGGAAGAGACCCCTTCTGACTCTATAACAGGGGAGTCGCTCTTTAACAGCCATGCCCTTTGTTACCGACGGCTATTGCTAAAGGTGACTTTATTCTTTTATTATCCTGATTGCTCTGAACAATGCTACTGAAACGATCATACCACTATCTCTGATATTCTGACGGTTGCCTCTGTAACTGTGGAAAACTCAGCTGAGTTTCCAGAACGACTCTTTATGGGAAGTTCAAGACACTATCTATGCTCCGGAAATCTTGCTCTTTTCTAGAAGAGACTCTTTATGGGTCCTACTTTAGGGTAGATTAGGCTCTTTAGCTAGTAAGTGACAATCTCTTTAATGGAACACTCTGTATTGATTTATGTTGTCACTAATCAACCTTTAACTTGATATTTCTGTAAACTGGACTAATCTGAATACAGATGACAAAATCATATAAAGGTTTTGAAAACATCCTCAACCTCTCATCTTTGACTGAATATTAAGGATCTGGCAGTTGATGATATATATATAACTTGTTTTTTCGTTCCATCTCCATTCGAAACACACTGACAATGGTCCACCTGATCTGTCAAGTGACCATCTGGATTTCCAAAGGTTGAATCGGTAAGTCGGGGTATTTAATCCTAAATACCATTTGGCCAATCCTTTCAGCACTTACATTGCCATTGTGCTCCCTCGATAAAGGTTCAGACCCGAAAATGGCAGTCATGAATGAGGACAATGGACAGTTCGAAGTCATAGAAACAGGGCATATCTTGTGAGGAGAGAAAAGTGTCTGGGAGAGAGTGTAGCTCATCCTGGGAGCAGGTCTGGGGTTGACCAGCTGTGTTGTGTCAAATTGACTTTTGTACACAAACCAGCCCCACATTTTTCCAGTCACTAATGGACATGAAACTGATTAGACTACCACCAGTCGTCCAGCTAAGCATGGCATATAAATGAATTCAAGTGTACACTGTTCATGAGCAGCCATCCCATTATCTAGTGTTCTTGGTCAAGCAGAAAGCACATGTTACAGAAAGTACATTTGCTCATCATTCATATTTGTGGTTAAGCCCATGATCCCTTTGATTCAAAAGCCTTTTGAGGTGTTTGGTCAGATGGCCTAATCCGTGGCAATGCAGAAATACCATAAACACATTGCAGATCACATAAGTTTTTACAGTTCTGCAAAAAGTTTGTGTGATTAATTTTCAGCATTGTACAATAAACAAAAAGATCTCTGACAGACAGATGTGGGAGAGGATGTAGCTTTACATTTAGAGCCGCCGACCTCGAAGCTGGGGAACTGGGTTCGAGTCTCGGCAGCCACGCTCAACATCCTGTGATTCTGGGCAAATCACTTAATCTCCCCATGCCTAACAAAAATGAATGTGTCCTCATGTAACAAAACTGGTGCTCATGTAAAGCGCTCTTATACCCGATCTCTCGGGTCTAGTTCGCGCTATATAAAACTTTAAAAATTAAAAAATTAATTAAATTAAATTATTTAAATTGAACCTCTCAAAGCTTTTTTTTAATTTTAATTTGTTTTCTTTTTTTTTTAACCCCTTCAGCGCTGCGCGGATTCCCGCGCAGTGCTGAAGGATCTGAGCGCGGGCGGGGCCATGACGGAACGGTTCCGTCATAAGCACAGCCCAACCGACGTGCATGACGGAACCGTTCCGTCACAAGCGTCGAAGGGGTTAAAGTAGCTACAGCCGTCTCTCGACCTGGTCCACCTCTGGCGCATATACCTTTGGTGGTTCTTAGTCTAAGCTGGTATTTTCCTTATGGGGAGTGCCCGTTTATACGCAACTTGAGCTGACCCAGAGGTTTTAATCATAGGAACTTATCCTGTACCTTCATCTATTCTAAACTAATCACAAAGTGGATCATCCAACCAATTCCAGAACAAACCAGAATCTGGCCTCTCTCTAGATACATTTAGAATGTGTCTTACCAGCTCAAGAGAATAGGAATTTAGTTCTGAGACCTCTGTTCAATTTAAGCCGAAACTGTAATACTTTTTAGATTGACTTTTTACGTATGTTCATATAGGTTGTAGATGTTTGACTCAAGTAACTGTACTAATGGGGAGACCCAGGGTTAGTGCTATTTTCTTAGTGCATTAGTTCATTTTGTGCTAAGAAAGTTGCACTAAATGCTACAGGACACGAACAGTGGTAGCATGTAGCCCCTGGGTCTCTTAGTTTGTTGATCCTGTGCTCCAGCAATAGGATTTTTCTCCAAATTACTCTTAATTACTAAAGCTGACATAATCACGTAATTTTGGCAATCTAGCATCACGAGAGTAATGCATAGTACCTGAATGAACTGGGATTACTCCGGTGTGATTAGCATTTCTTCGAGACCTAATTCTTTTGGTATCAATGTGCTGTCTAACGAAGCACTCATGTACTTTCTCTGTCCTATCATAAACTTGCTCTGTTAATTATAGTCTTATAATTGTTCCGGGAATGTGCTGTTACTCGTTTCCACCACTGCCATTGTAAAGTTGTTTTTTTATATACTTATTCATTGTATACTTTTTACGTTGATATATCTATAGTCGTTTGTATTGTTTTATTGTATGCCCCTTTCCCTTTGTGATGCTCCAGGATGATGTACATGCTGTATAAAATGTTCAATAAATAAATATATAAATATCCCAAGCATTCGAGAGATGCATATGTATATAAAAGCGTACAGTACACGGATAAGAAAGGTGCCTAAGAGTCAAGGAAAACATTACGACTTCAAGGTGCAATGATAGATGTCAGATTTCATGATGTGTAAGGTCTGTGGGATGGCTGGGGGTGGATGGGGTGTAGGCATGTGTGAGTGGCAATCACTGGTGGTGAGATGAGACAGCTGTGATGTTAGTGTCTGTCAGTGACTGCAATGGATGCGCTGGCTCAGCAGTGATGGATGTTGTGCCACTGAAATCTGTGTGCTGAGGCTGAGGTCATGCTTGTGATCCTGCATGTGGTCAAGGAAGATTAGATAATATGCAATGACCGTCAGCGTGCACATTTGGTTGTTTAGGGCAAGGTTCTTGTGTGTATGGGGTAGTTCTTGTCTTTTACACTGTTGCCAGGTCGTGACGTGCCTCTTGGACGGACACGCTTCGATTAATCGGAATGAGTGTGGGGCTCCAAATGCTGCTGGCACTTTAGTGCAGAACCCGTTCTTCTTGGCTTCCCTGGTTGTCACACGGCAGTGGGTTCCAGAGAGGCTGAGTTCCATCAGGACCACAAAGCATTTTTAACCCTATGAAAGAGTTGAGCAGTCGCTCGTCTCCTTGCTCAGGAGAATTTCGGCACCCTTTGTGTAATATGAAGTTGTTTATGCACAGGAAGTGAGCTCCAATGTAATGGATTCAGTACAACGACCTTGATGCAATCTGTAGGTTAAATAGAAGCTAGCAGTGACTCCCACATAAAGTACTTGCTCTGAGTTTCCTACCTACAAAAATCTTTTTAATTATGCTGGAAATAAGGGTAAATAAACTTAATACTAATTTAACTATATTTACATTTTTAACTATTTGAAATAATGTAATTCAATCTAACATTATTTCCTGGGGAATTTATTTGAACTCCCTACCTTCATTATTTTTTAATCTGAGGGTGATGCAGTACCGGTGCCTGCCATTTGAGGTGCTGGACTTACTACTGGCAGTAGTAAGCACACACTCATGTTGAGTTCCACCCCCTGTTTTAGGGGGTGAACATAGTAAGTGTACACTTTTGAGGAACTTTTGAGGAACTTTTTCATCTGAGGGCCTGATTTACAAAGGTGAACCTACACTTTTGTGTAAGTTTACTCCTTTAAGGTATTCACTGTTCTATGACTCTCCACTCCCTATACTTATGTGTGCATTCTCTGTCCCAACTAAAGAGTTTCCAGGTGCGGGGAACTCCACACACATAAGTATAGTAAGTGTGGAGTCATGAAACTTTGTGAATACCTGCAAGTAGTAAACATACTCAGAAGTATAAGTTTACCTTTGAGAATCAGGCCCATAAATCGTGACTTGCCCAAAGTAGTAAAATTACTTAAAAGTGTAAGAGTAAAGTTAAACATGTAGATTCACTCTTGAGCATGTGTGCCTTTGTGAATAGGTCACATTGTGTGCTATTGTGCATAAGAGAGAGAGAGAAAAAGAAAGAGAAAGAGTTACACACTGTTGGAAAAATGTACTATTTTTTTTTCTGATGCAGAAACCCAGAGAGCCATCCTTCCTCTAGGCTCAGGGAATGGTCTTTCCTGTTATTGAATCCAAGTCAGTGGGTAGCCTTTAAAAGAAAGAAAACAGTAATATGATTTTCAGGTTTGAAAAAGAAGGGAAAGGAATGAGAGCGAAGTCGAAGGAAGAAAGGCAGGAAAGAAAGAAAGAAAGAAAGAAAGAAAGAAAGAAAGAAAGAAAGAAAGAAAGAAAGAAAGAAAGAAAGAAAGAAAGAAAGAAAGAAAGAAAGAAAAAGATAGAAAGAAAGACTGGTGAGAAATAAATAAATGGTTGAAAGCCCGTCTGAGAGCTGGTGTGAGTGTCACAGGCTGATAACCACGGGAAATAAATACATCACCTCCGATTGGGAGGACCTCTGACTTACTGAAGATAAGACCCTATAAATCAATGCTGGAGAGGGGCAGTGTGGGTCGAGGTGTGTGCTGGAGCCGTGCCCAGAAAGGAGGCGCTGAGTGGGCTGGTGCGCGAGCCGCAGCCGTGCCTGGGAGGCACGGGGCGGGCAGGAGCCGTGCCTGCGCAGGGAGTGCAGCACCTGGGGCGGGCAGGGAGTGTGCGGCGCCCGATAAGGGCTGGAAGGCAGCGCTGATGTCATGCTGATGTCAGGGGCTGGGCCGTGCAGAGCCACCTGTGGGAGGAGGGAGCAGGCACCGCGCACAGCACAGCTGCAGAGAGGAGGGCAGGCGGCACGGTCAGGAGTAGACAGAACCCGCGGGCGGCAGACGGAGCCGGGGCAGACAGCAGGGCCAGGGCAGAGACACCGGGTGCAAGGACAGTTTATCGGAGAGGCTGCCGCGCCTTCTCTCGCTGGGACCCGTTCCATTTCCTCGGACAGCTTCTGCTGAGCTTGGATCGGCCCCTTCCGAGACTCCAGGTAAGAAGAATCGACCCTTTCAGACCACCTTGCAGGAAGGGAATGTCCGTCAGCCCACCTTGCAGGAAGGGAATGTCCGTCAGCCCACCTTGCAGGGAATGTCCGTCAGCCCACCTTGCAGGAAGGGAATGTCCGTCAGCCCACCTTGCAGGGAATGTCCGTCAGCCCATGCCCCAGAACTCGAGGCAGGCAGTCACTGCCCAGGAGTCTCCCAGATCACAATCTCAATCCCACACCGAGCGCACGAAATATCCATGGATACAACAACAACGACTTTGATTCTCCCTCCACACGACTACCCACAAAATATCGAAGCCAAAGGCTCGACCCATCACCCTGGCACACTCGAGAAATGCCGAAGGGTACCCGCAACCCCCCAACGCTCACATAAACCTGATGGTAAGACATGCGGTTGTTTGGCCGCTGGCTTTAGGTGACTTAGCCACCACTCCTTGCTTTGCTCCGTAACTTTTAAACACCGCTCGCACTTGGATCTTTTTGCTCGGCTGACTTCACCTGTGGTTTGATCCAGCCTGACACTCGAGAGGCATTAGCTGGGAAACGATTCTGCTGCCAAAATCACATGATGCTCCTTAGAGGCAGAAGCAACAACTGCGCGCACAACGCTCTCCACTCTCTTCTCTGTCTTCCCCACATTCACCCCCACAATTACATCTTCGCTTACTAGGGCGGGAATATATGGTGTGCACTTTTTATCGCATGTATATGGGATTTTTGGAGCGTCACAAGAGAGTAGCCAGGGGTATTGTAAAGTGTGTCGGCGCAGCCTCGTCAGAAGTCCTACTGTGTCAATAGTAGCAGCTATGCCCCAGTGTTAGGGGGATGGACAAAGATGCCAGATGTTTTGTCTTGCACCTTCACGACATTAAAAAAAAACTTTTCGAACAAAAAAACTAGCAAGAAAGAGACGTAGCGGACCTGTGCGGCAGAGGGAAAAGGTCCCACACATCGCTGAGGGCTGGGAACGCTGCCCCTCAGGAGCAATGCAACGAGCCGGAAACTCCTCCCCGCTAGAAGGGGGAGGGGGGGGGTGCTGTCACGGTGGGTATCACCGATTCCTGCATTTTATACCCAAAAACATCTTATTTCTATGATTTATCGAAACCACCAGTAATGGCAATTCGTGTCCAGGGAAATAAGATGGATCGTCTACGTCAATCATAACAAGCATTGGCATAGCCAATAGGTCTCGCTTTTTGGACCTTATAAGTATTTAGTTAGCAGCAGAATATCCTTGGTGCAACAACACCAACTGTTGCATGGCTAAACACTTATAAGGTCCCAAATGCGAGACCTATTGGCTATGCCAATGCTTGTTTAAAGGAGGCCTCGAAACGGGTCTCTCTATCGGGCTCTGTTTTATGCCCTGACACAGGCGGTCCGGTTTTTTTTTCCAGACTACAGTGACATTAGGCACATCATGTGCGCGTGCTCACACTGTTCACTTCTCACTAGAGGAGTTAGGGCATGACAGGTGAGCGCTGTAGGGGCGGGAAAATCCTTTAAAGAGACTCATGTTCTCTCTGGATTTCCCTTCTCTTTTTTGAAACTCAGGAGCAGCAACATTGTCGTGGAGTCACCAGGGCTTTAAGTGGCAGCTTTTTCAATATTATATGCAAGCCATAGTTGCTGTTTATTTATCTACTGCATCTAACAACCATTGACAAAGCCAATAGTCCTGACTTGTTGTAGGTTTGAGGTTACTCGTTGTATCATATATCTGGATGCAATGACAGAAACAGCAAAATACCACTCGGGTGTCACACTATGCTAAGCACAGATTTATAGCTTACATATTTTAAGCCACGCCCTTAATTACATTGGGGACGCCCCTTTGAGAGACCCTCCAGTGTTTTTCACCCCACTTAAAGCCCTTGTACCACCCAATTATCTACATCCATTGCTACGACCAATCCTCACGAGCTTCCCTAATACTAAATGTTGTTGCAGTGCTGGATTAGAGGCAATAATCAGATCGAGTAAAAGGTTCTGTGCACCGTGTTTTCTGCAGAAATATCACGGAGATTGTCAGTACACTGTGTCTTTAACTCAAGTGACAGCCAGCACATGGCTAGCTATTTCAGGACATTGCAGGCCAACCTGTCACACAATGGCTAGATCTGGGTGTCACGTCACCTACGTCCCATGAAACTGTCTATTTCATGGGCCATTTGTCTTCCCCTTAGTACTCGGAACCCAGCTGTATATGAATTGTACTGATATTGGGAAGCATTCTGATTTTCAATGTATATGTGTTGGTGGGCAGCAGCCACGTCATAGTCGGAAAGTATTCCAACAGAGATCAGGTGACACTTAAGATGACACTGTGCACTGTGCCCTTGGTGTTCAACCTCATGAAGCCAGTATATTCCGAGTGTTTAAGCTATTGGCATTGTAAACGACAATGCCTGTTATTTATGTGTTTTGAAAACAACACATAAATAAAAGGCATTCAAGCATACGACCCGTAAAAACATTAAATATAAAAATAAACTGGTAGTGTTTGTTACGTTCCTACTGTTACACCACATCAGGGTTTTGCTGACATTTTACAAACGCTGGTGGCACAATAAACTGACAGTACACGATCACTTGCTATGAATAATATATACGTACACACGTTTAGCTATATACACACCTTTGTCCGCCCTGAACAGGAGCAGGCGTTTAGCCTACACAATTGGAGAGGACATAAAATGCATATGTGTGCCTACAGTCGCGGACGCCCGATCTAGGCACCCGTTTATTTAACTCTGATGTAACTGCAGCGCATATAGTGAAAGCCCCGATGGGCTCCACGCCAGGGCCTGTGTTATTCTGCTGTTCCGGGCGCTAGGAGCGAGGGGCTGAGCGGGGAGGGGAAGAGGGCTTTCAGTTTAAGATTGTCATTCTAAAGCCGGAGGTCGGTGGGGGTGGGGGGGGGATCATTCAAGCTCAAATGTGACATTACGAAGACAATCTAACTTGCGTTTGTGGTAACCCTCTGTCGGCCAACATTATAGCGACTAGTAAATATAAAGTGAGTAATAATGCTCGGATGGTTAATGCACCCTCCTGCTATAAAGGAATACCAAGGAGCCAGGAAATATTAACAGCGCCAATCCATAGCCCCAAGAACGGTGCCCTATCCATACATTGCTGTTTTATGGATATTATGCTACTGATGTTACATTTATAGAGCGCTTACTGCCCACTACGAGGTGCTGAACTTTTATACAAACACAAAGATTATCTGAGGCAGAGGGCGGTGTGACTGTGCTCAATGTCACGGATGGCCTTCCGGCCCGGAACACTCAGCCTTTGACAGCCATGTCTTTAAAACTCAGCCTCGGGCTCACACTGCCGTGGTGAGCCACCAGCGCCTTGGGGGATGCCCGGAAAGCCAGAATGGAGGCCAATGAGTGGCTGAGAGTCCAGGGAGAAGACATAATGGCCTGGAGGTGCCCCTGAACACACGGGCCTGAGATGAATATCTGTGCCAGGCTGACCGTATTCCGCACGCTTCACTCTAAGCATGGATTTCCAGGGAGTTTTCCGTCACGTACTGCAGTTTTTTTTTTTTGTGCATATTTATATAGCGCGAACTCGTGAAAAGGAAGAAAAAAAAGAGAAAGAATGAGAACAGGAAGAGATGGAGACTGAAATAAAGAACAAGCTGTCGCCATTGTGAAACAAGCAGGAAGTGGGATAAGGGAGGGGGTGGCAAATGGTGAGCACTTTCGCGGCCGCTTTGATGTTCTCAGTGGCCGCGCGGCTCACTGAGAACATCAAAGCGGCCGCGAAATGAGCTTTTGGAAACGGGGGATTTGAAAGTGCAAACTAGTGCTTTGAGGCTGCCAAATGGTGCGCGCACCCGGCGCACATGCACTGTAGTTGGCGGCCTGAAAGCACTAGTTTGCACTTTCAAATCCCCCGTTTACAAAAGCTCTCGCAAGGGCAGCGCTACAGCGCTGGCTCAGGCGAGACCTACTAAAAACCAGAGGGAAACGGGAAAACCACCACCAAGCAGCCCGAATGTCCCCTCAGGCTATAGACACACACCCACTGATTACCCGCCACAAGAAGTCCGCCCTTCATGGGTGTAACATTCAGCTGCAGCAAATTGTCTGGCCTGTGGCTGTTTCTGCACACCAAATGGCCCCTCTGGGTCACGCCAGGGTCAGGGTGAGATGACATTTCCTCTTCTACATAATCAGTAAACTTTGTCTGCTTTTGTAAAGGGTGAAATTTCTTGACTTCCCCCAACTTCACCGACACAATTTAAAGTTTCCGATCTCAATTGCCAATCATGAGCCTGGACATTGTCATAGTTGTAAGATTGGTTGGAAAAGCATTGTATACAGAGGTCATCGCAGTAGAGGCAGCTCTTAAGCGTTTTACCCAATGGTGCTGGTCGAAACTTTAGACTGGTCGTGGTACCATCAGTCTTACACCACCCACGTCCATGGATTGTGAAAAATCCAAACCTCACAAAAAACAAGTGCAGCAAATGAGCCCCCCATTCAGCAGGAGCGTGATACGGGTGTGGTATCTAACCGATGGTGCAGTTCGGAGCACACTGTCACAAATGTAATACTGAAGCATGGTGTGGTAGTGCACTGCCATTTACAGACAGAACATCTTACATTGAAATGACCACTACATTTGCACTCACATGAAATTTTACTGATACAACTATATTGCCCACAAACGTGTGGAAATAAGGTTTCGGAGAATAATCACTTGCACATTACTACGTGTCTTGATTTGTTTTGATCCTATTAAAATGTTTGTTTCCATTTCACTTCCGAGTGAAAAAATAAAGCGCTTCATTTGTGCTTTCTTATCTGCCAATATATTTTGAAATATTTGTGTAGTAGATTTACAGGTATTTTGCATGTTGTTGTTAGAAAAAAAGAATATCTCACAGACTTTATTTACTTTCGCGCGTCCTGTACTCCATAAAGATTGTCTCATAGTTCACTTAAAAAAAATATCCTCTCATTTAGTATCAGAGAATGAAAAGTAAACACCAATCTCCTGTTAAAGGAATAAGCAGCCATTTTACAGAAGACAGAGCCTGACATGTGACCTCTGTCTTTGAACACACAGCAAATGTGACAAAATAAAGAAAAAACTTAAAGGCATTTTTATTGCTCGTCCACCTTCTGAACTCTGGTAGGGTTATTTCTGGGGGTGCTGCAGCACACCAACACCCATACTTCCAGCACCTATGGTTAAAGTATTGGATGCACACTACCTTTGCGGTACCAAGGATGAAGGCTTAAATGTGTGACCAACCCTTGACCAGGGGAAAGAAGTGAATTTTCGGACCTTGTTAGGACCGAAGGGAGTCCTCTTTGAGTCTCAAGGGGAGGTGATCCCTGCACATGGAGAGATCTGCTACCAGACTATTTGAACCTCGGCAAGAAGGCGGCCCATTGTGTCAGTGAAGTAGGTGTCAAATGCAGTGACCAGTGGGCGACCCCGAGAGAAGGTTTGGTTGTTGAACTGTTGACCATGTCACATCTCTCCTCCAGAGTAGACATATATCAGTCAAGCTGTGTGACTTTCAAGTCTATGCGTTTCCAAGTGCCTTCTTAGGGAGCCCTGTCTACAATCTGAAACAGTAGTCCAAGTGTAAAGTCACTACAGTCAGCACATATTGTAAGAGGAAAGCAGACTGGAGAAGTACTTTCTGTAGCAATTTTAGGTGGTGGAAGTCATTCTTGGAGACTGAGTTGACTTGGAGGATAAAAGTACGGTCCTAGTCAAGCAGCGACTTTGCAAGAGAGTTGCCCTGAGGACGTTGTGGAGGTGCTTATCCAGTATTCATGCCAAGCAGGCGTGGCAGGCAATAATGCAAACAGAAGCCAGAGGAGCAATGCTTTAAACAGCGCTGCAAGAGGTCATCGTACAAGCAGTGCCTTGAGAGGCAATCGTGCAAGCGGGAGCGTGCGAGGTAAGAGCGTTGGAAGGATCAATGGAGGTAACTTCACCCTAGAGTGGGAGAGGCAAAAGTGTAAGCGAGAGAGACCAGGAGAAGCAAACTCGTAAGCAGGAGTGAAAGAGGTAATACTGAAAACAGCACTGAGAGAGACAATCAATTTCCTTTGCGTGATAGTGCAAGCAGGCCTAAGAGAAGTAGTATTGCAAGCACCAGTGAGGGCGGCAGTAAAGGACTGAGAAGGGTAATAGCATAAAGGAAGGAGGACTGAGAGAGGTCACATTGCGAGCCAGTGAGAGAGGCAATAGTGAAAGCAGGCCTAAGAGAGGAAGTATTGCAAACACGAGTGAGGGGGGCAATAGCGTGTGCAGAACTGAGAGAAGTGACAGCATAAACAGGAGTGAAAGAGATAATATCGCCAGAAGGAGCGAGAGAAATTATAGCATAACCAGGATTGAGGGGAAAGCAGGAGGGATGGAGGCAATAGTGAAAGTGAGACAAAGGGAATATTGTAAGCAGGAGGGATGGAGGCAATAGTGAAAGTGAGACAGAGGGAATATTGCAAGCAGGAGAGATGGAGGCAATAGTGAAAGTGAGAGTGACTATTGCAAGCAGGAGACATGGAGGCAATAGTGAAAGTGAGACAGAGGGAATATTGCAAGCAGGAGGGAGGGGAGCAATAGTGAAAGTGAGAGTGACTATTGCAAGCAGGAGACATGGAGGCAATAGTGAAAGTGAGGCAGAGGGACTATTGCAAGCAGGAGGGAGGGAGGCAATAGTGAAAGTGAGACAGAGGGAATATTGCAAGCAGGAGGGATGGAGGCAATAGTGAAAGTTAGAGAGAATATTGCAAGCAGGAGACATGGAGGCAACAGTGAAAGTGAGAGAGAGGGAATATTGCAAGCAGGAGGGATGGAGGCAATAGTGAAAGTGAGAGTGAATATTGCAAGCAGGAGACATGGAGGCAACAGTGAAAGTGAGACAGAGGGAATATTGCAAGCAGGAGAGATGGAGGCAATAGTGAAAGGGAGGCAGAGGGACTATTGCAAGCAAGAGGGAGGGAAGCAATAGTGAAAGTGAGACAGAGGGAATATTGCTAGCAGGAGGGAGGGAAGCAATAGTGAAAGTGAGGCAGAGGGACTATTGCAAGCAGGAGGGAGGGAGGCAATAGTGAAAGTGAGACAGATGGAATATTGCAAGCAGGAGGGAGGGGAGCAATAGTGAAAGTGAGACAGAGGGAATATTGCAAGCAGGAGGGAGGGGAGCAATAGTGAAAGTGAGACAGAGGGAATATTGCAACCAGGAGGGAGGGGAGCAATAGTGAAAGTGAGAAAGAGGGAATATTGTAAGCCGGAGTGATAGAGACAACAGTGAAAGTGAGACAGAGGGACTATTGCAAGCAGGAGGGAGGGGAGCAATAGTGAAAGTGAGACAGAGGGAATATTGCAAGCAGGAGGGAGGGGAGCAATAGTGAAAGTGAGACAGAGGGAATATTGCAAGCAGGAGGGAGGGAGGAAGTAGAGCATGCAGAACTAAGAGATCAGATTGTAAACTGGAGTGAGAGAAGCAATTGTGAAAACAGAACTGAGAAATGTAAGACCGTAAACAGGAGTGAAAGAGGTGATATTGAAAGCAGGATTGAGAGAGACAATAGCACATGTAGGACTTGGAGAGGGCATTTTGTAAGGTGGAGTCAGAGAGGCAACAGTGAAGGGCGGGCTGAGAGAGGATAGATATATTGAAAGGTGGAGTGAGAGAGGCAATAGTGAAAACAGCTGAGATGTAAGAGCGTAAGCGGATATGAAAGAGGCAATACTACAGACAGGTTTGAAAGAGGTGATATTGTAAACAGCAGTGAGAGCGACAGTGGCATGAGCCAGTTTGGGAGTGATAGCTGCGTGCAAGGTCGACAGACGTAAAGCTCTCTTTACTGTTTTGCACGAGCATGCCTCGAGTGAACAGCACAGGGCGAGGCAGATGCTGCCAATGTGTCAATCAATCCGGGATTTGTAGAGCGCACTACTCACCCATGAGGGTCTCAAGGCGCTGGTGGGAGGGGGGTTTCGGGCAGCTCGGGTCCTCTGAAGAGCCAGGTCTGGAGGCTCTTCCTGAATGCTTGCAGTGTGGGGCTTCGTCTGATGCTGAGCGGGAGTTCGTTCCAGGTCCTGGCCGTGAGGTGGGAGAAGTCGCGGCCTCCAGTTTTGGCTCTGTGGATGCAGCGATCAAATTAATACTTTAATTGGAAAAACAAAAGTGCAGGTATCCAGTACCAGAGTACGCACTTCCTTCTGAGAAGTGGTGATACTCAACAATATAGAGTATTGCACCTCTGCTGAGAAGTGCAGATCCTCTCACTCCCGTAATGAAGAAGTGCCGGTGCTCAGCACCTGACAGAACCGGCCCATTTAAAGCACTGGATCTGATCAAATGAACAATTGAATCTCAGAGGCCGGTTGAGTTTCGCTAAAAACCTATGTTCTTTCGTGTTTAACAATATTATTATTCATATTATTGTTACGATTTAAGAAATGTTATTGCAATGTTATTGTTTTATCATTGTTATGGTTAGAAAAAGATATTAATATATTTTTTTTAAAAATTGCAAATTCTAATTGGTAAATCTCTACATGATCTACTATATGCATATATAGTTGATCTCCTAGGTCGTAAATGTTAAATCAGATGTATGCTTAATATATTCTGTAACTTAACAGTTAAAAACAAATTTCGGCAAATAAAAGCAACACTCAGGGAGGAGAAAGAAAAGGAAGAAAGCATGTACACTGAAAAAAGGCGTGTGTATGATGTTGCTTTATATATTATCGTGCAGTTAAGGGGAGAAGGGTAGGAGTAAGAGGCGCCTTCCATTCTCTATATCGCTATTATTGTATTGATTGATAATGCCTTTCATTTCCCATCTCTCTATTATTGCATTTTTGTTGAAGCCTTTTATTCCACATCTCAGTATTATTGCATTCGTTGGTGGTGCCTTTCATTCTCCTCCTCGCTATTTTTGTATTAAATGGTGGTGATTATCTTACAATAATTACATTGACTATTGGTGGTTTTCATTCTCCGTTTCACTATTGTTGCATTCTCTGGTAGTCCCTTTAACCTCCAGCTCCACTGGTCTCTTTTACCTATTTTTGCATTGATTTATGATGCGTTTCATCCACCATCTCACTATTTTTGAATCCACTGGCGGCACCTTTCTTTCTGCATCTCACTGTTATAGCATTCATTGGTCATTCTCTATTTCACTGTTACTGCATTAATTCGTGGTGCTTTTTTTACCATTCAATTCTCCACCCATTATGGCATTCGTTAGTAGCACATTTCATCCTCCTTCCTTCATTAACTGCTGATACCCTACTTTGTCCATCTCACTAATATTGTATTAATTTGTGGCACCTTTCTCTCTCCATCTCACTATTGTTTCAGTCATTGGTGGCACCTTTCATTATCCTTCTCAGTGTCTTTACATCCATTGCTGGTTCCTCTCATCCTCCATCTCACCAGAGTTGCATACAGTGCTGGTTCCTTTCATCTCCATCTCACTAGTGTTGCATTCATTGGTGGTGCTTTCATCCTCCATGTCACCAGTGTTACATTCATTGGTGGTGCTTTCATCCTCCATCTCACCAGTGTTACATTCATTGGTGGTGTTTTCACCCTCCATCTCTCTAGTGTTACATTCATTGGGGGTGCTTTCATCCTCCATCTCACCAGTGTTACATTCATTGGTGGTGTTTTCACCCTCCATCTCTCTAGTGTTGCATTCATTGGGGGTGCTTTCATCCTCCATCTCACCAGTGTTACATTCATTGGGGGTGCTTTCATCCTCCACCTCACCAGTGTTACATTCATTGGTGTTGTTTTCACCCTCCATCTCTCTAGTGTTGCATTAATTGGGGGTGCTTTCATCCTCCATCTCACCAGTGTTACATTCATTGGTGGTGCTTTCATCCTCCATGTCACCAGTGTTACATTCATTGGTGGTGCTTTCATCCTCCATCTCACCAGTGTTACATTCATTGGTGGTGTTTTCACTCTCCATCTCTCTAGTGTTACATTCATTGGTGGTGCTTTCATCCTCCATCTCACCAGTGGTACATTCATTGGTGGTGCTTTCATCCTCCATCTCACCAGTGTTACATTCATTGGTGGTGCTTTCATCCTCCACCTCACCAGTGTTACATTCATTGGTGGTGCTTTCATCCTCCATCTTCCTAGTGTTACATTCACTGGTGGTGCTTTCATCCTCAATGTCGCCAGTGTTACATTCATTGCTGATGTCTTCTTTGGGAAAGGCTCAGTCTTCACGTCTGTGCTTTTTGGTTGCTTCCTTCATACCCAGCACAGGACACTGCCCAATTTATGTTAATTAGAAGAACACTGAACTCAGTGAGCCGTGGGCCTTCTCAGCTATACTACTGCTACTATACAGTCACAACTAGACTAGGGATGCAACTAGACAGCTAATGCAGTTTGCAGAACTAAATAACTGATATAGCTAACACAAATGATGCAGCTCTACAGAGTACACAACTAGACAAGTGATACAGAGACAAAAACATGCACAGAAGAATAACTAATACATAACTAGACAACTGATGCAGTTTACACAAGTACGCAACTGGTGCTGAGATAGAGCATGAATATCTAGACAACAGATGCAGCTTACACATTGAGACAACTGATAGGGCGATATAGCACGAACATCTAGAAAATGGATGCAGTTTGCAAAGCTGATGTAGCTTTATGGAGTACACAACTGGACAGGACAACTCATTTATCAATATCGACCAATGCAGTTATACAAAATGCATAACTGACGTGGCTCTACAGCATTCACAAATGGACACCTGATGGAGTTACTCACCGAGCTCAGTGGGCCTTGCGCCTTATCTCAGGTACACTAACACTGGCATATCCTACGCTGACGACACCCAGCTCATCCTCTCCCTCACCAAAGACCCCACCACCGCCAAGCTCACTTCTAGAAGGAAATGCAAGACGTCGCTGTCTGGATGACCAATAGCTGCCTGAAGCTCAACTCCGAGAAGACAGAAGTCCTCATCCTTGGGACCACCCCTTCAGCATGGGACAGCACGTGGTGGCCAACCGCCGTAGGAAGCCCACCTACCCCCTAAGACCACGCTAAAAACCTTGGCATCGTTCTCAACTCATCACTCAACATGAACCGACAAGTCAATGACGTCACCTTCAGTTGCTTCAACACCCTCTGCATTCTCCACAAGACCTTCAAATGGATCCCCCCGAAGTCAAGGAAGACAGTCACCCACGCACTCATCTCCAGCAGACTGGACTATGGAAAAGTACACTACGCCGGCATAAACAAGTCCCTACTCCGCAAACTCCAGACAATACATAACACCGCCGCCAGACTCGTCCTCGGCATCCCCCAGCACGAACACATCAGCCAATACCTACGTAGACTCCACTGGCTCCCCGTGGAGAAAAGAGTCACCTTCAAAATCCTCACTCACGCCTGCAAATGCCTACACAACAACGGACCCAAATACCTCAACGACAGAATCAACGCACCCAAAAGAAACCTCCGATCTCCCAACCACGAACTGGCCGAAACCCCGTGCATCCAAAGAACCAGAGCAGGCGGTAGATCCTTCTCTCACATTGCAGCCAAGACATGGAACGAGCTACCAGCAGACATCAGACGCTCCCCCTCACTGAACACCTTCAGGAAGACCCTCAAGACCTGGCTTTCGGCTAAACAGTACTGCGGACCCCCCCAACCCCCGGTGACTTGAGACCCTCATGGGTGAGTAGCACGCTTAAAATTCCCGGATTGATTGACATGAGTCAAAAGCAGCTCGTTGATGCAGAGCAGAGCATGCAGAGCAATGCAGCTGATGCACAATGGATGTCGCTCACAGGTAGACGACACACATAGTACATTACTAGGCTAATGGTGCAATTACACAGCATAAACACAGATGAACAACGCATGAAGCACTGCATCATGTTAGAGTCACTCACAGCAGGTACTCTTCTCTGTACCATTAAAGGCAGGTAGCAGTGATGTGAAGCAGTGTTGCGTGGGTTGCCTGCGACCGGGGCAAGGCAAGTATTGAACCCCCTAACCTCTGGACCATTAGCACTTCCTGAGTCAAGTATTGAGACCCTTAACCCCAAGCTTTAATTTTTTAAACCGCCCCTATGGCTCCACCCATGCAGAAAGTCTGGTAGGCTTGTGGCATGTTTGGGGGCCGAGGGCTGCAGGGTTGGGCTTCGAGGCACATACCTGCAATCCCTGCAGGTTGATATATCAATGGAGGAGTCATACAAATATCAGGCGTCCCAGGAGTCTGATTGTACTGGAGAAGTGTCAGACATTTTCAGTGGCGCTGTAAGGAGGGGTGCAACAGCTTCTGTAGCACCCCCAGTAAAACGTCAGTAATTTCAACAGCCCATCAGTGGAGGCTCCTCCGCTAAGGCAGAGAAGTGTCGCTCCACTGCTTTTCGCAGGGGAAAAAAGGAAAAATAAAATGATAATAACTCTATGTTATTATCATTTTATTTTCCCTGCTGTGGCATCTCGGTGGGTGGGATGGGCAAATCTGCTCTGCTCTCAGAGCAGGTGGAGGTGTGGTGGGCACTATGTAAGTGCACATGAATGTTTGACCTGCCCTCTGGGGCCGGCCAAACATTCATGCGCACTTTGCATGTTCCACATGCAGGCTGCATTACAGCTTGCATGGAGAACATGCTCTGCCTCCCATTCCCTGGCTGAGCGCCGAACCATGGCGCTCAGACCAATCACAACGCTGCATTGCATTAATACCAGGAAGCCCAGCATACGAGAACAGTGTGTCCACAAGCGGCTGTTGTCAAAACAGGAGGTGGGGGATAGCATTCCAGTCTGGAGACGTCATACGGCAGCACCTAGCATGAGTAGCGTTTGTGAAAAGTGCTTCTAAAGAAATTATAACAAATTAAAGAAGCAGCACTGGGCAGAAAAGCAATGGGCAGAAAGCTACATTTGAAAAAAAAAAATGTTCTCTCAAAACAACAGAAAAGCAATGCAAGCGTAACAACACTGTACCTAGCCAGTGCTCCTCTGCTGAAAAATGGAAGTGACCTATCACTGCCTGTACCAGGTAGGAGGCAGCAAAGAAAAGCGAGGCAGGAGTTGAACCAATATTAAGTAGCAGGCAGGAATTGAGTCGTGTTATTGATTACAGCAGGCCAACTTCGTGCCACTGTTGCCTTTGTTTTGCCTACAATCAATTATTTAAAACTCTTGATTGCAAGGCAGATTATGGTCTATAATGCTATTTTTTTACCTCACTTTAGAGATGGGAGAGCCAACAAATTAACAGGGCTAGGCGATTCAAGCATCTTGCTTGATTCTTAGAGCCCCATGCATGAGCCAAGCTCGAAAAATGTTTGCTATGTAAATCTTACAAGAAATCACGTAAAATATCATATTCTTCAGAATTAGGAAAGGTGAAGTTCTTTAAGGTGTTGAGTACATTCTAGTACTGCACTAAGGCGTACTTATTAAAAGTGATAGTTTTAAACACAAACTCGGAGGAGCCATTCCCAACAGTTCCATGAATAGACTAAATGGTAAGACAGAGTCCCAAGAAAAAACATTAAAAAATAAGACAAGGGGGTAAGGTAGGAATACTCTGGACCCCTAGGCCTGGTGTTGGGGCCCAAAACTTTTTTAAATGTTTCAACAAATCCGCAGAGGATCCCCGTATTTGCAGGAAATTGTTTTTTAGGAAAGCAATCCGAGTAGCAGTGGGTGGGCCTGGTCCTGGGGGAATATATTAGATAATATTCTAGGGAGAGGGGCGCATGTGGTCTCTCTCCCAAGGCTGATTAAGGCCCCAGGAACCCCATCCCTAAAGTTCGGCTGATTTTGAAAACAGGAAGAGGGTCCACACGGCTCCACTCCCGGGCTGATTTTGGCCTCTGGTACCCTTTTCTCTGAAGGTCAGCCAATTAGAAAAATGGGGAGTGGGGTGGTGCGGCCCCCTCCCTGGGCCATGTTAGGCTCTGGAGACCCCATCCCTGGGGGCTTGGGCATGCATCAAAAGGTGAGGTGGGCCACGTGGTCCCCCCTCCTGGAACCATTAATGACCCTGGGAACCCCATTCTCTATATTCTGCAGTGCCCACTCCTAGGACATAGTGGTTTCGCTGCCCACACTGGCGCGGGCAGGGACACATATGTTTGCTCCCACTTGACAAGAGTAATTTTCAAGCTCCCACCAAGCAAGTGTAAACACCAAGTCTGCTCCTAGCGGGCGAACGCATGAAAAATGCTCCTGGGTTGATGGGAGCAAACATTTCATCTGTTTCCCTGCCCACACTAAAGCAGGCAGGGAAACAGATGAAAAAATTGCTCCCTCCCAGAGTGTGCTTAATATCTACACGCAATGTTGCAAGGGTTGCAACAACTGAGTTGCTTCACATTAAGAAAAACAAGCTCTGTGTATTCCATTTGCTACATAAAATATTACAAACCATGAATATCGTGTCCTTACAGCAAGCAGAAGATGAGCACTATTTTATAATATGAAACAATACATAATGCTGTTTCTTGGAAAAATGTAACATACTCTAGCATGACAAGAACACAACTTGTACCAATTGCAAAGTAATTGCCCAAGTCTCTGAGAGAATCATTATGGAAGGAATAAAGAATTCACACCCTCTTGTCCTAAATAAACAAAGAGAAAAAAACATTGCAATGGCCGTCAGCTCTCCCCCTGAAAGTGAATCACAAGATGGCAACCAGGACTGCAGGGAGAATCAAGTGAAAAGTGATGGCTCCTCCTTTAAAAATATAACTCATAAGATTAGTGGCAAGATAAAAGAACGAGGCAGCACAGAAGTGGATGCCTGGTTGTGCTCCCAGGGGACTGCTGAGTGTGTACTCGATTGGAGCGTATGAATGCTTGTCTAAAGCTTTTTCCAATGCTTGTACTGCCTTTCAAACCACCAAATAAAAAATGTAAATGCTAGTTAAATAAAGAACACATTCTTTTAAAATTGTGTGCATTGCCATTAGTGGGTACAAAAATAAACCTCTTGGCCTTAGTGACACATATTTCACACAAACTTTTTGAAGTTACGAGGCAGCACAGAAGTGGATGCCTGCTTGTGCCCTCGGGGACTGCTGAGTGCGTGCTCTATTGAAGCTTATGAATGCTTTTTTTAATGCTTTTTGCCGGTGCTTGTAGTTTTTAAAGTCTGTTATAGATATGCAAGCTTGTTATTAGCTTCAAAATAGGAAACAACGGCAAAACAAGTGATTGGAAATAGAGCAGAGGGTTTGTTTCCGTGAAACAGCCAGTGGGAGGAGCCAGGGAAGTGGGGCTTTGGTGGGACACTTCTCACTTCTCACTTAAAAGGGGCAATCCGTGTGCAGTCTATATGGGAGGTTACAAAAGTGTAAAAGGAGGTACTAGTAAGCCATTTCGCAAATCACAAGCCGTTATTTACGAAGGATAGTGAGAGGAACCAATAGAAAAGATGGGAGGGGCTTGAAGCCCATATTTTACATGTAGCATGCCTTGCAGAGCAGCACATGTGCTGCCTAGGTTCGACCTAGAAAGCACTCTTTCTGTACTAAGATCTAGCTTTCTGCCAAATTTGGTATAAATCTGTTCAGCAGTTTGGGCTGTAGTTGTGTATAAAGTTCCTATGGAAAAAATGAATGGGAAAAATGGTACCCCTCTTTTTCCTAGTCCTTGCTTAATGGATCACCCCGAAACTTTTCATTTGCAAACTAATTAAAAAGTAGAATATTTTGGGAAAGTTTTGTGGGATTCGCCAAAGATATTAGCAACACCAAAAATGCATTTCCTATATAAACACCATATTAACCATAACTACCCAGTGGCGACTGCCTCTGAGTAATTACATACTGGTGATCTCCAGTAGGTAGTTCTAGTTAAGAACATGTTTCCATCAGAAAAGCATTTTTTTGACTTGCATATAACTTTGGTGCCAATTGATGAATCTTCACAAAATATGCTAAAAAATTTGTCAAGTTAGGTCTTGTTGTGCATGGAAAGTTTCAGATTGCTTCATTAGGGGCTGTGAAAAGGGGTAGGTATACCCTGACACCCAATCCTTGCTGTTGGAGCCCCGTGGGACCCCACCATGGCAAACAAAATGATTTTTTTTAATTTCACAGTGAATTCGCAATAACGTAACGATTATCTGGATTTTCTTTTTTTTAAAAGCACGCCTGCCCGCGCTTCTTTGTAATTGAGCCACCGGGTGGGTGAAGTTCTGTGGGCTTGTGAGCTTTTATTTTTAAAACAAAGGAGGGGGCGCATAGGGCCCCCTCCAAGGGCTTATTTTAGCCCTGGGGTCCATCACCTCCCTGGGGCCCTATATGTATGCTGGCGAGCCCACTGGGCCACCCGCAGCCCAGAGGTCCCCTACCTCCCCGCGGTATTGTATAGACTGCCACCTACCCAGGGCAAACAATGTAAAAAAAATGCAGGGGGCCCGCACGGCTTCCCCACAGCCCCAGCAACCGCCAACTCCCTGGGGCACTGTATAACATGTATGCAGGCGGGCCGACCACCATCCCATCATCTCTCCATGGCAAACAATGTAAAAATAAATGCGGGGGCGTAACTATAACATACGCTCCTGCAATGCACTGCTTATGTTCTCACGTATTACAACACTCATGACAGGGTCAATGACATCATTGATGACATCTCAAATTATATCAGTGGTGACATCACTGATGACATCATCTATAGATCCCCTCACACACCCACTGCACCCTCATACATCTAATACACCCACTAACACATAAACACTAACATACCCATTCACAGACCCATACAAACACTCACATACCTGCTCACTGATCCATATAGCCACTCACACATCAACTCACCCATGCGGCCACTAACACAACCACTAACTCACATATACAGCCACTCATGCATCTATACACTGACCAATACAACCACTCACACATCTAGTCATACAGACATACAGACACTTACACACCCACTCATATACCCATACAGCTACTCACACACCTACTCACTCACCCATAAAGTCACTCACACAGCCATTCATTCACCCATACATATACTCACACACCAACTTACCTACTCATACATATATTAACACATGTGCTCACTCACCTATTCAGTCACTGAGACAAGCACATAATCTCTCATACAACCTCTCACACTCACTTATCCATACAGCTACTCATACACCCACTCACTCACCAATACACCCACTTATACACCTATTCATGCACCAGTACTGCCGCTCATGTACCCTGTCCCTCACCCATACAGACACTTACCTGCTCAACCACCCATACAGACACTCACACAGCCACTCACTTACTCATACATCCACTGGCACACCCACTCGCACACCCATACAGAAACTCACACACCCACTCACTCATGTATACAGTCTCTCACATACCCACTCACTCTTCTTTACACCACTTACACACCCACTCACCCACCAATAGAGGCACTCCCACAGCCAATTACCTTAGTATAGATGTTTAACACTTAGTAACTTTTAGAAAACACCCACAATCACTGGATGATGTGGCCCGTGATGTCATCAGTGATGGCATTAGTGATGTCACATGACCATATAATGAGTGATGTAATATGTGAGATCATAAGCAGTGCATTCTGCGGGCGTAAGTTATGGTTAACTAAGCTAAAACAGACAGGGGATATATATATATATATCCCCTGCCTATATATATGTATATATCTTCTTCCACAATGAAGTTTTGCAAAAGCAATGATGGCATAAAACAGGTATTGGCAAAGCCAGAGGGCTGTAAGCCAAAGTCAGACCTATTGGCTTTGCCAATACTTGTTTTTCACTTTACATTAACATTTGCAGACGCAAAAATCAGGGACTTTTAAGACACAATCCAGCTTAATAAATGACACACAGAGTTTTTGAATCCACTTATTTTCGTGCATTGAGGTCAATAACCAACACCCTTATTCAGGATATAGTTCCATCTCCACTTAAGATTTTTGAAAGCCACCAGGGCTGGGGAGGAGTGAGTCAATTGCTACCCTCACTACACGTCATTAACTATTCTTTGGTCAAGTGACGCACTCCTTTCAGAACCTCCGTGTTTGTGTTTTTGTCTTAGAAGACCACTTCACACGCTATTAACCTCTTAATATCTGCAAGATTGCAAGTTACCCATTGATCAGCAGCAGGCCACACGTTAATACACCCCCCACCCCAGTTTCTCCACACACCTTTTACCTATCGACCCACCGCCCTCTCCCTGACGCCGCTGTTAGGCCCAATCCCTCGGGCTCTCTGGTTGCTGTGTAGTCAGGTTGTGCAGCCTGGGGAAGGTTAGCTTGATTTCACTGTTTTGCTGAGCTGTAATTTTCCCATCCTGTCATTCAGGGCCCATTAGCTGCTGTGTTTCCTCCCAGAGGTCACCTTGGAGGAGCTGTGTTGTCACTCGCCTTGCTGCCAGGAAAGGAGAGACAGATCTACTGATTGACATTTATTCCAGAGCTGTCTCTTCTCAACTCCCAAAACAGGAGATATCATTCCCAAAAAGACAGGAGGGCTGGGGAAGGGTCATCCACAATAGATCTACAAAATGGTGGTGTGTATTAAAAAGGTATTATGGTTGGGAATGGGTCAGAGACATGTAAAACTCAAAAGGGTGCTGCCTCTAAGGCCAGTAGGGCTGGTGAAAAATAATTTTGTTCCATAAAATGATGTAGCATTGGGAATAAATGAGGTCCAATTCGGCCAATAGAGATTTAAGCATGCAGATTCAGGGCTTTGGACTCCCACAGTTTTAAAAAGAAATCAATTTTTGTACATAATTACACAATTAACAAAGCTTATAGTGCACCTACGTTTAACTCAGGTTTGCCAGGGCAAGCATTTGCTAGTGAAAATAAGAATAAGTGATTCATGGAAAGAGAAACCGTTTTATGATTGCAAATGGAATTTGTAAATAGTAACCGTTGTTATTTCCACATATATATTTGCACATATACGCTTATAGGTGAGTTTGTGAGTGTTTCAGAGAGAGCATGTGAGCAAAAGTAGATGAGCACCACAAACTTGTAAGCTTTCAGTATTCATTGACATCGTGCAGGTAGTTTCCTACCTGTAAAGATTCCAAAACGTTCCACTGTAAAGCAAAAGGCTTACTGTATTTCTCAGTGCACGAATAGGAAGAGAACTCCCCTACATTTATGTGGGGTTTAAGGGATTAGATTTTTCCATAAAGAAAATATTTTTGGAGTCGCGAAATAAAAAAAATCTTTCATTTGAGAATGCACACTAGTGTCAATTTTTCGTACCTGGAAATTACCACATGGTGGAATTCCTGCCTGCGTACACATTTAATTACTCGAGAATACTACACATTTTGTAATTTTCCAGGACTCCTGGTGGAAATTGAAATTCTTTAAACATTGCATAAAAGTCAGAAGTGTGCGTCATTCTTTGGAATAATCATATCATAGGAAAAATCTGACTTTTTTTTATCGAAGTGGACAAGCACAGCAAACAACAAACTGGCCTGGAGCAGATGAAATGCTCCGTCAGCCCTACCAGCATTTTGATCTGCCCTCGGCAGCATACAGTGGGAACTCTAGAGTGCATCAACCCAGCAATCCATGATGGACAATGCCATCCCCCCAGCCACGCTTCACACTTTTCATTGCAATCGCACGTGTGCATAGATTCTAACACTATGCTAAAGCACATGGTAATGGTGCAAATTGAATGTCTGTCACGGCATATTGTAAATAGCTCTTTTCATACATATTAAGGATTCTATGAAAAGGGTATTTAGAAAATTAATGTTTGCAAATTTTCGGTAAATAATGCATGATTACCAAACAAGATTACCAAAATTAGATTGAGACATGGGCGTGTGAAGTGCAAGAGAGCTCAGTGGGTTCATGCAACGGCCGAGATAGTTTCGTTTAGCCTGGATTTCATAGGTTCGGCCTTTCGTATCCACGATTTCCGTAGAAGGAGCGGTGCCCCAGAAATTGGGTAATATTTAACGCCTGGTATGGAAATCATTGCCGACAAGCCAGTCCAGCTCTGGCAGTTTGGGTGGTTGCTATGGAACCCGCTCCTGGTTTCCACGGGCAACACATCCCCTGAAGGCTTCTGGAGTTGGACCAAGGCTCACAGTAGTCAGGCCTTGGGCTCGTCCACCCATCACGGCCTTCTGTAAACACGCAGCAGGCACAAACAATCCCAGGCATTGGGGAGGAGAGGCAACGAGCGGCCCTCTTAGACCCGCCACTGGGTATCGCTGTCAGGGAGACCACAGGCAGCCAGTGCCCCGGTGTTCACAGATCTTCCAACTTTGAATTAAAACCTCACTGTGTGAGAGGTGGCGGGTGCTTATAGGAGCGGGGTCTGAGGTGGGCGCAGCCTTGAACCCATTACTCTTATGAGGCATGAGGAGATGAGGCCACGGAGGGTTTATGTCGAGTGTTGCCCCCTCCCCCCTGAAAGGAAACAAAAGCTTCCAAAGCTGATTTGGCTGATGTCCTGTGGAGTTTGTAACCCTTCCTACCCGGGGCATCAGCTGTGACCAGCCTCCAAACATGAACTGGAAATCTACTCTGTGCAGGGGTTTCCAGCTCACTGTCTCCCACTGTATGGTACTGTCGCCTCAATATTGCACGATGGCACCATGTGTGTTAATAGGTCTGTATTCATCAACAGCAATTGTGCCATAAATGCACAACTGGCCTTGGCAACATGCTCCTTGGGTGCGCACTCCTTTCATGTTTGCACAAGGGGTTGTGTTTGTCCCCTAAAAGCAAAAAATAATCTTGCTTATGTGCCAGAGCTGATCAGACAGGAGGGGGCTTGGTCTGCCGCTCAACACCATTAGAGTCTGTCTGCACGACTATGGCTGCTCGAGCTCACTGCATGCACACTGTGTCCTGAAACTGTGCATGTGTTCAGGTTGTTTCAAAGTGGTTGCCCATGCATGGTGACAGCCATGCATCGCGTATGGTTGTAGTCTGGAATATCGAGGTACCAGATTATCCTTCCAAGGGGACAAACTGTTTTTTATGATGTATAATTTGGCGTTCTTTCTGTGCCGCTTCTTAGCCTCCAGGTAGCTGGGCTGTGGGTCTTCTCTTCTAGAGAACTTACTTCAACAAAGAGACTTCAGCACCCCCTTCCCGAGCAAGCAAGGTGTCTTCCTTCAAAGCAGCTCAAGGCAGCACCTGCAGCTGCCTGAGCCTGGGATCTGAAGCCCTTGCACAGCTGCCACTCTCCCGGGAGCCCCTTCTCCTCAGCAGGCCGCACTCCCTACTCCAGACAGTAGACTCTCCTCGCAGGGCTCTTGATCCAAGTTTGATCCCAACCTGAAGACAGCCAACCTATCGGAGATACTAGCCTTGGATCACAGCAACCACACCTGTGAGTGCACCCTTTCCAGATGATGAGTATTCCTGACTCAGGAGTTTCCTACTATTGATTCGCTCCCTGACCAATCAGGCCTTTGAAATATTAACATTTTGGGGAACTCCTTCATTCGGACTCTGCTTGCCCCCTGCATGACCAATGCATGATCAGGATATGCCTTGGATTCTTTCATCAGAGCCTTCCAATGTCAGCAGCCATGAAGCACTGAGGTCTATTGGGTTTCCTTGGCGATCACCTAAATAACCGGAAATTCTCCCAAATACCAATATGCCATGTTGCACTTAATTGTGAACATGAAAGGTGTCAATTGTTTCTTTAGATAGTCCAACTGAAGAATCAAACAAGCATTGGCATAGCCAATAGGTCTCGCCTTTGGGACCTTATAAGTATTTAGCTATGCAACAGTTGCATAACTAAATACTTATAAGGTCCCAAAAGCGAGACCTATTGGCTATTCAAAGCGGCAGTGCGGCCGCGACAGTTAAAGTGATCGCGATCACGATCCGAAAATGAATGTAATCGCGGTAAAGCGCGGCGCGCGCGCCCGCGCACATGCACTGTAGCTCTATGCTGGCCTGGTAGCACTTTTTGGAGCCCTCTCAATAAGTCTCGCCAGACCAGCGCATGCGCTGGGTCAGGCGAGACCTAAAAACAATGAAAGGTAAAAAAAATCTGCTGGACAATCTTGTAGGTCTTGATTGAAAATGTATATTAATAAAGAAGTTATTAGCAAGGAAAGGGGAAATGGTCAGGCAAGGAGATCCGTAAGTAGATGTAGTAGAAGACCTAACTGCAAGATGGCAAAAGCAAGGATAAAATATTAGCAAGTGGGCAAAGAACCATCACTTGTCGCTGCCTCCATATGCATGATTCAAACAGGAACTGTTTCCTTTTGGACTGGAAATGTCAGAATTCTCTGGACAGACCGCCAGTGGGAAAGAGGTGTATAACGCTCTTCCAAGCCACTATCATGACCCTCATGGCAATTGTTTGGCAGATGATGATGAATGTCAATTTTGAAATCCTTTGCTCAATACTGAACTCCTCAGTCATGCCCATGCTCTTCTTGCCTGGTGCTCCCCGTGGCTTCCAGAATGCCCCTCTGTATAAACGCAAAGGCGGAAACATTTGCAGTCTTGGTGGCAAGGTTGCTTAACCACCTGCGTAGCATTTCATCCAACACAAGGAGCACACTTCCATCTTCCGAAAGCTTGCCATCTCTGGTGCATTTTCGGTACAGATGTAATATTTTCAGGCAATTCCTACCCTTTTCTTTTTTCATGCCAGGTAGCCCAGCATAATCTTTTGTTAAGGTGATGCAGCAGGAAGCAAAGGTGGAGTTAGGATTGTCTTGTGGATTTCAGGTGGCAAAACTACAAAGGACATTCTTTATCCCCCAGAACACCAGATACTCAAGCTCACCTGCAGTCATACTTCTGGAGAAAGGGAAGAATGTTCTAGGGCCTGGTCAAAGATCAACTCTGGGCTTTTTTGATCTGCTCTGGCAGGCTCATCCCTCAGTCCTCCATCTTGAATTGCCAATCACACAAAAAATCCTTAATGGCTTCCAGTGCACGGTCAACCAACCATACAAACAAGCTCCACACTGTACACCTGCCCTCTATCCATGTCCCACATAGCACTAGCATTGGGCACATTGAAGTGAGACATGTAGAACCTTTTAACAGGAGAGGTCAGTAAGCATCCCTTCTCTGAAGGCAACATGTAAAAAAGCCTGTCTTCTCCACAAGAAATTAATGATGCTACCACTTCATGAGGGGAGTAGGTTTTCTCCCCATGCGGGTTGTGCTTTCGGCATGCTCTGGAGTCTCAGTCAGTGTTGGAAATGGCCCTTTTTTCAGGGTTATCCCTAAACTTTTTGCTTTTTTCTCCTATTCTTTCCTGACCTGTGTGTGTTGGTTTTAGGACTCTGGGCACTTCACCACTGCTGATCAGTGCTAAAGTGCATATGCTCTCTGTGTAAACTGTGTTTTGATTGGTGTTTCCATGATTGGCTATTTGATTTATGTGTCAGTCCCTAGTAAAGTGCACTGCGAGTGCCAAGGCCTATAAATCAAATGCTGTTGGTGGGCTGCAGGACTGGATTGTGCCACCCACGCAAACAGCCTGTAAAGTGTGTCTAAGGCCTGCCATTGCAGAGCCTGTGTGCAGCCTGGGGCTGCCATGTCGACTTGGCAAGTGCACACACTTGCAAGTCCCTAAACCTTCTCTTTTCTACATGTTAGTCACTTCTAAGGTAGGCCCAAGGTACCCCTGTGGGCAGGGTGCATTGTATGTGAAAGGTAGGACATGCCCTGGTGTGTGTGGCATGTCCTGATAGTGAATAACAGCCTACTTCGTTTTTCACTATTGCAAGGCTACCTTTTCTCCATAGGCCAGAATGGGCAGTAGGATTATTACATCCTATAATCTTAACTGACCCAGGGAACATGGTAGAAATTCGAGTTTAGTATCCCTGAACTCAGAATAATAAAATACATCTTTTAGTGAAGTTGGTTTTAACATTCTGTGTTTGAAAATACCACTTTTAGAAAGTAGGTATTTTCTTGTCTAACCATCCAAAGCCTGCCTCTGCTAGGTTGTGTATTCCATGTCTGGAGTTTGAGTGACAGGGCTGGGGAATTCCAGGAGACAGGGTGAGTCCGCCCAGTGGTGAATAGAGAGATCTTCATCTAGATGGGAGGGAGGAGTTGCACCTGGGACCTGAATAGGACCGTGCCTGCCCCCCACAGTGCTGGCTCCCCCCCGTGGTGCGTCTGATGTTTCTTCCCTACACTGTGAAAGGAGAGAAGGAATCATGTCAACAGAGTGCTCCAGGGTTGTGCCTTTCCTCCACAATGCTGGCTCCACCTCCTGTGGGGCGTCTGATGTCTCTGCCCTGAACTCTGAAAGGAAAGAAGGAGTCATGTAAACAAAGTGCTCCAGGACTAACTAGAACTGTTTTGGACTAGGCAAAGGCCCCTCTGCCCTCAGAGGACAAAGGATTTTGGGGTATAAGTAGTGGGACCCTGATAACAAAAATTTAGATCTCGCTGGAATCAATGAACCTGCCAAGACGAAGAGCTGGAAGAGCTGCCAGTAGGAGTACTGCCCCTTTGCTGTGTTGTTGCTTTGTTGGGTTGGCCTTCAGCTGCTGCTTCTGCCTTGGGCAGTGAAAGGACTGGACTGAACTTTCTCTACTTGTGCTAAGTATCTCCAAGGGCCTGAACCGAGCTGGCCTCCTGTTAAGAAGTCTCAGGGACTGCAAAGACTTCACCAACCTCTGGGTACCGCTCCTGGAACCGCTGTTTCAGTTGCCACAGAGAAGAGGGAACCGCGACCAACTCCGTCACCGACTCCGTCGCTGGCCTTGTGTCCTGAAGGCACCGCAGGCCGCACCGACTCGCCCTGCACCGCAAGCCTTGGTCTCACCGACTCTGTCACCGAGCCGCTGCCTGCACCGCATCAAGAGACACCGCAACATTCATCACCTCGCTTCACTTCGCTGGCCTGGGCTCACCGACACGGTCGCTGCTGGCTCAACACCTGTGACCGACTCGTCACACACAGCTGTCCGGCCCGGCCAGCGCCAATCCCCGCCAACCGGCTCTGTAGCTCGCATCGCAACTTGCCAGCACATCATCGAGCACTGTCTCGCCCTGCACCGTAAGCCTTGGTCTCACCAACGCTGTCTACATGATCGACACCGCACCTTGCACCGCTTCCACCGTGCACCGCGATGAATGCCTCAACCGGCTCTGTCACCTGCACCGCAACCTGCCAGCACCGCATCGAGCACCGCCTCGCCCTGCACCACTCGCCTTGGTCTCACCGATGCTGTCTGGACAATCGTCACCGAGCCGTTGCTCGCACCGCATCGAGGGGCACCGCACCGTGCACCGCTTCCATTTTGCATCGCAACCGCGACGGACGCCAAGACCTACTCGCACCGCCGTGTGGGTCGCACTAAGAAAGGCACTGTGAACGAATCTGTCCCGCTGTTACTGGCCCGTACTGACGCGGTCAGCGGGAATTGCGAGACTCTGTTGTTTTCAGCATCGCGGTAGGCTCGGACCGAGCTACCGACTTGTACAAACTGTGTTTTTCAACGTATTTGGAACTTAAAGACATTTTGAGAAGTAACTATTTCTGAAGTACTGCATGGTGAATATTTATCGTATTTGGTCTTGCTTATATAAAAATATTGGATATTTTTCTAAAACTGGTGTGGTGTCCGTTTGTAGTGCTTACATTGTATTACTGTTGGTGTTGTGCAAATGCTTTACACAGTGCCTCTAAGATAAGCCTGACTGCTCGTGCCAAGCTACCAAGGGGGTGAGCAGGGGTTATTTTAGGAGTGTAACTCCCTTGTCCTGACTAGAGTGGTGGTTTCTGCCTGGCTTGGGTGCAAACCTTAGCCAACCAGAAATCCCATTTCTAACAGTCAGTTTAACAGGGCGGCCCTCAGTGAACATTCAAGATTGTCATGTTCACTGAGGGAAAATAAAAAGCATGCAGAGACATTCAGTGACTTGCCAGCAGTACAACAGAGAGCAGTGGAGCACACTTACCAGAGACTTGCAGGTGGCACGTTCGCACCAATACTGGCTCATTTTTATCATTTTCAGTTTCAAAATATACTTTATTTGTAGTTTATTAATGAGCATATACAGTCATAAAGCATACGACTATGATAGTAAAGCCTTTTGGAAGGTGGTCAACACTCCGTTTCTTGCAGGAGTAGGAGGACCTTCATTAGATGTACCTATTGAGAAAGATACTTGGGTTCTCCATTATCGGAGCATATTTCAATATAAGAGTAGTAACTTTGTTCCTATAGAAGATTACCCACACCATTTGTTTGAAACGGAAGGAATAGAGCTTGCTATCATGCAGCCATCTTCTCAGAAAGCTGCCGGTCCAGATGGGGTCCTTGCTGATATTTTTCTTGTAAACAAACAAACATGGGTTCCCTTGTTGACAAACATTTTCAATGCAATAGCTAAAATAGGCCAGTTGCCCTCCTGGAAACCTTCTCTAATTATCCCTGTTTTCAAGAAGGGGGACGACCATAATCCAAAAAAAATTACAGGCCGATCTCCCTAATTTATTGTACAGCCAAATTAATGGGCCGGCTACTGCTAAATAGACTTGAAGAATGGGTAATGAAAAAAAAGTCCCTCGCTACAGTTCAATATGGCTTTAGAAAGGGAAAGGGTACAATAGACCAGTGCTCAAACTTGTCACTGCTGGCTGCAAAATATTCTATTGCAAAGAAGGGCAATTTATGTATGCTTTTTATGGATTTGACTGCAGCTTTTGACTGTGTGGTACACAGCAAACTTTGGTCTATTATGGGAGATATGGGAGTTGAACCCGCAATAATCATATTTATTAGACAAATGTATATGAGAGCAACAGCTACTGTTCGCTATGACAAACAGGGAGAATGTTCATACCCTTTTCATATAGAAAATGGTGTAAGACAGGGATGCATGCTTGCCCCCTTTTTATTTGCTCTTCACACAAATAAGCTAAATGAGGTTTTGATGGATACTGATAAGGATACCCCTTGTGTTGAATCCCTTAGGCTTCCTATTTTTTTCTATGCAGATGGTGCAGTCTTACTAGCGAGAACACCAACGGCTTTGCGGACTCTCATAGAGAAGTATACCTCATTTATGGCTGAATTGGATTTATATGTAAATTAATCAAAAACGTTTGTAATGGTTGTGGGGGATGGTTCAAAGAAGTGGGTGAAATTCTCAATTGGGCAAAAAAAGAATAGAACAGGTAGAGAACTTTATGTATCTAGGAGTTCTCTTTGATTCTAGATCAAACTGGAAGGATGTGGTAGCTAATAGAGCAAACCTTATGGAGAAAGGTATAACTGCTATATTTAGTTTTTCAAAAAAACTAGGCTCTAAACCAGTTCAAGATATGGTTAAAATCTATCTTGCTAAAGCCGTAGCTATTGCAACCTATGGGGCAGCAATTTGAGGCACGGGGGATGTTACTAAATTGCCACACACAGGGGATGGATTTTGTAAAAGATTAATTTCTGTGCCACGCATTTGTTCTAATTATGTTTGCCACATAGAGTTGGGGCTACCTTATATTAGTGACACCATGAAACTGTCCCCCTATTATTGTGGCTCTCAACATGGAAACGAAACTCAGTTGAATTAAATTAATTAGTGTTAAAAGACATACTGAAATTAGCGCATATAAATAGAATCCCATGGGTGTGGTATGTTCTATCGACTCTAATCTATCTAAGGCTAAAAAAACTTTGTGATACTCCAAGCTTATGTGGCAATTTCTCGAAATCAATGCTAAAGGAGATTTTTTGGGGCAAAAAGCGCAAGTGATAGGAAAGAGAGCAATAAGTGGAAAAGCACTTTAATGGCATACCTGGAACTTCCCCCTGTGATGTATGGATTTAGGTCTTATTTGGCATTTGGTGAGAATCCACAGCATCATTTTATTTGAACTATGTTTCACCCAAATTATATCCCGCTTATGCTAGGCTACCCCTCAAACCTGTATTCCATCACTCAGCTCCCTTCCTGTCTATGGGACAGAAAATCCATACAGACAACTTTGCACATTCTTTTATTCAGTTCCTTCTATACCTATGAGAGGAAAAAGTTTATTGTTCCACTATTGCGAAAAGTTTGTCTGAAAGATCTGCGTGTAGCCTTATCTTTGATCCTACAATAAAACACCCTGTATGTATGCTATCTGATTGCATCATTTTTATGGGCAGCTGGAAAGAATCGGGAGCCTTCGTGACAATTCTTAAAAATTGCGTTTCTTTTTAATATAAATAAACTAATTAAGATTGGGATTTTTAGAATTTTTACAAACATGTGATTAATTGTCCCAGATGAATTTTATATGAGCTGAGTATTGTATTTCAGGTGTAAAAAGCTGGATATGTGGAGCCGGTATTAATTCTTGGATAATTCCCAGTGAACACAAATATTTTAGAGACTATGTTTAACTATGTATTATCAGAGATGTTTCTTTTAATCGCTTTTTTTATGTGTACGTTAATGCATTTTAAGTAATGCGAATAAAGTTTATGATGACGTTGATGACTATATATTACCTTAAGAAAAGTATCACTTTAGTCCCAAACGTGAAGACAGTTTATATGAAGCGTAACTCTATTAATGGTCCAGTAATCCCATCAAAGGGTTAGATTGCGTCAGGATAGCTCGGGTGCCGGGTGTGAGAGAGAAAAGGTAGCAGTAGGACCTGGAATAGGTTCTGGGAGTTGCTGCCGAGCGGCACCAATCCACAAGTAGCTGGTGATTTTGCACTGCAAACAAGGGCTAATGCAGTTGCCAATTATTAAAACTTCCATAAAGCAGTTAGGGGGGCATTTAATTCTAGGTGTGTAATAGGGCCTATGGGAACCTTGCTATGCCACTGTCGTAGCACACAGCAGCGGTCCGTGGAGGGAGTTCCGTGGGGTGGAAGGCGGGGCGGAGGAGGGGCAGGGTGGGGGGTACTAAACACCGGAACATGGATAATTGGAGGTAAGTAAACAATTAAATAAATAAAACAAATTTCGTAGCGCGCCCTGCATCACAAAATGCGGTGCAGCGCGTGCTACGAAATTCGTTTTATTTATTTAATTGTTTACTTACCTCCAAGTATCCATATTCCGGTGTTTAGTACCCCCCACCCGGCCCCTCCCCCGCCCCGCCTTTCCGCCCCACGGAACTCCCTCCACAGACCGCTGCTGGTAGCACACCCCTAGTTCTGTAGCTAATGCGTTCATTTCTCTATGAAACTCAATTAATGTGACAATGAGGGCAGGACATTTGGCAATATGAAGGTGTATATGTTACATATTTATTTATTTATTTTGCTATCTTACAGTGGGCTTAGGACCTGCATTGTTTCATCATTGGTTGGCTATATTTTCACTCTCGTTTGCTTCTTATTTGTTAGCTTCTGTGGGCTTTATTTCCTCTTCTTGTGCCTGTCCCTGGAGCACCAATCAATCACATGTAAAGTATGGCTAATACCCTCTGAGGGTATCCAGGCACTGTGAATCCTGGGGCAGAGGTGGGGTTCAGTTGAACAGCCAGGCCTTGAGTCCTTTCATGAATTGCAGCAGAGAGGATGAGGATGAGATTTAGAGGTGAAGGAGGAGGTCGTTCCAGACTTAGCAGCAGCATGGCTGAATAACGTGTCCTTCCACTTGTCGTGTTTTTGGAGTTATTTGTTTATTTCTGTTTAAGTACTTAATCAGAATGCATGTATATTTCAGTTGTCTCCCTCGTGCCTCTCTGCCTATGCCCTCGGGCACTGTTTCGCTCTTTCACCCGTGTGCTTCTGTCCTCTCCCACGCTCATGTAACCCTCTCTTGCTCATAAGCTTCTGTGCACCTCTGTTGCTTCTCTCACCAGTACGCTTCTGTTCCCCACCTGCACTCATGGTGTCTTCTCTTGCTCATGCGATTCAGTGCCTCACCGGCCTGCTTTTCTTCATCCTCGTGCTTCTTTGCCCCCCCCCCCATGTTGTTCTTGCACTCCTGTGTCTCTCTTTTGCCTCCATTTTGCTCTTAGCTGTCATACATGTGTGATTCTCCCTTTCTCACTCTGCATTGCTGTCTCTCTCCCATGTGCATCTCTAGCCCCGACCTGCCCTGCAGCCTACCTCGACTTCCAGCCCTATTAACATAAAGAAACTATGAATTCACTAAGGCGAGATATATAGGGTGATTGTGACCTTATGCAAGTGTGCCGGAGCACTTAACATAGTGTGCAGAGACGGGGTTAAAGAGAAACATGCATAATCACAGCAGGACTCAGAGATATGCCTTCAAGCGAGCGATAGGATAGAGTCAAAGCACTGTCTATCCTGTAAAGGGAACTGGCATTTCCCTTGGAGTTTGGGATCACCAAGAACTTACAGGAGCTTTGAGTCTGCCCATTGCTTACCATTGGTAGGCTTTGTTGTCACTCTCATTGGCTTGCTTCTTATTTGATCGCTTTCCTTGTCTAACTTGTGTTTGTCCCTCCCGTGAAGCATATCCATATCCTCATCCTATTGATTGGTTGACTGTGTTCTTTCACTGTTGCCTTTAGGGAACTTATATTTTCTTTTTGGTTAAGCACTGCATAGGAGTCTTTGCCAGCTCTCTCCGTCTTGTGTCTACCATGTCCAAAAATACTGATCCCAGGTTCTGTGATTCTTTCTCTCTCTCTCTCTCTCTCTCTCTCTCTCTCTCTCTCTCTCTCTCTCTCTGTCTCACTCTCTCGCTCTCTCTCTCTCTCTCTCTCTCTCTCTTCCCCCCCCTTGCTCACTCTTTCTCCTGGTTACTCCCCACTAGGTTTCTCCTTCTCTCTACATAACGCTGCCTTTCTTGTGTGCTTCTCTGCCCGCACTCATGTTGCTGTCTCCCTCGTTTGTTTCTCACGGCACTTTATGGCTCCCTTGGGCCCCTGCCCACTACCTGTTGCTTTCCCTCATCCCTCCTCCTTTGCCCCCACCTATTCTATTTTGGTTATAAGCATATTTTTTAGAAGACTTTATTTTAGAGGGCCGCATAGAAAATTGCTGCAGTTTCTCCACAAAAGTGCTTTTGTGCACTTACTATTTCTTTTTTCTTTTTTTTATTGAGGGATCTAAGTGATGCCCGTCATTTTAGATCAGTCAATACAAAATAAAAGAAAATGGCACCCACGTCATTCTGCGGATGCACACGTGTGAGGAGGCATGCTTCAGAATGATGCAACCATCAACAGTAGCCTTGTCACGGTGCCTTTTTTTGCCAATACTGAACAGCACCAACAGAAAGCTTTGCTCTTTAGGTCTCACCGGTGACAGCACATGTGCTGTCATATCCGACAATCTAAGGGTTTTTAAAACAAGACATCTAAATGGGGGCTTTTTACCATTGGTTGACATCATTGTCAATTTGATTGTCTTCCCTTTCACTGAGCACGTGTCTGTTGGCTTCGCTTTTTTTCGTGTGTTTTCTTCTCTGGAGCATGGACCACATATTGACTGATTTCTGGATTGGTGTTCTTCCGTGCTGCTTGTACTTGGATTGTGGTACTTTTATGTCTGCTTTTGCTTACAAGACACCTTGAAACAATCACAGTTGAAGCTCACTCATCTTGGTATTTCCAAGAGCTGAGCACAAACAACTAGCAATAACACATTTTTGTGGTGTGTGATCAGTTTCCAAAGCAAACATTTCAGCCACCTGTCTCTTTTATTAGTAATGAATCTGTACATATACTCATTACGTTTAAGACTGTTGCCATAGAGTATGTTGCTGAATTAACCTTTGCAGTTGTGTCACTTATTTACTGGTTCCTTTTTTATATTTTAGAGGATGTTTTATTCATCATCATACATGGAATGATTTGAAAAGGTTTATGTTTCACCTTTACCTTTACCTCTACCTACCCTTACCCCTAAAAAGACCATTACATTCCTTTACTTATACCCCCTGAACCCTAAATTGATCCTTACCTCACTTTACCTCCAGCCACCCAGAACCCTAAAATCACACTTACCTCCCTTTAACTCTGCCCACACCGAACACTAAAATCGCCCTTACATACCTTTACCTCTATCCACCATGAACCCTGAATTCGGCCCTACATCCCTTTGCCTCTGCCCACTCCCGAACCTTCAAGTCACCCTAATCTCCCTTTACCTCTGCTCTCACCTGAGCCCTTAAGTTACCCTCACCTCCCTTTACCTCTACCCAGCCATGGAGTTAGTGGAGTTTGCCCACTCCGAGCTCTACTTGAAGTGTGGAGTTTGGGGACAACTCTGCCAGCTGCAGCGTTTACCGCACCCACCCCTAATATTGACACAGACCTCTACGCTCGCAACCTGGTGCCTAATGAATTTCTATCAGATCTGATGGAATTGAGAATAGGGCGTTGTTCATCCTTAAGAACCTGCATGTTTCTCAATATACGTGACTTTATTTCATCTACCAGTTCTGTTTTGAAGGAATGCAGATTGCAGATCAGGTATGGGGTCTGCACAAAAGACTCATGCCCAAATAAATACATTTAGGAAAGTGTGGAAAATCATCATAGAGGAATGTGAGCTGACAGTGGCCAGTGAGCCGAGCAACAGTGACGGCTATTAATAATGTCCATAGACGCCGCTACCACTAAATGAAGTGTTGAATCATTGTAATAGTAGCTGAACTGAGCAAAAGGCAGGATCTAGTGTGGACCTGCATAACAACGAGTCTGAAGCAATTCACCTATCGAGTATCACTGGGACTTAATGTGGCAAGTAGACGTGTGCTGTCGGCGGAACAAACACAGCAAGGAGGTTTGACACGAGGTGTGCCCGGAAACAGAGAAATCATTGGACAGGCAAGGCATCAGTCTCAGAGCACCACTTTCTGGTGGACTCGTGAAACATGTTGGCCGACTGCTGATGAAGCGACGATAGCACTTGCTACTCCATATTTCAGCACGATGTGCTGTCAATTCCACCCGCTCCGCAGTACTCCACAGAATATTGCAGAGTTTTCAATTAACTCTGCGGAATTCCACAGAGTGACACTCCGCGAGTTCCACCCACCCCTACTACCTACCTCTGAACTCTCCTTCACCTCCCTTTACCTCTACCCACCTCTGGACCCTCAAATCATCCTCACTTCATTTTACCTCTACACACCCTGAACCCTCAAGTCATCCTTGCCACCCTTTCTTTACCTCTACCCACCCCTGAATCCTCAAGTCATTCTTACCTCCCTTTATCACCCCTGAACCTTCAAGTCATCCTCACCTCCCATTACCTCTAGCCACCCCTGAACTCTCAAGACATGCTCTCCCCCCCTTTGCCTCTATCCAAGCTTAAACCCTGAAATCAACCTTAATTTGCCCTCTCCGTTGATGTTGCTTACCCCACCCACCTCCATCCCCTCCACCTTTTGCTTATTCCTTCCGGTCCCGCAAAAAACAAAAAAAGTGCTCAGAATTCACCCCAATGGATTTCAAGATTCTATAAAGAAGCAAACAGTGCTGCAATCCCCGCTCTGCATGGCCCTTTTGACATTGTCTTCCTGTGAGATCCAGCACAGGCAACTTCAGACCGGATGTAAGATATTTAAGCTTTTTCTTTTGTGAAGGAAGAGAATAATCCCATTCTAAGAGAACGGATCACTGACCAACACAGTCAGCGCTGGGCACGTTACTTTCAAACGGGCTGCACAGTAGCCGCGCTGCTGTCCAACATGGCAAAAAGACATTTATAAAAACCAATATATCTACCATAGGTGAGACCTATTGGCTTTTACAATCCTTGTTACTGATGCTGTTCCGCATGTATTCTCATAGTCAGCAGGTCAGGTGAGACCTCTTCGCTTTGCCCAATGTGTACTTAGGAAGTATTTCTAAACGCTGCGATGGACATTTGTCTTTATTAGGGTTGGTAACTCTTGTTTCCCTCTGTACCAGAGCCTAAGCCAGTAACCTCCCTCCAGAGGCTTTAATTGCGTGACAGTACATGGCCCGGCAGAGTCTAAAATTCTAAGGGAACCAAGATATACTTTTACAAGCATCTGTGTCCAGGGCCCTGCGGCAGCCACGAGAAATGCAACCCCAAATAGTAATTCTGAGAAGACATCCCCACCAGGCCCCAGCGCAGAAGAAAACGCCGGACCCTACAGGCTGACTCAGTCGATCTTAGATATTGAATTATTTGGCTACATTTCCCTGTAGACCGGTTCAGTGGGATTGCTTTTTAATTCATCTATATTGGAAACTGCATCACTCAACAATAAACCCAGTCTAATAGATATATATTAAAGTCTGTTTGAAATGTATTGCGCCTTTTTATTGGTTGCAGACTAGTGACAACGAAGAGAGCGCCCCTAGCTTTAACAGCTGACTCTCCAGTTGATGGTATTTACAGGATATATCTATGCATTTTGGGTGCATTAGGAAGTGAGGTGCGCTCTCAGTTGCATCCCCTCTTGAAGCCTGTGTGTGTATGGATACAATAGAGAGTTGTGGGCGTTGTGTTTCAGATCTAAACATGGCAATGATGCCACCCTACTGTGCAGGTGCCATCTGTGAAAGAAACAGCAGCTTCAGCTCCATTCTCCGGCCAGTGACGAGGATGTGTCTTTCCGCCAAAAAAATAGCGCCCTGACAATTAAGATTCCTCCCCATTCCTCTCC
This sequence comes from Triturus cristatus, assembly GCF_964204655.1. Taxonomy (NCBI): domain Eukaryota; kingdom Metazoa; phylum Chordata; class Amphibia; order Caudata; family Salamandridae; genus Triturus; species Triturus cristatus. The sequence goes on from NC_140590.1 coordinate 707,068,691, forward strand.
AATCTCCCTCTCTGGGAGGAGTCTTTGGTAGGCAGGTATCCCCCTGAGAGTGCAAAGAGAAGGGAGGTGTGCAGAGTGTACCCAGGAGGACAGGGCCCGTCGCTGAACAAAAACGCGTTTCTTAAGAGATTATACTAAACTCTGCATTTTCATGAGCTTCAAGTCTGAGTCTTAGGAGGGCGGGGATTTTGGTGTCATATTAAGTTTAACTGTGAAACGGAATCAGCTGATTAATGAGGAAATATCAGTCAGTGGTTAGAGAATCACAAATCACCAGGAACCTCCCCCCCCCCCCTCCCCGCCCAAGGCTACAGAGCCTTCTATTGTGAGTTAACCCAGCATACTTCATTTACAATAAGTAATTAGAAAGGCAGATTCATTATGTGATTGCTGTATTTATCCAGAGGCAAAGTGTGTAAAGGGTTGCGTATGGGAATACTCCGAAACACTTCTGTGGGTTGCAAGTTTGATCACAAGCTGAATTTAAAAGTGAAAAAACTTAACAAAGCAACGGGAGGTGGGTTACCTTACTTTAATCCATATTCAAATAAGGCAATCCCATCCACCAGAGGGTTCTTTTAGAATGGAAAAATGATGGAGCCTAAATGTCTGGGTAATGGTTTCAGCCTAACTTGAATTCTAGTCAGTATTCTAGACGGCCAAGGCTAGGCCTGTATATGTTTTTATGGAATGAGTTGATTATCCATGGGCAACCAAAGGAGCACAACCTCTGCCTATCATTTCCATGCCTGGTTGGGTAGCTAAGCAAACACAAGGAGATGATGGACGGAGCCCCAGTCACAGATCCGGGTTGAACCCATCATCGTTCTTTAGCTCACTTCCCCACCCCAGTGGTTCTGCAGCTATAGAGGGAACATGGCAAGAGTTCATTGAGTCTTCATATATATCCTTGCATGTATAGGAGGCTGAAAAGGCATTAGAATTATATTAACACAGTAACATTTTGTCATATGCGTTACATTTTGAAGTGTGTCTTCCTTGCAAACCTCATGTTCAAAGGTAAAAAAACATAACTACAACTATTTGTATATGGCTACTTAATTTTCGCGATTTTCTACAACGATTTCAGGGCATTTTCAATGAAAACCTCATCAGCATTTCTAAATTGAACAAATGCACTGTTTTCCCCAGGACATAACGTTTATTTTCTTTCTTTCTTTCTTTCTTTCTTTAGGTGGTTAAGACTCTTCCACTGGTCAAGACCCAAGATGGGGAGGTCGGCAGTTCTTCTGTCAGCCCTGTGCCTTCTTGTAACCTTCGCCACCAGTGAGGGGCAAACACCTGCCCCAGCTGGATGTGGGGCAGGCCTCTGGTCCATGTATTATAACCTGTGTGACCTGAATGTGGCATGGGGAATCGTGCTAGAAGCCATAGCCGGTGCTGGCATTATCTCAAGCTTCATCCTTCTCATCATCCTGGTAGCCAGCATCCCCTTTGTCCAGGACTCCAGAAAGAAAAGCCTGATTGGCACCCAAGTCTTCTTCCTCTTCGCCACCTTGGGACTCTTCGGTATTGTCTTTGATTTCATTGTCAAGCCCTATTTTTCTACCTGTGCTTCCAGAAGGTTCCTCTTCGGGGTCCTCTTTGGCATCTGCTTCTCATGCTTGTGGGCCCATGCCATCAGCTTAAACTTCCTAGTGAGAAAGAACAGTGGGCCCCGTGGATGGTGGATCTTTGCCATCGCTCTTGGGCTTGCCATGGTGGAGGTCATCATCAACACTGAGTGGCTGACTATCACCATAGGGCGGCCCCCGTATTTGTCTCCGTGCGACTTTTTGAACATGGACTTTGTGATGGCTCTCATCTATGTCATGTTCCTTATCTTAGCCACATTTTTCACCACATGGCCCATCTTCGATGGAAAATACAAGCATTGGAAGAAGCATGGTATCTTCATCCTCCTCACCTCAATCATGTCCATAGCTATTTGGATTGTCTGGATTGTGATGTATGTGTACGGCAACATGCAAAGAGGGTCACAACTCTGGGATGACCCAACATTGGCCATCGCCTTGGTGTCCAATGCCTGGACCTTCCTCTTTTTCTACATCATCCCAGAGATATCCCAAATTACAAAACCTGGCTTGCAACAGACCTTTGAGGAAGACATGTACCCTACGAGGGGGGTGGGCTATGAGACTATACTCAAGGAGCAGCAGAAGTCCCAGAATATGTTTGTCGAAAATAAGGCATTTTCGATGGATGAGCCTTCCGCAGGTAAGAGTATGTAATAGTCAAATTAAGGTATTATTAGCTATCTCATAGTTGTGCCTTATGGATATGGTACAGTTCTGTCCAGCTGTAAATCGATCATGTACACCATGTTCCCGTCACTTATTCATATGTAACCCTGAGGGCACCCTCACAAGTTGGAGTCCCAGCTCCCAAGCTCCCAAGGGCACCTAGCCTTACAAGACTGTTAACTTTGTTGTTTGTGCCTTCCGGATGTATTTAACTGTAAAGCGCTCTGATACCCTCGGTCATGTTCGCATTATAAAAAACTTTCTAAATAAAAATAAATAAATTATGCAAGAAGCAGTACTACCCTAAAACAAATTCATAAGCTTCACCAAGATAAACTCCAAGTAACATGTTTGCAATAAACCTGGGGCCATATTACAGAAAGGGTGTTTGTGCTGTCTTTGCATCTTTAACGAGGTGAGTCAGTCCTAGTTGGACAGTGCACCGTATCACTAATAATCCGCTGCCCCTAGGATACCCGCTGACTCGCCCTGGGGCAGTGCATCAGTGAACGAGGGATGGCTGATTGAACCAGCAGTCCGCCTTTCCTTGTGCAGGTGGCACCCGACCCATACTTTCAAGGGTCAGCAGAGATTCACCTGCAGGTAGATGCAATGAGTGACTACAGGTGATGTATGAAGGGGGGGTCCATGGGACCACTTTTAACCACTTTCAGAGGGCACCTTCAGCGGCGCAGTGACTGTGAGCCACCTCTTTGTGGCTTGCAGTCACTGTGCCTCCTGACGGCCTCTTTGTGTCCATAATACGGCACAGACACAAACGGTTTACCTTTTTTGCATGGAGCCACACCCCCCATGCACAGGGCGGCGCCCGGTGCTACAATTAGTTTTGGCGCCCCCACATGCCATGACAGCCTCCTCGGATTCTCTCACTACCACCTGCAAAAGTGCCCCTCATCTCTCACATCATAAGATATTGCTAAACACAGGGCCCCCCCTAAGGTCACAGCAGTGCCCCCCCCCACACAGGTCAGCATCCAGTGTGGCTGCACCAGTCGCACTGCCCTAAAGCCGGCCCTGCCCTGCCCATGCAAATAACGGAACGCCCATTTAAGGATCATGCTGGCTCTATATATATATCGGTAATACCGTTACTCCCCGAGAGCATTTTATGTAATACGCCCCCAGGTCTGTTATCCTTGATCTCGAGTTGATTCTGAATGAACAATCATGACGTCAGGAATGTGAAATCTTTGCTCCATATCAGATATGTTGCAAGCAATGTTGTCACCTCACACACACCATGACTCAGGTCAGACTGGACACAGCCCACGAACCAGGCTCTAGCAATTGAAATAGTCCCGTTTGGAGATTTTTATGTGATCTTACATTTTATCTTCATTTGCACGTTAGTGGTTTTTAAAAGGATATAGAATCCAGCTGAGACAGAGACTGACTATAAATGCTGCCCTTTTTGCGTCTGCTTATTGAATCCAGGCGTGCTTGCTCTCTGCATATGCGGCGCTATCTGTGTTCGGGCTAGGAAAGACACGTGCAGGCTGCAAACACTGACATTTTATTAAGTACTTAGTGCAAACAGATTTGCTTGCAGGTGCACTGCATTGTTTATGTCATATGCAAAGTGCAGTCCATGCACAAATAAGCACCACACTATTCAGATAACATCAGTGCTAACGTATACTGTATAACTTACGTTATTTGATTCGTGTAGCCAAGCACACAGGCAGTGAACACTGCACTATTTGTATCTATTGTTATTTAGATAGACACACTTTTAGACTAGAGGCTCTGCTCTATTTGTCTTTAGTTCGCATCTGCTTAGGTTAGGCTGAAACGCTGCCAGACAGCAAAAGCAGCAGCAATATTTGCATGGTGTTCTCATTAGCGTAACAAGGATTGGTAAAGCCAATAGGTCTTGCCTATGAGATATTTCGGCTTTTGTAATGATTTTTAGCCATGCTGTACTGCAGCACGGCTGCTGTTCAGCACAGTTGAAAATAATGTTTAAAAAAAGCACTAAGCCACAACTATCACATCATTTTGTAGGCACGTGGGAAAACACGGTTGAACACTTAAACAAAATTAGGCAAGCATTTTGTTTATTTTTATTTACCAGTCCAAGATGGATTAGTAAAATAAGTTGTGCAAAATGTGTTTTTTTCAAATAGCACTAATGCACCTGTTTAATATAGCGCTAATATGTTTTAAAAAAAAATAAATAAACATGGAAGTGGATTGGGATGGAGAGCAGTTGGGGGACGAGGCAACATGGAGGGAGGATGGGAGAGGAGCTTATTGCTGGGGAGAGAGAAGGACAAGCTAGAGACAACCGTGTGCGGTATGGGGAAGCACACAAGTAAATGAGGGGGTGGGCAAGATGGGGGAGCGCACGGAAAATTGAGGGTGGGCTGATAAAGATGGGAAAGTACATGAACAATAGAGGGTAGATGGGCAAAGGGGGAAGCACACAGACAATGGAAGCGGTTTGGGGAAGCAAGAACGGCAGCAGAAGGAGAGCTGGCGGGGAGATAGCAAATCAGCAGCTGAGGGAGAGAGAGGGAGATAGGGGAGAAACACATGCAGAAGAACACGATGTACACAAGTGACACAGATGGAAAACGTATGCACTCCTAGAATGCTTACACTAAATTAAAAAAAGTAGCACCGGAAAAGGGAGAGGTGGAAGGAAACAAGTAATAGGACCATGCTCCAGAGGAAGGAACAAATGCCAAAAGAGAAAGGAAAGCTCAAGAAAGTTGACAAATAGGAAGCGACCATTTGTGAGTGGCAAGAAAGCCAACCAATAATAAGCAGTGTGCTTATCACTGTAAGCAAACAGCATTCACACTCTTAGGCGAGACCTACGAGACTGTGTTACGTGCCTAATGCAATAAGACAAGGTGTAAACAAGATGTAAACACTTCGTAAATGTTGTATTGTTGATACCATGTACCTATGGCAGGCAGCCACAGCTATAAACATGCATGTATGTGAAGTGTACTTAGTTTATGCAGGCCTTCTTGTAACTCTGGAGTCTGTCCTAGTTGTATGCTATGCTTCCTCGAGGCAGGTTCAAATACAGGAGAGTGTCATAAAGTGAGCACTTCATTTTAAGTGACATATTGTTTTTTGACATACTTTATTATGTAAAATGTCGCCGGGCAAAGCTTCATATCTTTTGGTATTTAACGCTTCATATAAGTCCTTTGCTCACAACCTTTATAATTATATGGCTGAAGACTAAACGCTCCTTCAATACAGCTTTAAAATATTTTTAAAGTTGTTGTGTGAGGGCAGGTAAAAATGGTTCACCTTTTATGTCAGCAAAAATGTACTAATAAAGCATGATTTTAACAAAAGAGACGTGCAAACGTATGGAATAATACCTGCAGCTTAATGTAAGGACTTACAAATCCACTGCTGATCGAACAACCAAATACATCTGACTGGACTCCTGTTGCAACATTAGACATGGCATTCAGACTATTCACATCTGGAGTTCTCGTTAACAAGCATGTGTTCACTCTTGAATTAATTTTATTTTCTCATTTTCCATTTTGAAACGTCACGGAAACAGGGCCGGCTTTAGCGCTGGTGGCGCCCGGTGCTACAATTAGTTTTGGCGCCCCCACATGCCATGACAGCCTCCTCGGATTCTCTCACTACCACCTGCAAAAGTGCCCCTCATCTCTCACATCATAAGATATTGCTAAACACAGCACCCCCCCTAATGTCACAGTGCCCCCCCCCCACAGGTCAGCGTCCAGTGCGGCCGCACCAGTCGCACTGCCCTAAAGCCGGCCCTGCACGGAAAGATACCACAGGTCCCACAATTCACCCCCTGCTGCGGCCACTTCTGTCACTCACAACCATCTTTACCTTAGTCTGAGGCATTATAACTCAAGAGCAGTGTTGGTATGCATGACTGACCTCAGTGGGTCTGTAAAACAAGTAAAACATGCGTTTCTACCAGGCCGGTGTAACTATCGTCTAACTAGTGGCAGCCTTTACCCCCTTCTGGCCTTCTGTACATGGTGCGATCTTCTGGCCTCTTGGCTACCACTAACTAATTCTAATTCTACTGTAGCCTCACGTTTCTCTTACCTCACTCCCAACCTTTCCCACTTGAACTAGAACCTTTGTCGTCTTGCGTCACTCAGTGCGCTGCGCTCAGTGCAGGTCGTTCAATTCATTCATCCTGATCCTGGACCGCAGCTTTATTGTACTTTGATTCCCAGCAGATGTAACTTCGCCGAGGTGAGCTGAGGTATTTTCTGACAAATCTGATGAACCTGTGCTGTTGAATTTGATGTTTAAGGTTTTTTTTTGCAGGGCCGAGTTATACTCATGAATAGTTACATATAGATAGCTAAATATACCCCTCGCCCCAACATCCAGTGTAGATAAGGACGCCAGCACTCAAAGGTTTCAGTTATGGCACTTTATTGAAGTCGCCAGGGATAGATATAGATGTGAATTATTATAAAGTGCAATCCTAGCTAATCCTCGTTAGAAACCAACAGAGTGCTGTACACAGTGCATCTGATCCGGCGGCGGGCACCAGGCTCCACTGCCCTGTAGACAGCAGCGCCGGCCCTAAAGGTGAGGATTGAGGTTAGGGGGGGCCAGAGTCCCCTGGAGGTCACTGTGATCTTGTTCTTATTGCAGACATTCAATGAGGCATGCTGCTGGAGGCAGGATGCTCTTCAGTGTAGGTAGCAGGATTTCGAGGATGCCACCCATCAGAGCCCCTCCTCTCTGTCAAGATTTGAAAAGTCTATTACAGTTCTTATGTCCGGTTTCAGTATGAGCGGTTTCATTCTGCATAGAATAGTCAATTCATGACAGGTTGTTGTCATATTTTGAGTATTTTTGACCTTGAAACTGAGTTTGGCTTAATGTACAATCCCAAAAACGTAGCACATGCCGGCGAGTTGGAGGTTGAAGGCATCAATGTTCATGCCAGTGATCTAGGTATGCACAGCTTATTGTTTGAAATCACTGGCCATAAGCACAAATTCTGTCTTGGTGGGTTTCAGTTTCAGATAACCTTTGGGCCTCCAGGCTTGGACCAGAGTCCTTCATCTGATCAACAGCATTGGTAGAGGAGACATTCAGATAGAGAAGTGTGTCACCAATGCACAAGTGATACATTGGATTGTTGCAAAAACAAACATTGATATCAACGTAGTACAACAAGATATAATAAAGTTGAGGAGAGTGACCTGGGTGGGTAGTTCCAAGAAAAAATGTCTAGGAGATTGTGTAGTGGTGAATTTCCGTAGGAAGGAGCAGGTAGGAAATCTGATGGAGGTATTTTTAAATAACATTTCACTGGGCTTCAAAGAGGACTCAAGCGTCTACTGTGTGGGAGATTGTGGAGAGGTAAAGCAGGATGAGGAGACAGGAGTTTCAATTGTGATAGATTAATAGAAAGCATCAAGGGCGCAATAAGCACTTGGATACTTGTTCTCTGTATCGCACTAAGATCTGAAACTATATTTGTGGTCTTGAAGAAGGCTGTTGAGCTTGTTAGTGATATCTTTATAAATTACTAAACATTTAATTTTGGAGAGTTCAACAGGTGACTAAGCATGGGCTTTAAAGGAGAGCTGGATCATCCTGTAGAGCCCTGCATGCGCAGGACGTCTTGTGCTCTCTGCTACTAAACTGACAATGGGTTTCATGCAGGTCTTTCTGGGCATTAGGTCTTCTTGAATCTGTGCTAATTTCAACTTCTTCTCCTGATGTCTGATTGCTCATTTGCTGTGAACTAGTTCTTCAGAGTACCACAGTGTGAAGTGCTTGGCCTTCACAGTACGGTGTCTTAGTGAGGCGTTACCATCTAATGTCATTTGGATAGTGTGGCTGAAGTCAGATGATAGGGTCTTAAAATCCTCCTTAGGGTTAGCCATATTTGTCAGATACACCAGGCCTTCATAGAGAATATCAGTCAGAAAGTGCTTAAAGCCTCTGTTAATTGTCTTTGATGACTAGGACTGACCTTGGTGGCTGGGAGTCATATGTAGCAGGTTACGGTGATGGTGAGCTTGTCAGTCCAGTCTACATGTTGCAGTGAGAGGTCTGTGCAGGTGCTCATGACTCTAATGGTGTGAACAGACAGAGTGATCAGCTGAGCTATGTAGTCTGTGACCAGCAGGATAAAGTAGGCGACCTTCAAGGCCTGTTGGATGCATCTTGATGGGACACTGGAATTCCCATCAAACATTGTGCTTATGTATCTGATTGAGGCTGCAGTGAAGAGGTTGGATATCTTGGTGCTGAAAGTTGAGTTGGCATCCAGTGGATGGTAGATGAGGGGGAAGGCGAAAGCCTAAAGGAGATGAAGTTGGGTTACAGCTGGATCAATGACTGTGTGTGCAGGATTGTCAAGTATGCCTGCGGATGAGCTACATGGTGTTGTTGATGAGTGGAGCTGTCTTTCTGAGCAGTATACATGGCAAGGTGCATGGCTTCTCGCCCATAGGCCTTTAAAAGGTCCTGAAATGCTCAGTAATTGTCCCTGTGTGTCCTTTGCTTCGGTCTCTAGTCAAGGATGTCCTGCAGGACCAGAAGTATAAGATTCCATTAGAAGCATATGTGTTCATTTTTTGTTACTTGCTCAAGGGCAAGTGCCGGGTTATCTGACCTGCCTGAGGACCAGCTGGACCAATTGGAGAGTTAGTAGTCTAGACTCATCGATCTGTGCTTCTTCATATTACCTTTTTCACAAAAAGTGGCTATCCACGTCTGACTGCAACAATTCTGGATCGGTGGAGCTGCCAATACTCAGTCTTTGTTCTTTAGGATGTTTCTTGTAGTAGGGATTGCCCTATGTGTCCTGAAAGGCCCGTGAGCCTGCAGGATTTTTGCAACTCCCATTGTGGCTCATTTCTGTCTAAATGTTCCTCCTTCCCTACACCAATACCCTTTAGGATGCGTTGGAATTGTCTTAGGTTCTCTCTTAAGCACTGAACACTATTCCTTTGACCCCGGTGACATTTAGGTCGAGCCTCCCAGGCTGTTGCAAAGACCTGTAGTCAGCTGTGCAGGAATTTACAGTGGGCTTAAAGCCAACTCATTTCTTTATTCATTTGGCTTTATTGGCACTCTCATTTGTTTGTGGCTTATTCGGTGGCTTGACTTGTCCATCTTTTGTTTGTCCCTTCCCTAGAGCATACCCTCTTTACTTGTGCTTTCGCTGCTGCTTTTATCTTTTTGCTTAAGCACTCCATGAATAATTGACGTGTTTCCAGCTGAGTCCCTCATGTGCTTCTTCTGCATTCTAGGTTACTCTCTGTCATCTGTGTGCTTCTTTCTACCATACTCCGTGTTGCTGTTTCTTGCCTTCTTGCTTTTCTCCCCCTTCCTTGATCTGTTTTGCTCTTGCTTATATACTTCTTTCTACCTGTTTCGTTCTCTCCCTCATGCATCTCCTCCCACCTTCCTTGTTTCACCTCGTTTGCAACTTTTACCTTTGTCCCCACATCCACTAGCTCGACTCGCTCCTCCAATGTCCCTTGTCACCTCCCCCCACTGTTTTATGTTTTGTTTTTAACTCGAGCTCTTTTTGGGAGGCTCAGGCAGCAAATTGCAATCCGCCCTTCTGTTTTATAACGAAAAGCACTTTCATGCTACTTCATTTACTTTTTTATAAATGTATCTATGGCATATCAAATGGTGCCCGCTTCACAGGCATGCTTGGTGACACGTGCACACGTATGTCAAGACGCATGTGCGCGGCTGCAAAATGACATTGCCGTGCCATTGCAACTTTATTTAAACTTTTGGTTTTGTTGTAGAGTATCGGCATTTTTTACCAAAGCTGCACAGCAAAAACAAAAGGCATTGGTAGAGCCAATTAGTCTCAAAAGCGAAACGTCTTGGCTTTGCCAACAGTTGTTTTCCTTTGCTTTTCATGCGCTCTTCCATATAGACAGCACTCAAAAGCATGTGTCTGTTTCCTTATTTGCTGATTCCTTTGGTGCAAGTTTATTGGCCTACATATTCCTCTCGTCTGTGTAAATGCTCCTTTTATGTGTCTTAAGGTCTACAGGTCCGAGATACTTTTCCCACGATCTTCTTTACTGTCTCCACTCCATCTGTTTTCTTCCCTGCTCCTTTTTCCGCCTCTACCACATCTGCCTAAAATGTAGTTTTCATTTTCTATTCTACAATGACGATTTAATCAGTACAATGTGAAGTAAATCTGCTCTTTGTTATTATCTTTTTCTCTAAAACCTCAGTATTAAACTCTTGTTCAAAGTTGTATTAATCTTTCTTAAATTACATCGTTCCTTTTGTGCTGGTCTGCCGAATTATATTCTTTGACTATTTTAGTTATTTCTATGCTGACTTCAGTTTTCTGCATCTGTTATTGATATGTTTCCCATGGTGCTCATATCTCTTCCACCATCGCCAGCTTCCTGTTCCAGTTTCATCTCTGCATTGTCCTTGAGTGTCTGCATTCATTGGCTCCTCCTTATCATTTGGATCTATGCATTCTTTAGCCTTCTCACACTCTCTGAAGCGCTTCTCCTCTTCTTGCTCAGTTTCTCCTTGATTTATTGCCGGAACCTTCTGTGCACAATCAAGGCCTTATCATTTACAATATTACTTATTATTGCTGGCTGTGAAAACCTGGCACCTCCTTTTAGTAGGCAATATTTCTCTCAAATTGGCTGTGCTTAAGAAACATCTTTGGGGCCCATTTCTTAAACCTTTTCAGCTTGCAAATGACGTGGACCTGTTGCCCGAAATACAATATTCGGGCCATCAATTCAGGCACTACAGATGTTTGCAGGCACAGATTGGATGTGGCTGTACTTTCTACAGGTGTATGTGTGGTTTAAGAGAGGGGAAATGGACGACCACATAAGTGTGCAATGAAAGGTGGAGTGATGCAACTGTGCTGAACAGCCACAAAGTAATAGCTTTGTGGGTAAACATTGACTTTGCAAAAGTCTTTGGCCTACACTTACAGAATTTGTAAACGTATCCTTCCTTTAAGAAGGTATAAATGCTTCAATACAAAGCAGCAAAGCTGTCTGCAAAGGCCTGTTCTTGCCAATTATTTTTAAACAACACAGAGAGAGTGCTTTGGCTACACCCTGAGGGCTATATTCTTTCACCTCATGCTATTGGCTGTTTGGTGTATCATTCCACCCTCTATGAAGAGCTTTCATTGAAATGAGTAAAGGGCTATTCTACATCTCGAAAGTCAACTCCTTCATCACACTGGATCGTGACATTCGATGATTTATATTCTATGTGCATTCTATATAGAGAGCAATCCTTTTTGCTGCTACTTTTTTATCTGTCTTTAGCAACACCAATAGCTCTGATGTGCTAAATAGCTATTTTTGTGTGCAATAATGTCTGATTGCATATACGGGCAATTTATGCCAAAGCTATTGGTTTTGCCAAATCTAGTTTACAGAGTATGTAGGTGAAGGTGTTTCCACACATGGGAAATGTTATCCATGTGAAAGAAGGAAAAATAACTGTGCAAGTGCACATCTACACTAATCCTGAGACTGTAGCTTTTCTGCTCAGTAAACAATTGACAAGCATATGTCTGTCACTTCTGAGATTAAAAATAACGCATGCTAATCAATTGTGTACCCCAACACTAGCATTTTTAAGTCAGGCCTACTAGAGAGCACATGCACTGTCTGCTGCAAGACATTCTGTGGCCTACCAGGAACACATAGGCGATCTGGAGCCCCCTTCCGCTTACCATTGGCTGGCTTTTCTATCACTCTCACTTGCCTGCCTCTTATTCGTATCCTAATATGTCAATCTTATGTTTGTACCTTGCATTGCCTCTTTACTCTGACTTTGACTGACTGGCACCTCTGCTGCCACTGCTTAGTATTGAAGCCCTACTTTTGTCTTTCATATTAAACACTCCATCTACTGTTAGGTGCACATGCCAAGCAAATGACTCCAGCGGCCGCGTCAAAGGCTTAAAAAACTTTAGTCGTCCTGCACAACATCATTGATGCTATGCCAAATGACTGACCATTTAAAAAAAACACTAGGTCCCAAGGGTGAGACCTATTGACTTTACCAATGCATGTTTGAGCATCAACAACTCAAAGAGCACCCTATCACAATTGTTTTTCCCAGATTCTCTTACACTGGCTCTGCGTTTTGCCCATCAAAGTAGAGTTTTGAATAACACGTTCCAAGTTATACAATGCTTTTCTTTGTGTCGAGAGCTGTGAGGAAGGGCACTTCACAAGGCATAGGAATGGATAAATATATCTCTACTGCAGCAGATTCTTTTCAATTACTTTTAGAGGGCACGACGTAGGAAGGCCAATAAAAGATAGGTGGGCAGGGTGGGACTGGGCTGTAGGGCTATCAGACAGTGCTGGTCTGACAGGGTAGTGTGTGGGATGATTTTTGGATGTTTGTGGAGCTTTTTGTGGTCTGCTGGGTTGGTTTAACAGTTGGTTGGTTGGTTTCACTGTTGATTTCCCTGATATTAAAACAAACATTGCAGCAAGCTCACGTTTATGCAGTTCTCCATACCTTACAAAACAGCTGTACAGCGTGTTCTTGCAAGTTCAAAACTGACACAACTTGCAAGCATTTTGAAAACAATTTGCAAACTTTTTTAGCTTTCTAAATCACTAATGGGAGCCACTTTTATGTGAGTGCCCGGGCCTATTTCCTAGTCTGAGCCTATGGTTGGGGGAGAAATGAAGCAATGTCCTGATATAGTGATACTTCCTTAAAACATGAACAAACCAGAAAGTTATTGTCAGTACGCAAATTAAATACAAAGCTTCTGTTCTTGGTAGGAAAATGTGCAATGAGACAATTCTCCTGCAGCTCAACTGGCTTGTACGAAAAGGTGTTATTGAAAACAACTTGGCGTGCCAAAAGATTGTTTTCTTTTCTAACCAAGCAGCCAGCACGGAATACTACCGGAAAGCGAATATGGGGAAATGGAACGTGGAAATGGCGCTGATCTGTGCTTATATGTAGAGTTCAAGAAGAGGGTTTCAAGGGCCAGCCACAAGCAGATCAGCTTTCAATAGTGCAGAAGGTGCAGTGGTACCGGGCGGAATAGGGTTGCCACCTTTCCTAACGAAAAATATTGGCCTTCGGTTTTTGTTTTAACATGTTTTAACACTCTACAAAGGCACGGACATGATTGAGAAATGTATGTGAAATTGTCTGTATTCATTTTCAACAGGGCCTTATTGTGTTTATTTACTTTAATTATCAGCCAGGGGTCATTAATGTTCTATTACTTACCGGTAATCTTCATTACTCCGGGTCCCTTGTCCTCGTCCCATTCATAACAAGTGGAGATGACCATCTCCCGACAGAAAAAAACAAAAGGAATGCTGGGACCCTAATACTGCCCCTCCCACCGGGAGTACATAAGCAGTACTTACCCAGCATCCCGCCTGTACAACCAAGCCCAGACAGGAAGGCCGGCCACCCGGGCGGGAGGGAGGGAAGTATGAATGGGACGAGGACAACGGGACCCGGAGTAATGAAGATTACCGGAAAGTAATAGAACATTATCCCCAGGTCCCTTATGTCCTCGTCCCATTCATAACAAGTGGAGAATACCAAAGCAGAACACCGGCCTTCCGAACCCACAAGCACACCCAGGAAACCACAACAAAGCAGCAACCCAAGGGAGCACCGAGAAGAAGGGAAAGGGGGACCGGAGGAAGCAACCGGCCCGCAACCCAGAACAGGACAGCAGGGACCAAACAAGGACCGGAGACAACCAAGAAAAAAACAGAAGGCCAGGGCCCCTACAAGGTGGCCGCCAACTAGAGAAATCGGAGACAGAGCAATCAGGACCAAGACCCAAAGGACACGACCAAGGAACCAGACAATGTAGCCCAGCCCAGAACCACCAGGAAGGCACACAGGACCCGGCAGCCGCACGGACACCGAGCAGACACGACCGCCCCGAAGAAGGCCAAAGAAAGAAGCCAAGACCGGACAACAGGGCGCAGGCACAAACACCCAGACCAACAAGGAAGGAGGGAAGCACAGGCCAGAAACTGGCCCAACCCAGCAAACCAAATGACCCGGCCCCCAGAGAGGACAGAGGAGGAAGCCCACCCAACCTCGCAGAAGAGGCCCAGGACCCAGGAAAGAAACGCCAGCACCACCAGGGCCACCAAACGACAACCACCATGCACCCAACCTAGAGGGAGGAGCCGCAGCAAGAGGTCAGGAACCAGAACCCAACCAAACCGAAAAGAGAGGGAAGGAGGCAGACACCTGAAACCCCAGGAGGCCAAAAAACCCCACAGGGGGCCGCCAGCCCAACCAGGACGGACACCAAACCCAGACCAGCAGGGGTAGAAGAAGCCAACCCAAAAGACCACAGGCAAGAGAAGCCCCCAGAAAGAACCAGCAGCGGACCAAACAACAGAGAGGCCAACAAAGACTGGAAACCAACAAGCCGGAACCTAACAGAACCAGCAAGGGAGGGGACAGGGCCACCGGCCACAACCCCAAAAACCCCCAACCCCAAAGGGAGGGAAAACAAGGCAGGGCGCAAGCCCAGGGTAACAGGAACCCCCGGCTGCCCCCAAACCACGAGACAACCAGGCAGGAACCCGCCGAACGACAGAGGGCAGAAAAAAACACGCACCAACACAGCGGAGAATCGCACAGGCACCCAACACCCCAAGTATCGGAAAAAAGGCCTCAGGGCGCACGGCCCCCGGGCCAGAAACCCACCAGGCCCGACCCCAGAAAACGCTGGAGAGGAGCCAAGAAACAGCCCAAAAACAGGGCAACAAACGCAAAGGAACCAGGAAGCCAGGACCGGAGCCAAGCAACCCACCCACGCAGGAGGACCCGCAGGCCCAACCAACCCACAGAAAAGAGCCCAGGCAACACAAAGGCCAAAGCAAGGGCAGGAAGGCCCACAGAGACCCCCTGCCCACCACCGCCGGAAGAAACAAACAAGAGAAACCGCCGAGTGGAAACCGGAGGAAGCAGAGAAGCCAGAGGGCCAACCAACAGCAGACCCCGGACAACCCGCATCCAGGAGGGCGAACCCCACAGAGGCGATGACGAACATAACAGAACCGCACCCCAACAAGAGAAGGGGGGGGGCACCCAAAATACACCCACACCGGGAGCACACCCAGGGGAAGCAAGGGAAGATAGGAGCGAGCCAAGACACCGGAACCAGGAAAGAACCAGGAAAGCCCGGGAAACATACCCCACAGCCGGCAGGGAAGCGACCGAACAGCCAGCAAACCAAAGAGGCACCGCCAAAGGCCTCGCCACACCAGCAGGAAGCCAGCAGGCCAGGAGCAACAGAAGGCACCCCCGGACATGCCAACCCAGAAGCACCGAACACCAGGACCCCACACAGGCTCGAACAAGGCAGCAGAAAGAGGGCCAACGAAGAAGGAGCACCGGGGGAACTCCAACATCCCACAAGGGAGACACCAGGCAGAAACTTGGAAACCCAACCACAGGCAAAACAAGCCCGGGAAGAGAACTACCAGCAGGAGCAGGCCCAGAAGGACACACCCGGACAGGACCCGACACCAGCGGAGCGACCCGCCAGGCCAGCCAGAGAGCGCAGAGGCAAGGATGCAGTGCCGAAGAAAGTGACCAACAGGCGCCAGAAACCCGCATGAACCAGAAAACCCCAGCGGATCCCAGCCAGGCAAAGAGGAAGGGGACCAGACGAGACCAGGACCCCCCCAGAGAGCAACCGCCTCCAGAGACCAGACAGAACCCCAACCGCAGAACAGGAGAGGGGAAAACAGGCGCCAGCGCCCAGGACATGGCAACAGCGAAAGACAGCCAGACCCAGACGGCAGGGGCCCTAACCCCAGGCAGGTGAACCGCACAGGGAACACACCCCGGAGGTTGGCGCAAAGGAAAGGAAGAGCAGGAGCCCAAACCAGACCGAGCAGCACCGAGGGCCGAACCGGGAGGGTCGGCTAGGGCCCACGGAAGGAAGCCAAAGACACAGGAAACAGACCAGGGGAGCAGCAAAAGTAGGGAACACGAGGACAAAACCAAGGAAACCCCAAAAGCTAGCAACAGCGCCAAGGGAGCGCCAGAGCCAGGAGCAACCAAGAGAGCAGCACCCAGCAAGGAAGAGGCAAGCAGAGGGAGGCAGCACCAGCCAGCCAGCCCCCACTAAGCAACCCCAGCTCACAGAAGGCACCGGGACAAACACCAGCCGCTGGAAGGGAGGCAGCAACAGGCGCAAACCCCGGGAACCAGGAGGAGGCGAACACTGCACCACACCACGGACCCAGGCCCCCGAGGCCAAACCACAGCACCAGCACCAGGAACACTCAGAGAGCAGGACCGGCAGGTGCGACACAAAGAGCGGGCAGACCCCGGCAGGACCAAACGCCCAGGAGAGGGTAAGCACCAGCGACGTGGGCAGCCGAAGAACAACCGCCCACACCAGAACAAGGGCCAGGAGCAGGGCGGCCAATCAGGCCCAGGAGGACCAAGGCCCCAACCACAACACCCAGGGAAGCCATCAACCCGCAAGTGCAGGGAACCCCAGGAGGACACAAGCAGCGCGGCCAGCGTACCAGAAGGCAGGCAGAAACACAGCAGCACCCAAGACGACAACGAACAACCCGAACACCGTCAAGGGCCGGCAAAACAAGAAAGAACCGCCAGAGAGGCAGGAGCGGCAGGGCCAGGCACCAAGCAAACGGGAGACATGCAGCCAGGAACAAGGACCGGACAAAATACACCACCAGGCACCCAGCACCGACAAGAGATCCAGGACGGGAAACAAGCAAGACGGTGGGGGACCACGAGGAACCTGACCCACGCTCCAGCACAGCAGCGTCCGCACCAGCCCTGAGCCAGCAAAGGCACAACCTAGGAAACAGAGCCAAGGCAGCGAAGCCCGCAACCCCAAGGCAAGGCATGACAGAGACCGCCAAGGCTGAAATGACGAGCGAGGGCCACCCTAGAGGCAGCCACCCGCAGGAGGAGAGATAACCCACGGCAAAGGGCCCAGCACCTCCCGCTGGGACCAGAACCAGAAACCGCAGACGGCACATACCCCTGACCTGCAGGGAGTCCACGAATGAACCCCCACCGCATGCAACAGCCTGCGCAAACTTGGCGTATTCGAGTAAGTGTCCAACAGGCATTCAACACCAGTTCCATGCCTACTGAAACGTCTGAATTAGGACAGCACCCCTGCAACCATCGCAGGGGGGAGTGAGGGCATGCAAGGAGGCTTACGGACCACCCGGATGACCGCGGTGCTCGGAAGCATGGGACTGGAGCCCAGGAACAGAACCCGGGATCGCAAACCCCAACAGCTGCAAACAGGAGCGGGCACCCCAAAAGACCCCGAAGGAGCAGACAGCAGAACCAGGTGCATCACCCGTAGGGCCGCCAGGACGCCACCCCACCCGCAGCGACAACATCCCACAGGACACACCGCAACAGCACATGACAGACCCCAACAGGAAACACCGGCCAACGCAACAGAGCGGCAGGCAGAGCACAAGCCACGAAGGTCGGGACGCAGAGGCACAGGCAGCGGCAGCACAGAACAGCACAGAAACAGCACAAATGAAATGGCCGGCGCTGTAGACACTCCGGAAGAAGGGCCCCATAGCGTCCCATAGCAGATGCCCGTCAAGGGCACGCAAGGCAGCGTGTATTGCCAGGGCCCAAGGAGACGGAAGCCCCAACAAGGAGGAAGGCAAAGCGCCCCTGCGCAAAGAAAGTCGAAGGGAAACCTGCAAATCCTCGCCAGAAAGAAGGAAAAGCCGCCAAGCGGGACTCACCCGGGCGGGGGCCAACACCAGCGCCAAGGCCCCCCCCTCCAACCTCCAGCAGGACACCAGGAGAACGAGGAGGAACATCGTAAGCTAGGCACGTCTCACCCGGCCAGGCTCGGGAAGAAGCACCCGCGAACCGGAAGGAAACAGGAGCACACGTCCCAGCCGCAAAGAGCCGGGCGGCCAAGCAGGATTCCGGCAGGAACAGAGACTGACTCCCAGCAAGCCCGGCAGGCCAAGAGACAGTCCAGGAAACCCCGCGTCCGCACAGCCAGGCAGCCGGGCGGGGGGAGGAGAAGAGAAGACCGCCACTCCAGCCCAGCAGGAGCAGCACCAGCACATCACATACAGTCTGTCGACAGACAGAAAAAAGAACAGGCGGGATGCTGGGTAAGTACTGCTTATGTACTCCCGGTGGGAGGGGCAGTATTAGGGTCCCAGCATTCCTTTTGTTTTTTTCTGTCGGGAGATGGTCATCTCCACTTGTTATGAATGGGACGAGGACATAAGGGACCTGGGGGTAAAGCTGCAGTAGACACATTTGACAGTGTTTTCTTTTTACATTTACTGTTTGATGAGACAAAACAATAAAGACTTAGGGTATTTTTTCTAATTTTTGTACCAGCAGGAACATTGAAATACCGGTCATGCTAGTATAAAACCGGCGACCCCAACATAGGAGGGACCCACTGCACCCCAATTATCGATCATCCCTCAATTACCCTTTTTCTCCAAGACCCTAAACAGTTAGCGTTCAATTGTCTCGTGTCCCATCTTTGGACACTGACCTCCCTCCATGCCAGTATCTGTGTCCTCCATCCCACCACGTCTACCCTTTCACAGGTGCCTAATTTTATCTCACAACGACCTGGTATACCAATGAATTAAGTGACAGAAAAGTGTAGCAGCGATGCAATACGAAATATCAGTGGTAATTAATATAATTGAAAATATAAAGAATCCAAAGCACATAACCATATTGAGGAGTCGAAGTCGAATGAAAATTATGCACGTATATATAAGTTGCAATGTACACATATGGTGGATGATGCTCCTGGGCTCTCACAGAGGCACAGCTTTTCCTGCCTCAGCGCCTTCACATAATTCCACAGTGTTGATGCTCCCCAAGTACATTCAACAATTTATTTTGCAAAGTAGAAAGCCTGGGATACTGGTGGGAAGTTGGAGAGGAGGTCTCAGGATTTTCATTCCTTAGTTTTGCTTTTTACTCCAGTAAATGACTCCAGGGGGCCACATTACGTGCTTAATCGAGGCAATATATTATAAGGATGTTGCAAGTCACCTTGGAATTCCATGACTATAAAGAGGAATGAGTTCCTTTATAAGGTTATGGAACTCCGGGATGACTTGCAATATACTTATCATGTATGTCAGGAGTACTTTATTTCTTATAATACATGGTGTCAGAACCCTGTTCAGAATACCACTGTGCAAGCTGGAGTTACTGGACCTAACCTTGGGGGTAGAGGCCTTTCATTCCTGACATCTCAGGTCTCGACCGACTATGGATCCTGAGCAACTGGACCATGTACCACTTTAGCCTTACATATAAGTATCAAAACATTATCCCAGGGCCTCAGCCCTACTCTTTATGATTCTCTTCTCAGCCCCATATCCTCCCTGAGATATCTCCAGGCCCCTTCCCAGTCACCTCTTTTTGAAGCACAGAGCACCCTTTGAAGTGTACAAAGAGCCTGCCTCTCCCTCCCTCCACCAGCTCACAGGAATACAGCAATACACAAATTCCTTTTTTCCTCACGTTACTCAGCCCAGGGTCTATCAAAATGGAACTCAGAGTCTTCCATGTACTGTACTATTCAATGGCACACATACACTCAGCACATGCATATAGAATAAATGTGCTGCACAGCTGTACATCCTTTATGTATTGTACCATTCACAGGCACACCCATCACATGCATATAATATACACACACTGCACAGCACTATATAAACCCTATATTGCACCATTCACACACACACATACACCCAGCACATGTATACCACATACACACTGCGCAGCACTACAAACCAATGCAGACCAAGCTTGAGTTAAGCACCTAGAAGCAGAACTTTAAATGAGAGCGCCTTAAGGTCTCACTATAGTGGCATAGGTAAAAAGGACCTATGCATTCCTACTGATCACTACACCATATGCTGCCACCACGGCACTCTTGCTGCTCAACTCCTGGCAAAATAAGTATACAAAGCAGTGATGGATGAAATTCTTGAATTCATCTCAGCCCGTGGTAATTGCTCGGGCCACATCACAATCCATCATTATTTTGCACACCATGCCACCTCCGTTTGGACTCAGCTATGTGAAAATCAGTCTTCACCCTACTCCAATCAGAACAGTCCAGTCCGAACTGACAAGCAAGGTTGTTTCTCAACCAGAACACAAGCAACCCAGGGCTGGTTTCGCCATAGTTATGGGCTCACCAGCCGGGTACAGCTTGGCTCCAGTCACACAGTGTTCCTGCGACCCACATTGAAACTGGTTCTGGATTGCTTGCATCACGGTTCAGGGAGGAAACATTTACATATGACTGGGTCCAAACTGAGGTGGCATGATGTGAAAAATAGCAATTGATTGGGTCGTGGTCCCAGTGATTGCCAGTGGCTGAGACTAATTCAAGCATGCCATCCATCACTGTTTGTACACTTATCATTTTGTATTCAACTCCTGTTAAAGGCAGTAGCTTTTCAACATTGTGAGGGTAGCACTTTGTGCGCCCCTCATGTTCCAAAAAGTACACAATCCAGACATGTCATGGCGCACACACATGCTCCTTGTTCCCCCATGACAACAACATTGTGTATCCAGACATTAGTACAATTAGAGTACTCAGGGAAGGGTCCACGTCCATCACCATGCAAAGCACGTGGTCACACATAACCTTTCCTACAAACCACTTAAATTCTTGGTGCGTAGCTCTTTCACATGAAAGAGAGAGCACGTTTGAAAACATAAAAAATAAAAATAAAATCTGTAGTTCAAAATTAAACACTTAAAGAAAGGCACAGTAGCTCGAATGTGTAGAAAGAAGCAGAAAAATTCTATATTTTACGAAACTTACCTTACAAGTGCAAGAAATAAGCATGTTGCCAAAAAAATCTCCTTTCTGCTTGTCACCGCACATCCAGAAAAACAGAGCAGAAGAAAGAAATGTCACATTTTTACATCGATTTCACTTATGCTCTATGACCTGACCTACCTTTCCCCTCTGCTGCTGGCTCTTAGGCCTTAGAACATAAATGTAATAAGTCATTGCAGTTGAGAGGCCACCTCCTTTCTTTATCCTAGGCGACTGGATGGTCTGAAAGTTCCATCTGGAACTGTTAAAACTTTTTCAGATTTTATACAGAAATTAGAGACAGGTTTCTATAAAGGGGCTGTAGAATCCCATGTGTTATATAATGGTTATAACATTCTGTCACTTCAGTGCAGCATGGGGCCTGCAGCGGCATTGATAGAATGCAATTCCGTTTACCATTTAGGTTTTATTAAAAGGTCGGTAGCGGGTTTTGATTCTATTGGGGCACAGAGACAAAGCTCTGCATCATGGGGCGTTCAGATGACAGAGGTGCACAGCAGTCACTACCCTGAAACATTGGACGGCTACATCTTCCAGCCCCAAACTGTAACCCCTTGCCCCCTCTCAAGTCATCTTTATTGAAATGTGCAGAGGGCTCCAGCCAATCTCCCCACAACATCCAGAAAGGACTTGAAATGATGGCTGGTGTTTCAGTGCGATCTATCTCTACACACCTAAATAATTCTCATAAAGTGGATTTTAAATGGAACTCTAATGAATGGCCATGGTTCTACTTGTAAAAAACAGTGACGTTAATGTCACACCCATTAGGCTTCTATGACGTCTACATTTTTGAGACCAAATTAAATTGTTGCCCTGGAATGTGCCAGGATGGATAGATTGTTAGCCAACCCAGCGGCTCTTGACTTTGTGTCATGGTATTACATGATTTGGATCCAGGATTTTAGTTTCATTCAGGAAGGCAAGATGTATTGAATATTTGTGCACATTGAAAAACTACACGAAGACTTATAAATAGGCACTGTGACAGGTATAAGGTCTTGTTTCTTTGCCCAGGAGGATGTGGCCAAGTTAAACGAAATAGCACCCACAGATGGTGCGCTAGGTCCAAATGGCATTACCAACGCTCTCTTTAAAGTTGACCCTTCTTTCTTGACAGCATTGTTATTCCCTTAACCTAAAGCTGGATATAAAGCAAGCTTGGCAGGGCTCCATATTGGAACCAATACCTAAGAGAGTTGACATTGGACTTACAACAAACTACCACATGACTGCCTAGATTAATAATATTAAAGGAACATTTTTAGCTAAACTTCTATTGAAAGATCTTGAAAGATGGAAAATTATTAAAACATAATCACACTACATACGGGTATCAGGCCAAACTGTGATAGAATGGGCACTGCTTTGGCCTTACAGCAACTGGTCCTTCATGCAGTTGATATTAAAAAAAGCTGTTTCATCAATTACAGTTTGCCCCAGAAGCAGTTGATAGGTCCTTACTATGGTCTAAGCTCAGAAACTGGGCAATTCCAGCCAGACTCCCTCTTGAACTCATTTATTGATTGCATACCAATATATGTGTCAGGCATAAATTAACTCAAAGCTCCAATGTATCAAAGAAGATCATAACACAGATATCTGAAACAGGGCTGTGCTTTGGCGCCTCTGCTTTTCAATCTCCAAATTCCACATTTCTTGTCAGTTCAAATCCAAAAATTCTAAAATTAAACCATTTCCCATAAAATACAATCATTGGCATATAATATCAAGTTAAAAACAATGAAAATAGAATATTGACAATATTCAAATCAGCAGTATCCTTCTAATTCTAACTCTAATTTCGGGCTTACAGGTGAAGGGGTTTACAAAAATTACCTTTCTATTACAGAATCTAAGAGCTAATAGAGCCTAAAATCTTCTGGCGCATCAACTATGCGGACATAGTAAATTTGGGCACTGTAAAGACCGTGACCGTCCAAGTGATGATTTTACATATCCTCGATCAATTAATAGATCTATCAGACACAAAGCCCGACAAATTGGAGTAATCCACTTAAGCCTTGATCTGGAGTATGCCCTGCAAAACAATAAAAAGGGCTCCTCTGACTCTTCCGAGAAATGACAGCCGAGCAGAGGTTAGACTTGTCCGAAGACAAGGCCCACCGTGAGGAGTAAGTAGCCAGTGGGAGGATGCCATAACAAAGCTGCGGGTAAAATGAACATGCCCAGGGCAGCCTAATGTAATCCAGGATATGCTCAAATTCAAATACATCTTTGTGCTTAAAATGTATTTGGTTTTGCTATCGGTAGAGTTTGAAGACTTGGTAAGTGCATTAAAATATGTCCAGTATGCCCGCTTGATGACACCTTTAACATTGCTATTGAAAGCTGAAGGGGCACTCCATAGTCTACCCTGCCCTAGGCTATTAAAGTTCTGTTTGATGTAGAGCAACCAAGGGATTTTATATGAATATTTTAAGGCAAGGAACTCACTTAGGGCTTCTCTATATGGCTTTAAAGCCTCTGTTGACCATACCCAAAGCCAGTGCATTAAAGTTGACAATCCCGCCTCTTCTATAACGGTCTTGAGGGTGAGGTCTAATCCGAGCGGCAGGAGTGGAATCCCATGCTGCAGGCAGGCAAATCCCCTATAAAGTTATAATTTGCCCACACCAAAAAGCAAGCAGTATCTATGACCCCACAGCTCAGTGCCATACACAACGGTGTTCTTGACCTGGGCATTATAAATCTGTATCACAGGGCAGATCAGATAGGATGGGGCTTGTTTGGCAACCCTTAAGATGGCAAATGCTCTATGGTTGATAAGTGCACAGCTATTTTGGATTTGGGGTCCCCAGGATTCCTTATCCGACATTCTGATTCCAAATAGTCAAATTTCGATACTATCTCAAGAGGCACACCACCTAATCTAATAGTACTACTCAGTCTTTTAGAATAAACCATGAATTTAATCTTTAGAGCATTTATCTCCAACCCATATGTCACAAAAAAATAGGAACCTATCCATAAACATCTAAAGGCCCAGGCCTGTTGTAGGAAAACGGCACAGTGTGGTCGACGAAAAACCAAAGCCGGACACTTTTTGCAAGCCAGAGATGATGAGTTATTAACACAATTTTGTGGGTAATCTATTCTTTTGTTTACAAATATGAGAAAAAGAGTCGGGCCAAAACACAACCTTTTGTCATTATTGTGTTTTTCCATCCGTTACTGAATGATCTCTAGACTTTTTCGTTTCAATTTTGCTCAGGTTACTTATGTGCTTTACAATCATAACTCTATCACGAATTTCTAATGTTATAATGTTCGGCCACCTTCTCGCATGCGTTTTGGGATTTTCTGCATTATCCATCACCAGTCGTTTTTCAGCCCACTATCTCTACCTTTTCTGTCTTTTCACCATAATTTTTCTTGCACTCTCCGTAGTCATTTGGCACACGCAATTTTATTTACTAGTGCAGCAGTTATCCAGCATGCTACACATTCGTATAAACACGCAATTCGCTTTCGCTAAGGAGCATTCCAGTTTAGTTTTCTTTATTCCTCAAAGTTGAATTTAGTTTTACAGTGATTTAGCGTCACCGGGTCCATATTAAGAGCACCTTTCACCGTCCTTTGCCTGCTCATATATATTTTGGATTCGCCATAGCCACTTTATCCACTGAAAGTGCCTCGTCCAGCTCTACAGTCCAGGTGCACCTTGTTTAAAATTCTGTTCTTGAGGCATTGTATCACCCGTTTCATATCAAGAGCATCTCACACCTTGGACCCACGTTCTTTCAGCCTTTGCAGTATAATGTTTTATATTTTTTGCTTTTTTCACTCATCTTCATTTTCTGTTATTTCTTTGTGCCCTTCCCAGCCCTGAAGAGTCACTTCTTTACACAGTGTGACGAAACACGTGTCGGCTGAATATTTGCGTGCTTTGTATTGGTCAGACATTGACACACATAAAGTTTTCTTTTCTCAAAAATTCTGCTGATGTCGACCTTCTATGTTCATAATCAATCAAATTCATATACTTACTCATTCCTCTGACAGATGCTACTAATAAGCTTTATCCTGATTGTGTGCGCAGGACTTTGTCTTTCAAAACACAACTTTGGCGAATACCTTTTGCTACGTCAATACCCATGTGATCCCCACTGGATCCTAGCATAGTTCTCCTTGTGCAAGCACATAATTGTGTTCCACAAAGTGACACGGAGGTTCATATCAGCTAGGACCTTCCATACTCTTGCCCTTAGGACAACATCAAATGATGCTCGCAAACTGTTAGACCTGGCCCTTTTAACAGGTTTATCCCCAAGCATTTTACCTTTTTTCTCCTATTTTTCGCTGGCTATAGAATTCTGGGCACTTTACAGCTGCTGTACAATGCTAAAGTGCATATGCTCGCTGTGTAAATTGTGATTATGATTGATCATACACTATTGGCATGTTTGATTTACTGGTCAGTCCCTAGTAAAGTGCACTAAGGGCCTGTAAATCAATTCTACTAGTGGGCTTGCATCACTGATTCTGTCAGCAACAGGAGTAGCCCTGTAAATGTGTCTCAGACCTGCAACTGCAGTGTCTGCGCACGCAGTTTAAAAGTGCCATCTCAACCTGACAAGTGCACCCACTTGCCAGGCCTAAACCTTCCCTTTCCTTACATGTAAGGTACCCTTAAGGTAGGACTAAGGTACCCCCTTTTTAGAAAGTGCAATTTATGTGAAAGCTAAGACATGTACTGGTGCGTGTGACATGTCCTGATAGTGACATACTGTGTATTTCATCTTTCACTACTAATAGGCTGTCTG
Organism: Triturus cristatus; assembly: GCF_964204655.1. NCBI lineage: Eukaryota > Metazoa > Chordata > Amphibia > Caudata > Salamandridae > Triturus > Triturus cristatus. The sequence continues at coordinate 707,094,625 of NC_140590.1, forward strand.
TCCCATAGGCTTATTACTGGGGCTGCACTGAAACCTTTTTTACACGTGAAACTGTTCATAGGGACAAGATAGAGAAATGGAGTTTAGATTCTCTGAACTCAGAATGTAATAACACACCTTTTAGTGAAGGTGATTTTTAAAATTGTGTGTTTGAAAATGCCACGTTTAGAAAGTGCAAAAAGAACTATTGATGGACAGAATGCAGAACAATGTCATACATTCACCCCAGTACAGAGATCTGGGCCTAAATCCATTGTTTTTTTGCTCACCATGCCATTCCAGTTTGGACCCAGCCATATGCAAATCAGTATTGACCCTGTGCCCAATGGGAACAGTCCAGCCCGAACTGCCATGCCAGGTCCTCCCTGGACTGGAAACAAGCATCCTAGGACCGGTTTCGGGGTTTCACCCCTCTTCAGCCAGGATAGCTTGATCCTGGCTGAAGAGGGGTGAAATCCCGAAACCAGTCCTAGGATGCTTGTTTCCGGTCCAGGGAGGACCTGGCTTGGCAGTTCGGGCTGGACTGTTCCCATGAGGCACAGGGTCAAGACTGATTTGCATATGGCCAGGTTTAAACTGGTGTGGCATGGTGAGCAAAAGAATGATGGGTTTAACCCAAACCTCTTGACTGGGGGTGAATGTTTTGATTTGTTCTGCATTCCGTCCATCAATTGTGTGTCTTTTGCTTTCTCGAACCTAAGTGCGCCAGGTATGCCCAGACGTGGGTCCTGGGCTCACTGTGCCACTGGAATCAATCTATCCTGACTGAAGAGGGGTGAAACCCCGAAACCGGTCCTAGGATGATTGTTTCCGGTCCAGGGAGGTCCTGGCTTGGCAGTTCAGGCTGGACTGTTCCCATGAGGTACAGGGGCAAGATGATTTGCATATGGCCAGGTCTAAACTGGGGTGGCATGGTGAGCAAAAGAATGATGGGTTTAACCCAGATCTCTTCACTGGGGGTGAATGTTTTGATTTGTTCTGCATTCGGTCCATCAATTGTGTGTCTTATGCTTTCTCGCCCTAAGTGCGCCAGGTATGCCCAGACGTGGGTCCTGGGCTCACTGTGCCACTGGAATCAAGCTATCCTGGCTGAAGAGGGGTGAATCCCCGAAACCGGTCCTAGGATGCTTGTTTCCGGTCCAGGGAGGGCCTGGCTTGGCAGTTCGGGCTGCACTGTTCCCATGAGGCACAGGGTCAAGACTGATTTGCATATGGCCAGGTCTAAACTGGGGTGGCATGGTGAGCGAAAGAATTATGGATTTAACCCAGATCTCTTGACTGGGGGTGAATGTTTTGATTTGTTCTGCATTCCGTCCATCAATTGTGTGTCTTTTATTTTTAGAAAGTGGGCATTTTCTTGCTTTACCATTTTGTGTGCCTCTGACTGTTTGTGTATTCAGCGTCTGGTTTTGGAGTGACAGGAGCTGGGGATGTGCATTCACTCTAGACAGTCACAATGGGGGTGGAGGTGTGTCCTGCCTTGCCTGGGTGACTCATTGCTGGGCTAAATAGACATGGTCTGCATTTAGAGTGGTGAGAGGAGTGTTGCTAGCACCTGAATAAGCTGTTTCTCATTTTCACAATGCTGTCTCTGCCCCATGTGGTCATGCTGCACCAGGGAGGACAGGACTGGGTTGGACTGAGTTCAGAGACCCTTGCCACAAAGAGAACAATGAAAAAATCCCACAACTTTAGATTACTTCAAGACACAAGCAGGCCCTGCCAAGAAGAAGAGTGGAAGGACTGTGTGAGGAGCACTGCCTTTTCTGTGTGAGGGGTGGGCTGGCCTGCAGTTACTGCTTCTGTCTGTGGTGAAGAAAAAGGACTGACTCTTTTTGCCCTGCTGTGTATCCTGCTTGTGAAGAAAAATCTCCAAGGGCTTGTGTGTGCTGGCCTCCTGTTGGTATATCTTAGGGAGGTAAAATATTTCAAGAAAGATCCTTGCTGGATCTTAAAGTGTCCATCGTGGGAGGAGTGCTGGAGAAACTGTGAGGAGTGCTGCCCCTGACTTGTGTGGTTTAGGATGGCTTTTAGTTGCTGCTTCTGTCTGGGACAGAGAAAGGACTGGACTGCTGTTTCACCCACGTTTTTAACCTTAAAAGTGAAAGCACATGAGGAGCGCTCTTTGTGGCCATCCAGTGCATGTTTCTCATCAGGAAGCCAGCAGGAAGCGAGTGGTGAGAGATCTATTGATGTCCTGATGAGAGCCTTGGCGAGGGGCAGAGGGCAGAGTGATTTATAGTCTATGCATTATTAAGACAATTGCCTGATGGCAAAGTGATTAATGTGATTGTGGTCTATGTGTTTTAGATATAATACAAAGGATATTTTTATATAACCTTGTGTGGAGTCTCTTTTGTGTTGTATGTTGGGTGTCACTGGTGTGTTTGTGTGTGTGTGTGTGTTGCGCAAAGCTTTACCCATTGCATCTGGGATACAACCAGAAACCCTATTTTTAATACAAACCAATGAAGCGACGAAGAGTGAGCCACCTCTAACATCTACAGTCTTCCTTTTAATCATAAGGAGCCTAAAGCCCTGGTCAGTAGTTCCCATTTATGCCCCAGATCCTGCCTGTAGATGGGAGATGACATTCTTCTCCTCTATCCAAGATGTTAAGTGGCCCAGAACGTGCTTGCACACCATTTTGTGCAGGTTGTCTAACAGGCCAAAAGGATGGTAGATACTCTGGTGATTACGACACCCTTTTTTATGGGTTGTCACAATTTTGGCGCCTTTCACATAGATGAAATGGGTGCATCTACAGCTATTGTACTGGAAACAATGTGAAATTGTCACACAGATAGAGAGGTGAGAGTAAAACGTATCTGAAGGAATTTTATCTAGGGGTTTTCCCTTGCCTTTGGGTGCAAATTTCATTCAAAGTTTCTTCCAGGGAAAAGCTGAGTGGTGGGCTCACAAGGCGGGGAACTGCTGTATGTCCCTCAGGAAGGAGTGGCCGGCTGTTGGACGGCTGAATGGGATTGTTGTGCAGAAGTTTAACATTTTCTTCCCCTTCACTTGGCTTAGTTGTAGATTTGGGCTGTTTAACCTGCCCTTTAGCTCCTTGGCTCACTATCTGCCTGAATGTTTTTTAGTCCTTCTTAAATAAGGCCTCTAGAAGATCTCCCCAGATTGATTGTTCCCAGGTTGCTTTGGCAAATTTGATGGACTTCCCTTTATGTTGCTCTAGATTCCCTGATAGCTGCCCTGTTTCCTAGACTTTAGGATATTCCCCAAATTACTCCTGGCCTCCCTGCAGGTAGCTGAGAACCACTCCTGGCATTTTGAATTCTTGATGGCTTGTTTAAAACCCTTCATAATCTTTGAGGTCCAAAAATTGGTGGCTATTTTCTTTAAGTATGGAATCTGGGGAATCCCAGTTCTTGAGCATCTTTCCCATGTGGGTGGCCACTTTATCATAAATGCTCAGCATAGTTCCCCAGATGCGGAGATCTAAGAGGATATAGTCTATAGAGCTGGCGTATTTGCCTCCATGAAATGTTGGAACAGGTCTTAGGTCCGAAACGGAATGACCATTGCAAGCATGTGATCCATGAGTAAGAGTGAGGTTCACCATTTGCTGAGTGGCCCAAGACAAATTGCTCCTAGAGGCAGACGTCAGCTCGGGAACATGCCATACCACATCCTCCTCTGCACATAGATCTTGTGAAATATGATTGGGCTCGAAGGTTAGATTTAAATACCCCGCAATGATGTCATTGCAATTACAGATATTGATTTGAGGGATAGGAGTCTTAGTAGGTGTAGATTGTATTATGACAAGCCCATGCAGATAAGGGGAGTGCAGTGACAACTCTGTGATAAAACACTTCAATTAAATGTTCACCCATATTAATAAACGCACTGAGGGTGTCCCAGCAGATGAACTAATTGCAGGAATGAAAACCCTTTTGTAGCCATTCCTATAAACATTTCCCATGAACTTCCTCCATTCAGTGCCCTTAAGCTTTGTCTTACTTCCTGTCACATTCCAACTTAGCACTGATGATGACATGTGCTGAGTAACATAATATTCCGGTAGTGATGGTGAAGCAGAAGAGGAAATCAAAGTGATAGGTACAATAATATCAGGAAAAACACCTGCAGACCTTTAGATGTTTCATGCGAAGGGAAGGATAGCCCTAGTCTGGGAGACAGCAGGAGAAACTCTCGCAGATTCGAGTCTAGCTGTATCTGGGGCCAAGTCACATATGGTGGGGATAAAAATATTTGATAATCCTGCTCTAGATGCCAACCGCCTGTCAGGTCCGTTAGCGCTTGTGGCCAGTATGCTTTGTGCATGAGCGCTTTTACAAGCGGCGGGGTCGGCCTGACCATTAAAGGCCAGGTAGTATCTGTTGTTATATTCTTGTATATAAAGGACTAAATCCACTCTGTTAGCAAAAGGGAAATTATCTGTGTCCCTTTAATTATGACAAACCTGAAGGGGGGTGGATCCTAGGATAAACTTTCTGCCATCAAGAGACAGTCAGTTATTCTCGTTTAGGCATGCATGGGGTGCGAAGCGATTGGCAGTGGAAATAAAGAACTGGGATGGGATAGGGTTCTTGCTATGAGAACTATTCTAGCGTGTTTACTGGAGATGGCGCTAGAAATAGCCTAAGGTTGATAGTTTTATGCTGTATAACACAAGAGAGTTAGATGTTTACTTGCCATACATCCTCCACACATAAAACATAACTCACAACAGGTACAACAAGACCTGTATTACTATATTCATTTCTGGAATAACAGAACCATGTTTACAAAAAGACCAAAATCAAAAACAGAAATGTTTTGGATGGAAAGGCTCACCCACTCTTTTGTGGCATGCTTCATCATCAGCCAGTCTGACCCACCATGTTAAGATGATACTAACATGGTGGTCTCACCCTCAATGGGGAGCGAGATAAGAATAATATTTTTCGGGTCCTAAACGGGTTCCAGATCTTTGTCTGAAACAACCCCAGTGTAAGCCAGGGTATTTCCTTTATTCTTGGGTATCCTCGGCTGGTTTAAAAAAGAAACATGAGGATGCCACCGAGAACCTATGTCTCGAGCATCAGATCATTTTATCCTTGTCAACAAAAAAATTATTTGTATTGATGTGATTTGTACATGTGAGTATAATTTTCATTTATGGTCAAACAGGGCAGCCAAGCAAGATCACCTGCACGCCACACAACTGAATATCAAAGGTGCATGCACTAGAGCCCAAAGAGGTGCAAGGCGTGCCTGCATGAAAGAAGAGTGCACACTCCAAGCCTTGGTGCAATGGCTTGGGTGACATGCAACATGTAGGAACAGAAAGTATCATAAATAAACAGTAAATGTAAATGTGTGTGTACTTGTAAAGCGCACTATCACTCCTGTCGGAGTATCCTGGCGCTGAAGACCGCTGGGGAACCCGTCCTGGTTTTCCCTGTGAGATGGTCCCTTACTGGGTATCTCCAAGGTGAAACCAGGCATCCCCGGCGTCTGTGGGGGGCCGTTGTAGAGATGAGGCAAGCTTAATGCCCAGAGTTGCCGAGTGTGTTCCTGGTTAGAGTAGGTACCGAGGCGAGAATTATCGAGTCCGTTTTGACCCTGGTCCACAACCCTGCCGCGTCGGGAATTGAACCCTGGTCCCTGGCCGATTCTCTACTTACGGGTCTGCCGCCTCTAACCAGTGAGCCACACCTCTCCACTAATGATCTGTGTCTTATCTTGTAAATGGTATCTAGGTGCATGAGGGGTAATTATCAAGGTTCACAGAGTTGGACAATACTGATATCTGGTGTCATGCAGTGGGTAACCCTCAGGTTCAGCTTCTAAGCACGAGAAGTAGTTGGCATTCAGCTTTCCCGTGCTGGAGTACAGCGGCACAGGCTTCAAGGGTTGGGGCAGATTTACAATAACTGGCGCATCCCTGCATATCGGCAGGGATGCGCCAGTTATTGTGCGTCACGGCTCCGCCACCATGGATGCGCCGCATTTACAATGCGGCGCACCATGGGGCAAAGATGGACAGATGCGTGACGCATCTGTTGCCGTAAAGGCGGCGATTTGCTGGAGTTGCGTCGCAAGCGCGACCTAGCTCCAGCAAGGCTTGGGGGTGCCCTACCTTTAAAATTCTGCATCAGTCCTTACGCCTGCTTCAAGCAGGCACAGGGTTTTGACGCAGCATGGCCTTGAAAGTGGCTGAGTGAAATCTTGTAGATTTCACTCAGTCACATTTAGGAGGCGCTTCTGCGCTGGAACGCCCCCCCTGTGCCAGAACGCCTACATGTGGCGCAGGGCTTTACAACGTGGCGCATCTCCCAAATGCGTCACGTTGTAAGTACCCCGCACCATGGCGCTGGCTTTGCGCTGCCGCTGCGTCACAAAAGTGACGCAACGGCGGTGTAAAAGAGACGCAAGGGCCTTGTAAATCTGCCCCTTGGTGTCCAACCTCAGACGGGTGGAGGATGCCGGCCTGGATATCTTGCATGGCATAACTTCGCCGCAGGCTGACACTGCTTGAACATGTTCTCTTTCTTCACAGCCAAGAAGCCCATCTCTCCGTACAGCGGGTACAACGGGCAGATGCGGTCTAGCGTGTACCAACCTACCGAGATGGCACTCATGAACAAAGGCCCGGTAAGAAACTGTATTTTTGGCTTCTTCAATGTTGAAAATTTTCATCACCACAAATAATTCTGACCAATTATTAGGTGCAAACCACAATTTGATTTGACATTTGAGTTGTAGTTGTTATCATTGCCTCTCTTCATAGTATTCATTACATTGATCAGGAAAAGATGAACTGACCCCATTGCTTCTTAAACCTATAGTCTAAAAGCTGCATACAGGTCTCTTCAGTAAGTACCTCATGTTTTGAGCTATTGCACTGACATAATAACTGTAAAAACCTTAAAAGGGGGCAATAATATCAGGGTGTATGTCACTCGAAAAAGGCCTGCCCACGTTTGATATGAATGTGCTGGTTGCAGCCTGCATTGGCACACAGGGTCTACAAACAAATGAGTGGCGCAGGGTGCCCACTGCGATTACTGGTAGATTGAAATCATTCAGACATTGCCATCTACTGCTTTCAAGCTTCCAGGGCGGTCTGGGTGGGCCCATGCTTGGACGCTGCTCCCTGTGCCAGAGGGATCCGAGCCGGAGCTTAGCAATGTGGCACAATAGCGCTAAAATGTCTGCAGGGTTGTTGGCAGTTCTCATCTAGGGGTGCATGGCTTGACGCTCAGGCTGGACTGTTGGCTGGACTGTTACTTTTTTGGGGAGGGCCAAGAATTATTTGCATATTTCTGATCGCTGCCTCCAGTTTATGTTAAAAAAAAGATAGACTGGTGTTCGCCCAGGATAATTACCAGAGGGTCACCCTGATTCAAGCATTTGCATTCGTCACTCATGATAAAGAGTCCCCAATCTTATTTGTTAAATAGCCTTCTGCCTTTTTATGATATAGGATGTATAAAGGGTATGAAGAAAAAAGGAACACGGTTTTACTTTACTCTTTCAATGGCACCTTACCTTCTCCTCGTTGCATAGGTAGGTAAAGAGCAAGGCTCAGTAGACAGGGAGGAAAGCACGGCGTGACAGTGACGCACCTGCGCTTGCCCCGGGACTATGTCACTCATTCAGCAGGTATTTCTGCGGCATGGGTCAAGCTCAGAGCTCCTAAGCTGGGCAGACACTGTCTATATTTTTCTCATGCTTTTAGAGACTCTCTCTACCCTGCGGCCATGGCTTAGCCAGTGACATGTAAGGAGAACTGGGCTGGAGCAAGCCATGGTTCAGGCCCAGGGGGAAATACCTCAACAAAAATTCAGTTGACATTTAGTTCAAATTTTAACTGAGCTCTTAACTGAATTTATATTTTTCAAATGTGGTTAATACTCCAGTCACGAGTGGAATGAACTACTCTGATCATTGCGAACATTGCGCGCGTCCAACCTCGGTCACTGTCACGTGGTTCGCCAGCAAGCCGGTTTAAATTAAGTCCCTACTCACAACAGTATGGAACTAAAAGATTACCTTTACCCTGAGATAATTCCGGAAATTACCTGTGTAAACGTCGAATTAACGTTTTCATGAAGGGTGACTTTTTATTTTACCTTTAAGGCACTGTCCACGCCATGTCTAGTCCCAGCCCACCTAATGTGGCATCACCCACTTCAACTCATTTACTAGTCTGATGTGAAAGAAATAACAATGATTAATGATTAGTTTTGTGTCTGGATTGACATGTTGATACATTCCAAGCTAGAGTCTAAAGGTATTTAGGGCCCCAAAAATGAGTACCCTTGTTGAACACTAGCAAACACCAGCAGAAGTTAAGCACTGAGATGGTCCTTGTGCCGGGGACCATTATCCTGGCAAAGAGCGTTAGCATCCTCTGTTTTCCTATGCCGATGGCTAAACAACTGAAAGGAAATAAGGATTAAGGGTGTGGGAGTGGAATGAGGCCACCAGAGCGGGTAGTGCAGCAAATCTGTTCATAATGTGTGCTCCACTGTGGCTGCCACATGGCCACAACATACATAGTTGAGGCCCTATCACCGTGCACAACCTTGCCCCTCATCATCCCAGTCTCATCCGCTAGTCATTTCAACCTCATCTTCTTTTTACCTCAAGTTCACTTAAACCTCACCTCACTCTCAAAGTTACCTTAGCTTCCCTTGTACCTCACTCATCCTCAACTTACCTTCCCTCACCCCAAAACCTCACCTCAACTACATCCCCTCTTCACATCACTCTCACTTCATTCACTTCAACTAAACTTTAACCTCACCTGTATCCCAACCTTAAAATCAGCCTCAACTCAGCATCACCTCAATTCAATTTTCAGCCTTACTGCTTCTAGCCTCACCCTCACCTCAAATTCATACAACTTAAACCTCATCTCAGTCTTTCACACTATCAATCTCCTCTCATTTTCCGCCTTCTCATTTCTATCTCCCTTCAGTAACAACCTCGCCTGAATATCAGCTCCCGCCTATCTCACCTCAGCTCTACGCCTTTCTTACCTCATCTATAAAGTTATTTAAATTCAACTGTAGATCGGCCATACCCGATGTTCCCTCAACCTCACCTCAATCCAACCTCATCCTTAAGGCTACCCTTTTCAGAAGTCACCCTCTCCTCAACCTCTCCTGCCTCCCACAATTTGACTCCGACCAAAACTTCACCCCTTCCCACTGTAACCTCAAGCTCACCTCAACTTCAATTCTCCTGACACTCAGCTCAACATAGACCACCCTAACTAAGATTCAGAGAACAAGGGCCCACAAAAAGAGAGGACCCTCAGTAACAGAGACTAGGGACACAACATTTTGTCAGAATAAAAAAAGAAACACAGAAGACTTGAGACACAGGAGGAATTGGGGACACAGCAGGAAATCAGATTAAGCCTAACCAACAACAACCAACACTAGCAAGGAACTAAGAGCTATACATGAGATAGGCAAGACAGCTCATTCCCCAATCAAGGAAGAGAACAGGCCATCTAGTCAGTGTGATCCTCCCTATGTCATGTTTCAACTAAGGAGGACCCACGAAAATTAGGCATTTCAGAAGCTTTGGTGAGGATGGGGGTCAAAACTGTCGCATTATGTTTTTGAACCAAGAAGGAGCTCATAAGTAGGAAAGCGCGTACTCCATGAAAAAGGGAAATGGGACATTTGTCCCCACCTAGTGGTGATGCTGTTAGCTGCATTAGGAAGAAATAAATCAGGCTACCATTTTTATTATTAAAAACATGTGTGTTCGAGTGGGTTGCCAAAATGCTGGCCTCCCCCTTTGATAGTCCAGTGCATGTGTGATGAGACCAACAGACTCCGCCACCTTCACCACAGTGTGATCATTTACACACTCACTAACCCAGATCCTAGAAAAGGACAATAACTAAGAGGTTACTTTTCAAGCCTGATAACACTACTACTGATGTGCTTAGCAGAGGGCCATAAGACCCATGCATGACTCCACAGTGATGCTTCACACAGAGGCAACTCAAAGACCACATCGTCACCACACATTTTGACAGGCAGCTTGCAACACCCATTGTCTAAATGGAACACAAAGCTAGGAAAAACCCAATACCCGTCACCACACTACGTTTAATCAACTGGGGCAAGTATGGTCTACTGACAACTACCAATGAAAGAACTTCTGTTGGTAAGCCTACAGCCGCGAGTTCATACTCTGCAGTGAATAGCACCTAAAGGGCAAGTAACTGCAGAGAATACGTGCTATAAATGTAACTCTGTAGCTTACTCTTGATTTTATCTCACCCTCATTTTCACATTCTCATCTCAACCTTGGCCTCAAAAGACATTCCGAAAGAGCAGGATTTTCAAAACAAAACTCCATAAAAACCCACTTTAATGGGAGAATTCTTTCGCACACATATTTTGTGTGAACATTCTTCAACATGAAGATTTTTGGCAAGAAATGATGCCTTCACACACAGTTGTAAAGACCTTCAAACTGAGCATAATAAACCAGAGGTCTCCTGAACAGAATACTAATCTCCAAAGGTCGCCCTCTGGACAGGACACAGGACACCTGAGGTGACCTCCTAGAAGATGAATTGGCTCCAGAACTGACCACATTTCTTCCTGTGAGGCCTTCAGGATAGGACACAACACCCCAAAGGTATTCTTCAGAATTAGACAAATTATACTAGTCGTGACCTCCAGTGCTGAACTGAATATACTAGAGGACTTTAAACGTAGAAGCAATACCTCAGGTGAGGAAATGAGGACTGAACACAATACACCCAATGTGGCCTTCAGAACAGGGGGCAGTGTGGCATATGAGACCTCTAAACTTTATAGTAATACTTTACTCGAGTACCTCAGATGTGGACTTACCACTACTGTGTGCATTGCACAGTAGCAACATCCGCATTTCCTGTTAGTTTATTAGCTCTCCCACCACACGCCAAAGTTCCCATTGTTCTACCCCCGCCTTTCATTTTTTTTACCCATTTTGAAGTCATACACCATGAGTACTCAGAGATGCTCAAAAACAAGGGAAAGTTACACAGCTGATGCTGCCTCTGCTATAGCTGTTCTCTGTATGTGAGAGAATCGTGGACGACTGCTGGTGCTGCCTGGGCTGAACCTGTTTCTCTGTCTGGGAGAAGTTTGCACTGCTGCTGCCCATGCTGTATTTCTCCAAGATAATTGGCTGTGTCAGATCTTACTTTCCTATGCAACTCTTTATCTCAAAGATTCTCAGCAGTCTGCGATGCAGGTGCCTATCAACAGGAAATACCTCCAAATGATAAGCAAGCCATGATACAGCCAAGTGTTACCCTTTATTGTGTTTTTAGCATGGAGAGAGTGGGGTATCGATGTCAGCTAGCAGTTGTGAAGATGTGCAAAGAGGTAAACAACTCTGACCACGAAACAGTCACCCCGCATGTTGTTACAACGCGGTCGTTGCAACGGGCTTCAGAAAAAAGAGGCATATTCGTGCAAAGAAGCTATAACTGAGAGCATGTCAGCAATGTCACATTTTGTATCAGTTTTTGAACAAGGCTTTTTAACTAAAAATTTAAGTGGCATCGTTGATTGACTCTTTGGGACAAGGTTTGCAAGGTAATCTCTGCAAAGATGTAAAGTTATTTCCAGGCATTTTTGAATTATGTATCGTTGCCTTATGTCATAACACACAGTATTTCCCCATTTGTAGCTCCACATTCCTTACGCAATGGTATCATAAATTCATTTATATTGAATGCTTTAAAAAAAATATGACTTTTTTAGCTCCATATTTGCTCTTCGTAGCTCTGCGAAATGTTAGTGATTATCAGAGACAGACTAGACCAATAATTGGGATTTTCCAATTGTTCATATAGGAAACTCCCACAGTGGGAGTGTAAAGTTATTTATTAATATAGATCCAAAGTAGTGGGATAATACTTGCCTCCATGTCTTTAATAAAATTAGGACTTTTCTACATGAATATAACAAAAGATAGAAGAGAAACAGGTTTCCAATAAATGACCTTAAAGGTAGAATCTGAAGTCCACTTGGCTGCTCTCAGTATGTCAGAAAGTCTGACTCCAGATCAGCCGGCCTTAGAAACCATGGCTTCTCTGTAGGAGTAGTGACCTACGATAGACACATCGATTCCCTTCTGAGGCAAAACTTTCTTAACCCAATGGAGCAAGGGTTGCTGAAGAAACGAGAGAATGAGGTTTGATATTGGAAATGCGAAGTTCACCACTCGAGGTCCTGAGAGAAGCCGTCTGGATTCATATTCTTTTAAACTTCGAACTACACAAAGTATTGAAAAGCAGAATACTCCACTGCTGATAGTAGAGTCTTTGTGTTTTTTGCTTAGTCGAAAATCCAAAGCTTTTTGAAATGAAATCAATCAAAATAACATTATTAATTTCCCTGACATCAGCCCTAGCTAGATACAACTGTATAACAATATTAACTTCTCGTAAATGGGAATATCTGGGAGAAGAAGGAATACGAGTAGTTTGAAAATTAGACGATATTTCCCTATCGGCTTCCCTGCTATGAAATAATGATGCAGCAAAATTGCAGCTCCGTATGTATTCACTGTTCTATGAAATTTCCCTGGAGCTGCAAGGGACCCCAGCAGTGGTGTAAAGAAAGTTGAAGGGACCCCCCTGCAAGGTACACAGAGGGGCCCCGCGCCAGATTTAATCCGGAGCTCTCTGGCATGAGTACAGTGCTGAGGGGGCCCCTGCAGCTCGGGCCCCCCCGCACTGCGGGGGATATGAGGGCCTGTGTTACGCCCCTGGACCCCAGGTAGTTGTCTATGGTAGTGACATTTGTCGAAACAGGATCTGAACTTAATTTCACACACCAGCATATCCAAGACTTTCAGGCTGATTTGTAAACTCTAGAGGTTTCTGGTGCCCACTCTTTAGAGGTGAATGAATGTGTGAGTAGCTGAGGAAAGTCCAGGAAAAAGATCATCCAGCCCTGAAATCTTCCAGATGGAGATTGCCTGACATTATTAGGTTTTGTAGTTGGCTCTTAGGATTCATTAGTAGATGTGGTAAGTTGGGAAGGAGGAAAGGGATGTCTACTGACATTTGTAGAAGATTCTGAAGCCAGGTCGAGGGTGACCAAAAAGGAGGTATGAGTAGTAGAGTAATTGATTCCCTTCTGATTTTTGCTGGACAGAGAGACTTCAGTAGGAAAGGAAGAAACACACAAGGTAACCCTGGTTCCAAGGGTGAAGAGAAGAAACCCACGTAAGGTAGTGCCAGAGGATCTGGTCTCCAACTGAAGAACTGGGGAGGTTGTATGTTCAGTCTGGAGCCAAATATGTCTATTGAGGAATTGCCCCATGTGTCCTGAATTAGTTGAAATGCTGGGAAGTTTAATTGGCAATCGCTTCTGATGGGAGTACCATTCTGCCTCCAAACTAATATCTAACCAGGTAGATATTCTACACTGACCAAATTATGATATTGAAGGCAATATTCCAAAACTGTTTTGCTAAAATGCCAGACTAAGTGCCTCGTAAGTGAGTGATGTATTTGACTGCTGTGAGATTTTCCATTCTCAGTAGAACCATACGAGTGTGTTATTTGTGAAACATTGCATGACAACGAAGCCTGCAATTAGCTCTAAATAGTTGATTGATTTTCCGGGCCGCAGCACAAGCCGTAATAGGAAAATGGATGTTTCTAGGCACCTATATAGCAGTTGCATCATAATCTGGCAGGTGGGATGCGATGGTGGTCGGACACTCGTGCGACTGCTATCATAATGACCAGAGTCTTACATTTCTCTTTCATTGCTTTTGGTTATTTTGACATTTTTTTAAATTTGCCCTTATATTGACCACACCAATTAAATTCAAGGTCATCTTGATGATCTGAATCTATGTCAGAAGAATAAATTAGAACATAAGACTTATCATCAGATATGATAGGATAACCTCTTTTACACTTTTCAAAATCCCTTCAACAATTTCTTAAAAGAAAGCACTCACCGCTGACTTAACATAAGAGTTTTATGAATTGTTTCAAATTATCATTGAACTACTTTACACTCACATCCATATCATCCTGTCCCTGTCCTAATTCAGTCATTATTTTCAGCCAAATGTCTGTTTATACAGGCAGTCTCTTGATATTATCTGAAGCCAATCTTGTGCATCCACAAAATACAATTATTTGAAAGCTTCTGAAAGACGATAGGGCTTGTTTTATGAAGTGAGGTAAGGAGGGCCAGAGGCCGAGGCTAAAAAGAGAAATTGTGGCGAGATGGTAATAAAGAATGAACAAATGCCACATACCCCAACCCGCTATCGCACCTTCGAGAGCCTGCAGCCGAATAAGGAAAAGACGCACTCAACACAGGTGAGTGGTCATGCAATCATACGGCAGCTCTTCAGGGGCTCGAAAGGCTTTTTAGCAACTTGCCACGAACCCCAGGAGATGCCTGAGGCTATAATTTCAAATGACGGATAAGAAGAAACCTCTTAATAACAAATGGATCGTTAACCCTGGAATATTCCAAGGAATTAACAGTGCATATTACGTGCAAATGAAACGCATTAATCTTGGTAGTACTCTATGCTAAAAATGAAACAGTGTGGGTACTAGCATTGATCTACTGCTTTACCAAGCCAAAGCAGATAAAAGGAAAATGTAAATTGACTTAACTGACTGCCAGCAGCAAGAGAGAAGACGTTTGATCAACATATAAAGGACTAAAGCTGCACATGTGAAAGTACCAGTAGTATTAGAGCACCTGCCCATGCTGGGTGTTGTAAATTATACTCAGGAACACAGAGTGGTGAAGAAGTTCTCGTTTATTCATGTGGATCCTACAGCCTCTCACTGTGAGATGCCAACATTCTAAGAGGAGCGTCAGCTCCAACATTCTAAGGCTGGGCAAGCCCATAAGGCGAGGGAGAGGAGGGGGGGAAAGGGAAGAGGGAGACAGGACCAGATTACAACACATCTCCCTGCAAGGCAGAGAAAATTACACATGAATTAAAATTTTCAGATGAACGTACCCCATAGCCAAAAGGGCAGATGGGGGGAAATATATAAAAGTTACATTTTTCCGCAGACTAGAGCACCTGGAATAGTGTTCCCCCAAGTATAAGGTTGGATAGAGAAGTACATAAAATGCAATCCCACAACAGTTCCCCACACCTGAAGGCTATCTAACCCATGAGGATAGGGAGGATGGGACATGGGAAAATTAAGGTCCCATTTTGTAGTCAGATTGCCAACTTGGAGGTTTACGTACCCTTGCCACTTTGAGTTCCCCACTATTGGGCGTTTCAGGACTACGCTCTTTCTCATAAGTGGGTTTGGAACCAGTAGTGCTTGGACAACTAGCTATGTTGTCCATACTCCACGTGCCTCCGTCTTCCAGCACAACTGAATTGTTGTTAACCCGAGTTATCCTCAGTGGTTTGGAAAATGAGGAGATCTTGGATTTAGACAGGGACGGCCTCTTAACAACCACCCACTGGCCTTCACTCCACCTTTTTTGTGAAACTCCCCAACGACTGTCGTACCTGAGCTTGAACTCTTGTTGATGTTTGTGAGTTTTCTCCAACACAGCGTCTCTGTCCACCCACACAGGAGTTCCTCCATTTAGCCAGTTAGGAGTGAGTTTGGAACCCGGGTTCCTGCCTTTGAGAGAAACAAACGGTGACACTCCGGAGACAGCATTGGGCGATGTATGATATGACCACAGCATTTTCCTAATGGCTTCCTCCACCGGAACCTGGGAGCTCAATGCAAGTTGGATGGTGTCCTTTAACATCCTGTTCGCCCTTTCCACCAGTCCATTGGCTTTGGGACAGTAGAGTGGGGCCTTGATGTGTGAAATGGACAGCGTGGACATGAACTGCTTAATTTCCTCTGAAGCGAATTGAACTCCGTTGTCCGTTATTATGACACCTGGTATACCTTCCTTGGAAAAGGTGTCTCTCAAAAAATTCAATAGCGACGCGGTGGTGATGGAAGATACCATTCTCGTTACAATCCAATGAGAGTGGTAGTCTATAAGAACAAACATGAACCTATGAAATTGGTTCAGTAGGTTTAGGGGACCAATTATGTCCAATCCCAACTTTTCCCATGGTACGGTGGGGACCTCCACCGGGATTAACAGTGCTTTGCGGACAACTTTGGTTTTGTCACAACAACCGCAGGCTGCACAATTCTTTACTTGATCCTCCACTAGCGAGTCCATCCCGGGTAACCAATAGTGTTGCCTGATTTTGCTTTTCGTCATGCTCCTCCCTGGGTGGCCCTCATGGGCAATCTGTATTATTCTTTCATACATGTTCTTCGGAGGAATGATCTTACTTCCTCTGCAAATTTGGTTCTCAACAATAGATAATTCATCTTGCACCGGCCAAAAATGGCGCATAGACTCCGACACCTCCTGCTTGTTAACAGGCCAACCCTTTCTTATCAAATTCCTCAGTGTAGCAAAATCACTGTCATCTCTTATGGATTTCTCCCTCTCCTCCCAATTGATGGCTGGAATTTCAACCAACAGAATTGTCTCCTCCGGTGGGTTTTGCATCGGGTTCCCATTGGTCATTGGTAGTCTGGAGAGACAGTCCGCTACCCTATTCTCTCTTCCTGGGACGTATATCATGGTGTAGTTGAACCCTTGTAGACTCAGCACCCATTTAGATATACGTGGAGTGGTATTTTCCAAGCGGTTAGTGGAGAATAATGGTAGTAAGGGTTTGTGGTCCGTCCTCAACACAAACGGGATGCCCCATAAGAAATACTTAAAGTGGTTTATGGCCCAGTAGCATGCCAAAGCTTCTTTTTCTATTGTTGAGTAGTTCAGCTCGGCATCTCTCAAAGTTCTAGAAGCAAAGGCGATCACTGTCTCTTGACCGTTAGTCCTCTGCGTGAGTGAAGCTCCCAAACCCTTCGCGCTAGCGTCTGTGGTGAGAGTAGTTTTAGCATTGGGATTGAAAGCACTCAGAATGGGTGCATCAACGATGACCTCCTTGATGAGTTGGAAAGCTGATTGGTGATCTTGCTTTCAATCAAATTCAGACCCCTTCTTCAGCAACTCTCTGAGGGGATGCACCTGATCCGCAAAGTTTTTGACGAACTTTGACATGTATTCCGCCAGACCCAGGAATCATTCCTCCTTGTTGGTGGGTGCAGGGGCTAGTTTAACGGAGTCCACCAGACTGGATTTGGGTTTGATTCCTTCGCTTGAGATGGTGTGACCTAGATAGACTACAGATTCCACCCCAATTTTACATTTGTCCTTCTGAGTGGTGAAACCTGCCTTACTAAGTCTGGTCAACACTGCTTCCAGGGTTTTATTGTGTTCTTCAGCTGACGAACCGTGAATCAGGATGTCGTCCTGGAAACAGAGAACTTTTCCCAGACCTTGCAGAATGTGTTGCATGACGCGTTGAAACACTGCTGCCGCAGATGCCAGGCCGAAAGGCAATCTGGAAAACTGATAAGCTCCATGCGGGGTTATGAAAGAAGTGAGGGGCTTAGAATCCGGGTGGAGAGCGACTTGGTGGTACGCCGATGATAGGTCTAGAACTGTAAAGACTTTGGCTCCATGGATGGCAGACAGCATTTCATTGATGTTGGGGAGGGGATGTCGGTCAACCCAAATGTTAGAGTTCAAATCCCTGAGGTCAACAAACAGACGGATCCCTTTGTTACCACCTTTGGCTGCTACCACGATGGGCGCCAACCATTCAGAGCTCTCAATCCTCTCTATGATCTTGCACTCTTCCAACCTGTCCAGCTCCTTCTTAAGCGGTTCCCTCGTCAACAGCGGGATAGACCTAGGTTTGTGGATGATAGGTCTGGCATTGGCTTTAAGTTTGATTTTGTGGAGGAAGCCTTTTAGGAGTCCGAGTTTGTCTGTAAACACCTCTGGGAAACGATTGCAGATTTCCATTCCGACACAGGCCCTGTCGATCAGGTACACAGGTTCCGGCGCGTTGGGGTCTATTTGATTCCTAAATCCTTTTGGTGTTTCCACCCTAGTAGGTTGGAACCATTCCTTGTGATGTAGACTTTTCCCACGGTTGATCTGTCCTTAAAGTTAATGTTCATGAGTCGCATTCCTACCAGTGGTATGGGATCCTGATTATAACCCCCTGGTTTGATGTCTGGAGGTGAGAGACTATACACTCTTGTTCCCGAATTAGCCAGAAACGTGGCTTCATTGACGAGTGTATACGGGGAACAGGAGTCAGCATAGACCTCATACTTAACATTGTCCAAAAATATTTCACACTTGGGGTAGGAAGTGCTGTTGCATTCTGAAAAATTGGAAACCTGGAAAACTATATCCTCGCTAGGTAGTTGTGGATCTTGCTCACTGCCTATCATGTGGGTGACACTGTTTTTTGCATTGTGGCATAATTTTGAGAAATGGCCTCTTTTCTTACACTTGCTGCATACAACACCCCTTGCAGGACAGCTTACACTGTTGGCTAGATGATTGGGATTTCCGCACCTGTAACATTTCAGCTTGTTCCCCGATGCAGTATGTACTTCAGGACTGGAAGATGAAGGTTTGTGTTTGTAGTCTTTACTGGAGATCTTGTGTACACTGCTCTCCGCAACTTGTTTTACCTCCACGGCTTCCTTCATTTCGTTCATACAATAAGCTGTATGCTCTATGCTCTTAGCAATATCAATAGCACGTTTTAAGTCAGGGGCTTCTGCAAGAAGTCTTTCCTGGATCTTCTTGTTACTGGTACACCTTACAAGCTGATCTCTAATTAGTGACTCAGTTAAAGTACCAAACTCACATGTAGAGGCTAAACCCCTCAGAACAGCAATGTAATTTATCACCTTTTCATTTTTTCCCTGAATGCGCAAAAAAAATTTGTGGCGTTCCAACACAATATTAATCTTGTCTCCGAATTGAGCTTCCAGTTTCAACAATGTTAACTGATATACATCATAATGGACATCCCCCTCGCCCCCCGCTCCCTCATTTGCATTTTCAACAATAGCATCAGGCAAGTCATCAAAAATATCCCTCCCTTGCTTTCCCAGATTGTGCAGTAGGACATGTTGTTTACGCACAGCAGAAAACCTATCCCCCCCGATGGCAATAAGGTAGGATTCAAACAGGTTTACCCACATTTTTTCCAGGGGATAGCAGGATCCCCACACTCATCCAGGAATGGAGGGGGTTGAGACATTGCAAATGCGGACATTATGAAGAACGGGAAAGAAGAAAATACAGAAGAAATGGAGAAAAGGACAAAAGAAAGAAGAATGAGGAAAGATGAGGTGAGAAATGGAAAGAAACGAGTAGCAAGTCTGGTACTGGAAGACGATAGAAGAATAAGTAGAATTAATAGCAAAATACCAGTAATACAACCCTCTGTGCAATGAAATAGAACCAAAAACAAATTACAGAAAAACATCAATTTGCGTGAGCTGAGCCTGTCAGCGATAAATTCGAAGCAGGCTGGATGATCTTAGAAAAGAGTTAGTGTGTTCAGTTAATATTTCCCAGCAGGGGGAGCAGTACCGGAGAAAACAGAGAGCAGTGTCTTGTCACGGAGCGGCCTCTGAGGAGTGCAGTCAGAGGAGGGGCGGAAACGCCAGCAATGGGAGTATCTCTTGAGAGGAAACGAGGAACGACGTCGCCTCAACGCTGACAAGATAGGAACCCAGAAGGCAGAGACACCACCGCTGACGAAAAGCAGTCCACACGTACCAGGCACACAGCTTCTTTCACGACGCAGCGCTGATCTTAGGAGAACAATAATTAGCGGACAGCATTCTCCGGCCCCTGTGTCGTCACTGGGAGCAAATTCAAGTGTCTCTGAGCTCTACATTAACTGGCATCCACTGCTGGCACAGCGCCGATCACCCTTGCACCCAGGAACTCACCGCCAAGGAGCCGTCACGGGGGTATAGCTCATCAGAAGGAGTACTGGGCGGGCGTCACAGCATTCAGCGACGGCGAGCAGCGAACTAGGAGCGCCGATCACCTCAGCTGCCAAGGACTCACCAGCAAGGAGTAGTCAAGGAAAGAGCCCTAGGCAAACGTCCCAACAACCAGCGACAGCAACCGCCAACTCAGGGAGCAGCGCCCAAAAGCTTGACAGGCAAACTCTCCAGCACGGGGTCAGCAGCGTTGAGAGTATATGCTGCAAACGATCCCCCTTTGAAACGGCCACTCTCCAAAATGAACGGAGGTAAGAGGGAGAGACCACCGCCAGGAAGGTCCAATGAGAGGCAGAAAGGCACTGGGGGAAGGATCCAGGCCGTCCCCAGCACGGTAAGATATCTCGTCGCCAAATTAATGTTGTAAATTATACTCAGGAGTGGTGAAGAAGTTCTCGTTTATTCATGTGGATCCTACAGCCTCTCACTGTGAGATGCCAACATTCTAAGAGGAGCTTCAGCTCCAACATTCTAAGGCTGGGCAAGCCCATAAGGCGAGGGAGAGGAGGGGGGGGAAGGGAAGAGGGAGACAGGACTAGATTACAACACTGGGTATCATAGTTTATTTTCTCAGTTTTCTTGGTTTACTGTTTAAAACTGGCTGCTATTAATTAAATGGCAAGAAAAACACCATAACACAAGCTTCAGATATTGGCGTACAATTTACTATGTACCTATTAGGTCTGGAAATCATACTTGAGGAAACTGAGATGGTCTAACCTGGAAATTATAAATCAGGTTAGCACTTTAGGAGTTTATGACTTTAAGGATTTAATATAGCCATTTGTGAAGAAAACCCACTGATTGATGCTCACAGGACACAAACTTATCTGATGTCCCCATGTTATTTAATTCTTTATTTGGCGGGCAATGGGTTAACTCTAACATTAAGTGCAGATTGTTCCAGCACTCTGTGAAGTGTATTTTTTTGGGGGGATGAATTTCATGCACCACATATGACACCCAAGACTATGTACTGGCTTTCGATCTCCACTTGTTTGAACGTGATTATAATCTCAGACACTGCCTTTCGCAATAGGGCTGGATCAGCCAGATTGCAAATTGGTGGAGCTCAGTTACATATAATTACTTATTACCTAAAAAACAAGGTAATCCACTGGCTCTCAAACCACAGGCCCCTGCCACCGCAGGTTAGTTGTGAGATTATTATGGTTAGAAGGGTGGGGTGGGTAGGGCACACTCCTAAAAACTTAACTGGCGATTGTGTCATAGTTAACTTTCGGGATGCCAGGACAGCAGATTATATCTGCAACTGGAAAAAACCCCGCTTAGACACGAACATTGGGGTGCGCCCCCTCTCTTACTTCTACCCAAACGATCATCTGAGGATAGAAGAGAGCGGCTGGACATACATTCCGCATAGACAAAGGGGAGGTGCTGGGAAATCAAGGCATCTGCCCTCCGACGCAGAATGGGCTTACCCTATTTGTACAAATAGGTTTAGCTGCCTCGACCAGGTCGATTGACTGGCCAAGTCAACTCAGGTAGCTCAGGGTTCTACGGGGGACAGTATTCTAGGTTTAGAGCCCCTTGGGCTGCATGAGGAAGGGAATTTGACTCCTGACACTATGGGCTGCACCACTAGCATAGGGGAGACCAGATACAGTAGCATCAATGGCAATCCCCAAGCGCACCCCCTGCAGTTTTTTGCTTCCCTTCCAATGTCAGCCCCCTCCCATAGCGCTAGTTCCATCTTTGGAGGGAGAATCGATCCCCAGCAGAGAAGTAGCATCTCGTCTGTACCAGATCCCCCATCCCAGCACATACTTCGCCCCCAATGTATGAATTTACTATCATGGAATGTGGCAGGCCTAACGAATAAGCTAGCATGTCCCGAATGGGGCTCTTTTGTGGACACTGCTGACGTGATTCTATTGCAGGAGACCTGGGCCAGGGAGGTGGTTCATAGAGCCGGGTTTGCTTCCTTTAACATCGCAGCTCGGTGGGGAGGCAAGGGCCGCCCTTCTGGTGGCCTGACAACATGGATAGGTGTACACCTGGGCTGTAGTGTGGATTTGGTCCAGACCAATTCGGACGACATTCTTTGTGTCCAACTGTCCTGGCCCAACTCATATAAATTGGCAGTTGTGAATGTATATTCACGCCCTACTGCTATGGCTAAAGAATCAAACACCGTAGGGGAACTATCATCTTTCCTGGAATCCTTGGACCATGATATTAATTGTGTGATTGCAGGAGATTTTAATTGCCACTTTGAGCCCCTTCCAGGGCTGGGTGAGGGGGCATTGCAGGAAGAAGATGAGTTTTGGGGTATCCCACAGTGCAGGTCCACCTATGCAAAGGCATGGACCCCATTGGCCATCCAGGTCATGACTCTAACCTTGCAGTTTTCAGTTAGGGCGGTTAATGGCCGAATGCCTTCGGACATTCCATCCAAATGCACTTACAACAAAAAAGACCACGAATCTCATCTGGACTACTTTTTGGTCCGGACTAGATTATGGTCTAAAATTATGGATTTGGAGGTCGTGAATAGATCGGATAGCGATCATAACGCCCTACTGCTGAGAATGGAAATGCCATACTCTGCTAAAGCCCATTTGGAACCAACTGTTGAACTAGGACTGGTTCTCACCAACAACAGGAGGAGGGTTAAGTGGGAAACCCTATGCGAAAGGCGGGATGCATTGCCAAGCTTATATTCATCTATTCTCCCCTTGCTTAAGCTGGCAAGTGACATCTGGGACAAAGGGCAGTCCGAGGATAACTCTGCACGCTTCCTCAATGTTCACAGGGAATTAGTTGATACCCTTGCAGGCTTTTTAAACCCTATAGTTCCTGCTAGGCAACCAAGGACTAACCCGCCATCCTGGTATAATGCCGAATGCAGGAGAGCTAAAACAGCTTTGATTAATGCCATCAAAACCGGCAGTGACAAGCTAACAATCTGCTCACTTAGGGATGCCCACAAACAAGTTTTAAAACAGGCTAAGATAGATTGGGATTGGGAGAGATGGGAAAGTCTATCATCGGCCCTCGCAAATAAGGAATTGAGTAGATTCTGGGCCATTGTGAATTCTGGGTGTGCGGAACCCCGTAATGCCATTGAAGCTAATCTTGACCCGGGGGTGTGGGAATCCCATTTTAAATCTCTTTACGCTGCCACTTCTGATCTAGATCTCTTGCCCTTCCGGCTCTCGTCTGTGGGGGATGCCGAAGCCCTGGAATTCACCGTAGATGATGTTATGACTGCCATAGGGAAACTGGCAATGGGTAAAGCACCGGGCATAGATAAGATACCCGGCGATTTGCTCAAAGATCAGCCTAAGATATGGGCACCGTACCTTTGTGCACTCTTCAACTCAATTTTGCACGGTACGGAGGTCCCGGACTCTTGGTTGGGAGCGGAAATCGTACCGATATATAAGAAGGGTTCTCCCCTGCTCCCCGCTAATTATAGGCCTATCAGCCTCATTGACGTCCCCCAAAAAATAATGGCAAGACTTATTTTAGATCGCTTGCAGGACTGGATCAATGAGAATGATATCCTTTCTCCCTATCAGGCTGGTTTCAGAAGTAAAACATCTACCATGGACCAGATCTTCCGCCTAGTAATGCTATACTGGAAGACTGTGTCGTTGGAGGGTGGCAGTCTCCACATGGTTTTTGTTGATTTACGCTCTGCGTTTGACACTGTTCCTAGGGGCAAACTTTGGGCTGTTTTACGCGATCTGGGTGTACCCATCTCCCTACTGGGTATATTGGTGAGGCTACACACTAAGAATTTTGCCCAGGTCAGGTGTGCAAGAGGAGGTGTATTGTCTGACAGGTTTGCTGTAAACAAGGGAGTTAGGCAAGGGTGTGTCCTGGCCCCTACTCTGTTCTGTATTTTTGTGAACGGATTGATTGCCAGCCTGGATGCAGTCCCTAACAACGATGCACCCAGGTTGGCAGGCAGGAAAGTAGCAGCCATAATGTTTGCGGATGACACCCTGCTCCTTTCCAAGACACCAATGGGCATCCAGCGTATATTGGAGGGATTTAGCAACTTCTGTAGGGAGCACGGACTACAGATCAATGTAGATAAGACCAAATACATGATTTTTAATCCCCCAATACACACTAGGCCACCACCTACCCTTGATTCAGTTGCACTCGAGAGAGTTCACACCTTCCAATACCTTGGTGTTACCCTAGGTGAAAAACTTTCCTGGGGCCCACATCTTGCAAAATCCCAACTTAAACTGACCCAAATAGCTGGGGGAATTCTAAAGATGACAAATGCCTCTACTTTTAAACCCATCAGCCCTAGTCTCGAAATCTATAAGGTGAGGGCCAGAGCGGCTGCACTATACGGAGGGGAACTATGGGGGCACGCTATTAGACCAGGACTAACTAAGGTTGAGAACAACTTCCTGAGACAACTGCTCGCGCTCCCCCAAAGTACACCCCTACTACCGCTGAGGCTTGACTTAGGTTTACTCCCCATCCAGGAGGAACTAGCCATCAAACCTCTTAGGTTTTGGAGGAGGATCTGGCTGACCCCCGAGCTGGAGCAGTACAAAACAGAGCTCCAAGAAATACTGAGATTAGGCAGGGCAGCATATATCCCCTGGCTCTCATACATCAAAGATGAATTTACGAATCTGGGTCTTGCAGATATGTGGGTGAATCCAGCAATAGCTTGCAGAGAGATGCCTGGGAAAACATTCACCGAGTTATACCGATCTCGATGCTCTAATGCGTGGCTCCATGATTCAAAGAATGGTACCATGGTGAAAGCATTTATAGAGATCAAATCAGTCTATTCATTTGAAGATTTTATGGATGTAATTTTCCCTGTTATGGCTAGGAAGCTATACATACAATGGAGGTTTGGTGCACTCCCCTTAGCGTGTTTAACAAGCAAATGGTACCCGACTAGGTCCTCACACTGTATTGGTTGTGACATGATTAAAGAGGATGAAAGCCACATCCTTTTCTTCTGTCCACTCTATAGCAGAGCAAGGCAGAATTGGATTGTACCCATCTGTAGGAACCTTGGTTTTAGGAAATGCTCGGACGCACTAAGGGTTTTTAAGACTGAAACTGCAGGTCACATTGTATTTGCCTTAGCCAAATATTTGCATGCTTTCTGGATTAAAAGGAGTTTTATATTATCTAATACTGCCTAGTAGCCGGGCATGTTCTCTACTTGTGCAACGTCAGTTACAGATCCAATGTGTGCCCCAAAAAGCAACATTAACATTGACACTGTTTTTCATCCCTGATTTGCATTTGCCTATGTCATTTTTAGATGCTCTTTTACCAGTGTAATTTTAATGTGCATAAAATGTTGTGTACTCTTTTATGGCTGAAATATTGCCGAAATAAAGATTTAAAGAAGAAGAATTACTTATTTAAGAGTTAGGTTAAAAGAACAGAAATTGAGAGCTGTACAAATTATTGTGTTTTTTGCCTGTAATTCCCTTTTTTCTGTCACACTCTCTTTTTTTAGTTTATTCCTACTTGGGAAGTACTTACAGTTTAAAAATAGCTGTCTAGTTCTAGTCTAGCTCGTTTCCCCAATTTAAGACTTCTTGTCTGAAACATGCTGTATTTTGCCAAGGGGGATTTTGAGGTCTGGATTTAACACTGCTGTTGTCTAGCAGACATGTTGCTTATAATATATATATAAATACATAGGAAGTGCAGCCTGGCTCCTTGGTATTGTTTGCAGCAGCCTCTTTCAGCCATGGACTTGAGTCTTTGTCAATAACTTCCTTGCTCAACTCAGAGGAGGCGTAATCTCACACCTAATGCTACTTGCAACTTGGGTGTATCCTTTCACTTCCAGGGAAGTTCTCGCATTGTATTTAATGAGGAACTACTTTATCTCTTCCTCTGTTGGCCTCTCATTATATTGTGAAATGCATCACCACTGTAGTGGACTCTTGTGGTGAAGAAAAAATCACCTGAGGTATTCAAGGCACTACGATATGATTAGCGCAGTATATCTAATGATAGTTTGACTAGTTATGGTGTATTAAACGGTTCGAAATCCCCAATTATGTTTAGCACGACAAAAAGGGCCGAGAACCGAACCGCCTCCATCTTGGATTGCGGCTCTTTCACTTGGGAATCACGTGGTCTTTTCCGCACACCCTCTGCTTCCCCCTTTCCTTGCATTTAATTAGGAGACAGGCTGAGTTGCTGAGAAGCAAGGTCACATCTGCTAAAAGGGAGTATCAAGCAAATTCCTCTAGACCTGGGACGAGAAGGGAGTCACCCTTTCGACCTTCTCTGTAAAGATAGAAACCCTTTGTATGTGTAACCGAAACTAGAAATAGGCATGAGCTCATTAGGGGCGCCAGGACTAACTGGTACTTTTCCACATATAAGGTTTTGTATGCTGTACTGATAATGTATAAAAGTGTGTTACTGTCAAGGAGCCAGCAGTCTTCCTCGGAGCACCTGATGGGTGAGGATCGACGAGGCTCCTCTATATAGAGTTCTGTGGTGGCTAATAAACGTTTGAACCTTCCACGTTGCCAACTGCTCCTTATTTTGCATAATATTGCGGGCCAGTGGTAAGTGTGGCCCTTGGAATAATTATTTGGACACAACAGTTGGCGACCACGAAGGGACCCCGTGAAAGGGTCTTTCCCCCCCCGTATTCGGGTGGTGGGATTGGGGGCGTCCTGACCGGTTGGCGGGAGAGAAGCCTGAGGATTTCTCCCACCCTGCACGACTTTTCGGTACGTCCCCTGCTGCTAGTTACCCTTCACCGGGGTCCTACGGGCTCAACCCAGAAAATGGACTGATTTGGTCGGGAGGAGTTGGCAGCGGAGAATGAACATTCGTATCTGGGTGCACCCGGTGAGTATTGATTTGATTTGACGCACGCGTTATAAACGGTGCATTATTGGTTAAAACACGCGTTGAAGACGGTGTGTTATTTGATTGATTTAAGAGCATTCGTTGAGAACGATGCATTTTTGATTTTGAACACGGATTGCATTTGTTTGAAGCTCGCGCTGGACAGCGGTGCATTGATTTGAAGGCACGCACCGGAGAGTGGTGTCTTGCTTGATCGGGTTAGCATTACTGTGGTTTGACTCGAAGTATGTACAGGTTGTATTTGATTTGAGTAAAAACGGCGCGCCGGAGGATTATAAACGGATTGCACATGGAAGGACCCGCGACCTAGACTGGGTAGCCACAGGGCATACTCCTGACGGGGCAAGTCCTCGTTGGGGGCTGGTCTTAGTGGTGAGCCAGGAGGGTGGCCGGAATCCCGCGTGCAGTTTGGTGTTTGGACTGTGAACCAGAGTCGACGGGCTTGGTTCTCTGATACCGATTGTATGTTGTGTATGATTCGTGTTGATTGTTGTTTTGTGCATACATGTCTGAAAACTAACCAAAATGTCCTGTTTTAGTAAATTGAATTGTTTTGGCTGCTGCTGTCGAACAAGTGACTCCAGACTAGCTGAGAGCCAACCCGCCCCGCCGGAGGGCAGTCCTAGCCATTTTATGTATGTCAAACATGGGATCTCTCCGTTGTTGTTCTGCACTCTGTGGCATAAGTATACCAAGGGAAATGAGGAGTTACGATGGCCCAAGACGGGTTCGTTTGATGAGAAGAAAATTGCGTTCCTACAGGAACAGCTGTTTTCTAGGCGAAGTAGGCAGGCCATGTTCGATGCTCTAATTGCATGGCAGAAGGAGGCCAAACAGCGGCGAATAAGGGAAGAGAAAGTAGCTAGAGCCAAGGCAGGACAGAATGTTACTCAGAAAGCTATGGCCTATGACCCATGGTTCCCAAAGTGTGCGCCGCGGCACCCCGGTGCGCCGTAATGAGGAGCCAGGGGCGCCGCGACCACAATGTGACAATGTGAACTCACCCGCAAAAACTGGGGACATGGTTTGTCCCAAGAGGCGCACTGCCGCCATGCGTGCGTACGTATACGCGTCGTATGCAGTCTCCATTACTCATACGCAGCTCGGTCGTTTGCAGGAAGTTAATGCTGCCGTCTTCTGCCGCCCGCCGTCTTCTGCCGCCCGCCGTCTTCTTGTAGGACCCTCTTCCAACATCAGGTAAGTGAAGTTGTTGGGACTGCCTTGGGAGGGATTCCTGTGGGTCCTGTTAAGACTTATTTGTTTCTTTAATGCGTTTTTGTATAGCGCGGACTTTACCCGAAGCGAAGGTGTCAGAGAGCTTCACAATAGATAGGGACGTAAATCTGCATCGGGCCACGCGTGCGAATGAACTTGGCGGTCTCATCTCATTCCTTAATTAATTTATTAGCAGTAAAATTCAGTGTTTTTTTTATCTTTGCCTGCTGTGGAAGCTGTCTAGGGATAGAAGCAGGTGAAGAGAAATGTTCCGCAAAAGCCTGCAGCCTTCCCACCTCAAGTGAAGCATTCAGTCTTCATTGTTCGCTCCCACATGCAGATGCACGGATACGCGACATATCCGTACCAATTAACCTTTCACGACTCAAGCGAAGTATCCTGGACTAAATGGAATATTCTCCCATTGCACCTTTAATGATCCCTTTCAGTTGACTTTTGTTAAAAGCCATTCTTATTCAATGTGGGAGTTGAACCCACCTCCATACAGTATATCCAAATGTCCTTTTTCAAGACACTCCATTCATTCTGCTGCTCTGATTACAACGCTGGCCATTTTTCAATTCTTCTGTCGTTTCTTTTCTTCTCTACTCACACGCCTTCAAGACTCAACTCTAAAGGTTTGCAAGAAAGACTTAGAACGAATTGATAGCACATATTCTTCTGAAACATGAAACTGAAGACAGAAACCAATTGTTCTGTAAAGGCACATTACCTTTTTTTTTACCTTGGATTTTCACTTTTGAACGTCAGGTTTGATGACCATTTCAGCATGATGCCCTTGCTTTACCAAGAACAGCTCTTATATTTTTCCATTTTTGAGCATGGTGAAATAAAAACAAAAACAAGGTTGGTCCTTTGCTCTCCATTTCCTTCCCATTAGTTGTGTTTCACTGTAATTTACTGCTAAGGCGTTTTATTGGACTCTCTTTTAAATATAGAAACTAATGTCTACCAAGGGACACTGGAGAAAGATAGCCCAAGGCAGGTCTAATTTCTCAAAATGAAGGCTCTTTATTATGTAACAGGCATATACCTGACAGGGGAACAAAGGTTTCAATTTATGCACTGTAGAAAGGCTCACTTCCATGCAAGTTGCACTGCTTGAAAGCGAGAATGTTATTGCAGTTTGAAATAAATTCAATATCTATTTAAAGCTGATGTCAGTTATGGTCATATTTTAAAACAAATTATAGCAATGCATTTTCAGAAAGTTAGTTTAGACAGATCTTTGTAGGTATATCCAGTGGATTCAGCTACATAAGCCACATTATAGAAATATTTTAACTATACGAATTCTGTTTACACTTAGGGCTAGGCAAAGTAAAGATACAAAGGAGAACAATTACAAGTGAGCCTGTTACAAAAACGAACGTTACGTTACATGAGGCAATAGTTACAATTGTGCAAGTATCAAGAGCAAATAAAATACTAGAGGTAGCAAACGATACGATATAAAAGGAAAAAGTGACGTGTGCAGGCCTTTTATTTATGTGTTAAAAAAACCTGCAATAATAAAAGGCATTGTCATTTACAATACCAATAGGTCAGTGGTTCCCAAAGTGTCCCTGCCTAGTCCTGCTGGCCCTGCCTGCCTCAGCTGTGCCTGGCTCTCTGTCCCGGCCTCGCCCTTTTGACCCCAGCTGCAAATTTTTATTAAACAGCTGTTATCTTCGTATTTTGTTACAAATATGATTATAATACCTTCATTGCATCCCAATTAATTTAAGGAAGACAACAGGAAGTACTCCTGAGGTTGGGCTTACATTACCCTCCCACCCCACCCCCACCCGCCCACCCGGAAAAAAATGGTGGGGAGCCACGGCCAACTGCCAATTAGGTCAAGGGAGCCACGGGTCAAAAAAGTTTGGGAACCACTGGCCTATGACCGAGAAAGAGTAGAAAAGGGATTGGATTGCATGAATCGCGAATTTAGATTAAAGGTTGATAAGAGCTATGTGACCCGCCCGAATGCGGAAGATGAAATAGAGGATTTATTGGACACCAGGCCACCACCCCCTTATGTACCGCAGAGGATATATCCGGAGGTGTCAGGGGCCTCGGCCCCGGCCCCAAATATGTCCCTGGGGGCCTCGGCTTCGGCTCCCCCGGCCACTACTACCCCTCCCTCCCTGCCGAACCTCTCCCGGTTACCGACATCTGTGTCTGAAGTTATGGCCATGCTGCCTAATTTATTGACGGCAGCTGCAGCCGGGACCCCTCAGCTGTTGCCGGGGTCAATGTCTTCCCCTTCTGTTCTGCCCTCTTCCTCCGCCAGTACCATGCCGGTAACAGC
Source organism: Triturus cristatus (assembly GCF_964204655.1). Classification (NCBI taxonomy): domain Eukaryota; kingdom Metazoa; phylum Chordata; class Amphibia; order Caudata; family Salamandridae; genus Triturus; species Triturus cristatus. Next base: position 707,124,945 of record NC_140590.1, read on the forward strand.
TGTGACTACTCCAATACATCCGGCCGGTCTAACGGAGGGTAGGAAGTTGTTCACTCGTTCTGCCTTGGGAACGGAAGAAAGGGAAACTATTGCCACACAAGCATCCCAGTGGATGCGACATCCCATTTATACTCTTGCTGATATTTGGAGTACCATGAGAGACTATGAACCAGTGATGCAACAGCATGCCCTGGAGCATATGGCCAACCGTCTTATTTCTGTGTGGGAACAGGTACACCAGGAAGGGAAAGCTCCGGCTATATTATATGATATTCTTAATCAAGTCCACAAATCTCAGTTGACACCGGAAGAGGTGTATGGGAAGGTGCAGACTTTGGTTTCTTATAGAACTCGTTTGCAGTCTGCCACTCCCGCCGGATTCTCCCAGTTCCCTATGCGAGAAGTGCACCCTATCTTCCATCCGGAAGTTGCTGCAGTGGTGGATGCCCACGGTGTCGTTACCCGCCCGGGAATAGACGCCCGGTTCCAGGAACAATGGGTCTATACCCCCTGGAAGCGGAGTGAGGTACTATCCCTAAAAAGCCAGTTGCCAGATCCTAGAAAAAACCCCACCGCATATTACAAGGAACTAACCGAGGCCGCCTCGTCAGCAGTAATGACGTTGGCAGATATTGAATTATTCTTTGCCTTATTAGTACCGGTGGACATTTGGCGCCAGGTACATGACCAGGACCATGTTACGGAATTTGGTGGGACATGGGACCAACTGAGAAACTGGGATAGAGATCGTAAACCAGGGAACAAGCCCCGACTTGAGATACTGACCTTGCCTGAGAAAACAATAACTTATATGCATTCGTTGATCCCACCCAGGAAAGTAGATTGGGACAAGCTGACGGCCTGTAAGCAAAAGAAGGACGAGAGTGTATCTGATTTTTTCACGAGGTTTGAGGGTGTATTCATTGACTTCAGCGGACAGGACTTGGCAACGGAGGGGGGTGTACGTTTATTTGTTAATAGATTCGTAACCAATTTGCTACCTGAGGTATCGGCCCGGTTACAGGCAGCTGAGAGTACCTGGACGACCACCACGCCCTCCACGATACTGAGCATGGCTCAGTATTATGAGCATCGGGAGAATGAGAGCAAGGATAAGACAGAAAGAAAGTCGAAAGAGTTGAAAACACGAGTGTTACTGCAGCAAGTGGAGAGGGGTAGAGGAAGAGGAAGAGGGTTGCAGAATTTCGCTCCAAGAGGGGCGGGACCGACGCAAACGGCTGGGCGAACAGATCTAGGCATAAATCAATGTGCTTTTTGTAAAGAGGAGGGGCATTGGAGAGCACAGTGCCCGTTGTTGTATGAGCAGAATACTGCTTCAAGGGGTCGTGGACGGGGAAGGATGAGTGGGCATCGAGGTGGATACACGAGACAAGAACAGGCAGCCCGAGGTGAGAACAGTCAGAATTATTTCGACCAAAGCCAAGGTAAACAGTACTACAATGACGGACGTGTAACGGACGAAGACACCGGGTATACTCAAGCATAGGACAGCCAAGGGCAGAGTAAGGGGCATGTGTCAATCCCGATAGATCAAGCTGGACCTTATGTCCATGCACGATTGTTGGATGCATCAGGTAAGTTTTTGGTTGACACAGGGGCTATGAACAGTTCTGTTTCACGTGCCCTGGTCCCGGGGGCCGCTCTGTCTGGCCAGACTAATGTGTCCGTGGGGTTCTCTGGAACTCCGGTGGTGAGCCCCATTTCTAAGCCACTTTCCCTTACTCTGGGACCGGTTACGATAGAATCCCCTTTCCTCCTCACCTCCCAGTGTGGGGAAAATCTCCTGGGTATGGATATATTAAAAAGATTGCATGCCCGCATCTATCGCTCCCCCGATGGAGTTTACCTGACCATTCGGAATACCTCTATCCCCTCCATCCAATGTTTTTCAAAAACGGACTCCCTACCCCCTGAGCTTGCAAAACTCCCGAGGGATCTTTGGGCCCTGGGGGACACTGACGTAGGGTTCCTACAAATTCCCCCGGTGTCCATCACCCTGAAACAGAATGCCAAATTGCCGAGGATCCCACAGTACAAAATAGCCCCCGCGGGAGAACGCGCTTTACTGGCCATTATTTCTGATTTGATTAGAACAGGGGTGGTGGAGGAAACGGCTTCCAATATCTGCAACAGTCCAATTCTTCCGATTCTTAAACGAGCCCCCGTACCCCAGTCCCCTGATTATGCTGATACCTACCGATTTGTGATTGATTTGCGAGAGATTAACAAGATTGTGGTACCCCAATATCCGGTGGTACCAGACATTAATTCCATTCTGACCATGATTCCTCCCACTATTGTACTATACTAGTACAAAACAGAAATCGGGCGAGGGCGCCTGAGAGCGGCATGCGTATATATACAGAAAGTCTGCCTAAGCAAATGCTGCTGAGACCCGATAATAGTACAAAACAACAACCCGTGGTGAAAGCGCCTAAGAGCGGCATGCCTATATATACAAAAAATCTGCCTGAAGTGAATTCTGCTAAAACAAGCGATATAGGTGGTGTGCGCTGCAAGGCGTGTTCCTAACAAAACTCAAAGACCGGGGTAAAAGTGTCTGTGAGCTGCATAGATGTTAAAAAAATAATTACTTAATTATCCTTCTAAAGCGATCAGCGCAGAAAGGTGCCTACCTAAAAAAAAAATATATATATATATACAAGAAGTCGAGGCACAAGCGACCAAGGGCAGCATAAATATATTAGACAAACTTTTGTCTAGCGCGAGCCATGATAAGATAAGAGTTATTGGCGGGATACTATGTTACGAGCTGCTAATTACCTTGTACGGACTTCCTTCAGTGTGGTCCTATCCGGGTGGAGGAGTAATGGCAAGTGCATATCTTGTGCCTTAAATAAAGGTCGGTGTGCAAAAAGGACCAGAAGCGCTGGAAATCAGCATCTCGTAGGTAGTAGAAAGTGAGGTGGGTGCCAGATAAGTGTCAGCGAAAAAAGGAGAAAAGACTTGCGGTTGTTGAGAGCGAGTAGGCGAGGGCAGAGTGATGGATCATCTTATGAGACCTCATATCTGGAACCGTAGTTATCGGTAAAAAGTAAACAATGAACAAGTGCAGCGGGCAGGACAAATGAAGACAATTGGCACCTGAGGGGCTAATAAGATGTTGTAAATATAAGGATTCGAGATGGTGGGTGTCGTAGGAGGAAGCGCGTGATCACTTCTGGGCAGTTTAAAAACGTAGCAGTAGCTAAAAAGTAAAGAATTAACGAGTACAGTGGGCAGGACAAGTGAAGCCAATTGGCACCTGAAGGGGCGATTGAGATGTCGCAAATGGAAGGATCGCGCTCGTGGGTGTTGTTGGCGGAAGCGCGTGATCACTTCTGGAGTGACGGGCCATAACCTGTACTGTCCAGATGTTGACAAGAACCTGACAAGGCCCATAAGCAGAAATATATATGCAACAAAATGGTATAATCAATGGTGTAAGCAGAAAACCATTGTGCTGTGGCCAAAGTTACATGCCTTAAAAAGTGAAGACAGTTACCGTGTCATCCAGATGGGAGTATGAGCCGGGGGTATGACACAGATAAATAAGTGGAATACCAATAGGGTGGTGTGTAACAGAATAAACAAGCAGTGGGGGAACCAGTGGACCACAGAGGAGCGGGGGAAGGGAGCGCGGCAGCGAGGCGAACGCGCACTGTTGCCCGTGCTAGACACGATCAGGAATGGGCGTTGCAAAGACTGGACATGCGCCCGCCTTTGCCCAATCGCGTGACTTTTTTTTTTTTAAAGCACGCGATAGCCAATGCCTGCCGGCGAAAGCCTGATTACACGCACGAGCGTGTGGTCAGTTTTCAAAACCCCATACAAAAGGGCTCTCGCTGCGTGAGCAGTGGTACGCACTGCAACGCAGGCGCGAGCCCTAATAGGAATACATATATCCAAGTGAAGACAAAATAGACCCCTTACTAAACACAAAGAGGAGTACACAGCACTAACACTAGAAGGGAACCTAAGAACTAAAACAAACATCGAAGTTCAAGGCATTCAAGGGAACACTGGAGAACAAGAAGGAGACTGTAAGGAGCTAAAGGCTGCAACAAAATACAAAGTAATGTCAAATAAACAAAGGGCAAACTTTAGGAGAAGGGAGGTGAGTACAAGTGCTATTGCAAAAACAAAAGTAAATAGTAAAGGGAAATAATAGCAGAAGCAGAAGTAACAAACTAGGAAGAACTAGAAAGGGAGCCCCGAGGGGCTACACTTGACTGAGAAAAAAGGCAGAAAAGGAAGAAAGCAAAATGCAAGCAAGGCTGGGAGAAACTCTGTAGAAAACTGCACAAGAACATGACACAGGTTCCTTCTGAAGCAAGGCAGGAATTTCTTTTACACAGAGGTTCAAACTTCAGTGCACAAACAAGGAACTTTAGGCAGTGGCAGCTTATAAGCAGGTCCAGGCAATAGCAAGCCCGCGGTGGAGTCACATGATTGGTCTGCACAAGACTGATCACAGGTGTGTGCAATTCCTATCTCTCATAAGCCCTGGAAGGGAATTCAGTGCTGAGGGACAGCAGGACTAGCTCCATAAAAAACATTACACAGTGTATGCCAGACCTTAGTGAATACTTGACAGTGTATTATGGGACCTGTAGTCCATGAAAGTATATATACGCTTTCCAATGTGTCCAAGACTGAAATGGAAGCAGACTGAAGTCATACAAGTACTTTGAATTTGTCTTAGTTGTGATTTCCAGGCTGCACTTGGTCCTTGTACAGTATCCACTAGCGGCAGGACGATGGAATTGTAACATAAATAAGCAGAAACATGTAGACTCTTTAAACACAGAAGGGTACAACTCTCCCCTATTGTTTTTAAACATTACTCTGAGAATACAAGAATGAAACTGGGTGTCTTGTCTGAGTAATTTCGAATCATTGTTGGTTCCATCACTCTTTGCTTTGAGAATCCTAGGAAAAGTATATCTGCGCCATCCAAATAATGGAAGCCCTCCTGTATTTTGAGGAAACCTTTAAAACAGGGAAGGAGCAGGCCCAAGGTGAATCATACCACTCTTGGGTGATTGAAGGCTCAGTGTCCCTGAAATGAATAAGTCTTGAGGTTGGCCATATTTTACGAAAGGCAACACAGCCATCTAATTGTCTCAATATGGGATTCATGTCCTCATTTCATTCCGAGCCTAGAGTTCTTATAGTCAGTTTGTAATCAGGATACCATCCACTGACATAATGCAGCTCTGCATATTTCACTTGCAATATCCTTCAATGGTTCTCCTCCTACCTTTCCAGCTGACACCAGTCCATTCACATGGCCACCCAGGTCAGTCCCTGAAGATCCCTATCACCAGTGGAACCCCCCACAGTTCCATGGTGTCCCCTGTCATCTTCAAACTCTACATGACAATTCTTGGTATTCTACTCACCTACAACATCATCAAAATTCACCAATATCTCAATGATGCACAACTCTACTTGCAAGTCTCTTTGACTTCAGACATGGACCTCCTCAAACTCAGCCTGCACCTCATTCAGACCTGGATGTTGAAAAAAACACACCTACAACTAAACCCACCAAAACAAAATTATTTTTAGTTGTAAAGAACGACAAGCAAGAAGTAGTACAAACTTGGCTGAATGAAATCGTTTATGGCTTTGGTCCACAACTTTCCCCTAATGCCAAGTCACTTAAATTCACCCTGAATACCAACTTCACATTCAAGGTAAATATTGCCAAGAAAACAAAAAAGGCCTAGTACCTACTCTCACTTCTACAAATTGAAATAATTCACCACAAGAAAGTGATTTCAGAACTGTTGTTCAAGCCCTTGTGCTCACACACACGGATAAATCCCCTGCTTCATGGCTTTCTTGACAGGATACTTGTAGCCTAAAAAAGCTTCATACTTGCCACAGCATGTCTCATCCAGTACCTGAAGAAATAGCATAACATCACTCCCATCTTGAAGGAACCCCTCTGCAAAACCAGTGCATCATTTACAAAGTTATCACATCCTATGTCCCAACTATATGACTGACAAGCTCACCATCTCTGGTAGCTATCAACACAACAGCATCATGGACATCATCATACAGGAGACAAAGAAGTGAAAAAAAAACAAGGCAACAGATCTATACCATCTGTGGCACCACTGATCTGAAACAACATTCCTATAGCCATCATTCAGCCCCAGCCCTCCTCCAATTCATGAAAGAGTTAAAAATGCACCTGTTTCAAGAACGCTACATCATGCGACTGACACTAACCAGCTACCTCTCCATTCACTTGTTGACTGTATCCTTGCCTTCGACCCTGTACAGTATCCGCTGTCTTTTGGTTAGATCCACATTATTAAAATACCCCATACATACAGAACTACCACCATCAGAATACCATTGGTTCACTACAGGTCCAGAATAGCTACATTTTCTGACAATTTCTTAGCACCCATAGCTGAGAACCTCTAAACACAATCCTATAAAGGGGTCACTTTAACCAAGTACATCCTGGCCGATCTCTGTCTCTCACCTTTGTGCATGTCACACCTCCCTTCCATCCCTAATACATAAGAACTCAGAGTGGGCAAACTCTGTCACTGTGAGCATATACATTTCTAACCGGGATATAAATGATAAGCATAATAATGAGCTTGTCAGAGCTAATCACAGGTGCTTGCACACTATTAATTATAAACTGCACATCTATCTCTAACATCCCTCATCCATCACACTGCTAAACACAGCGTGACAAGATAAAATCACCTCTTTTTTTGTATGGTGTTTTATATAGCGCGAACTAGACCCGAAGGTATCAGAGCACTTTACATGAGCACCAGTTACGTTATGGAAGACGGACACATTGATGTTTGTTAGGCATGAGGAGATTGAGTGATTTGCCCAGAATCACAGAATGTTGAGCATCACTGCCGAGACTCGAACCTGGTTCCCCAGCTCTGAGGGCAACCACCCTAGCCGTTAGGCCACATTCTCTCCTAACATTCTCTCTCAACATTTTTGTGTTGTGTACCTCTCTGGCCACTAGTGCACAACACAAAAATCCTTCCTATGTCGGCTGAAAATAAAGACAACACACTTCCATTCACGCACCCCACTCGGTGCAGCCTGCTATCCATGTGTGTAAGCTCTTCAGCATCCCACATAGGGGTCGATTACGATGCCTTTCGGAAGGGCTCCGAATCGGATTCGGGTTTGCCGAATCTAATTCGGAACCCTTGTTTCCCACCGAATCGCACACAGTTCCCAATGACCGATTACGATGCCCGTAAACCAGTAGGGCTGTCCGATTTGGTTCCAAACGGCATTCGGACAGGTCGAGTCTTTCGGAGCTGAATCGTACAGCTGTATGGACTCGGTTTCTGAGCGAGTAATTACGATGGCCAATTCGGACAGCCGTTCAGATTTGGTTTCTCCAGAACAAATTGGCTGTGGGAATCTGTCTTTGGGGGCCCATAGCGGGCCCCCTTCAACTGAGGCCCTCCGAATCAGGCCCTCGGGGGTTCCAAAGGGACCCCGCCTTTCCAGCCATGCACAGTGTGACAGGCACCATGGTGTGTCCGCCACAGGGTGCACGATTTTCCCCAGCCACCCCTTTTGTCAATTGGAGCCTGTATTCTCGTTCAGAACACAGGTTCCCATTGAAGTCAATGGGAGTCCAACCAAATCGTGTCCGGAGCATCCGGATACATCCAAATCGCTCGGTCGGACTCACCCGATCCGAGTCGTCCAGAAACCATTCCACGACCAATTCGGTTGGAATGCTTCCGGACGAGAACATGATCAGCCCCATAGTGTTGGTAAATGAAAAATAACTGTTGCAAAATAATACATTGTTCAGAACTACTCCTTTCTGTGTGTGTGCATGTGTTTGTTTGTGTGTTTGTGTGTGTGTGTGTCCAGGCTACTTCTCATTTGTAAGTTGCAGCATAGCGCTGTGGTGAGTATAATTATCCATAGCACACATTTACATGATACATCCACTTATCCTAATCGATGTGGCATGTGCTCTAGTGCTCATTTTGTGTGCTGCAACATATCCGTTTCCTCATTGTTTCATTAAAAAAGACAGTGTCCGAGATCTGGGGCTGTATTACAAAAAGTGCCCAGGGTGCACATTAGGCATGTGTTCGAGGTTTCTGCACCCCTGGGTCACTTTGATATTACAGATGTCGCAGACATGGGCGCAGAGGCAAAGGGGTAGTTGGCAGGTGCACAGTAGTGTACCTCAAGTTTGTCCCTTGAAAAGGGGAATATGAGGTTGCATGGTCCCCCCAGACATCGCCCTGCAGATGTCCCCCTCAACTCTTCTGCAGGGGCTCTGTGACACCCTTTCAGACACAGGCTACGTTGCCCTGGGAGCAGTGCATTGCCTCTAATAGAGCACAGAGACCAGGTCTGCGCCTGGCGCACCCTGTTAAAGGTGCAGCACATCACAGACCAGAGGGGTGCACCCTCTACATAATACACTCCAGATGCTCAAGGACTCTTGGGAAGAGACCACGCAAGATCCCCAGAGATGCAGAAAGTGGGAGCCTGTGGGGCTTTTTATTTAATATGACCCTAGATTTGCCTTGGTGGGGGACTCTCAAACCAGACCCCATTCCTTAAATAAACATCCATATGTATACACAAGCAGTTAATCATCAACCACAGAATTATTGTATTCATTAATTTGCTCAGTTTAAACAAAGGTAGTCAATACACTTTCAGTGAGGTACACTGACTGTCCATTAAGAGTAAATCTCAATCTGGCTCCTAGAATAAATAAGTGGTGTCACATGTTCATATTTAGGTCTGGCATTGGCTAAGACCTTTTGATTTTACCAAAATTGTGTGTATAATATGCTTACTTATGGGTACTTTCACACAACCCTTTTCAGATCTGTTATTGTGTCATTCTCAATTTTCTTCCACCTCCTACAGCATAGAGTATTGGGCAATGGGCCAACCCACTTTAGCATTTGACTAGCATCGCTTTGAGTAATGGCATTCTGCACCTTCACAAGAAGCACATTGACACACAAAATAGTTCCCTTATGCTCCAGGGACTACTACTATAACAAAGTTTGACCAAATAATAATATTTTTTTTAGTCTTTTTTTTAGATTGATGAGGGATTGGCAGCTTTCCCAACAATAAAGTTTGCCAAAAACCATGAGTAAAAAACAAGCATTGGCAATGCCAAAAGGCTGGATGGCCAATGCCACACCCAAAGCTTGTTATATGTTGGTTAACAGTGCTTCTAGGTGCTTCAAAATCTGAAAGATAAAGACACTGAGGTAAAGTTATTTGTGTGGATCATACAATGTGGTAAATTGGGGAAGCTAAAATTTCAACTCAGCTCGCTCAAAACCATCATTGATAGGTATTATCTCAAACATTCCCACAACGCTAACACAGCGCCACTCATGACAATACGAGCAGATCCTGGGCTTCAAATCCAGTGTCCTAGAGGGTGGGCATGCTGATGTACAGACGAGGTGTTTGCGGTTGAAGGTACTCAATAATCTCTTGGTTAAGGTTAATGGCTCAGGGGCAGTGGTGCAGAAACATACACACCCCGTACATTGTAGACACATTAATAAGCTGCACTGAGCTGGGCAAGTCTCAAGTAAATTATTGACAAAGAGGCGGCTTGACCTTTCCAATTGGTCAATGATTAGTACAGCCTGGGTGCCATGGGCCAGGGCCTGCCTCTGCCAAGGGAGATTAAATCGCAGCTGGGTACACGGCACTAAACATAATGCACAGAAGTTCAAACACAAGGAGCTGTGTATGATCCACAGAGAAAAATTAGGTTATAGCCTATGGTCCTAAGATGACTACGGTGCCACATTTATGAAAAAGTCACATCAGACAAGCATTGACAAACCCAATATGTCTGGCGTAGACAAGCTGGTGCAATGTTTTTTTTGTTTTTATTTGATTTTTTGTAGAGCATCAAAAATTAAAAGGAAAAAAAGAAAATATGCATTCACCTAAGAATGGCTGCCTTATGATTGCAATCAAAATCTTACAATAAAAACATCACTGGTGCAGCTATTTAACTAGAGATGATTTTGCTGGTAATATAGGACAGGGATCGAAGGTTGACATCTGAAGCATGGGGGGTCCCTCTATCTCCAGGGGGCGCTTCCGGGGTAGAGCACTAGGTTGTTTGGACACGGGTGGGACTCGCAGGTAGAACCACGGGTCGAGGAAATAATGTAATATGAAAGGCACAATAGTCGAGGGGATGGAGGGAAAATATATGGCACAGGTGCCAGGGAGCATATGCAGAAGTGCCGAATTGTCATTTCAATTATAAATAATGCCGTGGTGAATTAGGCACGTAATAGGGACAGTCTTTTGTTCCACGTTCATAATGTTGTGTAAAAGCACAAATAAATAATTGCTTTTTAAACGAGTGATGTTTTTAAACACCAGGCCTTTCAGTTGCACTATGCATTGTATTTTATAATACTTCAGAAGAATAAATGATCACTCAAGCAAGCAAATCGAAGGCAGTTACAATATTTACTATGTCATTTAAACACTTTATAACATAAACTTTGAAAAGGCGCACAAGCAAAATAAATAGCTGGTACTGAAAGTTCATTAAAAAATAAATGAACTGAAAAGCAAATTTTTAAGCAGCTTTACAACCGAAGTAAAAATGTTCTTCTGATTTTACCCATTTGTGAACAATGTGCACAGGCTCTGTGCAATCACTAAAAGTGAAATGCCAAAGGGTAAAGTGGGCTGACCCTTTGCCCCATTCTGTATACTGAGGTGGGGGGAAGCAAAATGTGAATAACAACCAGACCAAGAGTTGAAGCCCACTGATCAAAAAACTCCTCTTTGTACATATACTACGCACAATTGTTTTGGGAAAACAATAGTCTGGTGAGACAGCTAGAGCTGTCTCAAAGGCCTCACCTTTTGTAAAAACAATAATCTGCAACACCGAAAGATGTCTCAAAATCGAAGGCATCTATTGCATTGTTCAACTAGGGTGCCAGCTACAGACTACTTGTCTAGCCTCATACCCCTCCCACCCCCCCCACCCCCCTTGAACGATGGCAGTAATCAATACTGTGAGAAGTTGGCCTGGTATATGCTGACCACTAATTAAAGTGGGCACCTTGCACAACTCCAAACAACCCTTATTGATGATTAGGTTAAAGACAACCTTTATTGAAAGCTATCCTAGTGGTAGCTATGGAGAGCAGCCTTCAGGCTTAGTCTCGAAGGAATGTAAAGCAGCTTGTTTTACCAGATCAGAACCTCCTGAATGACTAAATAAAAGGATAACCACACAAGAGATATATAAAATATATTGATTTATTACTAAACACTTTCTACTCACCTCTTTATGAGATTAGAGCAAAAGGCACACAATATTAAATCACTAGAACAACGGTAAATAGCACAATAACAGCGGGCTCCAGGGGGAGACCGAACCATATACTACGAAAGTGGTATAACAACCACAACTTAACTAGACACGGTGCCTAGAGCACGTAGAATAACTGGGACCCCAAGGAACTACCCAAAGTAGTGACACAGGGGACCCACGGAGGACGGGTGCAGTGTGTGAACACAGGCGCGAGCTCCATAAAATTCTATGGGAAAGTCGCGGTTGGAATTTTAGAGTTTAAGGACACTTCGGAGAGGACTTTAGGCAAACCCCTTGGAACATAGAAGGTTCTAAGGCCAGCACCCTTGAGAGTACCAAGATACCTATCCCAGAGGAGCCGGGTACATAGGGGTCAAGTGGTGTCGGAAACCTTCATTGTTTTCAATGGCTTGATGCTGCCGGGAAGATGAAAAGTGTCCGGTGGAATCCAAGCCTGGATTCGAGGTAAGAAGAACCTGAAAGCAGAGGGGACAGAGTCTGGGTGACTTCAGAGTGACCAGGGGCAAGATAGACGAATGCCCACCGATGTCGGGTGCTTCAGGTGTTAAGATGCGATGTTTGACTCTGCAGCCACGGAGACCAGGAGACGTCGAGGACGACCAGTCCAGAGGTGAGCTGTCCCATGAAGGATGTCGAGTGCTGGGGGGTCAGTGTCCGGATCAAACACTAACAAGCCTTGGCAACTACAACCCACGTGGGAAGAGGAAATAACCTTCGGTGAGGACCAGCAAGGTCCTGGGGACTCTCCAAGCAATGGAGAGTCAGGACACATCTGGAACAAACAGGGAAGCCCAAAGAAAGTCAAAGTTACCTTCACAGGGACCCACAGGCCAACGGACCAAGGATCTCGAAGGGACCTCGAGCTGAATCACGAAATACCAGCCCACGGAACCCTCATGGAGTGCATGCGGGAAACTTCATTGGAAATACTGCTCGGATCAGGACTACAAGTAGCCCAAAGCACAGCCTCAGGGATCGCCGAAAAGCATATGCTGCTGCAAAAGTACACGGTGCACAGGGGTTCGGGTTGCACGGTCCCCGCGAGGGATACTGGTCTCAGAATTGCTGAGAGAGCAGATCAACCTCAGAGACCTCGGGAACCCACCTCCTGTGTTGCACAAATCTTCGGAATCCTCAGGAGCTCTGGAGATGTAAACCGGTCAGATGCGTTTAGGTGCCTGCTGCTGCAGGGGAGTAACTCCTTTACTCCAAGGGAGATTCTTCAGTTATCCAGCACAGTGTAGATCGTCAAAGTACTTGGTTTCAGTAGCAGAGTTTAGTCCAGGTAAAATCAAAAGTCCTGTAGTCAGGGGTTCCTACTTTATACCCAAGGAAGGGGTGGGACAAACTCTGGGGGCCCACCTATGGGAGGGTCAGGACAGAGGGGTAGCTACACCCATGTCCTTTGTCTAGTTTCGCGCCAGAGCAGGAGCAAATGGCTCCTGCAACAGGTTTGAACTGGATTATGCACAGGGACACCAAATGTGCCCCCAGTGCAGACTTCAAACACTCTCAGAGTGCACCCACCCATCCCCAATACACTAAATCCTTTCTGGGAGGTGGTCACACCTCCCTGTGACAGGAAACCTATTGTCAAGCCTTCCCCTGCTCGAGCTTGGCTCAGCAGCAGGAGGGCAGACTCGTGTTTGTGGCTGGCAGCATCCATTTTGTGATGCCCAGGTCGAGAAAGCTGGTACCGGGTAGCCCAGTGATGCTCAGTAGCGGCTCTAGAAGGGAGGAATCATACCTCCACACCAGTACAGTACTGGGAGGCCTCTGGGGTACCTATGCCCTGGGTATATAGTATACCATATACTAGGGACTGATAAGTGTACCCCAGAATCCAATCTGAAGTGTACCTAAAGTACATGCAATCAATTTAGAGGAGAAAGCAGCTAGATTGGGATCCTGGATAGCAGGATCCCAGTCATTCTAAGTCGTAAACAGTGATACATCAGCAAAAAGTGGGGGTAACCATAAGAAGCAGATCCTATTCTCCTACAAATACCCATCAGGGAGATTTCTGACCTGCTGGCAGGTCCTGAGTTCATTTCAGCAGCTGTCAGCTGTGTGACATCAGCTTACCAGAACAACTGTCTCTATGTAGCACACTGCCTCGGACTGTCCGTATGATCAGCAAACAGGGTGCACCGCACTGCGCCACCCTGCCAGAATAAAAACCCGAGTGTGGGTACATCATTTATCACCAGGTAGTAATGGAGGCTCCGGGCTCTGAGGCACTGCATTCACCAGAGCGGAGCTCAAACAACACATCATGTTTACCATCGCAGCTCGCTTTCTTCCTCTATTCGCCGAGCCTCAAACACACAATAATAGGTAATTGAGTTTTGCAGAGTATATAAAAGCAAACATGACTCTGGAGACAGATCTGCGGGTGTGTTTACTTTTAATTAAAGGTGCGCGCTCATGCATATTTTCCAAAAATTAATAGTCCCAAACAATAAACTGTCTGTTTGTTTCTGAAATTGCAACCTTGGCCCTGAAGTGAAAGCTCACATTCACCCGTAAGCGCCAGTGGTAAGGCTGAGTGAGGCCTGTCTCACAATCAAGAGATCACTGTTTTGTTTTACTGCACTGGTTAGGTCGAGCCTGAGATAGCACATGAGCTGCATGCGCTCTCGCTCGTGAGACGTCATTGTTTATAGTAAATAGCTGAGCGCGTGCCTGTTGCTTACCATTTGTTGACTTTAGTGTCTTTTTTCTTGCTGCCTCTAAAGTGACCAACACAGGCCAAGCATCATTCCTGTTCCTTTTTGTGGAGCATGGACTAAGCATAGATTGATTGCACTTAACCCCTTCGCTGCGGCGCGAATTCCGCCGCAGCGCTGGGGGGTTTGGGGGGTTTGCGGCGCCGCCATGCTCATGACGGAACCACGCCGTCATGAGTCACGGGCGAGCTGTGCTCATGACGGCGTGGTTCCGTCATGACTCCACACACTTGCGCTGATCGCCAGCACAGGCGGGGAAACAGCGCCGTGTGGGCGGAGCGGCCGCCAACGGCCGCAGCATGTCGGAACCACTCCGTCATGAGCACACGGCGCCCGTGGCTCATGACGGAGTGGTTCCGTCAGAAGCATGCAAGGGGTTAATTAGTGCCTGTCAGCTACACTTACTGTGATTGAGGTACTATTTATTTTTTCCCCTCCCACTCGTCCCTTCTCTGTGTTGCTGCCCCCGTCTGACACTCCCCCCTTCCTTCCCTAAAACCAATAGATCTCGCATAGGCAAGACCTGTTGGCTTTGCTTTTAGATGTAATTGATCAGCACTGCTTTGGTCAAAGCTCCATCTGGGTGTTCTGTTTACTAAGGAGGTGGCTCCACTTCTTGGTAGTTTGTCAGTTACATAACATGTTCCTACTTCTTAAGTGTTGAAGTTTAGTTATCATTGTGAGATGTGTTTTCAAATTTCAAGATTGTCCTCGGCTTATTGGTGGGGGCACTATCTCTTAGATAATCAACATGACAGCGATAGCACCCATTGCTGGGTCAGGGACAGTGTTGTCCTCAAGAAAAGCTGAGGCAATGTGTACTAAAATAAGATTCAAAACAGCAGGAAGATGTTACGTGATTTATATATTGCTTTATATGCCAGGACTTGGTCATGTCTAATTTGCTGAGCCACAAATGAGATACTTTGTCAAATAGCATGTGATCTCATGACTTAACAACACTCTGAAGCAAATATATCACATATTAATAAAATGCAATAAGTTTGTGTTAAAAAAACAGCAATTTAAAAATACACTAAAAAATAAAGACTGACTCAAAAAGGAGTTTGAGATCAGACATTTTTGAAAAACTATGAAAGTTTATCAAATTAAAATGCAAATGTGGAAGGCAAAAGTAAAGTCAACTTCTGTAAATCAGTCTTAAAGCATAGGAATCAACCTCCATGAAGGGCATTTAGCATTAAAAGAGATGCAGCAATGAGCAAACACTGAAAAAAACTGTTTAAGTTCAGAAAGTGCAAAAAATCGAAGGAGCAACGGGCAGAATCAGCAGAGGCTCAGAAAAGAGTCTAGCTCATCCCCTATTTGGGTTCACTGACATAATATCGAAACCATAAATATCATGCTACCAAAATATTGTGTCAAAACTATAGATATTGTTTTTCTATACACAAAAAGGTAAGTACAAAAATATTGAAAGGAAATTCATTTTACACTAATATAAAAAATATATATATATATATATTGTTTATATGTATATATTTATATTTATATATATATATATATTATATAGTTGCAAATAGTAAATATTTTAACTTGTAACATTAATATAACATTAATTACATATGTTTAAATCATATTTACAAATATATATAAACATATACTTATTTAAACACACATATATATGTATGTGAGTATGTTTATGTACACATATATAATGTAAAACTATAATTAAAAATATTCATTTTAATTTATAGTCTGATTTTCTATATATTTGAATTTACTAATATGACAAGTTTGTATATAAATTAAAATAATTTATAATAGTATATTACTATATAATACAATAATATGTATATTATAAATTATATATATATATACATATATAAATATATATATATTAAAAATAAAAACTATAACAAATAAACCAGTAGAAAATTTAAAAACATTGTCAAATTAATTATCCATAAAAAGTAAACAATAGAAAAAAATATGTTTCACTAAAATTATCTTTAAAATAAAATATATTTCTTAACATAAAAATATGCAATTAAATACACAAACACAAAATAATAATCTATATTTTGAAATAATTACAAAACTATTACATTTGATAAATAAAATATACTATTCCCACCCCAGTGGGTGCAACAGTAAGGAAAGCGCTGGATTATGGAGGGGTAAAATCTAGTATTCCCACTCCCGTCTGTGCAACAGTGGGGAAAGCGTTGGATTCAGGAGGGGTAAAATATACTAATCCCACTCGAGTCGGTGCAACAGTAGGGAAGGCATTGGAGTGAGTAGGGGTAAAATGTACTAATCCCACTCCAGTCTGTGCAGTCATGTATTTCACTTCACACACATACCATATATATATATATATATATAGCCAACACCTCGTTTTCAAACATCAAAGAAACGATGTCACGGCCACAAAAGTCCTGTGATTTATTCTTTAAGCCAAGTCACTCTACGCGTTTCGGAGTACAACCTCCTTGCTCACGAGTACGAGTGAAATGCAAATTAAAGTGTTTTAAACCTATCATGTGACACACTTTAATATCATAGACAGTGAAAACAGATTCAATGATGGTTAAGCATTCACGATCTAGAAAGCATTGCATCCGTTTAAATGCATTATATGGAGGTATATTGTACATAATTGAACATACTGTTGATATACATTTGTCGGACATAATTATAATTATAATGTCAAAAAAATAAAAAAATTGAAATTAAAAATTATAATCACACACCAGTGCGTGTTTGTCAATTCATAAAGAGACATGGGCTATATATAGACACCAGCGCTAAAAAGTCCTCGTTTGCCCTATAGCTCAATTGCCAGACATTTCATGCCGCTGATGTGAACAAAAGTTATTTTGTCATGCTTGTGCGTATATATATATATATATATATATGTATATATGTCCGTCAGCTTGCTGCAAGAGCAGCCCCCAGGCCTGCAACGTTGGTGCTGTCAGTGGCGGCAGCAGCCACTGTGGTATAATCCAAATCTTGTATTCCGTATAAATTCCAGGAATGAGAAGACAGCACACCAGGAAACCGCACAAAAACTTTATTGTGCGCTAGCTTTAGAAGGACGACGCGTTTCGGCGTTTGCCTTTGTCAAGTTACTTCCTGCATGCCAATCAGCCATAGAAATACAAATGCATGGTTCATAAACATGGAAAACATACTACGAGATTGCATTATCTAGCGAACGCTATGTAAAAATAAATTCATTATTGTCATAATAATACTTCGAGCATAAAGGTAAATGCAGTTACATAAAATAAAATAAAATGGCAATTCACTTGAAGAGGCATGCTATTTCAAATAAGTCAGAGTGTTAAATGGTTGTAAAGAGGATTTGTCCGAATTGTTCGAAAACAATAAAGTTTGAAAGTGATATGAACGCAGGTATTCACTGCCCATTATAAACGTCATAATTCATACAACTCTCTGCGTAATAGCGTTACTTAAAATACATACAATTGAATCAGTGTGGGCTGAATTAATCATGTGAGCGGTATGAATCGCTCCAACTGCGCTGAATAGCACACGCTATGAACACTGAGAGCTAACAAATTCATGGTTACAACACAGGATTTAAATAATGAAAAGCAGCATGCTGCCCATTTTCATGTTAATTGAACATAATGTAAAAGGAATTGTTAAGGCATAATAAGATTGGGGTTGGTATATCCGCTATGATAATGACTGTCCAATATTAGCCCCATGGAACAATTTTTTGATTGCTGTGCGCCATTGCGCTAATCAGAAAGCAAAAAGTTAATTCAATGTAGGCTTAAATACCCATATACACAATCTCAACGGCATCCATTGCATTAATATACACCTAGGACCCAAGATCACAATGTTATTCCATTAGGTAATGGGCCCATAATATGGACAGAGGGTACTGGATATGTCAATAATTTTCAATAGATTAGACACTGAACTATCCCTTTATCAATCTAATTGTGTGAGTGGCAAATTCGGAAGTATCCTATTGCTAAGTGCTAGACATGGGGGAGTGATAGGATGGTGATATATATAATAAGAATAAGTGAAAGAGGAAGGGTAATGGGGGGTACATGGGATGAAAAAGAGGGAAAGCCCTGGAGGGGTTCCAGTTGGAGCAACCACAAGTGTGGTAAACGCTTATGTGCTATCCCAATTGGGAAATAATGTATCATCCCAAGTACACCTAAATCCCTATCTTACTAAAAGTGAGTATGTAAAAGGCGAGAAAATGAAAATCAAATCAAAATTAACTTAAAATCCCAACGATTAATCGGGAGTGCTCATATTGTTCTTGAGACCATATAGTGATGATCAACTTATTTGAGAGGCCATATTGTAAGTAACTATAAGCCTATGTGAGTTGCAAGCTCCTCCCCACTGTTGAGTCCTTTAGGTATTTTACAATCCAGATCTATGATAAATCTGGACTCCAGTACTCTTAGATTTTTCTCTCGATCCCCTCCTCGAATATGTTTCGGAATTCTCTCTACTCCAAAGAATCGCAGACTGCTATTGTCACTGTTGTGGAATTCAGAGTAGTGACGGGCTACTGGATAGTTGTGATCACAGTTAGCAATGGCACGTAAATGCTGCAGAATTCTTAGTTAGAGTGGCAATTTTGTACTGCCTACATACCTGAGGCCACAAGGGCACTCAAGTATGTAGACAGTAAAATCGCTGTTGCAGTTAATTAGGTGTTTTATAGGCCGTTTGTGGTTAGTACCTATGCTGTATTCTTTGCAGTTGATGCCATTACGATCTGCCTTGCACATTCCACATGTGGTGAAACCGTTAGGCATTGTTAGCCACTGTGATTGAGTAGTCTCATCGCGGTAGCTATGGACTAATTTGTCCTTAAGTGACCTAGCCTTTCTGTATGTAATGTGTGGTCTGGTGCCTATGGATTCCCCAATAATGGGGTCTGCTCTCAGTAAGCTCCAATGTTTTTTCATGATTTTATTGAGTGTCCATGCTCCCCTGCTGAATTTTGTTATCATTCTTGGCATGTTAGTCTGGTTACTGTCGTTATTGGTTCTTTTGATGGTACTCATAGAGGGCTTAAAGAGTATGTCATGTTGTTTCAAATCCTTGACTTTATTTTGAGCTCTCTCTAAGGTTTCCTCTTTGTATCCTCTCACTCTGAAACGTGTGAGCATAGTCTGTTGCTCTTTCGCAAAATCCCTGTTTGTGCTACAAGCACGGCGTGCTCTAAGAAGCTCCCCATAGGGTATGCTTTGTTTCAGGGGGACTGGATGATGACTGGCTGCGTGCAACAGTGTGTTGCCTGCGGTCTGTTTTCTAAATAGACGTGTTGTGATTTTCTTTTCTTTAATTTCAACTGCAATATCAAAGAATTCGCAGTAGGTTGAACTAATCTTGTGAGTAAATTGTAAGTTCAGGTCATTGATCCCCAATTGGTCAATGAATTCGTTGGCAAGATTTTGTGGGCCATTCCAGATAAGGAACAGATCGTCTATATACCTGATTCATACAAGTATGTGGTCAGTATATGTTTTTAACTTATCTGTCCACACTATCTGTTCTTCCCACCAACCTAGGAAAAGATTCGCTAGGCTAGGGGCAAAACAAGTACCCATCGCGGTACCTGACCGCTGGCGATACACTGATTTTTCAAAGAGAAAGATGTTGTTTTGGAGACAAAATAACATCATGGTCTCTAACATTTTATTGTGTTCCCAGAGATCTATGTGTCTGCTCTTTAGAAAGTGCATGCATGCTTCCACCCCTTTCCGTTGATCAATGCATGTATACAAGGAGCAGACATCTAGACTAATCATAGTGTAACCATCCTCCCATTGCATATCGTGGAGTTGACGTAAGAAATCTGAACTGTCTTTACAATACGACACTAAATTAAGTACATATTTAGACAGAAAAGAGTCCAAAAAGATTGATGTATTTTCAAGTAGTCCCCCATTTGATGAAACAATGGGACGCCCTGGTGGTAAAGTGGCGTGCTTATGGATCTTTGGTAAAAAGTAAATGCATGGTATGCGTGGTTTGTCTGTTCTCAAGAAATTGTACTCGTCAGTGTCAATAAGCCCATAGAAATACCAATCACTTAATAGTTTATGGCAATCATGAATAGTTTTTTTGTACTGGGCCCAGTCAATGAGTTCATAACAAGTTTCATCCGAGAGCTGTCTCATCGCCTCTGATCTGTACTGCTCCACGTCCATCACCACAACATTACCTCCTTTGTCGGAGGGCTTGATTATGATTTTAACGTCAGACTCCAAGATTTTGATGGCTTCCCGTTGTTCCTTTGTGAGATTGTCCCATTTAGATTTTTGGAATGACTTCCTTGATTTCTTTAGTTCAACAATAACCGCTGAGTTGTATGCTTCAATGTTGTCAAAAGGAACATTGGGATTGAACTTTGATTTCCTTTTGAGACCGCTATGTACGTGTTGTATGCTGGTGACACCACACGATTGCAATAGTGAATTATCATTGCCACGATAGTTGTCTTCCATTTCTAGGTCATGCATGATTCTTAAAAGTTCCATGTCCTGTATTTGTAAATTGCGTATCTCTGGATCACCTAAACTGGTTGCTGATTCTTTTGACTTTGATTTTGAACGTGCCTCGAACATTTTCATTAGTTTAAGTTTTCGAATATATAGGAATAAATCAATTCTAGTGTCCATATAGTTTAAGTTGTTGCTGGGACAAAAGGACAAACCCAATTGCAGGACTGAGATTTCGACTTCACTTAAACTTCTAGTGGATAAGTTGATAACTGTTTGATTTGTTGTCTGATCTTGATGTTGAGGAGTCGATGTGTCGGAATTTTTTGACCTTCTCTTACTTAATCTTTTTCTTTTGTGGTCCCTCGTCCTCTTCCTCTTCTTTGCCCCTTTCCTCTTGCCTGTCCTCTCGTTTGGGGCTTGTTTACTTGAGTTTGATCCTTTTTCTGCTTTAGTATTTGAAACTCGTGTAAAAAAGTGAGAGGATGTGTGGCTAAAGGGATCACTGCACTGGAAGCTTCTGAGTCAGTACTGATGTCTGAGCTGAAACCCGTTGACAATAATTCAGTTGTCCGTTCGGTGGTGGTGACTTTAAGGTTTCTTTGAGCCCAATCGTATTTTTTGGCGTAGGTTAGGATGCGCCCCTCAGCGTAGTCACGCTTATCCCTGAGGAATTTACGTTGTTTCTTTTGTTTGATTGAATCTTCGTACTCTTTGAGTTTCTTTGGGAGTGTTTTTAGAAATTCTTCCAATATATTATCGTTTTTGTATTTCTCTAAATCCGCTTTTAATGTCATCAACTCCTTTCTAGTTGTCTCCAGATCTATTTGGGCATATTTAACGAGCATCTCTAACATTCCTTTGCACGTTTTGGCCATAAATTGAGCCCATTCTGCAAGAAGATCTGGATTAGGATTATCATATGTTGGTACGATTGTGATTCTTAGGCCTCTGGGGACGTGGCCAACTTCCACGTAGTTAGTGAGCGAGGCCACTTCCCACCATTTATTTATTTCCCGTTTGCTCAATTTCTCTAGCAAAAACAGTTTTTGTTTCAATGTGGTATCACTTCCCGGAGGCGGAGCTTGTTGTGGGTTTCACTCTTAACTCGTCTTGCTCTTCGTTAAACAAAGAAATGGCCTCTGCCTTTCTTTCATTGTCCCAAAGTATGTTTTCCATGTTTATGAGCCATGCATTTGTATTTCTATGGCTGATTGGCATGCAGAAAGTAACTTGACAAAGGCAAACGCCGAAACGCGTCGTCCTTCTAAAGCTAGCGCACAATAAATTTTTGTGCGGTTTCCTGGTGTGCTGTCTTCTCATTCCTGGAATTTATACGGAATACAAGATTTGGATTATATATGTACATATATATATATATATATATATATATATATATATATATATATATATATATATATATATATATATATATATATATATACACTTTTGAAAACAATTAAACAAATACATAGGCCGGAAGCAGAACACTTACGTAGGAGTGTGGCTGCAGGTCAGTGCGCTCTTACGATAGCGAACATAACACGCAAAAAGCTCATTTTTAGCTTTTACCTTTTAAAACTGCTTGTGTTTTTAAAATTGTATTGCTTGGGGAATTGAATTTGTTGTGTCACGGGGAATACAGCCGTGTTCAGTGCTCTAGGGGCGTGATACTCACTTCTGCTTTACAAGCGCCGGGTCAGCGGTCTAGTGGCTGAACCCGGGCTGTGGCAATCATTGAAAAGCACACACTAATGCGACCGATCTCAGGAAACTAAATCCTTCCTCTGGGACTAACAGTGAGTTTGTCTGCCCACCTGAGAACATCCCTAATAAATGCCCCATATGTAGTCAGAACCTCACACTTTATGGGCTCGACCGCCCTCAGGAAAAAACTGAATTCAGGATCCTTCTCCTTAATTGTAGATCCCTTCCCAAACACACTCCTGAGATAGAGATGCTTCTTAGAGACCAAGACCCCGACGTGCTTTTCCTCACTGAAACCTGGCTCTCCACTAGCTCAGAGCCCGACATCGCGCAAACTCTTCCCCGGGGCTACACGCTTCAAAGAGTCGACCGGCCGCCGGGCCGAGGAGGCGGAATAGCCATTGCCTATAAGGAACAGTTTACCTGCCGCCTTTTGGGCAACCCGCTCATAGACTGTGAGAATGTTCTCTTCTCTATAGAATTCTCCCCACTTCTCGCCTTTACAGGCATTCTAATTTATCGGCCCCCAGGACCAATAGGGTCCTTCAATAGCTCCTTGCTTGAGGCTACAATTAAATCAGCAAGTGCCTCAGGCAATTTTACGATTCTAGGAGACCTCAATCTTCACTTTGACGAGCCACAAGCCCCTAATGCCTGTGAGCTTACAAAGTATCTTCTATCCCTCAAATCTCCCCAAAAATTAATAAGTCGACACACATAAGAGGACACTTGCTCGACCAAGCATTTACTAATCTACCGGACCTGAAGGGAACTGAACCCACTCCATTACCCTGGACAGACCATTTCCTTATTAAAGTTCTCTGGTCTCCTCAGACAATTAGGACTAAGGTGCAACCATCCTGGACATTCGGTCGCCGCTGGAACAAGTTCCCCTTGGACAAATGGTCACAGGAACTAGAAAAGAATAAACCTAGCACATCCCAATGTCCTGGACAGGCTAACGAGGACTTCATCTGTTGGAATGAGGAGTCACTTAACCCGGTCCTTCCAAAATCTAGGATAAAGAAGTCAGCAGGGACACGAGACGCACCTTGGTTCACACCAGAATTACGTGTCTTAAAGCAGCAATGTAAAGTAAGGGAAAGACACTAGAGGAAAGACTTCCTACCATTAAAAAAACAGGAATACAGATCATCTATTCTTACCTATAAAACATAATTAAGGAAAGCCCAAGCCTCGTATTATGAAAGCAGAATCTTGGCAGCACCCAAATCCTCCAGAAAAACTTTTAATATCATAAAAAATCTTCTCAAAGTCCCTCCCCCCAGAGCAGCTCCCGATATCTCAGGTGAACAGTGCAACAAGCTCACCAAGTTCTTTAGTAATAAAGTCCAGCTTATCTTGGAATCCCTCCCAACTAAGATTGAGGAAGACTTCCCCCCCCCAACTCCACATGGATCTCCAAACAGAGTTCATCCTGAAAGATCATCCACTTGTGACACAGCAAAGTTTTAATTCCCTGTGGGCCACGGTAAAGAGCGGCTCCCCGGCCGATCCAGCGCCACTGAACATCTTGAAACAGGTCACCCCCATCATAGCCCCGCACGTAATAAGCCTGATCAACGCCTCACTTATCATGGGAATAGTTCCCCCCAGGTGGAAAGAGGCGAGGGTAAGAGCTCTCCTAAAGAAACCTAATTTGGATCCGACCGACCCAGGCAACTATCGCCCCATATCCCTTCTCCCAGCCATCAGTAAGGTCACTGAGAAACACGTAAATTTAACTCTATCAGGGTTTCTCGAGAACCATGGCCTGCTCCACCCCTCCCAAACCGGCTTCCATCCACGCCAAGGTACTGAGACCGCGCTTCTGGCAGTGGTGGAAGAAAGCAGGAAGATCCTGGACTCTGGAGGATCGACGGCCATTATACTCCTTGACCTGAGCGCCGCCTTTGACACGGTGAATCACCTGACTCTGATCCTGCGTCTCAGGAATATAGGTATCAGGGGCACGGCACTCCAGTGGCTATCTTCCTTCTTGGAGGATTGAACCTTCCAGGTTTTCAATGAAAGCACGACTTCCAAACCCACCTACCGAACGGGGTGCCCCAGGGCTCTTCGCTTAGCCCGACTTTATTCAACGTGTATATGTCCCCCTTGGCAGCCAAACTAGAACCGTACGGAATCCGAATTATCACCTATGCTGACGACACCCAGCTAGTGGTTGGACTTACCCAAACCGAACAGGAAATCCACATCCTCCATTCCTGCTTGAACGTCATCTCAAGCTGGATGGATGACTCCCAATTTAGGCTCAACGGAGAAAAAACCGAGATTATGATCTTAGGTAACTCCCTCCACTATAACCCCAGCCAGCTGTGGCCATCATGTATGGGCCCAGCCCCTATCCCAAAATCAGAAATCAAGACTCTGGGGGTATGGCTGGACCAGGACCTCAGCCTTAGAACGCAAGCCAGGAAAACAGAAGCCCTCTGCTATGGCTTACTTAGAATGGCCCGAAAGGTCTTAACTCTTCTTCCATCCACAGCTAAAAAAGTACTAATTCAGTCATTAATCCTTTCTAGACAGGATTATGGGAACGCCCTGTATTTGGGCGCCCCCATCTCAGCAATCAAGAAACTACAATCCGTACAGAACAGCGCAGCGAGACTCCTAATGGGAGTCCCTAATAGACTGTCAGCGGAACCGGCCCTTCGCTCCCTTCACTGGCTCCCGGTTCAGGAACGAATTAAATTTAAGTCCTTATGCCTAGTGCATAAAATAAGGCAGGGACTCGGTCCTCCGTCGATCATCACCATGATTCGCCTATACAAAGCCAAGCGTAATCTCAGATCAGATGATCTGCATCTGACAGAGATCCCTAGGATTAAGAGGTCCAGAAGTGGTGGTAGGCTCTTCTCCTATAACGCCTCCATACTCTGGAACGCTCTACCTCTTCACTTACGCATCATCCCCGATCACATGACCTTTCGGAAGCAAATAAAAACTCACCTCTTTCCTTAGCTTCTGGTTCCCCCTACTGTCGGTTATTAGCGCTGGGATGCCTCCGGGTAGCCATGCGCTCTATAAATGCTTTTCCATTCCATTCCATTCCATTCCACATAGTTACACTTCTATAAATAATTAATACCAAATACAAAATGCTATTAATTGTTTGTTTAATTACTTTTCCACACTATAAACAATTACATAGTTATACTTCTATAAATAATTAATATCAAATACAAAATGCTATTAATTGATTATTTAATCACTTTTCCACACTATACTCCCACATACCTAGCAGACCAAATTCAAAATATAATTAAAAGAAAAAAATGATAACATGATTAACATAATAAGTAATAAATACAATCATTATTATTAAATAAATAATTCATTCTTAATTCATTATTACTTAAGTAATTTCCCACCCAATCCCCCTAAAAACACAACACACAACTCATATATATCATACAAATTATATTTATTAAATATTCTACATAATTATTAACAAATTACATATTTTATTAATAATTAATTAAAATGTATTATTTACTTAATTAACTTCCCACCCTATACCTCCAGAAACCCGGCAACCCGCACCTAAAATATAGCTTCAAAAATATAATAATTACACAGTTCACATAATTAATAGTCAATTAAACACTTAATTCATAATTAAATATAAATCAATTATTGCTTAATTAACTTCCCACCCTATACCGCTCTAAACCCAACAACCAGCACCTAAAATAGAACTTTAAAAAACGATAATAATTACACAATTCACATAATTATCATTTAATTAGTTCATAAATAATCAATCATTAATTAATTATTACATAATTTAACTTCCCACCCAATACCCCTACAAACCCATCAACCCGCACCTAAAATATAACTTTAAAAAAATAATATTTATACAATTTGCATCATCAATAAAATAATTAATAAAAATTGCTAGTTAATTATTAATTAATTATACTCAATTAACATCCTGCCCTGTGCCCCTTCAAACCTCAGAACCTGCTACAACACTATAAATTATGATTAACAATTAAATTAAAATTATACATAACCTTAAATTACAAACTATATTTAAAAACCATTAACAACAATTATACAAACAATACTTAACATATACAATTACAATATCGTTCAAAACACATAAAGATAATTAAAAAACTATATTTTTTACCATGATATTATTGTAAACAATATTAACATCAATGATATTCTTGAAAATTATATTCCTTACCTTAAAAAAATTATATTTTTGTCGACGGTATTCCTGCATCATGACATTTCTGTGGCATAATATTACAAACTCGATATTAGTGTCTCTAGATATTTATGACTCTATATTTTTTCCAAATACCCCATTTTAAGTATTTTTTATAGTCAGTTAACCATAGAAAGTAAAAAAAATCACTTTCTCAGACTGGGGTGAGCAAGTGCATCATTATGGCAACAAATCACAGTTCAGCATTTTAAAACATCATATAATACCACCATTCTAACATTATTCCATAATATGATAATAATTTGACCCTTCTGACCTAATGCCATCAGAGGTGACAGAACAAACTAATTAGGGGTGGGTGGAACTTGTGGAGTTTCACTCCACAAATTTCCACTAAGTTACATAAAAACTCAGCAAGATTCCGTGTACAAGTGGAATTAGACACATTGCACCGCTTACGCTGAATTTTTTCACCGGGAACTTGTTCCGCACTGAAAAATCAAAGCGAACGGCACCATGCGGCATGCCAGAGGGTGCTGCTTCTTGAGTTGGTTTTGCTGCTGATCGAGTAGGTTTTCTACGAGAGTGGCAGCTTGCTGACAGCGAACTGTTGTGACGTTCTGTGACTGCCCGCGATGGGGAAATCTCGCCAGGTGCCCTCCTAGTGACCGAAAGTCTCACTAGGGGACGCCAAATCTCGCTTGAGCATGCCAATTTACTGTTGGCAAGACACACATGAGAAAAAACTCCACCATGAGGCGGTTGGTGGAATATGGCCGGACCTCCACGTTACATGAGTAAATCTGAGTGGCCCAAGCTCTGCCAACACCGCCGGTGGAACGGAATTTAATACCCACCCCTAAAACTAGTTACATGAACAATGCAAAGACTTGTGAATGAATGAATGCAATACAGTGTGTGAGCAGAAAGAGGCTTGAAAGTACTTCAAGGATTCTTCTAGAGTTCTTCAAGATCAACATGTCATTACATACAGTGCACATTTTGCTACTTGTGGTGTCAATGAGAAAATATAAACACCCAAGAAATATTATTAAACAGCAGCCATGTTATTTCAAAATGGAGTCGAGGCCTGGCTCAGGGCTACTTTAATCTAGGTCATCAAAACAGGTTGTATCCATCAGTATTTTCGTTTCAATTACAAATGATTAATGTTAATAAGCAAATTTTGATTCTAATCAGAAAATAACTCACACATTGGTGATATTGTCACTCTCCAGTGTTCTGCTACATTTAGGGGGCTTGCTTTGGATTCTGATTTCAACGACATGATAAGTTGGGGCCGATCATGTCATACTGCAATATCATCACTATGAGAGGATGCTGTGCTCTTGTTAGGTGGTGGGTCATGGTTAGGCATCAAGGCCTTCACATTCAGTGGTATTTTCTGGCTTGGAGGCTGATTTGTTGATTATGTTGTCATGAGACAGTCTGATTTGATTGGGAGGTGACCATGGTATGTTGTTTTCTTGTTCACTATGCTCTAGTGTTTTCAGCTTCAGAGACAGGTTTGGCTTTGTCGGTGATGTTATCAATATGTGACACTGTGTTTTGGTTTGGGGAATGTTAGAGCTCCACGGCAGTGTTATCCCAAGCCATGACGTATTGTTGACGATGTCATCAATATGTGCCAATGTTTTGAGGTTTGTCTGATGCATTAGCTTGCTGCTGGAGCTGCTATTCTTTTTCAATAGCAGTGTATATTTAGAGAAAGCTGCTGTATGATGCGGAGGACATCAGTATGCCTATATGTTCTTATTTGTAGTGGCTGTCAGTTTGGTGATATCTTAAGAGTGGCTAAACAGTTAGAAAAGGGCTGATGTATAGTGGTTAGTGTTATCCAATGATCAACAGTGTGTGTTATGACTGGTGCCACAAAAATACTACTTGTGGATGGTAACAGGTAAATGTTCAGAACTCTTTTCATAAAATGCAAAGTTTGATGTGGTTTTGAGAGATACAGATTGGTGGCAATTTCACCGTTTTGCAATATGTCTTGTGGTTCGTCTTGGTTTAGTGCTTTGTGGTGCTGTCACCACTATATAATGCATATCCTTGTTTTGAGCAAGCTGGAGTTTGCCGGTGATGTCGCCACCGCATTGCATTTGTTTTGGATGTAAGGACTTTTGTGGTAATAACTTTTTTATACAAGGTGTGTTGTCATTTGGGTTCAGCAGGAGTTCGGTAGTCCTCTCATCACTATACGAATTGCGTCACGGTGGCATTAAAGGGGACGCTGATGTCATCGAATAAGGATTGTACTTTGCAGCAGGTTGGGGTTCGGTAGGGATCAGGGATGCTGTCATTTATGAGAGTTTTGACTCTATTTCGATGTTCAGGTGTGTATCTTGCTTTCAGGCATAAAATGAGCTATGATTTTCTTCTGGTGGTGTTCAGCACAGCCCATTTAGGACCACTTGAGAAGCTGAATAGACAGATTAGACCATGTGTTTGTAGAAAATATGGACTAGAACTTGAAAGATACCTCTGAGCTCTTCTGAGAAACTTGTTTTAATCTCACTAATTATCTCTCTTAGCTTTAAGTTGTTCCTACTTATTTTACTGTTCACGTTGTATGAGGTGTGGGAATGAAAAGCCCATTTAAATAGGGGATTAGTAGCTTTATCAGTGGAGTCTGTGTTGGGGGCAGTGAGTAGCACGGGCACTAAAGCCCCCTCCTAAAAGAATGACGTTCTCAGAGGATTAGCAGTGTGGGGCCCCACAGTGGGCTGTCACCCAGACCTCACTGGATCAGAGACTGTGAGTGTGTGTCCTGCTAGCTATGGGGCCTCACGCTGCTGCAAACATGATGTTTCTCTCTCTGTCTAGGTATGTAGAGGATATTTGGAAGCCTGATCGGTGACTCTGTAATGTAACCTTCACCGGCCTCAGCAGCCGGTGTTTACCACTCACTGCACCGTGCACAGCGGACAACACCACAAGCCGCAACCACCCGCAAGCAGTAATAGCCAGCTGGGTTCACGCCCAAGCAGGGCAGACTCACAAGGACACACAGGGAGATTTGCCTTTCAGGAACTTGATAGAAGTTTCCTGCTGTCTAGATGTTCTTTGAAAAAATGTTAGAATCACAGCTGTCAATTTACAAACAAATTTAGGGAGAGCCTGGCTCCACTCCAGCCTGAGGATGCCTTCAGGGTCACTGATCTATCAAACAAGCATCTGACTGCCATAAGGATCAGTCGCTCTTTCCTATGGTGAGCCTTTCAGAAGCCATTGGCATAAACATTTAGGGGCACTACAATATGTAACGTTAATCAAGTTATCAACTAAGCAAGTCATGCTATACACAAATGTTAATCAAATGTAGATGTTTCATGTTGTCTCCTGTAGAGCTCCTAAATATCACATTTGGAATGCATGCCATGAAAACTGCACTTTTTAGATGCAGTGAATGTTCTCCGGTTTGATGGATTACACTCCCATGACTCAAAATGTGTCTACTGCCCAGATCTCAGCAACTTACTCCAAGCCTAACACGTGCTTCATTACTAGCCAAGTCTAGGTGACATTTACTGTTACCAACGTACAGAAAATGTAGTGCTACCAGCAGCACATTACTGACTGTCAGTCCCTCCCATGCAGCCACCTATAAGCCAGTAAGCTAGATGTATAGAACATCTTCTTGGGCAGTTTTAAGTCACTTCCTGTTAAGTAAGCCTCCACGATTTAGGAGAACATATTTGATTTACTTTTACATTGATTGAGGGACTCTCCCCTCACACAAGTTACTTTGAATCGGATTAAGTTAATTTAGTATTAAACAAATGTAGTTGACTTCCTGTTACCCTAGTTGATCCACCTTCTGCAGAGGCTAGTCAGCTTGACTTCCTTCTGGTCAGACTTCAATTACTTTCTAGTAACCAGATTTTGGAAATGTGTTGTTAGTTATGTTTAAGCAATGGCCCGTTATAATGTTCTGCTTGTGTGTCATTCTATTGACTTGTTTAAGGACTTCCTGATGGACCCTTTTTAGACAGCACTGCATCAGCAAGACCTGAATTGTTGTTTGTTAGTCAGGTCTAGGCGCATCCTGTTAGCTTGGTTTGCATGACTTGCTGTTAGTCAGTGTATGTGACATCCTGTGAGCTGCGCCTGTGTCACTTATGGCCAGGTTAGCTAGGTGAAGGCAGCATCCTAATGTATAGCACATAAAACTTCAGGTTCTGAAAGATAGATTTTTTCTACATTTGATGTCTCTGTTTCCCAATGATCTAAGGATAAGCTAGTTGCATTGACTTATTTCGGCCACCAGATCTGGCGGCCATCTTGCCCTGGGCTCCTGGTCACTAAGGTAACAGACCATGTTTCATTCAGATGTCTGTCAAGCAATCCTTAACTGCACACAGCAACTGGAGCTTTTTGTAGAATGTTTTATGGTTTTAGTGCCCATCCAGAATGTGTTACCTTCAGAATAAGCATCCTAGACCACCCTGGCCCTCCAGACCTGGAGGCGGAAGCCGCGCAGTCACGCTAGAAACCATCCAGTTTAGAGAGGCCTGTCCCGTGAGACCAGTGATGCTTTCTGCACTCAGGCAACACCAGGCAGCGTTGTGCTCCGAGGAACTAGCTGGAGGCAGGATTGTCTTCTAGGCTCCAAGCAACAGCAGGGAAAGGGCGAGAAAGGAAACACCTCAAAAACATGTGAAAGGGGATCCCCAGTGCCTTGGCAGAATCTTTTCATCCATGCCATGTGAGTAATGAAATCAGGCCCAAATAGGCCACCTCTAAACACCAGATTAGCTTTCAATAGTGCAGCAGGTGCAGTTTCACCGGATCCAGAAGCCCGAAAGGTTCCCTCAATCCTGAATATTGTTGTATTTCATTACCAGACAGCAAATAGGAGTCCCATTTCCAATGCTTTTCCCCTAGGGCCCAGGGTACCCTTGCCAAGCCACTGTCACTGAACGTACAGTCTTGTCCAGGGTAAGAGGCCATCTTTGTGAAAGGAAAAGGACACAAGTAATGATGCATATGAGAGGAGAAGGGGCAGGGCATCAAAGGCCCAAGAGCAAAGAAAACACATGATTCTCCTGGCAACCTTCCCTCTAGTTGGCTGCCTCTGTAAATCCTGTTTTAATTGCCTGCTTTAAGTCAGAAATCGCCGATATTTCTATCCCTGTCTTCCTGCCTGGTGCTGCCATGGGATTATTGCGTCAAGGTTTTGCTCAGCTTCACAGAAAGGTCAGCAGCGAGTCCAGGCAGAGGATGGAGAATTGTGGATGAAATCCACCCGATTGCAGCACAGGAAGAAGACATGTGCAATCCTGGCCCTGTGTCCCACATGGGGGCACGTGTTCTCCCTAGGGAGGCTGCCTGGAAAGTATCCTGATACATTGTTTCTAAAAGCACTTATCAGTGCTCTAAATGAGGGGTGTCCAGCGTGGGTCTAGGGGGGCTACGATCCTTGTCACATTAATCTCTGATTGTCTAAATGAGTTTTATGTAGATTCTCTCTATGTATGTCTATTTTACATGGATATTAAAAAAGACTGACTTAACAGACCCAGCCCTTCCGACTTCCTTTGGGCACCCTTGTCTAAAAATGTGAATTGTCCTTTTCAGAGCACTTTGTACTCCTTGTATTTGCGTCCCTGTATATTGTCAATCTGAAATGTGCAAGTGTGGCATGAATGATGACTAGTGGTATAGTGCCTGACACAAACTGAAATGCTTCTTTGCACTACGATGGTATGAATCATTATTATTCACTCACCAGTGTTGGTTTCATTTACCACGGAATCTGATAGGCCAGGTTATGGCTCCATGATCTGGAAGTTGTACCAGATCTCTGCAGCACCTTCCTTGCTGGGCCATGTTACGGGGTGTCTGAGTGGACAACGCAGAGAGACTGTAAGCACCTACCCCGCCGCCTATGGCTTGCAGCTTCAGGCTGACAAGGGGCACCAGCTGCCTCTACAGCATCCATGACATGGCAGGAAGAGAACTTACTCTGCATGAATGAAGCTCACACAGAAATCTTGGAATGGGGCATGAGGACTAAGGTGAA
Organism: Triturus cristatus; assembly: GCF_964204655.1. Lineage (NCBI taxonomy): Eukaryota > Metazoa > Chordata > Amphibia > Caudata > Salamandridae > Triturus > Triturus cristatus. Next base: position 707,157,532 of record NC_140590.1, read on the forward strand.
TTTCTCCCCAGTAGGATTCATCTGGCATGGCTCTTCAGCTCTGGGGCAAGCCTCCCGCATCCCAGAAAGTAAGAAACACTGGATCCGTGTCTGACACAAATCCGATGTTTTCACCCAACTTAAAGCTGGAGTCAAGGCTGTCAGTTTACTCCAGACCGTGCTCAGGCAAACCCTGACGCCCTTCACCCATCCCCTGAGATCACAGGAGCACCTGGGAGGGGGGACTTGCATTCTTGCACCCTCATCGCCTCTAGATCTTGACCCCTTCTGCTGCACATAAATGAGATGTGATGTGCAGCCTTTTACAAACCAAGACAACTCGGTACTCGGAGAACATAGGGAAATGAGGAAAAAGCAAAACACAAAAATCTAGATGTGCAATTAGAGATTCTAATTCTGTTCGTAATTACTGAGTAACTCACTACAACGTGCATACTACCAAAAGGTCTTTTGATGCGGAGTCTGGGCTCTATTTGAAAACGTCATTTAAAATTCCAAACGAAGCCAATTTTTGGTGTATGGGATATGTAGACTGTGCTACGGTGGTGTTGAGGGCTGGTGCTGTGGACGTCTGAGAGTCGGGCATAGCGCCTTCAATTCGATGATTACAGGGGGCTTATTTGAAAGCCCCTTGTGCCACTGGTGTGTCTCTTTTAATATGGGAAAAAGTGACGCACTGGCTGCGGAAGGGGCTTGTAAATAAGCCCCCAGGGTCTTCTGAGCTGGAGAGGTGTGTTTTTAGCACTCTGAACTGGAAATGAGTTGGATAGCAGATGGTGTACTCACTCTTGCTTCTGCAATTCCTTGGTACTCCCAACTCAAGCCCCTATCACACCGCCGCGCTCCTCTGTCCATGGCACTCTTCCACCTTAGAAGACTCGTCTGACTACAATGAGCACTGCAACAACTTACTTACTTATTCCTACTACTTATTCACCATTTGCTTACCCTCCCTCCTCATGCCTACACAAATCCTTCATCTTGCTATGGTAGAAAACTGCATTACTGGTTCCATAGATACGTGGACAGCTGGCCTGTGGCTGAACCATTCCAGCGTCTTACGAATGCGATATTCTCGCCCCCACACTGGTTCTGTAGAGTTCCGTTTAACCCCTTCACTGCGGCGCGAATTCCGCCGCAGCGCTGGGGGGGTTTGGGGTGTTTACGGCGTGGTTCCGTCATGACTCCACCCACTTGCGCTGATCGCCAGCACAGGCGGGGAAACAGCGCCGCGTGGGCGGAGCGGCCGCCAACGGCCGCAGCATGACAGAACCACTCCGTCATGAGCACACGGCGCTCGTGGCTCATGACGGAGTGGTTCAGTCAGAAGCATGCAAGGGGTTAAATAGCCTGGTTTTCAGTTCCAGGAGCCCTTATGATTGGATTCACGCCACAATTTAGGGGTAAGGGTGTCCCAAACTTTGGTAGTGGCATGCGCACTCAAGGCACCTCCCTCCATATTTCATCTTCTTCAGAGGTCATTGAAAGGCGATTTCAGGCTCCTGTGGGTGAGGTGACAGCTTCTGCAGGCCTTCAGGGTCTTCCCCCCACTGTGCGTCAGCAACGCAGCTTAGAACCTTACATTAAGATTTGATTGATTTTAAGAATGTAATCAACCTTTTCATCAGTAGATATCCGTCCCACTCCCTCTTCCAGAATGTAATATGGTATCATCCAGGTGGTATGCTTCTCTCATTCTTGCACATTGTGTATTCACCGCCATCCTGGGTGCAGCCTTCATGAGGTTTTATGAGTCGGTGCCGCCTCATGGTCATGACGAACACGAAGATTAGATCTTAAAATACCTTGAGTGAGGAATGGGGCCAAGGAGCAGCCCACGGGTGACCTCGTGGTTTATTGCCCCCCACCCCTTCCGACGCTCGGGGGATTCACACCTTCCACTGGAACGCTGATTAGTGCTATCTCGGGCACATTGATCCGTTTGTACAGAGGGTGCCACCCTTTCAAGGCCAGCAGGTAAACACATAAATCGTTCCTTTTAGGGCACGGAGTTAGCTTCAAGAGGCCCTTTGTCACTCAAGTATGTGTGGAAACTTCTTAAATATTGCGAAACGCCACACAATGCCCTTGTGTTGCGTCAGAGCGCTGCACCTCTCTGCACGTCTCTCCTGTGTGATGGGCACGTGGTTCGCGCTGTTTCAGGTGAGCCCAATATCACGGTTCACACCTGGCAAACATTGTTAAAGCGAACCTTGGCATCGCTGTATGCGAGGTCAGCGGCAAATAGACACCCAAACATAGAAATAGGACTCAAGGGACTGACGGCAAGGACTGGTGGCAAAATATGAATTAAAATACTGCTTCTATCCCTCCTGAGTGGAGCAGAGTAGCATGCCTTCCATTACTCCTGAGCGGAGGAGAGTAGTATAGCTTTTAATACTTCTGCGCAAAGCACAGCACAGTGGCTTCTATCAATGCTGAGTTAAGGAAATTAAGTTGATTTCCATTACACCTGAGCGGAGGAAACTAGGACGGCTTCCTTTACTCCATGGTTCAGGAGAGTAGTATGACTTCCATTACTCATGAGCAGAGGAGAGTACGATGGACTCCATTACTCCTTGGTAGAGGAGAGTAGTATGATTTCCATTCCTCCTGATTGGAGGAGTGTAGTATGGATTCTATTACTCCTGGGTGCGGAGAGTTCTATGACTTTCATTACTCCTGAACTGAGGAGAGTAGTATGACTTCTATTACTCCTGGGTGCAGAGAGTTCTATGACTTCCATTACTCCTGAACTGAGGAGAGTAGTTTGACTTCTATTACTCCTGGGTGCGGAGAGTTCTAAGATTTCCATTACTCCTGAACTGAGGAGAGTAGTATAACATCTCTTACTCCTGGGTTCGGAGAGTTCTATGACTTCCATTACTCCTGAACTGAGGAGAGTAGTATGATTTCCATTACTCCTGATTGGAGGAGTGTAGTATGACTTCTATTACTCCTGGGTGCGGAGAGTTCTATGATTTCCATTACTCCTGAACTGAGGAGAGTAGTATAACATCTATTACTCCTGGGTGCGGAGAGTTCTAAGGCTTTCATTACTCCTGAACTGAGGAGAGAAGTATGACTTCTATTACTCCTGGGTGTGGAGAGTTCTGAGACTTTCATTACTCCTAAACTGAGGAGAGTAGTATGACTTCTATTACTCCGGGTGTGGAGAGTTCTAAGACTTTCATTACTCCTGAACTGAGGAGAGTAGTATGACTTCTATTACTCCTGGGTGCAGAGAGGTCTATGACTTCCATTACTCCTGAGCTGAGGAGAGTAGTATGACTTCTATTACTCCTGGGTGCAGAGAGTTCTAAGACTTTCATTACTCTGAACTGAGGAGAGTAGTATGACTTCTATTACTCCTGGGTGTGGAGAGTTCTAAGACTTTCATTACTCCTGAACCGAGAAGAGTAGTATGACTTCCATTACTCCTGGGTGTGGAGAGTTCTATGACTTCCATTACTCCTGAACTGAGGAGAGTAGTTTGACTTCTATTACTCCTGGGTGCGGAGATTTCTATGACTTCCATTACTCCTGAACTGAGGAGAGTAGTTTGACTTCTATTACTCCTGGGTGCGGAGAGTTCTAAGACTTTCATTACTCCTGAACTGAGGAGAGTAATATGACTTCTATTACTCCTGGGTGTGGAGAGTTCTAAGACTTTCATTACTCCTGAACTGAGAAGAGCAGTATGACTTCTGTTACTCCTGGGTGTGGAGAGTTCTAAGACTTTCATTATCTCAGAACTGAGGTGAGTAGTATGACTTCCATTACTCCTGGGTGCGGAGAGTTCTATGACTTCCATTACTCCTAAGCTGAGGAGAGTAGTATGACTTCTATTACTCCTGGATGCGGAGAGTTCTAAGACTTTCATTACTCCTAAACTGAGGAGAGTATTATGACTTCTATTACTCCTGGGTGCGGAGAGTTCTATGACTTCCATTACTCATGAACTGAGGAGAGTAGTTTGACTTCTATTACTCCTGGGTGCGGAGAGTTCTATGACTTCCATTACTCCTGAACTGAGGAGAGTAGTATGACTTCCATTACTCTTGAGCAAAGGAAAGAGGTTGGCTCACCTTATGTCTGAGAGTGGAAGTGAGTATGATAACACCCCTTGCTCCCGCACAAAGGAGAGCAGCATGGATCACATTACTCCTGGGCAGAGGAGTAAAGTTGGCTTGTAATATTCCCGAGCAAAGGCGATTGGATGAACTACAATAATTCAGGGAAGAGGAGGGTACAATGGACTCTATTACTCCTGAAAAAAGGAGAGTAGGATAGTGTTAGTACCTCGGAGCAAAGGAGTTGAACATGGATAAAATGACTCTTCAGCAGTGGAGAGTATGATGACTTCTGATTTGCCTGAGCAAAAGAGAGTGGGTGCATTATATAACCCCTAAACAGAGGAGAGTATCCAAAGGAGAGTATGACAGCTTCCATTACTCCTGAGCAAAGGAGAGAACATGGTCTTCATTTCTCCTAAGCAAAAGAAAGGAGGGTGGATTCTAATACGCCTGAGGGAAGGTGAGTTGCATGGATTACAATAATCCTGAGTTGCAAGGATTACAATCATCCTGAGTTGCAAGGATTACAATAATCCAGAGTTGCAAGGATTACAATAATCCTGAGTTGCAAGGACTACAGTAATCCCGAGTTGCAAGGATTACAATAATCCCGAGTTGCAAGGATTACAATAATCCTGAGTTGCAAGGATTACAATAATCCTGAGTTGCAAGGATTACTTTGCTCAACAGCAGAGGTAAGAATGATGGATTCTAATACTCCAGAGGAAAGAAGAGTTGAACAGGAGTTGCCTGGATGAAGATACCCCTGAGCTGAACAGAGTAAAATGGCTTCTAAGGGGAGTTGAATGGATTGCATTACTACTGAGTGGTTTGCGTTATTTCTGAACAGGTTTTGAAATGTATGGGTTGCATGGTCGGAGTTTCTGAGGATTTTAGGGTAAATGTCATACAGTGTGAGAAGCCCAAGGTAGATGTTATTCCCTGGGGAACATATGCAGTCACTGTTAGGAACCTGAGACTAATGGACGACCAGTGTGAGCAAACATATCTAGAGGCCCTATCTGCTATTCTGAGATGGGTAATTCTAGCATGTCAGGCGGCACTTTGGGGCTGGTGTCTGGGGGTGCACGAATGCCAGCCCCTTGCAGAAGATTGAGAACAGGTTCATACTTAGGCTTCTGGCTGAACTGCAGTCTTCACCTACTGTGTGTTGTCGTGCTGAGCTGTGTTGGGCTTCCTTGTTAACTGCATTACATTTCACCCTCTTTTGTTATGGATGAGAGCTTGGAGGAAGCCAGAAGCCCACTTCACCAAAGCGAGTTTATTGAATTGTTCTGCCTTAGATAATGTAGCTAGAATTCCATGGTTGACATAGAATAAGGACTCTTTCTTCGAGCTAGGGGTCCGATAATTATAGTGAAACTTTGTGAGCTCTTCATTTGGTGAAAGGGTTGTTTCTTAAAAAGTGCCTGGGCGTCGTGCTCCGCTTCGCCCACGGAGTGCACGTAGCACTACCTGCTTCGCCATTTACGGAGTAGGCGAAGCAGGCAGCGCTACGCACACACCGTAGCGAAGCAGAGCTGCCCGCCACCCGCCTCCCGCCCGACCTAATTTTAAAATAATTAAAAGAAGGTTAAGTAAATTTAAACCTCTTACCTTCAGCGCGGCGTCCCGGGGCTCCCTCTTCTCGCTGACGGTAACTTCTTCATGCAAATGAGCATGCGCGGACGCCTGCGCATGCGCATTTGTGTGAAGAAGTTATCGTCAGCAAGAAGAGGGAGCCCCGGGACGCCGCGCTGAAGGTAAGAGGTTTAAATTTACTTTTTAACCTTCTTTTAATTATTTTAAGATTAGGGTGGGCGGGCAGCGTGTAGTGGGGCTACGCGGCGCGCGCGAGTGTGCGTAGATTTTGCCACACTACGCGCAGCTCCACGTAGCCCAACTACGCCGCCTACGCCCAGGCTTAGTTTTAACAAGCATAGGGCTGGAATGCTGGTAAGGGATCTGGAGTTGTTATGCTAGAGCACTGATATGAATCCAGCCCCAGAGGTTGACCTTAAAAGTTTTCCAAAAGAATGGCATAGGTTCTACTTACAAGGCAATATTTTTACCTTGTCCACTTTTTAGTGGCTTTTCCCACTCCAGGATCATGACTTGTGTTCCTCCTTGCATTCCCGTGCGACGGTAGATCAAGTAAGAGCATGTTGCACTTTATTCTTTTTTGTGGACTTTACACACCCCATAGGAAATGATTCCTTATAACCTTGTTTCGTGTTTTTTCTACTAGATGCCATAGGGTGGCCATCTCTCTCATACAGCATTTAGATACTCTTGAGCAATGTTACACTGTGTTAAATTTTATTGCATGCTGTCTGCATACCAAGAAGAGATTATGGGCCTAATTATGTATTTGGTGGTACGATGGACTGCCAAACCCACGCTGTCGGTACGGGCATCGCTGCACCGGCAGTCCGACCGCCCTATTATGAGTTTGGTGGTCAGACCGCCAAAGCACCGCTGCAACCGCCGGGGATCTGTGATTCCTCGGTGATGTTGCAGCAGTGTGAAGCCGCAATATGCTGGCCGTGACGCTGCGGCACCACCAAACATATTACGAGTTTCCACACATCCACCCTTTTCATGGCGGTGAGCCTGTCATGAAAAGTGTGATGATGAGGAAACAAAGGGGCCCTACAGGGCCCTCTCTTGCCTCAGTGCAAGGGGATGCATGCAGAGGGGCACATGGTGGGCTCCCCTGTATGCATGCACTCCAAGTTCCAGCATGCCATGAACTTAATAGCCCATGCTGTGCAGAAACTTGCTTTGGCGTTCCCGTTGCAGTGCCTTTCTAAGGCTCACCGCCTGTGACCACCAAAGCACCGCCAGGAGAAAACTCCTGATCTAGCGGGAAGTCAGCAAATGAGTTTGACGGCATGCAAGCGGGGCAACCGCTCCCACACCGCCAAATTCGTAATCAGACTGACTGATAACAGCGAGATGCATTAATGTTTTATTCCGTCTGCTTTAAATATAGTCTTGCAGTGAATGTGTATATATGTATACATTTTTATATTGTTTTTATTATAAACCTGTTGGTATAATGCATGTGCACTTTTATGTCTGTGACTACAGCTGAATAAAGAACGTTTTGATAATTATTGCACTTATTACATAAGCATTAACAAAGATGTCCTCTTGTGGCGTGAGTTACACAAATTGATACTAACGTTAATTATATATCATAACACAATATAACATGTGTATTTGTAAAGCTCACGCTTACCCAGAAGGGTATCTTGGCGCTGGGTAACAGATGTTCATTGGTAGCGGATCACGGATTCATGTTGCATTGAAAACTAGCCCTTCACCGGCAGATGAATGCTATAGCCCTAATGGAAATGAGTATTGATCCGTACTTTCTGAACCAGTTTTTGAATTGAATTTCATTTTCTTTCTAGGGGGAAACTCCCTATGATGTCATCATCCCTCGAGCCACTGCAAACACCCAGGTGAACAGCAATAACTCGACAATCCGCGCCGAAGACGCTTATGCTGCACAGGATGGCAGGAAAGCACAGGTAAGGGGAGCCAGAAGCAGGTGACCTGGGAGAGCTCGAGGATGCATGGACCACTGGGCACGGCGTTGCCTGGCTTTATTACAATGGGAGAGCTCGAGGATGCATGGACCACTGGGCAGGGCGTTGTCTGGCTTTATTACAATGGGAGAGCTCGGGATGCATGGACCACTGGGCAGGGCGTTGTCAGGCTCCATTACACTGGGAGAGCTCAAGGATGCATGGACCAATGGGCAGGGCGTTGTCTGGCTTTATTACAATGGGAGAGCTCGGGGATGCATGGACCACTGGGCAGGGCTCTGTCTGGCTCCATTACACTGGGAGAGCTCGAGGGTGCATGGACCACTGGGCAGGGCATTTTCTGGCTCCATTACAGTGGCGGAGCTTGGGGATGCATGGACCACTGGGCAGGGCTCTGTCTGGCTCCGTTGCACTGGGAGACCTCGAGGATGCATGGACCACTGGGCAGGGCGTTGTCTGGCTCCATTACACTGGGAGAGCTCGAGGATGCATGGACCACTGGGCAGGGGGTTGTCTGGCTCCATTATGATGGAGCTCGGGAGGCATGGACCACTGGGCAGGGCGTTGTCTGACTCCATTACACTTGCGGAGCTCGGGATGCATGGACCACTGGGCAGGGCGTTGTCTGACTCCATTACACTGGCAGAGCTCGGGGATGCATGGACCACTGGGCAAGGCTCTGTCTGGCTCCTTTGCACTGGGAGAGCTCGAGGATGCATGGACCACTGGGCAGGACGTTGTCTGGCTCCATTACACTGGGAGAGCTCAGGATGCATGGACCACTGGGCAGGGCTCTGTCTGGCTTCATTACACTAGGAGAGCTCGAGGATGCATGGACCACTGGGCAGGGCGTTGTCTGGCTCCATTACACTGGGAGAGCTCGGGATGCATGGACCACTGGGCAGGCCCTTGTCTGGTTCTGTTGCACTTGGAGAGCTCGAGGATGCATTGACCACTGGGCAGGGCGTTGTCTTGCTCCATTACACTGAGAGAGTTCGAGGCTGCATGGACCACTGGGCAGGGCTCTGTCTGTCTCCATTACACTGGGAGAGTTTGAGACTGCATGGACCACTCGGCAGGCCCTGGTCTGGCTCCATTACACTGGGAGAGCTCGGGATGCATGGACCACTGGGCAGGCCCTGGTCTGGCTCCATTACAGTGGGAGAGCTCAGGGTGCATGGACCACTGGGCAGGCCCTTGTCCGGCTCCATTACACTGGGAGAGCTCGAAGATGTATGGACCACTGGGCAGGGCGTTGTCTGGCTCCATTACACTGGGAGAGCTCGGGATGCATGGACCACTGGGCAGGCCCTGGTCTGGCTCCATTACAGTGGGAGAGCTCAGGGTGCATGGACCACTGGGCAGGCCCTTGTCCGGCTCCATTACACTGGGAGAGCTCGAAGATGTATGGACCACTGGGCAGGGCGTTGTCTGGCTCCATTACACTGGGAGAGCTCGGGATGCATGGACCACTAGGCAGGGTGTTGTCTGGCTCCATTACACACAGGGCTCTCTTTAAGCCAAAGTCCATGCCGGGAGCGACACCCTGGCCACCGGAGATTGTTGGCGCTTTGCAAACACTTCTCACGTAGAGTTATAAATACTCTATAGATTTATGGTGCAGATCAGGCGAGGGTCTGCACTGACTAAAGTCGCTATCACATTATATGATATAATTGCTAGTTCTCCATCCGTGTGCCAGCTGGCACTCATCCTCATTTCTAAAGCCTTTGAATGAGTTTCCAAAGCAGGCAAGCTCTAGGTGCCCGCTGGGAGGGTGGCATGGGAACAGTGGAGGAGCTGGTGGACTATTAGATATTTTCAATCCATCGGAGTGATTCATTCAGTATCTAGTGACGGAATGCCTGGTTCTGTACCTGTAGATGGGACCTCAGGGGCTGCCAGGTCCACCTAGCCTGCATATTTCTCTGTCTGTTTTGATGCCAAAGTGGCTCGTGAAGGCCCCGATCACAAAGGGTTTGAAAATACTGACTTGGGTGAAAATTCCCATTTGTGCTCAACTCGTTATCACAGCCAGGAGGCAAACTACACGCGCTGCAAGGTTTTACTCTCTTGATTGTCACCTAGTCAAACCTGGTGCAAATCATGCCAGAAAATAGAGCACATGCGCTTTTAGTGAATTCCAGAATGTGTAATAACATAGTCTGTTACATGCTGTTCCCAAATGGGATGCTTAGTTTCTGCGCTGGAGGCTGCACTATTGCGTGGCTGTCAGGATTGGGGTCTTAGTCGCAGTTCTATTTTTCCTCTTACTTATCGTTAACATCCCTCTTGAGTGGCCTGCAACTTTAACAATTATGATGCAATGTTTTCCTTACTACCCCTCCTGAAAGACATTCAAGCCTGTATCACCATTTTCGGTTCTCGTGAGACGCCCCTTCCCACCTCCTGTAACACTTCATTCATCACCCATTGTTCCAGAACCACAACTCCGCCATAATATCTTCACTGCCTTAGCTGTGCTCATAGATCCTGGTACTTACATGACTCTTTCATACCTCCATCTCTCCCACACTACACCTATGCATCTCGCCTCCTTGAATGTCCAATGCAACCTATTCATCTGGTCCCATACTTGGAACACCCTAGCCGGTTGGGAACTATCCTGATTTTGTTGAAGGCCACTCCATCGTCAGAGATGCTGGCATCAAAGGCATCCTTGTAGCTCAGGATTCAAGAGCCTGAAATGTAGAAGTTAGCAGGGTGAAGCATGCAAGTTCTTTAAGAATTCCGTTTCTTACATTGTGAATTTGTGGAAATTGTAATTGATTACAGTTTGGCTTTGGAAAAATTACTTCACTAAATTGTATTTTCATTTTATTCTTGTTGCTACAGATGCAGTCCTACCCCAATGCCCGGTGGTGAGGGGCAGTGACACCAGCGTTCCCAGGGCACAGCTATCCAGCTTCTACATCCATTCTCCCATGCACCTAGCAATTTACAGACTGATCAGACTCCAAGCAGGTGTCCTGGGAGAAGCTAATAACAGAGACCACGCTGATGGCGTATCCCCTCTTCCCTGAGAAGCCTGGCTGCGATGCAACGCCCACCTAGGGCCACCCAAAGTCCGGTTCAACTGTGAAGCTCCATACCTCGTTCTGATTGAGAAAAGAGCTCACCTTTTGCTCTGAACTTGGAAGTCCTCTATAGAAATCTGCTCTACGACCCTGCATCATCCCTCAAAGGACTGTATGATGTTACTACGCCATCTATTACCCCGCAGTAGGTTACAACGCAGACGTTACATCGTCGGCGTTGTTACCGCGCATGACTTTACATCGCAAGTCGTTTCTACAACTTGTGCTAGATGGCGCACTGGATTTAGTAATACTATAAATTACTATTCCTAATCCAGTTAGCGCAACAGCAGGGAATGTGTTGGATTTAAAATCGAACACATTCCCTGGTGTTGCGCGCCATCTAGCACAAGTCGTTGAAACAACTTGCGATGTAATGCCATGCGTGGTAACAACGCAGATGATGTAACTTCTGCGTTGTAACCTAACCGCGTGGTATTACCAGCGTTGTAAACGCTGTTTCCCCTCACGCCCTTAGTGTTGGTTCTTGGTGTAGGGTCCAGGTCAATGAGGACCTACCTGCTTTAGCATTCCTTTTCCTGCCCTTTGCCATCAGCAAAAATTTCAGAGGGAGGTCAAAAACACCCTCCTGGTCCATGGGGGTTCTATATGGCCACTGCAAGTCCTTTTGAAATTGACGTTTATATGTGTTGGGGTTTTCGATTGAAAAAAGATGGCACCTGTCATCCCAGTCCATTGCCTTCATAGAATTGTTCAAATATGAAACATCATATATGTTGTTCCCATATTTTGTTACATCAGGCCTAGAATGGATACAGGCAGTTTAAACAAAAAGTTTTTTTATATAGCGCAAACTTGACTCAAAGGTATCAGGTATCAGAGCGCTTTACATGAGCACCAGTTGCGTTACACAAGGACACATTAATTTTTTGTTGTTGTTGTTTTTTGTAGGCAATGGGAGATTAAGTGATTTACCCAGAATCACAGGATGTTGAGCATCATTGCAGGGACTTGAACGCGGTTCCCCAGATTAGAGATTGACCGCCCTAGCCGTTAGGCTACATCCTCTCCCCTAAGAATAAGTTTATCTCCTTATGAAACACGACCTTTCACTTCTGCCTCTGGCACCCTCAGTGGCTTTCCAGCACCTCCTGAGGTTATTCTCACCCTTTCTTTGTAAGTCAAAATACTACCTCCAGTAACTTGTTCTTAACAGGGCATAGCTGCCTTGAGCAGAGCAAAGAGTCTCTCTAAGGGGGAAATTCCAATGAATTAACCATGGTTATTTTCCAATATAGGCCCAACAAATATCTTATGTACTGAATAAAGACAATACGTTTTAAAGGAATCTGATCCATAGGAAATGCATTCCCTTGAGGGTAGCCGGGCTGCTTGTTTGCCGATTTGCACAAATGGTCCCACCCTAGTTTGCAGGGGTGCAGGAAAAGTACATTTAGCATCTGGTGAGTGAAGAGATGATTCTAATTCACTCCACAAGAGAGATCATCTGAGGTCATAGGCAGTTTTCTAGTGCTTCCTCTCTCCAACATCTCCAGCACTGGAATGGCTTATTCACTTTATCGCTGGAGTATGAAGTCCCACATTCGAGGCACATAATATGACTCACTGTGGCGCAGACCTTCTGCACGTCCAGAAGGACATACCTATTGAAAAATTTAATGAACCCTAGACCAGCTAGTCCACCTCTGCTTCCAGGCATCACATGCCGCCCCCTCTGATTTTAACAAGAAGCAAGAGCAACCTATATGTCCCTGCGAACTGGGTATAGCTAGTCAGCCAACAAACAATGTTCACAATTAACTAATTTAAACAACAAATGGGAAAATAAAGTAAGGTATGTTACTTCCTTGTATCCAAAATAGAGTTTGTAGTTAGAATAGGGAGTTCTGTCCTTCTAACTCTGTTATTATATTGGTTCAATATGGAATCAATCAAAGTTTTGAAATTGTAGCCCACAAACAAAGGAATTTCTATCAAGTCCACTTCAGCCGAACATGAGCGTAACTTTTATTTTGTAAAGAACAATCATATAAAACAATTGATGTGTATTCACACTATATAGAAAATAAAAATTGATCCAAGTGACTTTTGTGCTCCAGGATAGTGACCAAAACCAATAGTGACATATTATACAGTGACTAATAAAAAGAAGCAGTTGGCTATTGGAGTAATCGGGGAGGTCCCTTATGAAATCAAATATCAATCCACGTGGTAGGAATTTCTTTGTGTCCTATGACTCTCCCTTTTTTTATTTTTTTCTCTGATGGCACATGTATTCACTCCAGCAAGGGGCATTGTGGGGAAGTCAGTTTCCCTTCTCAATGCCCTTGATGTGCTTGTGGTGTGGATAATGGATACGCATAGCACTGATGCTAATAGATGTCTTAGGCACTACACCTGAAAACTAAATGCATTTTGATGGAAGGTGAACTGCATTTCCGACTATAACATCGTAATACGGGTATAACTTAACGTGTATTTGTAAAGCGCACGATTCACCCAAGGGTATGAAGGCCATGAATAACAGATGTTTATGGTTCCCCAACTCAAAGGTACTCATTTTATCGAACTCAGATGGATGAAAGGCTGAGTGGACCTGCAGGGATTTGAACCTGTGACCATGAGGTCGAAAGCAGGCCCTCACAGGTATTCTGGATCAAGCGCCAAGAGCCTACGGCTGAATATCTGAGACATGGTTATATAGACTGAAGTAAATAGATGTTCTCTAATGATCAAGACATATTCAATGCAATATTTTCTCAACCATAGCATATACAGCTGGCCTGCAATATTATGACTTGCTTAGCATTTTTGATAATAAAAATATCAACAGGCTGACAATGTTCAAACTAAGCAATCTAGGGTGAAGAGTTAAGCTCCGATGCATGAAGACATCGTCAAATACATTCCCCTTAACTGAGGACACAAAATAAATGATGACCAGCTAATTCAAGTTGCACTGGGCAGGGTCATTTTCAGTGATAGGTGAGAGGGAATCATTGAATCAGAACCCAGGGCAGATGTCTCATCCCTTTTCATCCTGTGGCTCTGATTCTCTTGGGAGGATGCAAGTCAACGACAAGGGATCGACATATAAAAAGGAAGGCGCAGGAAGGTTTAAGTCTCAAGTTCTCACCTATTCTGGCACCTCAGTCACACCACTGGATTTCCATTGCAGTGCCTTTGTATAAATATAGACATTATTATATATTTATTCTATACTCTATGCAGATGACTTACAATAATCTGGCCTTCACAGCTGCCATTTTGGATGACTTTCGAATCATGATTTTTGTGCCAGTTGTATTTAGATACCATGATGTATATATCTATTATTATTTTTACAATTCGGGGAGAAAAGGAGATTGTATGCTTTTGTGTGAATATGTACAGATAAATAAATTGTTATTTAAAGTTAAAACTGTTGTGTTCTTTTACTCTTATTGTAGAAACACTTAACATATTTTAAATGAAATATTTCTTGTGGGTAAAATAATACACCCTTATGGGCTTATTTACAAGCCCCTTGCGCCGCAGATACATCACTTTTTTGCCTTTTTAAAAGTGACACACCGGCGGCGCAAGAGGCTTGTAAATAAGCCCCTTAATCTTTGCAAATGAGCTTGATATATGTAAAAACGACTTATTTTCTGTGTTTCCTACCCAAAATACATTCCTTAAAATCTGTTTTCCGCTTGTCACAAACAAAGATCTATGAATTTATAAAAATCTAGTTCGACTTTAGGTGTCTCAAATAGCTGCAAAAAATGCATTAGCAATTTCCCTAAGGATCACCTTTATGGGGACTACGAATATGCCCAGATGATCATGGGCTATCATGTATCCCCCATCAGTGAAAGTCTCTGTACATATCAATGTGACACCTGAAAATGGAAAATGTCTCTTCAGGCAGCCCTTAGCCACTTCTGATACTCTCCTTTCCCTGGATCTAATGACAAGTCCAACATATTTTCAGACCCCAAGAATAATCACTGAGTAAAAAGGATAAGGCAAACCCTCGGCTGGGATAAACTTTCACTGCAACCTATTGGCGTTCATTGTTCATAGGGCAGTGACCAAAAGAAGGCACAAAATATAGCAAGAGTGGGAAAATCATGCTGTATCTTAGAAACGTATCGTGCTTTCTTTACTCTGACCAGGTGACCAGCATGGATTTGGTGCAATGTATTTTCAAAGCGAGCTGTTTGTCCATTGTCTCCGGCAGCCCACAGCCATAGGTTACTGATCAACCTTGGCCTGCATTTTTCGGACTACGACCATTTGTGAAAATTCTGAGAGCACACAAGGCCCAGCTTCAAAATCCCCAGCCTGAAGTTTTCTCGCTGCTTGTTTTTGGTGCCCACTACCTTCCCTCACCTCAGTCCTGATGAAGACCCCACCCCCAACGCGCAAAGTTTTCTGTTTTACATTGGGGTCGAAACGTCAACAGTATTTTGTTTTATTGTCAAACCCAGATGACAGAGCGTGTATATCTGCATCTACCCAATTGTGTTATGATTTATCATTTATGTATATGCCAGATATCTGGCTGGATAGGCTGTTATTACTGATTGCTGATATATATATGCCGTCCCTCTTTCACATCACTTTACACAAATCCCTCCTATGCACTCGTCACTTCACCCTGTGTGCACCTGCCTTTTAATAATTTAAATGTGTAATACATTGTACCGTATAATTTGATTTATCTAAATAATGTGATGAAATAAAATCACAATCATTGGTGCAATGAGTAAATGGTGGTGTGTGACTTTGATTGAATACACAGATCAGTTGTAGGGAATGACATAGAGCACACTGTTTGGAAAGAAATGGAGCTCAGGTCCCACCTGGAGATGTTATGGTTGCCTGAGTGGGTATTCCTGACCACAAGGTCTATGGCAGTCCAAGAGAGGAGTCACGGATGCCTGTAGCCTGAAAAAAATAGGCTCAGGGAGCTATCAGAGGAAGGACAAGGGGCATGGGAACCAGCTGCAAAAACTCTTACGGTATAGGAGAAGGCTAAGTGTGAGGGCACCACCCCGGAATCTAGAAAGGAGGACATTTCTTCTCCAGGAAGACCTGCCTGAGCTTGCTGGATGACAAGTTGAGGGTGGAATTCTGTAGAGCTGAGAGAGAGTGCCCAACTTTAGAGGGCTTGAGGTGGCAAGCTGAGGCCCAGGTAACTGATAGCACCTCTTCAGGTCACCTCATCTTTTGGGAGACTTACTTACTTATGCCTACCACCCCTCCTGGGGTGTAAGCCATCAAGCAGGACTCTCCAGCCACCTTTGTGCAGGGTTTTTCTTTGAGTGAGCCTCGAGGTCTTTGTGCCAGGTGTTTCTAAGCCTTTCTCTTTTCCTTTTCCCTTGAGGGTTCTAGGTCAGGACTTGCCTGGTAGTGTTTGATGCAGGCTTGCGTAGGGTGTGACCTATCTGTGACCTATCCAGCCCCAGCGTCTTGTCAAGATTTCTTCATGAGCAGGAAGTTGGAAAGCCTGCTTCCATAGGTCTTTGTTGTTGATGGTGTTTGGACAGCCGGTTTGCTGGATTTTCCTCAGGCAGGAGTTGATGAAGATCTGGCGTTAAAAAGCCTGATCTTAGTTTGCAGTGTTAGGCCCTTGGAGCAGCGCTAGATCTTCTTCAGCTGAATGAAGGCAGCCCTTGCTTTGCTGATTCTTGCCTTGACATGGGTGACTGCTCCACTCTCCTTGTCTACGACACTGCCCAGTTAGGTGAAGGCCTCAGCATCTTCCAGTGTGTCGCCTGCAAGAGTGACTACAAATGTGCAGGCCATGTTTGCCTTCAGGATCTTGGTATTCCCCTGTGAATCTCGAAGCCAAGTTGTGCTGATCTTGCTGCCACCTCGTCAGTCTTCTCTTGCATACGCAGATGGGTATGGGAGAGGAGGGCCAGGTTGTCTGCAAAGACAACGTCATCTAGTTGCGTCCAAGTGGTCACCTGGATCCCATTTCTTCTCCTTAGGAAAATGACCTCCAATATAGTGAGCCTAAGGCCCCTAAGCCTAGGGTAACATGTGTGTTGGTGGTGTGGTCCCCCAAGACTACAGGGCCTTCCTACTGGGTCTGGCTCATTATATACCCCTGGCAGGATATCTGGGACAGTACAAGAGCATTGCCAGGCTTATCACCCACTTTTACTGGTCCTGGATGAAGACAGGTGCATTCTACAGGTCATATCCCATCTGCCAGATTGGTGGGAAGCCAGGAAAAAAGTGAAAGGCTCCCCTGGGTCTCTTACCTGTTGTTGACACCCCCTTTGAAAAGGTGGGCATCGACATTGTCGGACTACAAAACTGCCTTCGGCGACAGGTTTATCCTGGTTTTGCCGGACCATGCCACTTGGCAGTCAGACACCATCCCTCTGAGGACCTATAACTGCACCTGCAGTGGCTAGAGCCTTGATGGGGAATTTTACCCTAGTGGGGTTCCCCAAAGCTGGACTGTCTGACAGGAGCACAAACTTTATGTCTGCAGACATGAAGTCAATGTGGAATCGTGTGGGGTAACTTATAAGTTCCTCACACCCTGCTACCCTCAGACCAAGGGGTCAGGCCAAGGGGTTTGTTCAGAGGTTCAATAAGACCCTCAAAGGTGCGATTATGGGCCTTTCTGAACCCATGAGGCAGAAATGGGATGTCCTTTTACCATGCCTGCTTTTTTGCCTACAGGGAGTTGCTACAGAAAGAGGGGTTGCGATTTGCCCATTTGAGCCCCTCTATGGTCACCCTATTAGGGGACCTCGCAGTCCGGTGAAGGTGAGGTAGGAGCAAGTACTCAAAAAGCAACCCCAGGATGTAGTTAGCTACATGTTGGTTCTCAGAAACCACATACAACCCTTCTGGGAGAAGGCTTATGAGAACCTAGAGGCCAACCAGGAGGTGATGAAACTCTGGCATAACCAGAAGGCCGCTCTGGTCGAGTTTTAGCCTGGAGAGAAAGTGTGGCTGATGGAGCCAGTGGGACCCATGACCCTACAAGACCGCTAGTCATAGCCTTATGAGGTGAAGGAGAGAAAGGGGAAGGTCACATATGTGGTAGCCCTCAAGACCCCCAAGAGTCCCTCAAGGATACTCCATGTCAATCAAACCCCATTATGAGAGGTCTGAAGTCACCATGCTCCTGGTGACAGATGATAGGGTGGAAGAGGAAAGTGAACCTCTCCCCGATCTCCCATCTTCAAAGGAACAGGATGGGTCAGTGGTAGGTGGTAGGTGTCAATCTCTCTCCTCTAGCTGTTGGGGAAGCTTGCCTGTCTGTTCTCCCTCATCCCTGGGCTTACACATGTGTGTAACCATGACATTAATACAGAAGTATGCCTGTGAAAACACTGTTTACAGACTATCAGACAAGGTGAGGGCTAGCATCAAGAAGGAAGTGCCCAAGATGCTTGAATCGGTGTTGTTTGAGTACTCCAATAGTCCCTGGTCCAGTCCTGTAGTGCTGGTACCCAAAGACATCCCACCGGGCGCCACCCCAGAGCTTAGATTCTGTGTCAATTATAGGGGTCAATTCAGTTACTATAAAAGATGCTCATCCCATCCCCCGGGCTGATGAGCTCATTCACAGAATGGAAGCTGCCAAGCACCTGAGTACCTTCAATCTCACCTCAGGGTACTGGCAGATTGCCATGCCTGAGATGTATGCATTCTCCACCCCAGAGGGCCACTTCCGATTTAGGGTGATTCGTTTTGGTTTAACGAATGCCCCTGCCACCTTCCAGAGGTTGGTCACCAGGGTCCTGGCTGGAAAGGAGGGCTTCAGTGCAGCCTACCTTGATGATATAGCTGCTTATAGTTCCAGCTGGGAGGATCACCTGTTCTACCTTCAGGATGTGGTTCAGGCTCTGCAACAGACAGGCCTGACTGTGAAGGACAGCAAGTGCCAGATAGAGCAGGGATGTCTGGTGTATCTGGGACACTTATTGGAAGGAGGCAAGGTGCAGCCCCTCTATACCAAGAATGAGACAATCCTGGCCTGGGAACCCCCCAACACTGAAACTAAAGTGAGGGCCTTCCTGGGCCTTACTAGATACTACAGAAGGCTTGTTAAGGACAATGCCACCATGATTGCCCCCTTAACAGGCCTGATTTCTAAGAAGCAGCCCAAGAAGGTGACGTGGACAGAGGCCTACCAGAAAGCCTTCGACACCCTCAAGGAGGTAATGTGCATAGGACCTGTACTCAAGGCCCCTGACTTTTCAAAGAAGCTTATAGTGTAGATAGATGCTTCAGAGCTTGGCTTGGGGATGTACTATCAGAATTTAATAAGGAGGGCCTAGACCATCCTGTAGTCTTCATTAGTATGAGGTTACTCCCCAGAGATCAGATGGGGAGTGCAATCGAGAGTGAAGCCTTTGCTCTGGTCTGGGCACCGAAGAAGCTAAGACTAAACCTGTTTGGGACTCACTTCCGAGTTCAGACAGATCACAGGCTCCTCAGTTGGCTTATGCAACTGAGGGGCACAAATCTCAACCTGTTGAGGTGGTCCATTTCCCTACAGGAAATGGATGCTACAGTGGAACACCACCTTGGGTAGACCACCCCAAGGTGATGGTCCATCCAGGTTCTTCTGCCTTAGTGATTAGACCTCCCATGAAGGTGGGTAGTTCTCTACTTTAAGCTGGTGGCACATGTTAGACCTAAAAGCCTTTGGGGTGGTCTTCCGCCAAACCTTTTGCTTTCTCTCCGCCTGTTTGCTGAAATTAAGGACTCTGTACACCTCACCACTGCTAACTAGTGCTAAAGTACTTTTGCTTACTCTTCTAAACATGATCAATTTGACTTACACCCAATTGGCACAGTTCATTTACTTATAAGTCCCTAGTAAAGTGGTACAACCTGCACCCAGGGCCTGTAAATTAAATGCTACCAATCGACCTGTAGTACTTGATGGGCCACCCACTTAAGAAGTCTTTTAAAACTTGTCTTAGGCCTGCCATTGCAGCCTGTGTGCAATTTTAAACTGCCAATTCAATCTGGAAAAAGAAACATTTACCAGGCGTAACCCACCCTTTTTAATACATACAAGCCACCCATAGGATAGACTATACTCAGCCTAGAGGGCACAGTGCAATATATTTAAAACCTGAACATGTACTTTTACGTTTTACATGTCCTGGCAGTGAAAGTTCCAAAACTATTTTTTCATTGCTGTGCCTACCTCTCCCATGGGACATCATTGGGTTATCTTATTACATTTAATAAGTATGATTGGTCTTAAAAAAGTTGTCATTTTCTTGTCCTAGACATTTGGTTCCTGCAGCTTGTTTCCAAGTTGGCAGTGAGCCAAAGGGGGAATACTTGTGGCAGGATGGACAATCTTTCTAAGATATGTTGGCCCAACCTGTGCCCTGCCCCAATTGCATTTCAAAGGAGCTAACTCCAGCACACTTACAAAGAACTTCACACCAGTCTTTAGACACCCTAGCCCTCATGGAACCTGGGCAGGGTAAGGGAGGAAGTTTCCAGAAACCAGATGTAGAAGAGCCTTGATGCTTTTCCCACTTCAAAGGCTGGCACCAGGTATAAATATTGGATCCTCAGACCAATTCTCCAGTTCACTCCTGGACCTGTGGAAATTCAGAACAAGGACTACATTGTTCCCCAGAAAATTACCCTGCTGCTTCAGGCCTTCCTTATTCCACTGTGGACTGCCCTCCTGCAATAGGCCTGGCTTGTTCTTCAGAAAACTGGTCTGCTGCTATCAGAGGACTGCCCTGCTGCTTGAGGCCTGTCTTGTTCCCAATGGGGCTGTCCTGCTGCTTGAGGCCTGTCTTGTCTTTCAGAGTACTCCCCTACTGCTTGAGGCCTGTCCTGCTCTCTGAGAAGGAAGACTGACCCTGCACCCTTCAGCCCAGGCTAACACGAGTGACTCCAAGGGCCAGTTGGCTGGCCTGTTCTGAGTTCCCTGGACACAACAAGCTCCAGAAGCCTCCCTGCAACTGTCCAGCTGACCTACTGCAACTGGACCTGCCTGGACCTGCAATTGGAGCTGTATCTGGACTTTCCTGAGCCTTGCTGCCCTCTGCCGGAGTGAGTTCCTTATCCCCAAGAGCTTCTTACCCAGGTCGTAGACCCTTGACTAAATCAGTTGAGCTTAGCCTGTGAAATCTTGAAGTTTTTAACTCTGCTCACTGGACTTCGATAACCTCTTGACTGGACTAGCCTGGTCCCTGTATCAGGCTCGCACTCCACTGCCATTGTGCTGAGCTTGTGACTTTGTCTCAGTCTAGCATAAACATAGACAGGTATTGCTTTCTGCTTCTTGGCGCTATTTTTACCTAAACCGTTAAAATTGCATTTCTCCTGTTCTACTGACTGCATTTTGGTCCTATCGGTCTCTATTTGTTTACTTAAGTCTACTCTATGTTTCTAAGTTGGTGTGGGATACCTCTAATGTTTCTCACTTTATTACTGTTTGTGTGCTGCATAAATACGTAGCACAGTGCTTCTAAGTTGCGCCTGACTGTTTTTGTGCCAAACAACCAGAGGGTTAAACACTGGTTAATTTGGTGACTTTTGTGGTTCCCCCAGACAAGGATTTTGGTTGCTGCTTGAGAAGAGCTTTCGTCCCCACAATCAAAAACCCAATTTCCTGCACCAGGTATTTGCACACGGTGTAAAATATCATACATGCCCCTAGAGTGCTTCAGCTTTGCTTAAGCAAGAGAGAGAGAGCTTGTGGGTGGAGGCAATCTTTTACTAATATGTTTACAAGTAAAGCATTTTTGACAATAGTACAAACCATTCTTATTGCAGTTTGCCAAGATGGTTCAGCATGTAGCTAATGGTTAACAAATGTAAATGTCCTATTACTTTTCTGGCATCCCAGGCTAACCTCAACCAAGGGCAGAAAGTGAACTATGAGGCTCTGGACTGTTATGCAGATCTATCTGGTATGTTGGATTTTGGCCCTGTTCCATTGCCACTGATGCGCAGAGGAGCAGCTGTGACCTGGAAGCCAGCAAGGATATTTCACATCTTAGTTACCGTTGAGATTTCATGTGCTCACAAACTAGTCAATAGTACAGGTAATGAAAGCAACTCCGCGTTTAACGAAGGAGAGACTTTAGCTTTCCGCAAAGAAGGCTTTCAGGGGACATGTACAAGAGATGGACAAAGAGAACAAAAGATTGGAGCACTGAGGGGCAGATTTACAAGCCCCTTGCACCGCCAGTGCATCGCGTTGCGTGACGCACTGGTGGCGCAGCCTGCTAAGTGATATTTACAAGAACAGGTAAAGTCACCCTGCGTGACTTAACCTGTGTTTGTAATTATCGCCCCTGTTCACACAACACTTTGCTTGTTAGGGGCGTGACATGGGTCTTCCCACGCAACACCCATGTCCACTGATGCATATTCAGATTTATGAGAAATCATAAATCTGGAAATGCGTCAGAATGCTACGCCACCCTAGGGGTAATGTTTTCATTTCTCCTCGTTTTTTCCTTGTTCAGTGCGTGCTGCATTCTACAGCACACATTTGAAGAGGAAATCACCTCAATTGATTGTTTTTGTGCAGGAAGGCGCCCCTTCCTGCACAAAAACAATCTCCCCAAGATGCAGGCGTCCTTGCACCCTGGTGCAAGGGTGCCTGCTCGGGCTTATGGCAGCAGTTTGAGCGCCTGTGCAGGGGGAAGCACAGAGATGCAACATATTATAAATATGTCGCATACCTATGCTTCCAAACTAATGCAACGCACTGCAGCAAAATTACTTGCGGCACCGCGCTGCGTTAGTTTCTTGTAGATCTGCCCCCGAGTATCTGGACTGAACAAACTACCAATAAGATTGGTAGCTCAGGGAACCCTGAAAAGGTGGTTTGCAGAGGATATCAGGAGATGACAATAGCACATTCAATAAAGGGCCTGAGAGGTACTATTTGGACATGATTGGTTACAAAAGCAGAATGTACATAGGATCCTTTTGTGCAGGTAGGTAGTGCTCTTTGAAGAGACAGGCCTTCAATTTGTTTCTAAATTACAGAAGTACAGAAGTCATACTGATGTTGATCGGGATATTGCTCCAGATCTGTGTCTAGATGGGAAATGCCTGCCTTAAATCACTTGTGTTGCATTGGGGTAGTTTTAGAACATGTAAATGTATATTTAAAGGAGGATTACTTTATTTTTACAGCACTATCCAGTAGGTGAAGCTAAGAGTAAAAACTTTAACAAAGTCTATTGGTGTCCAGGTGCTTGCATATTGCTATGTATTAATTACAATTCTGAAGACGTATAAGAATTTGTGAAAAGTCTTTTGAGAAATTCAAGAGACAGGATACACCTTTGAGCTAGATGGGGAATCTCATAATTAAGTTAATAGGTGCAAACGCTTGCACATGGCTTTTAAAATTGTCAATAAGAAAGTACAGGGAGCAGCAAGGATGGTTGGAGAGTAGGTGCAGATAGACTGTTAGACATGTTTCTGTTTTTGTTGTGGGTAAGAGCAATGTGATGGAGAACACTGTCTGCTGCCCTAGCGGGGATATGGTTATGATGATAAGACTGCAGTGGATAGCCACTACTTCCTAAAGTTCACCAGACTCCACTGAGCAAGCAAAAATGTGCACCTGAGACCACCAGGCAATCTCCAGGATGAGCCTCAAAATAAGATAAACCCAAGTTCATAGGCTGTTGTGAGGAAATAGAACAAAAAGCCAGCTGGCAAAATCTATGCAAAGATGTCACCATCACAGAAAAGGCCAGCGAACACTACACAGAATTCATTAGTTAACAGCCTGCCCATCCATACAGCACATGTTATGTCTAATTACCCACCTACATAGCCACATGTGGTCAGAAACGAACTAATACATTGGACTACAACGGAAAACCTCAAAATGTAAGCATACCCACAGGAGCTGTGCGATACCAAAACTCTGTACTTCCAGCATTGTGAGATTGGCACACACTGAACTACTGGCCTCTGCACTAGGCCTCGGCAAAAAGTGTGTAACGCTGGTGTAAGTAGCATACATTTGGTAGTTACCCTTGTCATGTGAAATCCCTGAAATTATGCTACTATGCCCCTGTGGGTAGCGACGTGCTGTTCATGGTAAATATTTAATGCAAATGCAACATCTGTAGTAAAAATTTAAAACAAATACACAGGTATACTATAAATAGTAGAGCAAGAGTGACTGTTGCACGTGATGCTTACGCTTTTGGTTCCCTTTCCTCGCATACAAAGAGGATGCAACACAAAAATTCACACTAAAATAGAGAGCCAAATGCCATTTTGAAATTTCTTATGATTATGTGTAATTTCAGGTAATTTTCCCAAAATTGCATGTAATTGCACAAAAGCAAATTAGATAGATTTTTCTACCACTACTCTGCATCATGCGTCGGCCTACTATTACATTCAGACACCAAAGTGTTACAGGGGAAGAAAGTGGGCTAAAGTTACTCCTGAATTACATCCATCCCACAGGTTGACACTACCCATGGATTTTTTTTCCAGGGGGCAAGCCATGATAGACTGGTGGCGGGGTGCGGCCGAGCTGTTTGCCAGTGCCGGTTTCGGCCGATTTTGTTACAGGGGGAGATATTGCAGCTATGTTGCAAAAACGGCCCTGTAACAAAAGCGGCCCCCAGGGGCCAAAAGCAGGCCCCCACCCTGGCGGCCCACCGGGGAAATGCCCAGTGCCCACTACGGCCAGTCCAGCCCCAGGCCATTGTATTGTAGTGTCATCGGCTAATATTAGCACTAACACTCTGCAGGTATCCACGTGTTCGTATGCATGTAATGGATAAATACATTCGGAACTACACTACTTCAACGTCTTTGTTCCACAGGCCTGAACACCATTTTGGATAAATATCAGTAAAATGAGTAAAACTAGATATGGGTACAGATGTACGAAAATTTGCAAAGCAAATTATTTATAACAAATATTATATATTTAAAGGAGATTACCAGTCAGGGAGAATAAAGGGATTTGCATAGCAACACTGGGGACCTTTTCTCCTGCTATGCATTCCTGCTGAGTTAGGCAAACTGGCTTGTTCAAGCGAAATGAGTAAAAGTGCCAGAAAAAACAGGACTCCTGGTATGGTATGTAATAGTCAAACCTTTTATTGGAGTTCAAGGAAACACAACTGGCGGAGCCCAGTGTCATGTGCAACTGACAAGCGAAGGATCTTGACGTCAGAAAAGCCCTTAGGCTAATCCACGCCCGTCAGCACGCACAGGTAATGGCCGAAGAGGCAGGGGTCTCATCCATGTTGTGATCTACGTATTTCAAGTACCGCATTCTTTGTTCGGTGCAAACGTGTTTGCCCAACATTCAAGACCAGACTCCAAAGGTTGAGTCCGTTGAGTGGGCTTATGTACAAGCCCCTTGCGCCACCCTTATGTAACTTTTCCCATGTTAAAAATTACGCAAAAGTGGCGCAAGGGGCTTGTAAATCTGCCCCTAATTGTTTCATACCATAGCTGTCAGGCTTAACAAGTTTGCGACGAGAATGGGATGTCCAAAAACAATCCACAGTGGTAGACTTGTCTTGCATTCATTCATTAACTCAATCTTCTCACACACCTGGGGCTGAAGAAAGGCCCTATGTTGGGGACCTATGTGGAATTTCTGTCTCACCCCTGAGGTGGGGGTTCAGTAAAAAAAAGCCTTTTGATTTTGCCCCAAGAGCTGAATTGAGAAGCATTAGAGCCGAATACTAAGTGGCTTTATCTATCAGAGACATCACGTGCATGAACATGAGAATCTGTCATAGCAAGAGGAAAAACACAGGATGGGCAGCTGTGACAAGCATCTCCAGATTTTTGGGCAGATTTACAAGCCCCTTGAGCCTCTTTTACTCTGCTGTTGCGTCACTTTTGTAATGCAATGACGGCATAAAAAATGCGGCAAATTCACTACGTGACGCATCTAGGGAGATGCGTCACATTGTAAAGCCCTGCGTGACATTATACCTGCGTCGGTTAAAATGTATGCAGGGTAGGCATTCCCATGCAGGAAAGCATCATAAAAGTGACACAGTGAAATCTACACTGTGTGACATTTAGGACGTTACTGAGTGACGCAGTGTATTGGAAATAGGTCACAACACGCATTGCTGAAGTTGTGTCGTGCTTATGACACAACTCCAGCAATGCGTGACTTTTCCACCAACAGATGCGTCAGAATTTCTGACACATCTGCCAATCCTTGCGCCATAGTGCGCCTTATTGTAAATACGGTGCATCGATGGTGGAGCAAGGGTTTTTCAGTCAGGCGCAGGGAAACTGACGCATATGTATAGATGCGTCAGTTTCTCGTAAATCTGCCCCTTTGTTCTTACATTTGCCCAGGGCTTAAGAAGCCCTGACCACTTTCCTGTGCCTAAGGCACATCTTCTCTCTCCCATACTAATGAAATAAACATGTGAATGGCATGAACCCAGCATCAGGGACATAGCACAAAATAGTGTTAGTCTGGCCCCCCAGAGTCAGCTAGAGCCCGCTGCCCCCACGCGCTCGGGTGTTATGTTAACCCGTAGTGTGCTGTAATTTACGAACGACTATTTCTCCGAGGATCAGATTGAGACCTCTTCTGTTGTGCCTGAGAACAGCTGCTTTTAGAACACATTGCACCAGAGCTAGGTGCTCAAAATGGAGAGTTCTCTTCACAGTGAGTCTGTGAAGTTGTGTTAGAACAGGTGGGGCATACGTGAACGCCCCGAGCCCATGACTGTTCTGTTTTTTCTATAAACATTTGATCAACGTCAAAAAAAAAAAAAAAATTGCTTGTAAAAGGAGGATTGCACGTATCAAGGCAGTAGGAAGTAGTGGTCACAGCTCTTTGCCAACCTATCATCCACCTATTTTTCCACAGAGCACAGATGACTCAGAGAGCATCCACATGTGTAACATAAGTGTTGGACATGACATCCTTAGTGTGGTTTTCCACCAACCTTTGACCTTCCATCCTCCTGTTTTTTGCTGGCTTTAGGTTTCTGCACACTTTATTATTGCTAACCAGTGCTAAAGTGCTTATGCCCTCTTCTTTAAACATAGCAAAATTGGCTCACACTCAATTGGCACATTTTATCTACTTGCAAGTCCCTAGTGCAGTGACACTATATGAACCCAGGGACTGTAAATTAAATGCTACTAGTAAGCCTACAACACTTATTGTACCCCGCATGTCAGTGGTCTTTTAAATATGTCTTAGGCCTGCCATTCCAGCCTGTGTGTGCAGTTTTAAACAGATGGGCATGTACTTTTATGTTTTACATGTCCTGGTTGTGAAAAACACGTACCTTTGTTTTTCACTACTGCAAGGCCTACCTCCCCAAGAGCATAACATTGGATTACATTATTATATTTAATAAGTGATAACTTTAAATTCGGAGCAAGTAGAAATGTCGCATTTGGTGTCTAAAGAGCTGTAATTTAAAACCCTCTTCTATGGTAAAGTCGGATTTTCAGTCACAATTCTGAAAATGCCACTTTTTTAAAGTTGGCATTTTTTTATTCTAACCATTTGGTGCCTGCTACCTGTATCCCGGGTGCATCAATAGGTGTAGCTAGCAGTTGGTCTTTGTGTATTGATCCCAGACAGTGAGACAAAGGACGAATATGTGTTTGCAGGATGGACCATCTCTGACTTTACGGGGGAAGAGTTACCACCTACCTCACTGGCATATCATAAGTCTCTGCCAGTACACAATCACAAAAGGTTTGACCCTAATCTTTTGTGCCCTCAGTCAAGCTGGGGCCATAGCAGGGAGGCAGGAAATTCCAAGCACATCTGGGGCTGGAGACCTCCAGAGCCTTCTCCTATTTCAGTGCTGCTACCCGGTAAAAATATTTAACCTTCAGATCCAACTCTTCAGATCACCTTCAGAACTGTGGAAGACTCAGAAGGACTGCTGTGCTGCTCTGCTGCAAGAAGGACTGAGACGTTGCTGCCCTGCTACTCTGCTGCCCTGCTACACTGCTGCCCTGCTGACTTACTGTCCAGCTGTCCTGGTGTCTAAATGAGTAGCTAACCACAAACTGAGAGACAAGGGAGAGAGCCTTCTCTAGCTCCACTTGTATATACATTCAAACTCAACAAAAGAGAAGGACTGAAGTACACTATAAAATGAAGGCAGAAGTCGAGCGAGTGGTGTAAGCAGATGGGGCACAGGAGCCGTAACTCCTCCTAGACACCCAATACCTAATTTTTGATCCTGTCAAGGGGGGCCATTAATAAATGAGTATTTATGGTACCCTCTTAGGCAGTTTTAATTTGTATTGCTTTCTGCATTCGGCATCCCTCACTTGAAAAACATTTCTTTTTTTCTTGTTTCTTTCTTCTAAACAAATCAGTGCTCCACCCAGTGTGTTGGTCTGCATCTGGGTGTTGATAGCGGCCCCATGATGAAGCATGCCACTACATAGTGGGTGAGAGCAGTCTTAAAAAATCCAATGATTTTCCCCTAAATGTTCACATTTCTATATCATACCTTGACCCTCTTGTAAGCACATCTAGGGTAAGCACATCTAGGATATACAAAGACAGAGTGAACACTTGCTCGACTTCTGCCTTTCTTTTACACTGTACGTCAGTCCTTCTCTTTTGGTGAGTTTGAGAGTCTAAGTGAGTAGGACTGGACCTGCATATTGAACCCAGGACCACAAAATTGACTCTGCGGGCTGGTTGGCTGGGCTCCTGATCAGAGACTCAGGAACAGAAAAGTCTAAAACTACTTTGAATCCAGCACCTGGTTTCTGTATTCTGTGAGTTCTACCCCACCAAATGGTGCCACCCAATTACTGGGCTCTTGAAAGTGGGCCTGAATGTGCTCTGCCAGTTCAGCTGTGGTCCTTTGGGCAGAACCAATACAGCGCGATGCATTCCCTCATAGCTCTGCAGTGGAACCGCAGCTGTGTGACCCATCCCCAACACTGGACAGTAGGGTTTCACCCCCCTCAACCAGTAGCCCAATTTATTTACAATAAGCTAAGTGAATGACCTTGGAGTTATTGTTATTCCCAGATGGAAAATCTGCCATGTGAGAGTGGAGCCTATTGCATTTTTAAAGTATTGGTTGTAGAACATATGTAACTCCAAGGACAAGTGACGCAATTACAGAGAAACTGTTTATCAGAACAGGGATATCTCTAGCATGAAGTACTCACATATAGTAGGATGGTGTGTCACCTGAGCCAGTATATGAGAAGATGGAAACATGTATTGGGTAAAGTGGATGCCAGCAAATTAATATAGAGAGCTTAGTCAGAGCTGAGCCAAGTGTCTGGTCCGGCTGTAAGAGCCAAAGCACAATCCAAGCCATCAAAAGATTCAGCATGTAAATAATACTACAGATACATCTAAAAGATGAGGACTCTTTCGGTTTAGAACTAGGGGTTTTCTTTTATCACCCATGTTCATTTTAGTGTATTTGATTATATAATTACTTTGGCATTAGTTAAAAGTAATAGTTTTTAAGCAGGAACACTTAATCACCTCCAATGTCCTGACAGGTTTTTATGTGCACTGTTTATATTATTGTGTGTGGAGCAACATTATCTTTTATTAACCATTACAAAAAGGTGGTTCTTATATAGCACAAATCCTTAACTGCTTATATTCAAGATGGTCTCATATTGGACAAAATATAAGGTGCTTTGAATCACAAATGTGGGTTCTAATCCTGGCTTACTCACTTCACCAAATTTTGTGATCCAATTTATCACACTGATATAGTTTTTCACCACCTCTGCTCATTTCGTTTGCATATGCACGAACGCCCCAAGCACCATAATTAGTTGATACCTATGACCATGGGGCTTAATAAATTAAAAGAAGTTTGTAGCACAGTATATCCATCTCTCGGGAATAGCAAGTCACTCAGATGACAAGGTCCCCCCTTCACAGCTAGGTAAGAAATAGGCGGTGCTTGGTCTAAATTGTGGAATTATGTAATTGCCATTGTCACTCTTATAGTGCACTCCTGCCCCGAGTGCAGCCTAGACGTGCTGTCACCTCATCCTCGAAGAGCTTGGAGACACGTGTGAGTGGTGGTTGGTGGGACCTGCAAGGAGGTTTAGTTTGTAAAAGTGCCAGGGCTCTGACCAGGAAGCCACTGCAGCTTGCACCACCCATCGCCCCTGTCATCGCTGCAAAAACAACTACTAACCATTCCTCTCACTTGCAGCGCAACAGTTCAGATTATTTCAGATCCCCAAACCTAAAGGAATGACTGAGGAGGCAGGTATAAGTAATTTTTAATGTGCATTGTATTCATAAACAACCATTGTTCTGCTTATCCTTAAATTATCCTTAAATTAGATGAGCAGCGCTGCCATGTGGCAGACTGTCATAAGTGCAGTGTTGACAATTAAATGCCAGTGGCGAGCTCTAGAAACCAATTAAGTGGTGGTGTGGAGCACCGGAAACCACAGGCTCAAATTAAGAACGGGTGATGGGCACTGCTCCAGTTGTGTTGCAGCTAGGTTCACGTTGCCTAAAGCATGGATAAATGTAATGCATTTGTTGTTGACGAGGCTAGAGGCAGGAAAGAGCAGTGATGCTTTCGTACAGGAGCTGGCCACACCTGTAGTGTGTTAGAGATGGAGCTATGTGAAAGTGTTGTGCATGAAGGCAGAGATGTCTCTGAATTGACTGGCGAGCAGCAGGTATGGCCAAAAGGTCAAATTAGAAGTGTATTTTACGTCATAACGGATTGTTGATGGCCTTGGCTGGGTGCACTAGACAGAGTGCTCCATTTTTATATTCATAATAATGACGAGTTTATGAGTTAAAAAAACACCTATGTCTTGTTGCCCCCGCGGAAGGCAAGATGGCTATACATATTTTGAAAGAAAGCTAGAAGAGAGGCCCACAGTTAGTTGCATATCATCAGGGACATAGCTTCAGGGGACTGTTTGGTGCGTTACACCCCCATAATAAACATTTCACATAGCAAATAGTTGGGTACAGGAGGTTTCAGTCGGCTATGGTAAGGTGTCTGTCGGATTTCACCTGGGATATTTAAACACTCACTCAGACAAAAACACACACACACACACTTTTCTGTTTTGAAGGTTTTAAAACATCAGTATTTTACAAAACACTGTTTTAAGTACACTTCACAATCCGCACTCCTTTACGTTTCCATTGGCCCTTAAGCCCCCCAATGCGCTGCTTCTCATATAATAGTTAACATGATATGCCAGCTTGATTGTCAGAAAATATGAAGCTTATACCCCTCCAGTCTTACTGACCAAGCTACGGCCCTGCATCTCATAGCCAGTTGTTAGACTTCTAATAAAAACAAATAGGACAGCCTCTTAGCCTTGTCTTGGTTTGGTATCAGCTGTCCCTTTAAAGTCTGAAGAGATGAAAGCATGAGGCAGACTCCATACAGCACCTCCGCATCTCCCAGGGCAGTGGCATAATGAAATTTGAGTGGTCCCTCTGCAAAGTACATGGAGGAGGCCCCCCACGCTCTGGACCCAGGGGCCAGCTGCCCGTGCACAGTGCTAGAGGGGACCCCCCCACCCCCGCACAGCAGGGCTGCAGGGACTATTGGTATGCCACTGCCTTAGGGAATTCCATTAGGGCTACATTGTTTGTAGGATAACGGTCATTTATGGAGACACCCACAAAAAATGACATTTGGAAAGAGCACTGTTCCCAAGTATCTCTGCATCAGGAAGGGAATTGCAGTGGGTAAGAATAATTCTCTGTACCGAGAATACTTCTAAGAAACTCAAAAGCCCTTACGAGCTTGATTTGTGGACCTGAAGACCACCTGTCATCATGTTGATAGGAGAAAGCTCTGGTCCAAACACACCAGTTGGGGGATACCTGTGAAAATTACTGAAGGCAATCTAACTATTACAAACAGACACCTGGATTCGGATAAAAACAGGAGATGGAACAAGGATCCCCCGTAAGATCCCGACAATAACAGGTCTCAAAAAGGGATGTGTGCTCATCCCAGTGCTGTTTAATCTCTTCCTAGTGGACCTTACATGCACCCAAACTAGGGGAAAAATAACTGAACAGCATGTTTTATGCACACAACATTATTCTCCTCAATAGAACCAAGGTGGGACTACAGAGGCTGTTGCATAAATTAAGCTCTTATATCTCGACTAAAAAGCTGGAAATCAGTCTTAACAAAACAAAAGTGCTATCATTCAGCAAAAAACAAAAGACTCCCGAACCTTGTTATTGTTAGATCTGTCATCCTTAGGGTGGCCTTCTCCCAAACTTTTTGCCTGCTTACCTCCTCTCTTTGCTGTATCTTTTTCCTAGCCATAGGACTGAGCACTTTTCTACTGCTAACAAGTGCTAACGTGCATGTGTTTCTCCCCTAAACATGGTGACATTAATGTATATCTGACTGGCATATTTAGTTTACTTATAAGACTCTAGTTAAGTGGTTTATCATATACCCAGAGCCTGTAATCTAAATGCTACTAGTGGGCCAGCAGCACTAGGTGTACCACCCACACAATAGCCTTTCAAACCTGTCTCAGGCCTGCCATTGCAAGGCCTGTGTGTGTAGTTTACTGCCACTTTGCCTTGGCATTTAAAACCTCTTGCCAAGCCTTAAACTCCCCTTTTATTACGCATAAGTCAACCCTAAAGTAGGACTTAGGTAGCTCTAAGGGCCGGGTGCTGTGTAACTAAAAAGTAGGAAATGTACGTTTGAGTTTTACATTTCCTGGAAATGACAAGCAGCTAAATTCATTTTCACTACTATGAGGCCTACTCCTCTCATAGGCTAGCATTGGGAATTTCTTAAAACACTTTAAAGATGTAATTCCTGATTAGAAAGGAGTGGTTGCATCATGTTTCATATCTTTGGAATAGTTATGATAAATCCTCTTTACTGGTAAAGTTGGATTTAACATTACTGTTTTCAAAATGCCACTTTTAGAAAGTGTAAATTTATATGATATTACTGCCCAGTGTGCCTTGCAGCCTGCTCCAATACACGTCTGAGATGGGTGACAACTACCCTTACTTAGTGTGTTTAGAGAGGGAATCTCTCTCTTAACAGCCTTAACCCTGTTCTGGGCCGGTCGCTCCACGCACTGCGCACACTCCCCGAGAGTGAGCCCAAGCACCCCCCGCTCTGCCGAGTTCGCCGCTGCCCTGCAGCTGAGTTCCTGGGCCTCTTTATTCTGTATTCTGCCCCTGCATTTTGTTGTCTGTATTTCATAATTGGTTCTCTGCCTCTGCATTTTGTATTTTGTTTTCCTGCCTTTGTGTCTTAACTTCCTGCGCTTGTTTCCCCCTGTTTGCGCCGCTTCTGTGCCCTGCCCCTCCCGCGTTTCCCGCCCTTCTCTTCGCTCCCCGCCGCTACTCCCCTGCGGCCCGCCCCTTTTCTTTTTGTATCCCTTCCCATTCGCCGCCCCGCTCCCGCCTCCCAGCTGCTCCTCCCTCCCACTTGGCCATTTATGGCGGAGTGCACGCAGTGGTGAGCAGTGACCCTTGACCCTGTTCTGGGCCGGTCGCTCCACGCACTGCGCACACTCCCCGGGAGTGAGCCCAAGCACCCCCCGCTCTGCTGAGTTCGCCGCTGCCCTGCAGCTGAGTTCCTGGGCCTCTTTATTCTGTATTCTGCCCCTGCATTTTGTTGTCTGTATTTCGTAATTGGTTCTCTTTTTCTTTTTTTGTATTTTGTTTTCCTGCCTTTGAGTCTTAACTTCCTGCGCTTGTTTCCCCCTGTTTGCGCCGCTTCTGTGCCCTGCCCCTGCCGCGTTTCCCGCCCTTCTCCCCGCTCCCCGCCGCTGCTCCCCTGCGGCCCGCCCCTTTTCTTTTTGTATCCCTTCCCATTCGCCGCCCCGCTCCCGCCTCCCAGCTGCTCCTCCCTCCCACTTGGCCATTTATGGCGGAGTGCACGCAGTGGTGAGCAGTGACCCTTGACCCTGTTCTGGGCCGGTCGCTCCACGCACTGCGCACACTCCCCGTGAGTGAGCCCAAGCACCCCCCGCTCTGCCGAGTTCGCCGCTGCCCTGCAGCTGAGTTCCTGGGCCTCTTTATTCTGTATTCTGCCCCTGCATTTTGTTTTCTGTATTTCGTAATTGGTTCTCTGCCTCTGCATTTTGTATTTTGTTTTCCTGCCTTTGTGTCTTAACTTCCTGCGCTTGTTTCCCCCTGTTTGCGCCGCTTCTGTGCCCTGCCCCTTGCGTGTTTCCCGCCCTTCTCCCCGCTCCCCTCCGCTGCTCCCCTGCGGCCCCTGCGGCCCCTGCCCCTTTTCTTTTTGTATCCCTTCCCATTCGCCGCCCCGCTCCCGCCTCCCAGCTGCTCCTCCCTCCCACTTCGCCATTTATGGCGGAGTGCACGCGTATGCGCAGTGCGAAGGCGCGCCAAAGGCAAGCCCGTCTATGCCCGTCCGCGCCTGGTCCGCGCCGAGCACCAGAACCCCTGGCCCCCGCAGATGCCATCCCACCCGCCGGACCTACGACGCCGCCACCCTCAACGCACTCAACACCGGCCGGACCCCCGGGTGCTACCGAGCCACCCCGAGACGCAGCCACAGACCCTTCACCTGCAATTCCTGCAAATTCGCCTGCATCCGGACCTGTACCCCACCTGCCAAGCCGAGCACCAGCAGCAACCACCTGAAGTGTATCCTGCTCAACACCCACTCCGTCCACAGACACGCCGTGGAACTTTGGAACCTGCTCGACACCACATCTCCAGACGTCGCCTTCCTCACGGAAACATGGATGAACGCCTCCTCAGCGCCCGACATCGCCATCGCCATCCCGGACGGATTCAAGATCACCCTGAGGGACCGCGTCAACCAGACAGGAGGAGGCATCGCCATCGTCCACAAGAACACCATCCGCATCACGACCAACTCTGACGACAACCTCACAGCCGCCGAACATCTTCACTTCCAGATACACACCGACCCCAAGACCACCCTCAGAGGCACCCTCATCTACAGACCCCCGGGACCATGCACACAATTCAGCGAAGACATTGCAGACTTCATCAGCCCACACGCCCTCTCCTCCGCTGACTACATCCTCCTAGGGGACCTCAACTTCCACCTGGAGAACAACAACGACAGCAACACCACCACCCTGCTGGACAACCTCGCCAACCTCGGACTCAAGCAACTGGTGAACACCCCCACCCACTACGCCGGCCACACGCTTGACCCAGTCTTCTCCTCCAGCAAGTACATCTCCTTCAGCCACTCCACCGGACTCCACTGGAAAGACCACAGCTGCGTCCACTTCAGCTTCAGAAGGACCACGGCCCACCACCACCCGCAAAAGGTCCCCCGCAGGAGCTGGAACAAGATCACCACCGACCAGCTCATCACTTCCCTGAACCAGAATCCTCCCGCCAGCTCAACGGACCCCAACCAAGCAGCCAACAACCTCACACAGTGGACCACCAACTGCGCTGACAACCTCGCACCCCTGAAAAACCATCCCAGCAGGCCCGGCAACAAGAAAGCTTCCTGGTTCAACGACGATCTCAAGAACTCCAAGAAGAACTGCCGCACCCTTGAGAAAGCCTGGCGCAAAGACCCGACTACAGACAACATGATTGCCCTCAAGCACGCCACCCGTAAACACCACCAGCTGATCCACACCACCAAGAAGACAGCATTCAAGGAACGACTGGACAACAACTCACACAACAGCAAGGAACTCTTCAGCATCGTCAAAGAGCTCTCCAACCCCAGCGCCGGAACCAACGACATCACCCCCTCGCAAGAACTCTGCGACTCACTCGCCTCATTCTTCCACAGCAAGATCGCCGACATACACAACAGCTTCGGCGAGCAGACCACGCACCCAACCACCGAACCGACGCCCCTCACCACCACCCTCCGCGCCTGGACCCCGGTCAGCACCGAAGACACCATCCACACGATGAACACCATCCACTCCGGATCACCAACTGACCCATGCCCCCATTGTTAAATGGTAGCGGCAGTTTTAGTCGATAACCTTTCAAGTATTTGCCCGGCGGTAATCGCCTCTCATACCACTCGATAATTTACCAATGAAAGAGGCAGGCGCCGGAGACTGGAAGGCAGGAAACAAAGTTTTATTCCGTCGGAGCAGAACACATCAGATCAGACAGCAAGGTATCGTCACGAGGTGCTCTAACTGCATCTCTGAGACCTGGTCTCTTATACACAGGTTTATTGCTTTATTGCACATAGTACATTCTTGAGATTCCCTTGATGTATGAGAGAACATCCCCTGAAGCCCCGGCTCAGATCCGATCCCACACATAGCTACAGTAGAAGTTCCCACATTACCCGCAGTAGGAGATGGCTATCACGCAGCAGGGAATTCCGCCAATTCCCGGGGGTGTGTGCAACCGGCCGGGTCTCAGGGGGTAGGGGCTTTGATCCACTGTAATCCCTTTGATGTGGGGTGTTTCCCTTACAGTAGGGGCAATAAACTGCATCCGCAGGGCTGGGTGATGGCCTGGGACCAGTTCGGACAATGGGGCGCAGAGGAAGGGGGTTATCAAAGGAGCGGCATGACCATGTATGGGATGTCGGTCGGATGTGGTTCCGTAGCAGGGTCGCGCAGAAGGAGAGGGTTTATGGCCCGTGTATGAGAGAGCGGGGGTGGCCGGCACGCGGGGGATGTTCGCAGCGCCAGGGGAAAGCGCTGGCGATCGAGAATGAGCGGGGAGAGAATGGGGTGCCTAAAATGGCGGCCGTGCATTCGCTGTGTGTGGCGCTGGGGAGAGGCAAGATGGCGCAGATAATGTTCAGTTTGCAAGCTAAATTTCCACAGTCCTCCCTTTTAACATATCTCGCCAGCTTGCCTAGTTCGGATCTATCCCCATAATACTCCGAACTTCCACCTCATACAGAGCTTTCATTCGCTCTGTTTCAAAGTCCAAAGTCTTAGGGCAGATGCAGTTCATAAAAAGCGAACATAAAGGTGGCAGACACTGAATCCCCAAGCAACATCCACATAGTATCACAGTTGGTATGAGGATAAATGAAAACAGCCTCCATCCCCAACTTTTAATAGTGTCCCAAAACCAACTCCCCAGTGACCATTCTTCTTGCTCTTGATGGACCTCTGTGGACAGTCTATGGAGGTGTTCAATTGCTTTGTAGACTGAGGGTGAGTTATCCGGTACGTAGGTACAACAGCTGGACCCAATGATGCGGCATGCTCCTCCACGATCAGCCAGAACCACATCTAGAACGAGGCGGTTCTGAAGAGCCACCAGGCGGACGGCCTGAAGCTCAGCGGTGTTGTTGGCGAGGGCGCCAGCTGTAATGTTCATCGCCGTCTCGACTGCCTGGGTTAGGTGGCGGATGGCACGGCTGTTTGCCATTGGACCCCAGAGTGGAACAAGGCCTTTCACTGCGTCCATGAACTGTGCTCCGGCGGAGTCGGCTTGCACAATGTCTTTGGCCCGCTTCTGTCGGTGATGGTTTGCTGGAGCCACATATGTCGGAGGAAGGACAAAGGCGATGTAGCAGGTGCCTCCCCAACCTTTCGGAAGCCAGGTGTAGGCCTTAGTACCACAGACGAAGTACATATTCGGGGAGGCAACAAAGGAGGGTGGGTCAACTGAGTCCAATGTTCGGGTGATGAGGCAGGAGCTGTGGCCCACCAGCTGCGCCCCCAGGCCTTCGAGGCACACAAATCCAGTGATGTTGATGATGGACAGGGCCACTGTTAGGGTGGCGGCCGTCCGTTTCCGGAGGTAAGAGAAGGTGGGTCTGGCTGGGTTGTTGAACACTTGCATTTCAACTCGTTCTTTGGCAGGGATGTCCATGTGAAAGGAAGTGTTCGATCTCAGAGGGCAGAAGAGGGCAGAAGTTCTTCCAGTTTTGTTCAGCCAGAACCCATGGTAGAAGTGTGACATGGTTCTGCCGGAAGTGGCATTGTCCTTGTAGCTTTCTTGCAGGAGGATTAGCCAGGCGAGGCAGGAACCATGGACAGAAAAAGGTGAAGGGATGAAAGGGATAGAGTGTCTAGTGGCATGTGGTAGCAATCCACAGATCCAGCAATTAGTGGCGTTGGCAGCAAGATTGTGTTGGTGGAGCAACTGCACAAAAGAGTTATTCCAGAACTCCTTACGCCTTTCTCGGAGTTGGGGTGAAAGTGAGATCAGATGGTGTTCTTTCGTGGTGGTAGGTTGAACGGTGGTCAGCAATATCGTATGAGCGGGTGTGCCCTCCTCCATGATCCAGAAGGTGACCACGAGGAGAAGGCAAAAGAGAAGGGTAATGAAAAGTGCAATAGTCTTTAAGCTGTGCATTCGGTCAGTCTTTGGGTTTTTGTAGTGGATCTTCGGACGTCCGGTTGCTTCCATCATCTTCATGTCGGGCGCTTCCATCACCTTCAAGAGACTCGGTAGCGGGCAGAACCACAGACTTCGCTTAGTTTCTCTCCTGGTGGCCTTTGAGGTGACTAGGCTACCGCTCTGAGATTTCCACTTAGCCTGTGGTCTGCTTAGCCGAAGTTCTCTCCTTTCGTCGCAAGTTATACCCTTCCTTGGATGGCACGGTGGGATCAGGATATCTTACTAACTCGAGTGTCTCTGTATCTGGGCAGCGGCTCAGGGATGGTCGATCTTTGTCCAGAAGTTCTTCTTGGGCGGTGATGTTGTCCGTGGTTGTCAGGGTCGGTGATACCTTCTTGCAGTGGTGTGCATGCAGCCAATTGCGTTTCCCCTCCACTCGAAGAGCTGTTCGGGTGGTGATCAGGACTTGCAGTGGGCCCGTCCACCGGGGCTCCAGACTCTTGGTGCGCTGGAAGTTACGCACTAAGATGAAGTCACCGGGTTGGATGTCGTGTCCGGGGCCCCTGGAAACATCGGGGATGGCGTGCAGCACCTGCTGATGGATAACAGACAACGTTTTAGTTAGGTTATACAAATAGTCAGACATGAGGACGTCCGGGACGTCGTGGATGGATGTTGGTTTTGGTGCAGTCCAAAGGTTCATGGGCCGCCCGAAGACGACCTCGTAGGGGGTTAAGTGGTGTTTGGTGGGGGTGGAACGCATTGATAGCAATGCTAGTGGGAGAGCGTCTGGCCATCTTAGTCCTGTAGTGGCGACTATTTTTACTATCTTAAGCTTCAATGTGGCATTGTGTCGCTCAACCAGGCCTGCAGATTGGGGATGGAAGACCGCATGGAATTTCTGTTTTACACCCAACCCTTTTAAGATGAGTTGGATAACTTCAGCTACGAAGTGGGGGCCGTTGTCGCTCCACAAAATTCGACAAAGGCCGTATCGGGGGAAGAATTCCTTCAGTAGTACTTTTGCAGTAGTCATAGCGGTGTTGTCGTGGGTTGGATAGGCTTCCACCCACTTGCTGAAGGCACACACAACGACAAGTACGTACTTCAAACCTTGGCACCTTTCTAACTGGACATAGTCCATTTGTAGGACCTCAAAAGGGTGATTGGGGACCCCAAACCCTCCCCGGGGTACAGCAGTTCCTTTCCCAGGGTTGTGTTGGAGGCATACTAGGCATTGTTGGACCAGACGTTTGGCTGAGTCTGGGATCTTGTCGTTGTGCCAGACTTTGGAGATGAGTTCGATCATGGGGGCAGACCCTATGTGTGCGGGGAAGTGTGCCATGGTCAGCATGGGGATCAAGTATGAGTCTGGTAGCAACCATTTGTTCAAGTCTTTAGTTCGCCAGCAACCATCATCGTCCTTCAATCCCACCCGTGCCCATTCAGTTAACTCGTGTGGTGTACTGGCTAATTGGATGTCCCTAATCGTTTCCCCCGCATCCTTCCATTTCTCAGCTTGTGACCTGGTCACGTACATACGGGTCGTGGACCTATTCTCGACTGTGGTTCGGGCAGTAATGTCAGCGAGTGCATTTCCCTGTCCTATAATGTCTGTCACTTTCTTGTGTGCTTGGCATTTGATCACAGCCAACCGTGTGGGGAGGAGGACCGCCTCGGTCAGGGCAGAGACTAGATCTCCATGCAGGATGGGTGTGCCATGAGAGGTCAGGAATCCCCTCTCTTTCCATAAGAGCCCAAAGTGGTGAACTACCCCGAAGGCATACTGACTGTCTGTGTAAATGTTTGCGGTTGTCCCTGCTGCCAGAATGCATGCTCGTGTGAGAGCTATTAGTTCCGCCGCCTGTGCAGATCGCTGTGTGATGCGGGCTGTCTCAACAACTGTTCGGGCCGTGGTGACTGCATAGGCAGCTGAGGTGGTGCCATCGGGGAGCTTGATACATGAGCCATCCACCCACAGTTCTCCGTCAGGGTCTGGGAAGGCTGTATCTCGGAGGTCGACCCTACTCTTGGTCTGTTCGTCGGTGAGGGTCACACAGTCGTGTATAGGGGACGCATTGGGATCAGTGTCAGGGAGAGGTAGTAGAGTAGCTGGATTCAGAGTGGTGCATCGTTTCAATGTGATGTGGGGTGCAAGCAGAGTCAGTTCGTAACCGGTCAGTCGTGCGCTAGTCAGGTGTTGAGTCTTGGTTTGGTTCAGGAGAGTGTCAACCGCATGAGGTACCAATACTGTGAGGGGGTTTGAGAGTACGATCCCCTCGCTTTGCCGGATAGAGATAGCCGCGGCGGCTACTGCTCGAAGGCATGAGGGCAAAGCTCTGGCTACAGGGTCAAGAGTGGCAGAGAAGTAGGCACAAGGGCGTTGTTTAGGGCCTATGGACTGGGTTAGGACAGACAGCGCACATCCCTCCCTTTCGTGGGTGTA
Source organism: Triturus cristatus (assembly GCF_964204655.1). Taxonomy (NCBI): domain Eukaryota; kingdom Metazoa; phylum Chordata; class Amphibia; order Caudata; family Salamandridae; genus Triturus; species Triturus cristatus. Next base: position 707,197,917 of record NC_140590.1, read on the forward strand.
GAGGGAGAAAGGTTTAGTGTAGACTGGGGTTCCTAGGACTGGGGCCGAACAGAGGGCGTCTCGTAATTCCTTGAAGGAGGATTGACATTCGGGTGTCCAGGGGAGGGGGAAGGGGACATCTTTAGCCAGTAGGGAAAGCAGAGGTTTTACGATAAGACTGAAGTTTGGCAACCATTGTCGACAAAAGGAGGTGAGACCTACTAGGAACCGTACTTGCTTCTGAGTTTTGGGAACAGGGGTTTCTAGGATGGTCTGAATTCGGTCAGGGGTGAGTTTCCTCCCGTCTTTGGATAGTAGGTGGCCTAGATACGTTACTTGGGGCTGGCAGAATTGCAATTTCTTTCTGGAGACCTTGTGACCATTCTCCGCAAGGAAGCGGAGGAGGTGAATGGTGGCTGTGACGGCAAGTGGAGTGGTGTCGGCCGCTAAAAGAATGTCATCGACGTACTGTATCAACACCACTCCATCGGGTAGTTGGACTGCATCTAGCTGTCTCTTGAGGGCTTGGCTATAAATGCTGGGACTCTCAGTGTAGCCTTGGGGTGCCCTACAGAATCTGTATGAACGGGCTTTTAGGGTGAAGCTGAAGAGGTAACGGCTGTCTGGGTGGATGGGGATGGAGAAGAATGCGTTTTTGAGATCAATAACAGTAAAGGTGGTGGCAGTGGATGGAATCAGGGTGAGGATGGTGGTGATGTCTGAGACCACGGGGTACTGGGGTATGACCACTTTGTTAACCTCTCGCAAATCAAAAATGAAACGGTAGGCTTTCTCATCTCCCTCGCCTTGCTTCTTAACAATGGGTAGGATAGGGCTGTTGCAAACATTACTGACTACTTCTTCTACCACTCCTGCATCAACTAGGGACTCGATGATTTCCACCAACGCCTTCTCGCCTTCAGGCGATATCCGATACTGTGGAAGCTTTGGGAGCACTGCGTCCGGTCGGACGGTTATGTGTACCGGGTCGATCACCATGCGCTCTACATCTGAGTCGGTTTTAGCCCATAGATGTGAAGGTAATGTGTCGAGTAGGGACATGTCAGCATCGGTTATAGAGAGCATACGCCGTGTGTGACAGGGTCTGGACAGATCTGGGTTATCGTGTAGGATGACTCGAACTCCGTCTGGGGAGCATCTGATGGTAGCTCGAAAATGTTTTAGCAAATCAAGTCCCATAATAGCATCGGGGGTGTTGGAGGAGAGCAGAAAGGTCAGTGGTGTTATCTTCTAAGTCAAAGGAGATTGGTGCTGATAAGGGGTTCGTGGAGGGCGTTCCATCGAAGCCTATTGAGGTTACATGTGAGCCAGACAAGGGTGCCCTAGGGATCAGTCGTTTGGATAACGCACTACGTGTCGCCCCAGTGTCTACCAGGAATGGAGATTTTGTGCCCAAGACCTTAGCAGTGACGTAAGGACCTTGCTGGTCAACACGGAGTTCGACTGGATCCCTCCCTTGCCCCTGGCGGTCCTATGCGAAGTCATGGGTGCTTTCGTAGTCGGACTGCTGACACTGGTTTTGTCGGGGGCGATCAAAGGTGTTTGGTCTGCCTGGCCTGACGTTGACTGCGTCGTTCGTGTGCCCTCGTCCCTGTCCTCTATTTCTGGGGTCATATGCTGTGTCTCTGGGATCCCTATTTTTGTTCAGTTCCAGAAGGACCGGGCACTGGGATTTCCAGTGTCCGAACCCTCTACAGAACGCACATTGGTTCCCATCTAAGTCTCTCCGTCCGTTGTAGGATGCAGGCGTATGGTCTCTAGGGGGTAGCTTTCTAGGGGCGATTGGTTGGTAATTCTCTTTCGGGGGTTCCCTTCCTATGGTCACCCCTTGCAACTGTGCTATCATTACCCTCTCCTTTAGTTCCTTTTTCTTCTTCTCTGATGCCCTATCGTTCTCGTTTTTCTGGTTTTCGTAGTATTGGGCCATCTGGAGAATTGCTGCGGGTTTGGAGGCTGCCCAACTACTCTCACTGGTCTGTAGTTCCTGGGAAACTTCTTGTGACAGACCCTTCACATAATTCTGGACAAAGAGGTGATGTCCGGTTGCGGTGGTCATGTCTTGGCCACTGTAATCGGAAAACACAGTCTCGAATCGGGAGAAGTATTCAGACACATCCTCCTGGGGTTTCTGGCGGCAAGCCGTCACTATCGACCAGTCTACCTTTCTTTCTGGGATTAGAGTCTTCAGCTTTAGTACAATCTTGTCTGGGAGCTCTAATATGGCTTTCGGGGGTTTCTGTCCTGGTTCTCGCTGCTTATCTATGGTATCGAGTTGTACCCAGGTATATCCGAACGGCTCAGCGTGGTCAACTTTCCGGATTTGTTTCCACACATCAGCCGGCAGACATAGCCCAAAGAACAAGTCGATATCTGCTAGAGTCATTATCGTAGAACCTAAGGCTGTACCCAGTTCAGTGTAGAAGGCAGTCGGGTTCTTTCTCAAGTCGGGTAGAGTTTTTCTAAAGGTCAAAATATCTTGCCGGTCCCACGGCTGGTAGACCCAGTTATATACAACCCTTCCCTTCGCATCTTGGTGGTTGATGTCGTCATGTGTTCCCTGACCTCGTGGGGGGACCCAGTAGGGGCCAGCTTCTTTGATGGGCATCATGGCATCAGCCCTTCCTTCCTGGGGCTTAGTCGCTATGGGGGTTTCTGCTTTGGTGGTCTGTCTATGTTCTTTAAGGTGTCGGTAGACCTCGAGTGTACGAGTGAAGAGGTTCGTCACGTCGCCCTCTCTTTCTTCCCCGATGTCCACCTTCCTATATAGGGCCGCTAAGCCTTCGGGACCTTTATCGTGGTATCTATCCTCATATGCATTCAGGGCGTGATAACAGAGCCGTACGACAAAGTGTCGTCTGCGGCTGTCGGCATATGAGTTATACACATCTGTTATATACTCCTCACTTTCTTTTCGCTCCACCAGCGTCCCTACTATCTTATCAATTCCTGCTCGTTCATCCTTCGTTAATCGATTCATTCTGGTGGAATCTTTCTTTCCCATCTCATGGTCATCTAGCGTTATTGCCGACGTTGCGTTCAGTACAGGAGGCTCGGCCGGCGCGGAGGCCGTGAGGACCGAGGCCCCTGTACTGCTTTCGCTCGTGTTCGGGGGTTGTGTGTGTTGTACTACTGACTGGGAGGGTGCATATGGAGGGGGCATGTAAATGATCGGGGGTCCTAACAGTAATTCGTCATTCGTTCGCTGCTTGGAGGACAACTCAGGGTAGAGCAAAGAAGGGGTCCTAACAGCGTACTGGCCTGATGTTTCGGGCTCCTGTCTTAGTTTAGTTTCCCTTCTCTCCTTTATTTCTTCTTCTAACTTTCTAGCGGCAAGGTGGGCTGCCTTTCGTAATTCCTTTTCTGCTTTTACTTCTTCCCTCTTTTTCCGTTGCGTTGCTTCTTTGCGCCACATGCCGATACTGTCAAGCATAGTAGGCGTCGTCTTATTGCTACGCAGAGCCATTTCTAGCACTTCTATCTTATGGTCGTCGAAGGATCCCATCAGTGGCCACTGACTCTCGGGGTCCTTCTTTGTATATTTATGCCATAGCTTGGTATAAGCTACGGCGACTAGTCCATATTTAGTGAACATGTCCTTATTAGGGGTGCCCTCCAGTGGAGCCGGATGGTTCACCTCTAATAAGCGGTCCGGGCAGAACCAACTACCAATCAGTGGGGAGAAGATAGGCATGACGGGTTTCAACAGGGACAAAAGTCAGCACTACCTATCTTTTCACTGCTTGCAAAGACTAGACAGAATATCTCTATTCCTCGTTATTTGTAAGCAGAGAATACCTCCAAAGAACCAATATCGAACAACTAGTGTTCGGACAATCAATCAATCAATCAATGGGGAGATAAAGATAGGCACGACGGGTTACAACGGGGACAAAAGTCTGCGTTACCTACCCTTCACTATTTGCAAAGACTAGACAGAATATTTCTATTCTACGTTATTTGCAAACAGAGAATATCTCAAAAAGCACTATTCTTCAAAACAATCAATGTTCGGACAATCAATCAGTGGGGAGATAAAGATAGGCACGACGGGTTTCAACGGGGACAAAAGTCTGCGTTACCTACCCTTCACTATCTGCAAAGGGAGAGAGAGAGAGAGTATTTCTACTCCTCCCCGTTTGTAGACAGCGAATATCTCAAAGAGAACAATCAATGAGCACAATCAATGAGCAATACTAGTATTCCAAAGCTTCAGACAATCAATCAATTATTTCGCAATTTGTCGTGTATCACGACCTTACCCGGACCGCGTGGACAGTTTCTCGTCTTCCGCCTCCAGCGCCCGATCGTCCTCTACTCTCCGTATTTGCCGCGGCACTCCTGATGGTTCCCAGTCAGGACCGTAGATCACTCGAGAGAGGTCTGCTCGGAACCAGTGAAGTTCGGATGATCGGCTGCCAGATGAGGGTCTATTGGGCAGGAGCTCTCCCGATCGTTGCAGTCGTTCACTCTGTCGTCGGGACCTCTCCCACTGGATCCACGTGTCGCTGATGGGCCCCACGTTTGGGACGCCAATTGTTAAATGGTAGCGGCAGTTTTAGTCGATAACCTTTCAAGTATTTGCCCGGCGGTAATCGCCTCTCATACCACTCGATAATTTACCAATGAAAGAGGCAGGCGCCGGAGACTGGAAGGCAGGAAACAAAGTTTTATTCCGTCGGAGCAGAACACATCAGATCAGACAGCAAGGTATCGTCACGAGGTGCTCTAACTGCATCTCTGAGCCCTGGTCTCTTATACACAGGTTTATTGCTTTATTACACATAGTACATTCTTGAGATTCCCTTGATGTATGAGAGAACATCCCCTGAAGCCCCGGCTCAGATCCGATCCCACACATAGCTACAGTAGAAGTTCCCACATTACCCGCAGTAGGAGATGGCTATCGCGCAGCAGGGAATTCCGCCAATTCCCGGGGGTGTGTGCAACCGGCTGGGTCTCAGGGGTTAGGGGCTTTGATCCACTGTAATCCCTTTGATGTGGGGTGTTTCCCTTACAGTAGGGGCAATAAACTGCATCCGCAGGGCTAGGTGATGGCCTGGGACCAGTTCGGACAATGGGGCGCAGAGGAAGGGGGTTATCAAAGGAGCGGCATGACCATGTATGGGATGTCGGTCGGATGTGGTTCCGTAGCAGGGTCGCACAGAAGGAGAGGGTTTATGGCCCGTGTATGAGAGAGCGGGGGTGGCCGGCGCGCGGGGGATGTTCGCAGCGCCAGGGGAAAGCGCTGGCGATCGAGAATGAGCGGGGAGAGAGTGGGGTGCCTAAAATGGCGGCCGTGCATTCGCTGTGTGTGGTGCTGGGGAGAGGCAAGATGGTGCAGATAATGTTCAGTTTGCAAGCTAAATTTCCACACCATCACGTCTTCAACAAGGCCGACTCCGTCATCGCACCCCAACTCCGAGACGTCTTCAACTGCTCCCTCAACACCGCCACCTTCCCGGAGAGCTGGAAGCATGCGGAACTCAGCGCCCTCCTGAAGAAACCATCAGCAGACCCCACCGACCTCAAGAACTACCGCCCATCTCGCTCCTCCCTTTTCCCGCCAAAGTCATCGAGAAGACCATCAACAGACAGCTTGCCGCCTTCCTCGAGACGAACGGATCCCTCGACCACTCGCAGTCCGGCTTCCGAGCCAACCACAGCACCGAGACCGCCCTCATCGCAGCCACTGACGACATCCGAGCCCTGCTCGACAACGGGGAAACAGCGGCCCTCATCCTCCTGGACCTCTCCGCAGCATTCGACACTGTCTGCCACCGCACCCTAATGCAGCGCCTCAGCAACATCGGAATCCAAGAGAAGGCACTAGAATGGATCATCTCGTTCCTAGCAGGAAGAACCCAGAGAGTCTGCCTCCCCCCGTTCAGATCCAAGGCTACCGAAGTCATCTGTGGCGTTCCGCAAAGATCATCACTCAGCCCCACCCTCTTCAACATCTACATGAGCCCCCTTGCGGCCATCGCACGCCAACACAACCTCAACATCATCTCCTACGCCGACGACACCCAGCTGATCCTCTCCCTCACCAACGACCCAGCCACCGCCAGAACCAACCTACATGAAGGGATGAAAGACGTAGCCGAGTGGATGATGAACAGCCGCCTGAAACTGAACTCAGACAAGACGGAAGTCCTCATCTTTGGATCATCACCCTCTGCCTGGAACGACTCCTGGTGGCCCCCGGCCCTGGGCAACGCACCCAAACCAACGGACCACGCACGCAACCTAGGCTTCATCCTGGACTCCTCCCTCTCGATGACCAGACAAGTCAACGCCGTCTCCTCATCATGTTTCAACATCCTACGCATGCTCCGAAAGATCTTCCGATGGATCCCCACCGAAACCAGGAAGACGGTCACCCAGGCACTTGTCACCAGACGACTGGACTACGGAAACACCCTCTACACCAGAACCACAGCCAAACTACAGAAGAGACTCCAACACATCCAGAACGCCTACGCACGACTCATCCTGGACATCCCCTTCACAGCCACATCTCCGGCCACCTGAGAGACCTGCACTGGCTCCCCGTCAACAAGAGAATCACGTTCCGACTCCTCACCCACGCACACAAGGCTCTCCACGACCTGGGCCCCAGGTACCTCAATGACCGCCTGACATTCTACACTCCCACCCACCAGCTACGACCGACCAGGCACGCCCTTGCCGCCGTTCCACGCATCCGAAGAGCCACCATGGGATGAAGATCCTTCTCCTACCTGGCAGCCAAAACGTGGAAGTTCCTCCTCATCCACCTCCGTCAGACCCAAGACTACTTCTCCTTCAGGAAGCAACTCAAGACCTGGCTTTTCGAGCAGTAGCAGACCCCCCTCCCCCAAGCGCCTTGAGACCCTCCGGGTGAGTAGCGCGCTATACAAATTTCGTGATTGATTGATTGATTGAACAGCCACAAGCACAGGAAGAGTGGGTGTGACAGAGAAATCATCTGTATTCATCGACATTCTGATAGCGTTTTCTGTGCAGAAAGAGGGAGGGGGAGCTGACACTTGCAGCTGAATAGGAAGTGTCCTGTGTCCCACACATAGGGTTGAATAGCCCCTACTGGTATCCTGACAGACATGGCGGACTGGTTCTACTTATTGGATTTTTGTCGTTTTGGACTTGTTTTATTCATTCAATTATTCTCTATTTTTCTAAACCTGTGTCGAGTATTTTTGTGGTGTTCTCATTGTATTACTCTGCATGTGTGTGTGTGAGAGTGTGTTGCACAAATACTTTACACACTGTCTCTTTAGATTTGCCTGACAGTTCTGTGACAAGCTACAAGAGGGTTAGCACAGGTCATCATTTAGTGTGTATCTAGCTTACCCTGACTAGGATTGTGGTATCTACTTGGACAGGGTGCATACCTCTGCCAACTAGAGACCCAATTTCTAACAGTTATGTTATGTTATGTGATGTAATGCTTTTTCATGTCATGTCCTGTTATGTTCTGTTATATTATGTTGTGGGCACTTGCTATAGCGCAGCGACTCACACCCAAAGGTGTATCTTGGTGCTTTGCTTCTCGGATTCGATACAGGGCAGTTAGAATGTCCACATCTTTAAATGTCTTTTGAACTTTTAAGGATCTGGGCACATCCAAATTTACAGAGGAAGTTTGTTCCAGTGAAGTGGTGCAAGATATGAGAGGGATCTACATACGTATCTGGAAGTGCGGATTCAAGGGATCTTTACTAAAACTTTATTTGTAAACCTGAGCAATGTAGTGGGCTGGTAGTGGCAAAGTCTGATGTAGAGGTAAGTTGGGAACAAGTTAGTTAGTGCCTTCTGAGTCAAGCAACATAGTTGAAAGATGGCACTTTTTCCGACTTGCAGCCAATGTGGGGCTTTCAAAATGGGTTTGGAGAAAGAACGTGAAGGGAGGTTGCAAGTTATTGTTATTGTTAATTCAATCTTGTATAGCGTGTATATACCGACAGGTCTCATAGCGCTCAAACAGAGGAAAAAACAAGAACATGGAAACAGGCCAGGTCCTAGGATGCTGAAAGGATTCACACCAGATCAAACGCTTCTCTGAAGAGGAGGGTTTTAAGTTTTGCACGAAAGGGGAGAAGTCTAGATTCCTTCCGAAGCTCTCCGGGCAACTGATTCCACAGTTGGGGCAGGAGGATCAAAAAGGCTTTGCCTCCTTTCGATGCGAGGTTGAAACGAGGGCATATAAGTCTACTGGCTTCCACTGAGCGCAGCACTCGTCCTGGCACGTATTTGAGTACACGTTCTTTTATGTATTCCGGGGCGTGACCATAAAGGGCTTTGTGTGTAATACACAGACCCTTGAACTTGGCTCTTTGCCTAATGGGTAGCCAATGTAGTTCACTCAGCAGAGGGGTAGCATGAGTTCTTCTAGGTAATCTAAAAATGAGCCTGGCTGCATCGTTCAATACTATCTGCAGTTTATTTGTCAACTTCTGAGGTAGCCCAACATATAGTGCATTTCCATAGTCAAGTCTGGAGACTATCGTAGCAGCTACTAGTAAGCCAAGCCTCCGTATTCTGCACAACTTGAAGCTTACACGGTATTGTATCATTTGCTGCCACTAACAGTGCATTCCCACAGTCCAGGTGACTTGTGATCAATGCTTAGACCAGAATTATTCTTGATGTGGAGGGGAGCCATGGAAAGACTTTTCTTAGTAGGCGCATTGTGGCAAGTGCCACAGGTTGCGCTAACCTGGTTTTTCATGGATAAAGTCTGATCCAGTTTGATGCCAAGGTTTTTTGTCACATGTTTTGGGCATGGGGATGGGCCTAATTCAGCAGGCCACCAGTCCTCCGACCAGAGGTCATGAGCCTTACCAAACAACACTATCTCGTTTTTTTCACTGTTTAATTGGAGGCAGTTTTTAGCCATCCAATCAGCAATTGTTCTCATGCAGTTTGTAAACTGAAATTAAACCTTATCTGGATCCTGCCCAAAGGAAATGACTAGTTGAGTTTCATCAGCGTATGATACGATCTCAAGTCTGCATGATTTGACAATTTGCGCAAGAGGGGTCACACAGATAATAAATAATGTCGATCTCAGGGAAGAATCCTGTTGACTAGCATTGTTCGAGGCTTGAAGAAGTCTAGAGAGTTTGGCTGGGTCCAGTTGTTGAGAAAGTCCATGAAACAGTGCAGTGCACTGTCATGTGTGCCTGCATCATGTAGTCTGGAGATAAAGATCAAATGAGAGACCGTATCGAAAGCTACAGGTAAATCCAGCAGTACCAGAATGACTAGTGTGCCCGCATCTAGTGACAGTCTGATGGTGTCAGTGACTGCCACTGGTACATTCTCAGTGCTATGCATCACTCTAAACCCCAATTGTGAGGGGTCCAGGATATTATGCTCTTCAAGGAAGGCAGCAAGTTCTTTATTTATATGGCTTTCTAGGCATTTTCCTAACAAAGGAAGCAGCAAGATAGTTTGGTAGTTGGAAAGAATTTCAGGATTGACAGGGGGCTTTTTAGGTCTTGCCTACGCAGCACTCATGATCTGCTTAGGAGGAGACCTTTAAGAATCGATTCAGTTTTTGGCCCAAAAACGTGCACGCATTTCATTGCTTTCAATGGCAACGCATGGACGTTTGGCGATTCCCTTGCGGGAGCGAGCTTTGACACCATCTGTTTGTAATTAACAGATGGTTCCAGCTCTTTCCTGCATGGAAAACAGGCGCAAGCCCCCTCCTCTCTCCCCTCCCGCTGCTGCCTCCTCCTCTCCTCGTCAAACTTGTTTTGGTGCGCACGCTTGTTTACTGAGGGCTGGGTGCTTTACTCCTCTCAAATACCGCTGTCTGCATGATGAGGCAACTCCATGCATCGGAAGAGTTAACCTCAGAGTGCTGTGATGCAGCAAGAGATGGCATGGTCGGTGAAAATGTGAGAGTGCATCACATTTTATCTGATGTGCATTCTCGTGTGACCCCGTCTTGCACAATCACACTGTAGACATAAGTTAACTCTACTGATGCACATACCCGCCTCACGCAACACAGCAGTATTTAAGATGAGCGAGAGTGTAGGTGGACTCTGTGTCAAAACCCAGGCTCAAGAGCCCTTCTATGCGCTTTATCACAGCATGGATGAGAGGGGAGTGAGGGGGAAAGTTGTTTAGTTCACTCTTACACATGCTTTGCGCAATCCTAACAACTATACCAATACTGAAAAGGGGTTCTGAATGTGTTTTCTTTTCCTATATGCTTAGGGAATTTAAATAATTCCCATTTCAGATTTATGTGAATCTCAACACCGCTGACACCCCACAGAAACTCATACGCTTGCTTATCCAGCCTAGGGTTTCTAATTTTCTTTGAAGCATCTATGGCTTTGTTTTTAATAAATAAAAAGGAAAGACTGCAATTTCCACGATTCAACACCAAACCAGACAATGCTCTACTCCTGTGGCATAAAACAACTTGAAATATCCTTTATTCCTTCCATGAGCTAGACAAAACGTTGTGATTTCGAAGAAAGCCCACAGCCTCTGATGTTGTCCTCCTAATGGTCCGTGCAGTCCTGGGCGAGTGAAAGATGTCACTAAAGTCCCTCTGTGTCCACGAGAAACCGCATCTAGTCCTACTTCTATGTCTGGGCCCTGTCCCGGTTTTTGGCTTTGAAAATATAACCACCCTATCTCTAGCTGTGCTGGTAGTAGGAGGCAGGCATCCCTCTTACTGCACAGCTGCCTGCTGCCTTTCCGCACATCCCCGCGAGGGTAGAAGTATCACACGAGCTTCACACGTGGCAAGGCTCATCGCAGCTTACCGCACTAGTGTGCCCGGACCTCTGCCTGTCTAAGGCACATTTGTAAAGTTTTTTTGTTGATACTTGCAAAGTGACACATTCCTTGAAAAAGGCCCAGTGTTGTGCATACAGGCCAGGTAGATCAAGACGCCTCACAGAACCAACTGTTCCCAGAGGCCCAGGTTCATAACCCCAACCATCTTATCAGCGAATCGGTGCCAGGTGTTTGCAAAAGTGCACAAGTTTAAAGAGCATCAAAAAATGCCTTTCTTTTCACCCCCTGACTTCCACAAAAATGCACATACTGGTTACTTCTGTTCTGGTTACTGCTGCAGATCGGCGCATATAAATTCTCCCTACTTCCACGGACAGAGTAAACCTACAGTCGCACGCACATACATTCATCATACGCTAGGGCCCATCACACTGAAATTCACACTATTACTTTATCCACACTGAATATAGGAGAGAAACCTAAACCAATCTGCATCTATACGAGGTCAATGCGACCATAAAGACATTGTCCTGAGTCATGATTTAAAACATAGGAAATACATCTGTAACTCAATAAATGACAAAGAAATAACCACCCGACACTGGAATTCAAACAAATGGTTGTTTATCTAAATTAGTTCAAATGAAAGTCAATCAATAGCAAAATCATTATTCTCATAGTTACCTATTCTAGCTAAATGGGTCAGGACTGGTCTCTCGGTAAAGTCTCTCGAGCTGCCGTCCTCAGCATAGGTTCAGGAAGTAGTCCAAACGCCAATGACCGCAAAGAACACGATGAATGCAATGAACGCAATGAACACGGACCCACTCTAGTCTAGCATATTTATAGCAAAAATGACAAAATAAAAGTTACAAACAAACTTTGAATATCCGTTGAGCCGCTGAGCAGAGCGAGCAGGAAAGGATGTTGCAACATTTAGAAAACCTCCGCTCAGGAAAAATCACAAAAATAAAAACACGGAAGAAGGAAACTCGAGTTTGCAAGCGATACTTTATGATTGCTCTTCCTCGGTACCATAGCAGAGCCACCGCAGATCTATCATTGTTCATTGTGGCTTAATCCTTCTCCAAGGACAATTGGATTCATGCCCAGAGCTGTTGTCCTCACGGAAACTTTTAATTCAGGCAGAGGCTGTGGTCATGTGACTTTCAACCATGTTCAGCAAGGCCTCTCGTCAAAATTCAATCACTCGAGTGCAGGCTGTAAATAGCAGCCATCTTTGTTTAGGCCAAAACGGACCATCTTAATTAAAAAGAAACACAAAACAACGTTACCACATCATAATGATTAAACAATGTTAATTTCCCACTAATACCCTTATGTGTATGTAATTACCTAGCAGTCTGCAACGCAAAGAAGCGTTAGCACACGTTATTTTAAAAAGCGTAAACTCAAAACAAATAGCACTTTTACGATACTCATTTAAGTAAGTTGCACATTATTATTAAGCAACATATACGCATCCCACGTGTAGTTTCTCTCATTAGTAATGTTGATTAATATAGACTTTTAACAAAACAAACTATTAGTAATTATAAATCAGTAATTTTAATCATAACATATAAACAAAACCGGAGCTTAAAACTCGATAAATTTTCAACAGAAAACTCTGCTCCAGCAATCCCCCCTTTGGTGATATCTTATCACCACAAAAATCAACCCAAAAAAAAAATGTAGTCCCAATTTTAGGAGAAATTGAAAATGTCTTTTATAACACAACATTAAACACCAGACTCCCTCACATCATCCCTCTTTGACTCCAAGTAAACACTCTCCCTTAATTCTTCTAATTCTATTTCTTGTGGATCTCTCCTTGACCTCTTTTGTTTCTTTTCAGTATTTCCTCTAATTATTCTCTTTTTCCCTCCCGTGTTTTTACAACACAAACACCCCAATCTTAGTATCAATAAAGCAACAATTACGCATGTCAATGGAAATAATATTTTACCAATAATAGTACTACCTATTTTAGCAATAAAATTCTTAACAGCAACTATCTTATTAGCTATTTTAGTCCAGATACTCTCAGCTTCCAGTGGTACTAATTCTTCATGCAAATCTGTAATATTTTTGATATAGACCTTTAGATCTTTGCTTTCGTCAGGAATGTAAGTGCAACAATGTTGAACTTTCAGCATTCCACAAACTCCACCCTCCTTGGCCAATAGAATATCAAGGGCAAGTCGATTTTGCATAGACATGGCACGTACGGCAATCATCTCCGTATTTACCAAAAGAAACCCTCCAGCGGTACTTGTCGATAATCGATCCACCACTGTTGACAGTTTCTGAATTCCATATGCATTTAAAGAAATTCCCACTGCTGGAATTAAAGCTCCAAAAATATCACCTACTATTTCTGACCAAGTTTTTCTCTTAAAACGTTTTAGTAAATTAATGTTTTCTACATCTTTTATCCTATCTATATGGAAAAATCTTTGGAAAGACCAGGCCCACATAACACGTGCCATACCAATGGTCAAGCAACTTGTAATAAGCCTTATTCCCACAAACGTAATACACTCCTGGAAAAACTGGATCTTCACCACCTTTAAAACCCCATCCTGTTGCAATGAAGTATGTATCATGACACTCACTAGTCCCAACAAAATACCTATCATATTGGGATTTCTTTCTGGTAATGCATAGTTTACCCTTCTGTGGTGCATCTAAAGCTAAAGCTGGACTAGCTCCATTCCTCAATTCCTTTCCCATCTCAATATCCCATATTGTCTCCCTCACTTTATATTTCCCTGCCTTTTCATGCATGCTCACTCTCCTTTCCTCTACCATGTTTAGGAAAGCCTTCTCCTCTTCTTTCAAACTGCAAGTTAAATTGTTTCTAAAAATGTAATCTAATGTTAATTCTTCTTTCTCAATAAAAATCTCACCAAAAATGTTAGCTTCTTTAGCTGGATTCAGCTTTTTGTTCATAGGCAATTGCCCAAAAATATTATCTTTATTAGACATCTCATAACCTATTTTCCCTAACAAATAAAAAACACTACTTAGCACACTACACGAAATTCCATACGTAGCTGGTAAATGATGATAAGTAACACCTTCTGAAATGGATGCAGGTAATTGCATACAAACGTAGCAATCCCTTACTTCCATTGTCTTTACGTATTCGTACAACAATTCGTAGCAGAGTGGCGTAGCGGAAGCGTGCTGGGTCGATAACCCAGCTGTCGATGAATCGAAACCATCCTCTGCTACCAGGAAACTGCTGCAGATCGGCGCATATAAATTCTCCCTACTTCCACGGACAGAGTAAACCTACAGTCGCACGCACATACATTCATCATACGCTAGGGCCCATCACACTGAAATTCACACTATTACTTTATCCACACTGAATATAGGAGAGAAACCTAAACCAATCTGCATCTATACGAGGTCAATGCGACCATAAAGACATTGTCCTGAGTCATGATTTAAAACATAGGAAATACATCTGTAACTCAATAAATGACAAAGAAATAACCACCCGACACTGGAATTCAAACAAATGCTTGTTTATCTAAATTAGTTCAAATGAAAGTCAATCAATAGCAAAATCATTATTCTCATAGTTACCTATTCTAGCTAAATGGGTCAGGACTGGTCTCTCGGTAAAGTCTCTCGAGCTGCCGTCCTCAGCATAGGTTCAGGAAGTAGTCCAAACGCAATGACCGCAAAGAACACGATGAATGCAATGAACGCAATGAACACGGACCCTCTCCAGTTTAGCATATTTATAGCAAAAATGACAAAATAAAAGTTACAAACAAACTTTGAATATCCGTTGAGCCGCTGAGCAGAGCGAGCAGGAAAGGATGTTGCCACATTTAGAAAACCTCCGCTCAGGAAAAATCCCAAAAATAAAAACACGGAAGAAGGAAACTCGAGTTTGCAAGCGATACTTTATGATTGCTCTTCCTCGGTACCATAGCAGAGCCACCGCAGATCTATCATTGTTCATTGTGGCTTAATCCTTCTCCAAGGACAATTGGATTCATGCCCAGAGCTGTTGTCCTCACGGAAACTTTTAATTCAGGCAGAGGCTGTGGTCAGGTGACTTTCAACCATGTTCAGCAAGGCCTCTCGTCAAAATTCAATCACTCGAGTGCAGGCTGTAAATAGCAGCCATCTTTGTTTAGGCCAAAACGGACCATCTTAATTAAAAAGAAACACAAAACAACGTTACCACATCATAATGATTAAACAGTGTTAATTTCCCACTAATACCCTTATGTGTATGTAATTACCTAGCCGTCTGCAACGCAAAGAAGCATTAGCACACGTTATTTTAAAAAGCGTAAACTCAAAACAAATAGCACTTTTACGATACTCATTTAAGTAAGTTGCACATTATTATTAAGCAACATATACGCATCCCACGTGTAGTTTCTCTCATTAGTAATGTTGATTAATATAGACTTTTAACAAAACAAACTATTAGTAATTATAAATCAGTAATTTTAATCATAACATATAAACAAAACCGGAGCTTAAAACTCGATAAATTTTCAACAGAAAACTCTGCTCCAGCAGTGGGTATATTGTTGTAAGGTTTAAGAGAAGTGCATATTGGAATGTCCCTGGAACTGCCTATTAACTGTCTTATAGACAGTGCTTTAAATGGGCCGGTACTCACCGGTACTGAGTACTGGCACTTCTGAATTGTCTGGCCGTCAGTACCGGAACTTTTCTTAGTTGAGGGAGAGTACCGGTACCCTCATTGAGAGCACAGCAGGCTCAGGTTACCTATTTCCTCAGGGCAGATGCCGCCCTGCTTCCGATGAGCTTGCAAGTCACTGAGCCCCTCAGTGGCCTTTTGCACAATCGCTGCTGGAGATACCAGCAGCTCTCACTTGAATGCCCCCAGACTGCAGGGAGTTGAGAGGGCTTGCCTTGCGTCATGCTGTGATCAGCAGGACAGGGTCTAGACAGACCCTGCACTGTTGATCAGGTGCGCAATGGCTATTAGGCTTAAAGTGCTTAAGGGCCCTCCACCCACTTCCTCCATCATGAGTGTGAGATGGGCTAGGGCTGCCAGTCAGTAATCCTGTTCCATTTAAGGAACTGTCTGTACTGGCCGTACTAAAGTGAGCGGCAGCGACAGACAATCCTCTACCTTACCCAAAGCCGGTTTTTGTTCTCCATCTTTTTGTTCAGCACAGAGGTTGCTTTCCTTTGTGTGCCCCTCTGTTGAAGCAGGAAACGAAGATGTAAAGTGGATAAATGATGTTTACTAAACGCATTTCTCACGCGTTTTGATATGTGCTATAACTGGTACAGAGGTCATTATGTAACATCATATCTTGCCCTTAGCCCTGCCCCTAGCCCCGCCCATTTGCCACACCTCTAACTCATTTTAATGAGTACCTGCACTTATTTTTTCCCATTTAAAGCACTGATTATAGATATGTAGCCCTGGGCGAGTAGTGACAAGTTGTTGTCCTACTTCTATGTATAAAGCGTGTCCCGGTTTTTGGTTTTGAAAAAAGTGATCATCCTCCTGTAGGCGTTAACATTTTTGAAGCACTATATTTTTGCACGTGCCCTCGGACGCTTACACACTGTTCTGCACCGTATAGTTGAATAATGTAATAAACATATTAAAACCAAATTGCATGTTTGCGGCTCCTCTAAGGATCGATAGAGTACAGGCTGCAAACCCGTGCCCTGTGCCCTATGAACAGCAGACAGGGTGCAAGGTGCCCGCTCCGCTCGCAGTGCAGCCCTGCATACGCCGTGGAATGTGTGATTCTCTAAGGGACGCCACTACCGACAGCGTCTTCTGGGCTCCACTTTCAGTACGGAATACTGACCTGGTGTCGTTTGTCTGGGATTGTTGGACGACTGCCATCGATGCAGAAATGTGGACGGACTGGTAACACCCTCTCCTCACAGGGCAGCCCTGCTGTCTGCACGACAAAGGAGCTTGTCTGAAAACAATCTCCAAACGTGATAACCGGGGCTAGGACTGCAATTTGCTCCTTGTAATTCTTTTCAAGTGCAAATTTCAAACATGTGAAGGTCTTTGATGTAGGGCCTATTAAGACAACAAGATAGAAAGCGATATAATTTTTCCCGGTGCCGAAGAGCACACGCTGTGAGCTGCTGTCTTCTTCTTCCTCGGGTGGCTCGGTGTTTCACCCGCACATCTGCCTGAAGGGATCCACACACAAAACAAAGAGGAGTGCCACTTGACAAAGTGTACACTCTCAGACCACATCCTGCCCAGAGGTCACCAGTGCTTCAGGGAACCCAACATCTTCTCACAATACCCAGGGCACTTTGTAAGGACAAGGGTGCTTTTAGGAACCAGGAGCTAGGCCACAGAAAGAGGAGCAGGGTTACCTACATATTCCGAACCTGAGTACATTTTAGGTGTTCCTGGACTTATGTGCTTTCCACTGCTGCAACATTGGCAATGAACACAGTTCAATAGAAAACTGGGTTTCAGAGTACTGGAACAAAGAGGCCCACACTTAAAGAGTCATCAAACATTTAGTTCCTCAAGTGTAGGTCTTCACCCACTCTCTCCTTGCTAAGCCCACACTTCAAAAGTAGTTGCATACTTAGATCCTCAGGTGTAGGTCTTCGCCCACTCCCTCCTTGCGAAGCCCACACTTCAAGAGCCTTTGCATACTTAGATCCTCATGTGTAGGTGTAGGAGAGTGGCATTGACTGCATAGTTGCCCCCAACTTTTTGCTGATGTTTTGACTGTTTTATGACTCTAGCCAGGCTGTGGCCCTGCTATCCAGGACCCCAGCCTATCTGCTTCTTCTCTAAACTGATGTGAGTACCCTAGGTACAACCCAATTGGATACCCTGTCAGCCCTTGTAGATGGTACCCTAGGTACCCAGGGCATGGGTCTCTCAGAGGCCTACCAGGGCTGCAGCACTTCTTGTGCCATCCTGGGACAGCCATACCAAATGAGACCACCAGACCACTACTGTAGTCTGGGTAAGGTGGTGCTTGCACCCCCTTACAGGGATACAGGTACCCTGTATCCCACCTATGTACAACACATGTATTCTCATTGGTCACCCCTCAAGCAGGCCTTGCTAATCCTACAAGGCAGGGTGCTGGGATATGTGTGAGGGGGACCCCTACCTGAGTAGGGCCCCTCTGCAACCCTCATAAAAACATTGCTGGGTTGTTTGTAGTGTGGCCATACCATATACTCTTAACCGCATTATAAGTATATCGTGATAGCGTGATAACTTGAGAATGGCTACACAGAACCATATCGTGTTTGGTGTCAAACATGTAGGAATCATACCCCCAGTCCAACCATGGGCATGAGGGCATGATTCCCCCCTGCTAGAGGGGCGATATGGGAAAAGCGGCAGAATTTAGACACCAATTTAAAAGTGCACACGTATCACAAAATGGATGCTACTCGCCACCCACGCGACTCTGGCTGCCTGTTGCTGGGCAAAACCCCAGCCTCGGCAGCTGGACAATAGGGATCCTGTTGCAGGGAGGTGCAATTTACAACAACTCTTGAACAAATGCGAATGCAAATGGATTACTCGTTGTAATTCGGTGAACCATGGTTTGAACACTATCGATGAGTGGAATAGCACCATTCATCTTCCACCATGATCTCCCAGTGGTCCTTCTCCCATTTTACCCCTTTTCCCCTGCCCCCTTTCTGAATTGGTCATGCTTAACATTTTCTGACCTGACACTTTTACGTTCTGAAATTTATGATAAATAGATTTTCCAGAAATTGTATGATTATTTTATATATGTTGTTGTTGTCCTTAATGGGTCTCCACTTATATGTAACATTGACCAGGCATCGCCAACAGAAGACGACTATCCCTTCTGGTCTGTCTTTCGCCCCAATACGTAATTATCACCCCCAATTAATTTTGTATACCTACAGTGGAGAATGTACTTTACAATCACTATGATCGTGCCACCACAACTTAATGTACATCGGCCACTCCCGCTGTGCCTACGTGACCAGTTCTCACGCGTCCACTTAATGCATTCACAGTCTGACTTTTTTCTTTCCTAGTCAGCAGCCCCGTATCTTTTCTCTTTCCCTCGTTTCACGTTCCCTAGGCATCCTTGGTTACCACCCCTGGTCACCAGCTCAGGACCCTATCATCTCCCCTTGGCCCACTCCTCCTGCTCCCGCATTGGTCACTGCCCCGGCGTCCGTAGTTACCGTCCCTCCCCCCTCACAATGGTCCAATCGGCGCTCGTTACCACGACGATTAATTTCCTTTATGTAGAAGAGAGCTCGGCTTCTCTACACAGGCTTCGGTAGAGCTCCGCACACGTCCGTGGCGGCTTGATGTACCTTTGTGGATTTTTGGACCACGACTCCCCTGACCTGCCTCCTGTAAGTTGACACTCGTCCTTTTTTTCCCCCCTTCCCCTTCCCCCTCATCCCCTTCCTCACTCTGCTGAATTACTCATTCGATCCTTTTCACCTTTCGCAGAAAAACACTGAAGCGCCTTTCTGCGCCCCTCCGGTTCCGCTGCTCCGCTCCCGCGGTAAGTGAACAATACGTTAGCGCTGTTTATCCTCCCCTGCTCATTCAGTCTCCCTATTCCCTGGCTTATTTCACCCTCTTGTTCCCCAGAGACGCTTGAACTAACCCCGAGTCATTTGATGTCTCTCCTGGACACACCGTGACCTTGAATCAACTTACCCGGAACCCTCCCTAACCAAGTTCCCCTTAACCTGGGCCACAGGTAGGCTTTAGTCGAGACTCCCCTTTTTCCTTCTCCTGTTTCCTACGTCCGGTTCATCTCCGCTCTGATACTGACCTTTATTTTATACAGCACTCCCTGAAATTAACGACCCTGGTCCTGAGGATGATCCGGAATTATTAAGGATCGAAACGTCGTCGACCTGTTCCCATCAGCTCCAAATCCTTTTGGCGCTCTTTGATCTTTTTGGTTCCCGAAAATTACTCCTTGAAAACTTTCAAATGAATAATTGAAATTGTTGCTTGGAACCTTGAATTTGTATATATTTTGTATTTACTGTGTTGCGCCCCTTGCTATGGTTTTATACACGTTGTCACTTGCGCCGTCACACTTATGTCACGAGCACATTGTACACTTTTTCCCTTAGGGTTGTTTTGGTAATTGGACCGTATAGTGCTGTTATAATTTGTTAATCTTCCCTTAATACATGACGCCTACGGGCGCATTAATCAAAAAAAACTTTTGCAGACTCCTTTTTTCTCTCTGTGTGTTTGTAATGTCTTGTACATACGACTACAAATAATTTAATAACTCCTACTGAGATACTGTTGCAATTACACGCAGGGAGGTGCCAGCACCTTCCCAGACAGGCTATGTGGATTGGAACTGGGTGAGTGCACCATAGGATGCCTTTCAGAGTTGCACGTAGGCTGCTACAGCACCTACATTCTGCATACACCGCCTGGAACCGGTTCAGGGGCATCCTGCCCCTCGCCCAGGCGGGAAACACACAAAGGGGAGAGGGTGTAGCCACCCTGTCCCACCTCAACTCCCATTGGTGGACACTGATCTGGACACTCCCCATATCTTGTAGATAAAGGTGAATAACGTGTCCCCAGAGAATCAGATTAATCTTGGACTTCACAGACTTGACCTTCGACAAGCTGCTGCCCAGCTGACTGAAGAAATCTCCCTTGGGGTAAAGGAGTTACCCCCCTGCTTGGCAGGCACCTGAAACACTGGCAAGTGACCCGGTTGGAACTTCGCTGCTCCTTCGGACAGCGACGACTCCTCTCAACCTTAAGGTGGGTTTCCTAGCATCCCAGAGGCCAGTGAGAAAGCCCAGCAAGTCTGAGCACCGTGGACCATGTGGGTGCCGAGATCCCCGATACCCCCAGGACACCGGCCACCTCTTGCGTAGCACACGACCCTGACCAGTGGGGAAGTTGTGTTTTGGCCCAATATTGAGCCAACCTCTCAGCAGCAACTGTGCCAAAGATCAGCACCCTAGCTCACTCCGGTGGCTCGTGGGCACCCTTTTACGCACTCCAAATTGATGCCTTCTGCGGTCCCTTGTCTCTCGACTTGTGGGCCCTGGCAGAGAACAATCCTTACTTTTAAGAGTTCCCCTGGTTGCTCCAGGCCTGCTTTACAGTCTCCTCGAAGGAGACCTCTCACAGACCTCGTGGGTCTGCACCAGTAGTTGATTTGTTTAACTTGCGTGGGTTGCGGTTGCCAAGGCTTAGGGGATCCAATCCGGACACTAACACCGCAGCGACCCTAATCCTTCGTGGGACAGTCGCCTCCAGAAGTTGCCTTCCTTGAAGCCTCCCGGAGCCCATGGCTGCAGATCCAAGCTACGCCTTTTCCACTTGAAACACCCGACATTGAAGGGCTCTTTTCCTTGAGCTCCCTGGTCACTGTGCCGTGACCCAGACTCTGTCCCCTCTGCTTTCAGGTTCTTCTCTACAAGAGCTACAACTTCATTCTTCACAGCATCATTGACGCTTTTGGCTAGCAGCAGTTTTGTACATTTTCCCATTGAAAATCAGCCCGCGCCCCGACATCGAAAACGACCTATGCACCCGGCTTCTCTGGGGCAGGTAACAGTGGTGCCTCAGTACTCCCGTGGTAGTGGGCTCCTCAAAAGCTTAACTGTATGTTTTTAACTTTGAACTCCTGCTAGAAGTGTCTTTAAACTGTTTAAATCAAACCGCAACATTCTCCATAGGCTTTAATAGAGATCCCGATAGCAGCTATTTCTACTGCACGTGCCTCCCGTGGGCCCCTTCCTCATAACCTGGGGTGGATTTTCAAGGGGCCTGCGATCCTAAATGCCCTAGGCATTGTCTGTAGAATTGTCGTGGTTCTTATACCACTTTTTTAATATATGGTTTGGCCCCCCCCGGGGCCCTGTGATTCCAGTGCTATTTATTGTATCTATAAATGCTTGTTTGAATTGTAACTTTACCTCTAGCTTCATAAAGAGACTTGTGGGATTCTGTTTAGAATAAATACATATATTTTATAGATATACCTGTGTGGACTACTCTTTCATTTGGTCATTCAAGAGGTTATCTATGGTAAAACAATAAGCTTAACACTCCTTCAAGACTTAGCCTGAAGGCTGCTCTCCACAGCTACCACTAAGATAGCTTTCTTTAAAGGTTGTCTTTTAAACCTATCACCTTAAGAGTCGAATTGGACTGGTGCAAGGTGGCCACTATAACTATTGACCAGCATATGCCAGGCCAACTTCTCACAGTAGGTCTTCACCCACTCTCTCCTTCCGAAGCCCACACTAGCTGCACTGATTTTTATCAAAACATTTATTAGTGGTAATTAGTTGTTTCATGATAGTATTGCTTGTATTGAACTATATCACCACTTGCACTTTTGGCATTTGACCCCTTCGATGCCAATTGCCCGATTTACATTTTATGTGTTTTTATTCTGTTTGTATTTTTATTTGTTCTTTTATGGCTTTAGCTGAAATAACGATTATGATATGATTTCAAATTGTCTAGTACATCAGCTGTCAAGCCATCCCAGTGTCGCAGTGCGTCAGGACATCTGTGAGGCAGAGAATGCTGAAAACATTTCAGTCGTTGCAGGCTGTACCATCCTAACAGTGACAAAGAGTTATCATGGAAGAAGCAGCTAGTGATTCCCCCAAATTGCAACTGAAACCCAGAAGTCAAGCCAATGAAATAGACTAATTAAGAAAAATAAAATCAAACCAATAGAAGTAAAAAAAACTTCAAAAGCCCTGCCGAAGATACAACATGATCTGACTATTACAGTATAGCCTATAGGTCTCGCCTTGGGAGCCATACAAGTGTTTAGCCATGCAACAGTTGATGTTGTTGCACCAAGAATATTGTGCTGCATAACTAAATACTTATAAGGTTCCAAAAGCGAGACCTGTTGACTATGCCAATGCTTGTTTAGAATAGGAGACACTTGGAAAAACTTCCACACTGCCCGAAGTTTAACTGAATCTAGAGAGAGGTTTTAGAGAGCCGTAATAGAGGGCGCAATTATATGGGATAGGCAGGAAGTGATACTGTGGGGGATAAGTCCAGTGTGGAGCAGGATTTGGCACAGACCAACATCTCTGGTACCTGCTCCTGAGAGCATGTCCCAAATTTGTCTAAGGCCGATATAACATTCGGGGGAGGCAGATTGAAGACAACTTCATCGTCCAGCAGTGTCACCAAGGAAACACACTAGATCAAAGGCTTTGGACTGAATTTTGATCCGACCAAGTACACAGCCCACATAGGGACTACATACGGTCCTGCATAGAGAACCTACAAATGGTATTGTACCTTTACTAAGCAGTAATTACTTTGTATTACCATTACTACGCATATTTTAGTTCACAGATGCAATTACTAAGCATGCATTTACTTAGCATGCATTTACTACGCATGTTCCAAAACTTAGCATTCACTTACTACGCATAATGGAGTTACTGTGATAATTCACCCTACACTCACTAAGTAAAATTTCCCGGTCTGGCAACATGTTTTTTTTTAGCCACATGACTTTTCCATTAACTTTTTTGTAATTCATGCACCCTCTGCCCTCTGAGGAATATTACCTGTGACTGTTAGTACATTTGCTCATGAGACTTTTCACACTCATATTGATTGTGATTTTAATGATGAATTATAATGTGGATTTTATGCAATGGTTTTAAGTAACTAAGCATAAATACAATAAATACATTTGTCTTTGTTAAATTTCAAGACAGTCTCACTCATTGAATCATTGATCGCAATCAGTCAAGCCTGAAATCAGGATCCTGTATCCCTATACAACCAGAATAGTATGTGTGTTGTATTTGTACATGAGTAAAATCGAAATCCAAATTAAAGATAATTGAGAGAGGAAGGAGTCTTTCACGACTCCAAAGACACCATAAAAAAATTAAATGTCAAGTAAATGGATATAATAACCTAATTGTGGCCATCAGATCTGGGTCTGTACTCCAGTGAGGTCACCAGAACTGACCACAAGCTGCACAGGAAACCTTCAGAATAGGCAAAATAGCCCAGATGTTGTAGAACCAGGCATACTAATCCAGATGTGGCCATAAAAGCTGGACACAATACTCAGGAGAAGCACTCCACAAGGTTAACAGAACCTGGATGTGATGCTAAAGATGTGACCTCCAAAACTGTGCACAATAATCCAGACATTGCCACCAGAAAAGGGCACAGTGATCCAGATATGGTCGTAAAAACTGAACGCAATACTCCAGATGAGGCCTCAAGCACTCGACACATTCATTTTGTTTTAGTCCTGTTGTGTTCTTTATTTATTTGCACAGTTAATAAATGACATTGGAATTGTAAGGTAAAAGCGACAAGCATTGGTAATTCTTCAATATTCAAACATTTCCATAGCCGTAGAAACATTTTTAAACGACAAGGATAAAATCAATATCGAAATCATCTATGAGGTTAATTTTGTGCAGCTAAAGTTAAAGTGCTTAAATAAAAAAGCGTTCCCAGTAGGCTAGGTTTCAGCAATACAAGCTAGCCTGACATTCAGTTGCAAGACATTTCTTCTTTGGGACATTTGTGTAACCACCATAATAATTAAAAAGACAGATTAAAAATAAATATCTGTATCATCTGCAGGGCAATTTAAAGTTCAACAATAGACCAATGTTCCCAATTAAAGTGTCAGCAAACCAGACTGGTAGAGCTTGAACGTTTGCTATGAAGACTTTTCTCCCTTGGGCTGCGTTGTCTGGGATTATATAAATGCTATAAAAGTGAAGACTTGCTAATCAACATGTTTCTTGTCATTTGGTCTATTCACAGCAATTCACAGTTTTGGGCAAATGTGCAAACTGTTCCTTCTGGAGTCTTGGTCGCTTAGTCCACTCCGCACAGCCCGCACCAGTAAAGAAAAGTGCAGCGCTATTGGACCTTTTCAGAGTAGGAGCGGTTCCCTATTGAAGATACATTTTTCTTGAGCCCCGTTGAATAAATTTAGTCAGATTCAGAGTTGATTTTATTTAAAAACTGGTTCACTTTTAAAATAAGCTTCCTTTAAAAAGAAATTTGCACGCTATGATTTGTGGGATGGATCATTTCATATCATTTTGGTGTAGCAGCAGAACTGGACACAATACTTCAGGTGAATCCCCCCCCAGAACCGGTGTCCAGGGCTCCAGAAGACGTCACCAGAACTCAACACAATAATGCCTTAAAAAAAGGAACATAATATTGCACGTGATTGTCAGAATTGCACGAGTACTGCAGATAGATCCTCTTCTGGAACCAGTTTTTACAGCTTCCAGGTGCTTATAGAAGAGGACATTACTCTACCACAGGCTTCTCCAACCTTTTCTATAAGGAGAACTACTTCTGAATGATGAAAATAGTCCTGAGCTACTGAAGACCTTGACAATTGTTGCAATAGGGAGCACATCAGAACCAATTACAATAGAATGTCAATTATGTAGGATTACTTGTAGTGGCCACCCAGATGTACCTCACAATATTAGAATATTTGTTTTTAAGATAAGTAGATGTGGAGTCAAGAACATACATAAAAGTATACTTATCTTTTTATACTTACCTTCATTATATAGTGGCAGAATATAATCTGGATCTTGGTTGGACCATACTTAAAATTCAATATTGCAATAGAACACCAAGGGGCACACTAACAAGGAACAGGGAAAACTAACGCTAAGGGCGCTTAGCGTTAATTTTTTTAACGCCCGCTATCGCTGAACATTATCGCCTGGTTATCGCGTTATTAACAACGCTAACCACCTAGGCAATAAAAAATCCAGCGATAGCGGCATTTTGGGAGGTCAGCGCTGGTAATGCAGCGATAAAACTACAAGGATAGGGATATTCTTGTTGATAGCCCATGGTGGACTTAGCCATGTAATCCACCTCCCATTGGATTACATGGCTAAGTCTGAAAATTAGCAGACGTAAAAAAGCAGCGTTAACCGTGGTTAGCGCTGCTTTTTTTGTCTCTAACAGGGTTAGCGTGAATCTTGATAATAGGAGAAATGTCGAGTCGTTTAGCGACATTTGTCCTATTATTTTGCTCTGGAACGCCCACTTTGCATCTCATTAGAGATGCATAGGGAAGCGTAGTGAAAAAGGGTGCTAACATGCGATTTTGCATGTTAGCACCCTGTTGTTAATAGGGCGATATTTTTATCTCCGCTTCTTTGGCTTTTCAAGCCAAAAAAGCGGAGATAAAGCCCTTGTTAATATGCCCCCTTCTTCCGTGACACATGACAGCAGTGTCAGCGAAAGTGAAGTTTTATCATAAAAAATTTCTCCACATGACCAATGACATACCAGTCACAACTGTAAGTGTCCAGTGGCACAAAGGAAATTCAGCAAGCTATAAACCTCCACAGCTCGGTATGTACAATCATTCAAAGAGCAGCTTTAAATACATTTTTGATTTTCAGTCATTTTGTTTTCAAACATTAGCATATCAGTTTCTCATAAGTACTATACTGAGCTGCATCTCAAGGAGCTACTTCCAGGGTACTGATGAGCTATCGGTAGCTCCCGAGCTACCCATTGGAGCCCCCTGCTCTACCAGGACATAGTGCCTCTTTCGCAAACATCCCTATACCACCACTGCATTTCACTGCCAGTGGGAAACGATGTTGAGCAAAGGAAACGGTGTATTATCATCTGGTCCTGCGCACAGGAAGCCGAAAAGTGGAGAAAATAAAATCGAAAGGAAGGAGGGCTTCAGTAAGAAAGAACGGTTTGAGGTCACACAGGGTGACTGCGGCAGAACGTCTGCATTCCCAGCAGCTTCCTAACCGGGACGTGACCTTCGACCCCGAACAACCTCACGTTGAACTTCAGCCTGCCTCGCCGAGGTCAGGAGCAAGTGGTATACAATACATCGCTCCCCTGCATCTACGTCACTACTCTCCTTAGAAACACATTCCTTCCTCAATCCTTTGCCAACACTCGGAAATTGAAGCTGTACAGGAACACATCTCAAATGAAAGCTTTGAGTAAGCAGAAATCTTACAAAACAAGTTTACACGCGGGTCAAACATATCTATTCTTCTGGCTCAAAAAACATATTGTTTACAGAGTCTTCGCCATAGTTTTTGCAAATCACTATTTTATGTGGGACAATTTTTCAGTAAACTATCTCAGGGTCCTAAGCAGTCTGCGGCAAGTCTGGCATGCTTGCTTTAAGGGGAGACTTGTTGCTTTATCTAATAGACAGTGATTTTCAAGAAGGGCAAGTCCTGCCCATGGCAGGTTTGCCCCACGTCACTTCCACCCAGCAGAGTACTGGGCTCATTTAAAGGAACATCTGTTTTAAGGGGTTATGGAAGGAGAGCGGGACATATCTTTTATGGACAACGTAACCGATGTGCAAATCAATTGGTTAAACCTTTGTTTTTATGTTAAGGACTAATACATTCGGATCTTTGTTAATTCGCATTGCGTCCTTTTTAATGTCCAAGGGCCTACATCTTCTAGGTCAGAGTTCAAGCTTTTCTTTGCCTTTGGATCCATTGGCATCCATTTTTGTTCCTAGTGCCCTTGCAAGTTGTTCACTTAGAACTGCACAGCCTGTGCAAAATATGCTTCCACTCCAGAAGTGGCATCATTTACTGTTTCTGAAAAGCATCTACACTTGGTCAAAACGCCCTTACAGTTCAGAATATTGGAGGAAGGAGCAAGTCAGCAGTTTTGGCTTTTGTATAGTGACAAGGTTTTCAGAAGCCTCAATAAGACACACAGAACGTGGGCATCTGCACTAAATTATCCCTCGATACAGAACAGAAACAGCATGCAAAGCATCAGTGCAAACTTCCCCTACGTGCACAGAGAAGGAAAGGCAGGCTAGGGCAAGCTTTGCATCATGCAGAGGATATGTAGACAGCAGTGTGTAGTAAACTACTTCTCTACTATTCCCCATTGAACTTCTCTGTTGGAATGTACCATGACATCATAGAATGCCTGAGTGCCTCTCTGTGCTTACAGTGTCAGTTGGTCATCTCAGGCTGAGCTGCTAGGAGCCTGCTCCTGGTGGGGCTGTCTTTGTACCATCTATCTTCTCCTACTTTCCTGATCTCCTATTCTGGAACCAAGCTACAAATAAAGAAGTACTCTACTTGTACAGCTGGACTCTGTATCTTCCTTTACCACACAGTGCAATATTTTATTCCTTTTATTTTTCCAGCTTTATATAGTGCGGACATGGCCCGAAGGAATCAGAGCGCTTTACAACACACAGGATACAGGGCTACAGCGGGTTACCGTACCAGTTGTCAAACTCAAATGTTTACATTAGTGTGCAAGAGTTACCACAAGAGACAGTTACAACAATTGGGAAGAGGACATACACATTTACACAAAGTCACATCAAGGGCAGTAGAAAAAGTAATTAGGTCTGGTCGAGGGTTTATTAACCAAGTTGTCTACCAAATAGAGGAGCTTAAGGTCCTTTTTAGGTCTCGCTGAGACAGCGAAAGCTGTCTCTTTGAGATATTTTGTAAGTGGGTTTTTAAAGTGCTTCCCCTGGCATAGAGCTACAGTGCACGAGGCGTGCACGCGCGCAAAGCAGCCATATGGCTTTACCTCGCTCTCCCTCGTAGCCCCTCTCCGCCCCCTTCCCTGCTGCTATTTCACACCATTTTCATTAGAACTCCTACTTCTCTCCCCCACCCCCACGTCTCGCGCGTCCAATGCTTGTCTTTCCTATGTCCTTTCGTTTCTTACATGCAGTACCAACTTTGCTTTCACGCTCCTCCGCCCCTCCCCGTCAGTCGCGCTGCTTTCACTTTCGCGGGTGGCCAATGCTTGTTTATTTTGTGTGTGCGGTGGCTTTTCATCTGACACTGGGTGACACGCTCTCCCTCTTCCCCAATGGTAATGTTTTTTTATTTTGTGTGTGCGGTGGCTTTTCATCTGACACTGGGTGACACGCTCTCCTCTTCCCCGACAGTAATGGATTCTCTGCTGTGGCCGAGCTGCTCCCGCCCCGTCAAGTGCCTCTGTTCAAGGCTGTTCTGGGTGCCACACCACAGGCTTTCGGCCGGCTCTTCCTCGTAAGTTTAAGAGCAGGGCACTATGCTTCCATGCACAAAGTAAACACAATAGTTGTATCCGACCACCGTTCCTCAGCGTCGCCCCCCTGCTTGGACATGGATACAGTGGGACTCGGGGCTACCTACCAGACTGTGGAGTTCCAGGTGAGGGTGGGGGCGCCATCTAGTTGTCTCTTCCCCTTTGCTCCCCTCAGGCACATACATTTTACCATTCTCCAAGCTTTTAAAGAATGCATGGGTGTGGTGCAGCGTTTTCTTTGTTTCGATCCGGGGCATACTTTAGCTTGGTGCTTGGTGTGACGTGCTTCTGTTTGTTATTCTTCGTCTCCAGCCTGCAGTGGATGTATTTGTATAAACCCTTTTCATCTTTATCTAAAAACAAAACAACGATCATTATTGAAGTTCATTTATTTAAAAGAGGCTCGTGTGGGATGAATGTGTTGTGTTATAAATGAATGAACATAAAAGCCCCATAGCCTATGGGTTGTTTGGCCGCCCTGCTCCTATGTCCAGCAGAGACAGCATCCGGCAGCGCTTCAGGCGCTATCAGCAGAACCGCCTCTTACTCCAGCTCCTCCTCCCCGGCCTCTGTTTCTTAGAATCAGGGCTCGTCTGTCGAGGGCACGGACCTGAAGTCTTTGTGAAAGGCATGAACTCATCTCTGATATGTATTGTTCTGACCTTCCAGTGTGTGGTCACAGATGTTGAATTACTATGGAAGTGTTGTATCCAAGGTCAGCAGCTGGAAGTAGATGAAAGCCTGCCCCGTGTTTAGATCGCCCATCGCCCAGCTGCCCCTTCCAAGGGTTACACTGTGGCTTGTCTGGTTTGGAGGGGGTGAGAGGGAACATGAGAGTCTTGCCAGAAGGCTCACATCTGCTGCTCAATGGCACACTTCGTACAAGTGCTACCTTGCAGATAGTATTCAGAGAAGGCTCCTCTGCAGCAGAATGGACTTAAGAGACTTTATTTTGCCTCTTTTCCATCTGTAAGAGCTCACCGTGCCTCGTTGAGGTGAATGCATGGGTGTTTCTGTGTGATAAGACGCATTGTCTTGCCTCTAGTTTAGCCTCTGCAGTCCACCAGACATCCCCACTACGTACTGTGTCCAGGCGGCCGTGGTCCTTCCAGTTCGCTTGTTTTACCTTCTTTCTGTCACAGCGAGATCTTACTAGGGCTGGAGTTGCTGTTTTTTGGCCTGCCGGGTGGCTCAGCGAGTTGAACACTCACTGCTGACAAATGCAGTAATCTGCCAGTGACTGAGGTTGAATCTATACAGTGCTTCAGCCCTTTACACATCCCTAAGAGTTGCCAAGCCTGCTGCTACTTGTAACACATACATGTGAGCAGGTATTTCCGTGTGGTGCTTTGACAACTTTCAATAGATTCCCTCGAATCTGCATCACTTCCAGCTTCTGCCACAAGTTTTCCAGCTGCTCACAATGAAACTGAGACACTCCAAGTTCAGTCGAACCGGCACCTTCATCTGTGTTCTGCAGGTAGTGATGGTCTGCTCAACCGCTGCATTGGGTTCAAGAGGTGATTTTCGCTTCTGTGTCACTGCTCACTACCAATCTCTTCTAAATGACTCATTAGCAATGTCCTTTGAATAGATGTGGGAATGTATATCTAACAAGGAGACATTTGTTGTCATTGTAGTTGGGAAAACTGGGGAATGTGCTTGCTATTTTATCAAACTCCAGCATGTAAATTGTTGTTGGCCAAGATTATAGGAGTGGTTGAACGTTTTACGTGTGGTCTAAGGTAATGTGGCAGGTATGGATGTGTCCTTATATGTGTTACGTATGCCCCTGTCTGCCTGTACTAGGGTGTATGTGTGAAGTGGTGCTGCGTATAGCACCCTTTATGCCTATTGCTTGTGTCAATGAATGCCTGCACCTACGCTTTCTCTATATAGAGATATTTGTGTAGCGTGAGCCCCGCCGGGAAGCACCGAAGCGCTGATCATTGGTTGTGGACCCGCACAACGAAACAACTGCAAATAACCTTGCATGTATGCTTGCTGGGTGCATGCTTGTGTCCCTGTGTGTACATATGACCGTATGTGTAAGCATGACAACGTTTTCCTCTGTAAGTGTGTATGTACGTGTGTTCAACTGTCCTTTTGTGTACATATAGTACACAAAACCATAATCTTTTGCATTTGTGAGCGTTTTTTGTGCCTCTTCAAATTCACTCTCCTCCTCTTCTTTCACTATCTTCTACATACACAACCACAGCCTCTTCATACATCCATGGCATTCTCTCCCCTTCTATCTCTTTCTCACACACTATTAATACCATGTTGTCTACAGATCATTTACCACTTCATACACAAGTTGCCTATCCCTCTCATTCTTACTTTGCAACTATTTTATACAGCTCTCACCCCTATCTATTCACCATATCACATATTTACACCACACAAACACACTACATACCACACAATCCAACCACTTACAAATTCACAACTAAAAAGTCTAATGCAAATCACAAAAAAACCCTACAAACAACATACATCCAATTCACTAAAACGACTAAAAAGAAGTAAATAATAAAATTTACAATGCCAAAAACTCAAAGTTTCTCAAATGCGAGACCTATTGCATTGCAAATGCTTGTTGAAGGTTGCTAGGCATATGGAGTGAAGAAGGCAGAGAGTTCCAGATTCTAGTAGCGCCACCAGAGAAAGACTGGTTCATGTATCATTCTCAACTGAAGGTGGGGGGTTTCGAGGAGTAGGGTTTGGGCAATTCTGGAACCCGTATTTGCTCTGGAGATTTTCAGTTTCTCATTTAGATAGATAGGTGAGGAAGAGTGTAGCCCTCAGTGGGTAATGCAATCAATTTTGAATTGAGCCACACTTCGGTGGGGAGCTTTTGGAGAGCTGGCAGGGGAAATGTGGTCAAATTTCTTGAGATCTGAGACGAAGCCTGCTATGGCATGTAGTGTTGCTCTCAGTGGGCATAGGTGAACTTTGGGAATACCTGAGAGAATAGTAATTCCATAGAATGGTCTAGAGAGAAGGAGAGATTGAACAACTGTTTTGAGGTCTTGATCCAGAATCAATTGTCTGATGCCCAAAGCTGGCTAAGTTGGTGGTGTGCACCGTTGGCCATGGCAGCTGTGAAGATTGAGATGATTATCAAGGGTGATGCCAAGTGATCTGACACTCGTAACAATGGCGGGCACGGTAGACATCACAAGTGTTTGAAGTGGGTAAGCGTTATTTATAACTCACGTCTCTTGTTAGTTGTGACTTCTACAAAACCAGGGGTTACATGTGTTAGTGACTTTATGTTTGTTTTTAGAAGTTTGAGCATCTATCGACTTGAACTACATCAGGTTTTGGTAAGATGAAATAAAGTTTTGATTTACGGGCATTTCTTAGGGCTTTAAAACATCTAGGCATTTTCATTCTTTGAGCATTATTCGATAAAACATTATCTGTGGCGCACATTCACGTTCTGGTGATGGGTTCTGGTTCATTTCATGGTCTAATTTTTCTCACTCAGGGTGTTTCTCTTTGAGTGCAAATCCTTTGAGAAATGACAGCATTTTGTTTCTTCTGATTCCTCAATTTCTATTCATATGGTTTTTATTGTAGTTCCGGCTGGAGGTCTTCAAGACACAACCTAGAAGAATTTCTCTGTTCATTGTAATTTACATATCCCCTGACGGAGGGTTATGGATTAACCCGAAATGCAATGGGATCGTCTACTAGACACATATATGTTTATTACAGTATATAAACTGGATGGATTGTGTTGATAACAGTACATCTATGTATTTATGTTTCAGCAGATGAAATATTGTTGGAAGTTCATATGCTACACATTATAATCAATCACAAAAATGCATTATGTTTGTGTTTCTTATTGACATGATTCTCATTTAAAATTGTATGCATTTATGGTTTATATTAGATGAGACCTTTGAGTCCAAGCTGTGCTTCACGCAGGTTATGGTTTTCCACAGCATCTTTTCGGGCAGCCATTAAAGGCAGGAAATGTTGTCCATCCAGTCTTGTACTGAAGTTTTTGCTTACCGAGGTGCGATCACAAGAAATTCTGTTTTAGTTGAGTTGAGTTTTAAAAGGTGGGTGGACATCGAGTTTTGAATCTTTAGGAGTGTATTTGAAAGCAGGGCAACGTCCTCCGGGGCTGAGATTTTAATTTGGGTATTGTCAGCATAGAGGTGAAAGAAAATCCAAGAGTTTCTGAGACTTACACATAGTGGTTTTAGGTAGAGGTTGAAGAGGGACAGGGAGAGGATCGAACCTTGAGGGACCCCTTGGTAAATGCTGACTGGTCTAGAGAACGGATTGGCCATTTTCAAAACTTGGGACTGTTTGGATAGATAAGAAGAGAACCAGTTAAGGACAGTGCCTCCCCATCCCATGCGTACTTCAAGAATAAGAAGGAGGTCAAGGTGGTTGGTGTGTCAAATGCAGCAGATAAATCTAGGAGGACCAGGAGGCAGGAATTGCCGGAGTCGAGGATTCTAAGGGAGTCATCAACTATCTGCAGGATCGCAGTTTCTTCGCAGTGAAACTGGCGGAAACCTGATTGGAGAGTGTCAATGAGGTTGTTTGTATGAATGTGTGAGGTTAGTTTGGATGCTGCGCACCTTTCAAAAGTGAAGTGATTTGGCACATTTTTTGTCATTCTGAGAAGAGGCCCTGTTTGAGAGAGGAATTGACCATGGTGGTCCATATGAGGAGTAGGCGTATGGCAAGAGATTTGCTGATAGAGACTGGAATGGCGTTCTGATGATGGTTTGGAGGTTTTACTTTGGGAATAGTTCATTGTAGGTCCTGCTCAGAGATTGGAGAAAAGGATGACCATGACTCTATTGCCTTGCATGGTAGAGACTTTACAGTTTCAAGGAAGTCGTTGATGGAAAGTAAAACATGGACATCTCTAACTTTTTTCTCAAAGAAATCCATGAAGTTGTTGCATCAGGCCACGGGTGCATTAGGAGCCAAAGCAATAGAGGGGTTAGTAGACCTCAAACAGTCTCTTCGGCCTATTCGTTGCAGAATTCATGAAGGCACTGATGTAGAGTATTTGGCTCTGAGGATTTGGTCTTTTTATTATTTTCTCGCTTTGTAAAGCTTGATCATACTCAGGTGAGATGGTGTTTGTCTCCATTATTTCTCGCATTTTCTGATAAGATTTAATTCTTCATAAATCTCTTTTGAGAACCAGGGTCTAGAGGGTTTTGGTCTGGATAATTTGCACTTCCGATGTGCACATTTGCCAATAAGGGATTCCGGGCCATATGTAGGAAGCCAAATTGCGATCGCAAATGCTGAAATTCGCAGAATTTCAGTTTTTGCGATCGCATTTTGGGCAGTGTGCTATGTAGCACACAAAAACCCACACGCAAAATAAGGAATTGCAAAATTTGCGATTCCTTATTTTGCTAATGCATTTAAGGAATCCCAAATTGCGATTCCTTAAATGCAATGTAGGAAGCACCCAAGTTGTGCGATTTTGGCTTAAGGAATCGCAAATTACCACCAACTTCAGGTTGGTGGTAATTTGCGATTTCTTTGAAAAATGCACTTTTTTGTATTTTTCAAAGTGCCATGTGGCACACATACATGCCCTTAGCGCATGTATGTGCGCCACATGTGCACACATGTTTATTTCACGGGTGCAAAAGGGTGTCCTATTGACACCCTTGCAACCTTGAAATTGCATTCTCAATTTGCGATTCTCTAATTGAGAATCGCAAATTGAGAATGTCTTTCTATTCATTCCTATGGGCCTTCTAGCCCATAGGAATGAATGGCAAGGTATTCCTTATTTACGAATCTCAATTTGCGATTCGCAAATAAGGAATAGTTGGGATTCACAAAATATTTTGCTAATCCTACCTACATTGCATTTTGCGATTCTCTAATTGCGATTCCCTAAAAATCGCAATTTGAGAATCGCAAAACACGGTTTACCTACATATGGCCCTCCATGTAGAAATTGTACTTGTTGGTGACCTTGTTGATGTCAAAATGAGATGTAATCGCAATTAGGGTGGGGAAGGCCATGATCGCCATGGTTTCTTTATCAAGGTTGGATGTGTCTCTAAACCATATTTTCTCTTTCTTGGGTTGCTTGTGAATTTGGTGTAAGAGATGGTTAGAGAGATAACGGAATCTACATGTCATCAGACCAGCCAACTCGGATGGGGTCATATGTCTTTAGGTCGGGGGAATTGGAGAGTATCAGATCCAGAATGGCACATTTGTGGTGTGTAGGCTTATGTCATTGTTGTCGATCGTTGGTATTAGGAAAGGAGGTAAAAGTGTCCATATAGCTATTGCATACGTCTCCCCAGTGGACGTTGAAGTCACCGACGAAGATATTGTTGTCAGAGCTGATAAGTTGAGAGGTGATGAAATCCATGCATTCCTCAATGAAGGTGTTGTTTGGCCCCCTTGGGTGGTAAATCACAATTAGTCTGAGGAGGAACGTAGTGGATGAGGACAGTTCCCCCAACATGCATTTGAAAGACTGAAAGTGAGTTGTGGGGTGGGTGCGGCATCTCAGAGAATTTGTATCTCACAGTGGACAGGTACAGCTGTACAGCACCACTGCATGCCTAACTCACTTTCACAAAGGAAAGAGCACTGGAAGTGTAACACATGCAGCATCAGTGTGACATACCACGACACACATAGCAGCTACAACATGGATTTCAGCAGTGCAAGCTTCTCTCACACGCAAGCAGAACAGACATCACATGTGCATCAGCAGTGCAAGTTTCTCTCCCACACACACAATAAGCACATTATACACAGTGTTGTAAATGTCCCATAGGAATAAAGGGTGCCATAAGTATTAGCCAAGTTTTTAGCAGCCAAACTTCGAATCATTTTTTGATTAGAGGACACACAACTAGACATTATGTCCCTTACAGTGGTCAAAATACTTATATTCCTCTGTCTGTTGCACTGTACTAACCACAGCTTCAGCCCAGCAGCCTTGAGGTTCTTCTAAATCACTGCTCTTGAAGAGGAGGGTGAGCCGCCGAGTTTCTTTTGTCACCCTGAACAGATGGAGTAAGATGGCTTTGTCACTGTGCAGTCAGTCAAACCAGCTGTTGTTCTGCAAAAGGCTCAAGACATGTTTGTTCACCCGTGAAACTATTCTGAAAACCTTTAATTAAGGAGTTTTGCCTTTAGTGATGGGTGTCCCTTGGGGTTGATACATTATCTACTAATTCATATCACCATCAGCAGCAACAATGCAATCTTCCTTCGCATACTCAGAACAGGCACAGCACAATCAGCAAACAACTACTATGCCATGCTGTAGTCCCCATATTTGGAGGGAGAGAGCATCCAAATGGACAATGATGCCAACCAATTCTCCAAGGGTCATGCCAACTGATTTAAGAAGGACACACCCTCACTCACACAAGGTAGCCTACTTCCTCAAAGGGTTCATTCCCTAAGCACTTAAAAATACTTGTGTCTGTCAGGGAGAGGGAGTCTCCGATGGAGCTTTTTTAATGATTTGTTTCGGTGAAGTTATATGCCCTGATACTGAAGGCATTTTTTCATCTCTTAGTAAGCGGCAGTGTATTATCAGATTCAGCTACCGTGATTACATTCTGCCATGCTAGGTTAAATTCTTATTTAATTAGTACCTTCCTTCCACCAAACTAAAAACAAGAGGGTTTTTAGAAAGCTTCATGTCTAATGTTGGTCAAATATGTTTCTGCCTGTACTGTGACTAGAAAAGTCTTAGGCATTAATCAGGACTATGACCCCAATCATTAGGCTCTACTTTGCTCCCATCAACGAGGTGATATGTATGGTGTGAGGGAGAACAAATAAAGCAAGTCGATGCAACTGTCCCCAGGAAACAGGTCTGTAAGATGGATTTATACAAGAAGGGTTAAATAACTTGGCTCTGAGACACTCATTTACAAGAGGCAGGCACTGCCGGACTGTCACTTTTAATGACGCTCTGGTGGTGCAGGCCTCTCAATCATATCTACGAGGCCACAGAAAGTCACCCTGCATGGCTTTTCATGGCCTCGTAGTTAGGGTGTCAGGCAACATAGTGCAAGTCACTGCATTGCCTCACACTGCCTCGGAGAGGCGTGCCATGAATGTTGTGTGGGTGTTCCCACTTAACACTCATGGTTTTTGACACATTCCCAGATTTACAACATAGCCTGAATCTGTGAATGTGTCAAAACAGTGCGCCTCCCCAGGGGTGGTGTAGCATTTTTTTTGTGCAAGATTATGTCCATTCCTGTGCATAAAAACCTGATTTCAACAAAGGCACCGTTGCACCCTGGTGCAAGAGTGCCTGCATTGGCGCTAGGCAGTCATTTGTGTGCTAGAGCAATGTAAGAGGACAGGAATGTGCCGTATCTCATAGATATACGCTGGTCTGAGCTATGAACTATGTGACACCAGACCAGCGTGATCTAACATAGTTCATAGCAAGTGTCCGTCCAGATTTTTTGTATACATGTTTTTTTTCCCCCATTTGTCATTATTCCCTGTTACAACCGTGATTTTTTCAAATTTGGGAAACAGACGCTCTCGGAGGGACAAATACACAACCCCGACAAGCGACTATCCGGGAGACGATAAACTACAGACTCGCCCCGAGACAAAATAAGGACACGCGAAAATCGGATTTGTAACCACAGGGAGGATTCGCGTTTTCAGACAAGATAAGATTATCCAGGAGACGATAAAATACAGATTCGCCCCGGGATAAAACAAGAACACGCGATATACGGATTTATACCCACAGGGAGTATTCGCGCCTTCAGACAAGATAAGCGACCGTGATTAAATCCGGATACTAACATATACATGGATTCAAGGCTATCGTGCCAAAATGTATAGTGACAAATAGTAATCAGCTTTCACAAGCCTTCAGCCATCTACGAAGGACCTTAGAGGTACTCCCCAAGGGAGGAGACAACTTTGCCAGCACACTTTTGTATCGGCAAATTCGATATCAGATTTGAATATAAACACATAAGGAGAAAATATCTTATGTCCTGAAGAAGGCGGCTCTATGTGAAGTGTGTGCCATCGAAACGCGTCAACGCTTGTGTTTTTGTTTGTTAAATTGGGTAGAATTAGGGAAAGTCAGGGATTAGTGACTTATGCCTCACACTGGCTTCCTCAAATCCAAGTTGACATCTGTATGACACATTGTTTGTCTATTTGTGTTCTCCTTTTTAAAATATGTAATTTTTATAATTGAAAAAACCGTCTGTAATTTTATCATTTTTAAATTGTGTATGCTTTGATGTTTACTATATATAATACCTTCTTGATGAACTAGTATTGACAATTAAAAATCTTTTTATATTTGATACTATCTTTTGGTTCACGACTGGTGCTTCAGACAAATTTGGAGGGGAGTGGGTTATGGAAGTGTATACATGAGCCTGTGTGTTGATTGAAATAACAGTAATTTTTGAGTAATAGCCAAAAGGTACACTTTTTTTATACTTACATGTTTTTTTTCACAACTTTATTTATTTCAGCACGTCATAGACACCATAGCGCGGGCTCTTTAAAAACACCGATTCCCATCCACAACCACTCCCACGTAAATACGTAAGGAAGCTCAGTTATTCATTGAACTTCCATTTCCTCCGTGAACTAGTTGGGAAGAGTAACGGCGTTATCACGGTAAGCACTACACTAAACAGCACTTGTTAAGGTCTTCACTGCGCCAGTCGCCAAGCACATTTACGTTCAACTTTACTTTTTTACTTTTCTAATAATTAAGCATGTGTTCGTTTGGCTGACACGGTCATGGACTGCATCTCTTCTTTGATTTTAGACATCAGCATGAATGTCGCTTGTACACAGTTGATCCACGAACTTCGTTGCCGATTTTTCACGCACATGCCAAGTTGTTGGTATTTATGGTTTTGACACAGGTGTTATTCCCGCAATGTATGCATCTCCACTTTATCTTGATTCTTTCATTGGGTTCCATATGCGTTTGACACTTCGTAACTACAGAAGCCCATTTTTTTTTCTGTGAAAGTTTACACTAGTTGTGGATTGTTGAAAATAGCCTTTGTTTTCATTTCCACAATTACATGATTGTAACCTCTGATGAAGGGTCCTCCGCGACCCGAAATGCATTGGGTTGTACGCCACGGATGATGTGATAATATTAACATATGGATTAATATGCGCAATTATTGATTGACTGACGTTATTGGAATGAATAAACTCTACACATTTTTTTAAATAAGCGCAGCAGGAAGTTGGATATATTAATGAACATTTGAACTTTGGTTAAAAAACTTTTGTGTTTCGAAGTGAAGTGCGCCCGTCAGCTCGGAGGGTGTTTCCTTCCCAGCAGTCTTGTGTATCTCATAGATATGGCATGTTCCTGCCCTTTTCTTTTGACGCAGGGCAGCGCAGCAAAGTGACGTGCAGCACTGCCCTGTATCAGATTGTTGTAAATGAGGCCCTTAATGTCTAAACACTCACTGGCGCGAGCAAGGGAGACACTTTTCACAGTGCTCGCCACACGCTATTACCTAATCCATTGAAATGGTGCCAACTGCACCTTGGTTTTTGGGCAGAGAGGCGGCTAATCAGCGCAATCAGCATCAGAACAACCTTCAAACATACACCGGTAAAAGGCAGAGACCTGCAGTGCAAGTTGCCCTCATACATACATAGACAGAACAGGTGTAAGGTGGGTGCAAGTGTGTGGTGAGAGAGACCAACCCTGGTACGTTGGTAAGTCTCAATCAGGAGCAGAAGTGCACGTCCCACTCACTGCACCTGTTGATAAAATGATGGACCCCCATCCAACCACCACCTGATTGTTATCTTCCATCCCCTCTAGCTACACCCCATTACCACTGCTACATGTCCGGCCCTGGCAGTGCTGAATTTGAGCCAGCCCCACCGGCACTCCTTTCTGGGGCCAGTGGGCTCCACAAGCTCTTATCTTTCCTCAACAGCCATTCGATGAGAGCAAGACAGGGAAACAGGAAAGAAGAGAGGAAGACGGAAAAACCGTCAACAAAGGAGAACGCAGGAACCTGTAAGAGTGTGATAAAAGGGCAGGGAGTGCCTAACAGCGGATTAAAGAGGCATGAGGAGGATTTAGGACTACGCAGCCTTGGTATTCGGCACAGAGACATTTAATAGCACCGGCCACTGTCTTTTGAATAGTTCTTTGGACACAGCCACTGGTACTCATTATGTTACAAATTAAGCATAGGTCATGCATTCAAAACGAGGACAAGCTACACAGCCACACATTTGACTTGAGGGAGGACTGGCTCTCAGCAACAGAGGGCACCACAGAAACTGCTACAGGGTGGATTCCAATCAGATTAAATCCACTTTCGCAATAACCACACTTTCCAACTCCTAATTAGGCCTGGGCTAAATTTCCGTTCCGCTCGCGGAAATTGCGATAATTTGACATTTTTGCGTTCCGCGGAGAGCGCAAAAATTTCAAAATTTCCGCATTCCGCAGCTTAGCGATAATTTGTTTCTTGCTCGTGCTGTAAACTAATACATTCTCGCGCGCGCGCGATCGCCTTACCTGAATCCCCGCGTTCGCCGACAAGTTTTCCCGATCCGGTCGCGTTCTCCACGAGATGTTGGATTGTTGGTAGCCATTTGCGCTGTCTCGCGACAGTTCGCGCCCGCAGTAATGTCATTGGTCGCGCGATCACGTCTTTCTTCTCGCGATCATGCACCGCGAGAAGAGTGAAAACAAGATGGCCGCGCCCGCGAGCAACCGCATAGGTAAGTTGGCGAGCTGCGACCACGCAGAAAATACCGCGAACGGGCGGGAAAAAAACTTCCGCATCTTCGCGATATTTCCGCGTGTTTGCGGAGATTTTTAACATTTTCACGATAATTTGCGAAAGTCACTTTCGCAAATTCCACCCACCTCTACTCCTAATGGAACATATTTCCCATTAGCCGATTGGTTGTGAGCACTTGCTGCCACAGACTTTGGCCTCTATGGTGTACTTACGGGACAACAGCATTACTGAAACAAATACAAGTAACAATGGATTTCAGTCTGACCTGTGCAAAGAAATTCTGAGCAGCTCCTTGTCCTAATACCGCGGAAAAGAGAAAGCAATGGCTTGAGTTTATTTTCCAGTGTGGCACATGCTACTTTCTCGCTCAGGAGAATGACAGCTGGAACTGTAGGAACTTGGCCTACACAGGAATGGTACATCTGAATAAAGTTCATGTGACTGTCATCATAAATATATTGACCACAGGCAACGAGAGGGCAGCACATGTTTAAGTGGAGGTGTGTGTTTTTACCATTGTCGTGCTAAACAGATGGCCAGAAGCTGGCAGGGGTCAGAGGGGGTCCAAAATAGTCTGACGATTCAGGCAGGGAAGTGTAGACATGTATGAAATGGGACAGCGAATGGGGCTTTGAGGGGGGCGGCCGACCGGCTGGGAGGCTCGCACCCCCGGTGTTTTGGGCCGGGTGGTGCAGTCTGGGCTCTTGTTGGGCTACCTTTGGGCTCTGGAAGGGGGGTATTCATGCGGCCATTACAGGAGCCGTTTCACCATTTTGGTAAGTGACACGGCGACCGTTTTTGTAGCTCAGGGACAGATTTTGTTGTGGTAGGTTAGGTAGTGTAGGTAGGCAGGTTGGAAAAAATGGCTCGAAGCGACGCGTGAGTACAGAAAGCCATGAGGCTCCTGGCGGAGACCGGCTGCATGGACCTCGTCCGAAGCCATGAAGAAAACTCTGTACGGCCACCACGTCCCGCGGCGGGGGCATGGCCGCCGCAATCCTTTCGTGTTCTTCGCCACAAGGTGGTTCAAAAAGGAAGGCTGTTGAGGTACGTGGTGAGGGCCGCAGAGCTAAGGCAGCCCCGCGAAGCGGGGAAAAAGAGGTAGGAGCGCCACAAGGTGCCCACCCCTGGCATTATTGGAGGGAAAGGGGGGGTGCACAAAAATGAGCGCAATGAGGGCCCCGCAGCGGTTTTCACCGCGGGTGCCACAAGTGAGCTAGAATCTTGCTGGGCTTCTGGTGGGCATGGGCCAGTAGGGGGTGCTTCTGAGTTGGGGGGCCAGAGAAGGTTTTGGTGGGAGGCCCAGGGGTATAAACAAGCATGCCCAGGGCTTGGGGCGGGGGAGGGGGAACAGGGCCTGGGAAGGGAAAGGGTTAGGGGCAGGGAGGAGGACACACGGGGGAGGGAGGCTGGGGAGCCCTAGGGGGTCAGTGAGGAGGAGGAAGGAGAGGAGGGGGGTCCAGGGATGGGGCGGTTGAAGCACTGGACATTAGAGGGTGGTGAGACCGGGCCACCTGCAGGGTGAGGGACAAGTGGTCAGTGGAGGGGGGTGGGTGCAAGGGGCACCGGGGGTGGAGGGGTTCA
This sequence comes from Triturus cristatus, assembly GCF_964204655.1. NCBI lineage: Eukaryota > Metazoa > Chordata > Amphibia > Caudata > Salamandridae > Triturus > Triturus cristatus. The sequence continues at coordinate 707,240,121 of NC_140590.1, forward strand.
TGAGGGGGAGGGAAGGACACCACTGTGTCCAGCCTGGTGGGGAGAAGGCTAGCTTTGCTGCTAGAATGGAGCGAGGGGGTGGAGGAGGGGACCTGGAGGAGAGGGGAGAGACCCCTGCTGGCCCTGGTATACCGGGGTAAAGGGGATAGGAGGGGGGGCCCAGCAACAAGGGGAGACACTCGACGGAGCCAGGCAGGGGAGGGGTCGGATTGGGGGGGTTGGGGTATGCAGGAGGGATCACGCAGGCACCCTTTGGTGTCTCAGGTATGGGGGGTATTGGCAGTGGTGCCTGGACCAGGGGCCGCTAGGGACAGATAGGGACACAAACCACGGCCTGCCGGACCTTCCTTTCTCTTTGCAGGATCAGCGAGCACGGGGCGACTAAATGGCGGGTGAGTCGCATGCGGCTCCTCAATACCAGGAGGAAGTGAAAGCAGGGTCCAGGGTGGCCAGCTGGAGCACTGTGAGGGACCATAGTGGCAAAGATGACCGGAGGTCTGAAGGGTCACGCCTGGGCGACAGCTCAGTGGGGCGGAGGTGCCCACTGGGGCAGCAGTGACAGTGTGCGGGCAAAAAAGGAATGCTGCGGCGGGAAGCACTTTAGAAAAATTGATACCAGGGTCAAGGCACAGGGTGGTACAAAGAGAAATGGTCACATCTGGGCGACAGCCCGGAGGGGCAGAGGTGTCCTCCAGGGCAGCGGTGACTGAGTGCGGGCAAAAAAGGAAAGCTGAGGCGGAAAGCATGATAGACAGATTGTTGCAAGAGGCAAGGCACACATGGGTAACAAGAGTAGAAGAAGAGTCGGAGTGGGAGCACATTCCATTAGGATAGGTTGGAGGAGGGGGAAGTAGTGAAGGAAGAAAGGGGTGGACAAGTAATTTTGTGCCTAGTGTGTTACAGGATGTGGAATAAGATACGAAGTTCACGGCTACGCCCCAGACGACTCAACCCTCTGTGACACTGGTTAGGAGGTTGGATCCACTGAGCACACCGACCTTGACGCCAGTAAAGAAAGCGGGCGGGGTAGTGCTGCTAGCCCGAAATGGAGGGTTTACACGGGGACAGATGCCAGATGTGACGAGGGGGACAGCGAGATAAAATTATGCAAAGGAAGATACATTAGGGACACAGGGGTGGGTACAGAAGGGCAGAAGACGGAAAAAGAGTTAGAGAAGGGCAGGACGCGAGGACGACAGACGACAAGGCATAGAAGGACACGAAAGCGATTAAGGGGGCAAGGGAGGACAAAGGTGAAGGGGGGACTGGTCAGTGCAAAGAAAGTAAGGAGGTCAGATTGCCAAAAATGCTGTACATGGGAGTGACAGAACCATTGGGAGCACACCTCATGTTAGCCACGAAAGAAAAAATCTAGAAGGGCGAGTATGTAGACATGTTGAAGCTCCTGCATAGGGAATTGCGATCCAAGGACGAATCAAAAGAGGAGGAGCTAGAGTTATCCTGCCGGCCCAGGGTGCCCATGACAATAGAGATCTGGACGGCGCCTTTTTAATTTCCGCAAGTGTGTACTGCAAGAAATATCCAGATAGGTCTGTGGCCTTATTTTAATACATGGATGTAGTTAGGAGGGCACAACCGACGTACGGGGGTACGCATGGTCACACTACGATGAGGAGTTCTGTGCCAGACTAGCATGGGACCTCAAGACAAATTGGGGGGAGATCGACACGGATCTGTACCAACAGATAATGGGGGCAGTTAAATTCATGAAGACAACGTACACGGGTAGTGGGCTGCCTTTAGTCTATCGCCCCTTTCAAAGTCGTCCCACCCGGTGGGGGGTGGGATACACTCTGAAGGTCCAGGGGCCTGCTGGGACTATAACAAAGGCACCAGTACCCAGGAGTATTTCAGATTTCGGCACGAATGCTCAAAATGCTCGTGACGGCATTCATTGGTCCAGTGTTTCGGGCCAGGGTACGCAGGGCAGGGCCAGGCAGGGGGGCAGGGGCTGCCTCATCAGAATGCCAATAGCGGACAGCAAGGGATGGGAGGCAGGGGAGGGCAAGAGGTGCATTGTTACATGGGCAAAGGCTCATACACACATTAAGCTGGATTGCCTAGAGGCCTGGCTGACACATTACCCATGAGAACAGAAAGCGTGAATTCTGAGTGCAGGTTTCAGGGACGCTTTTAAATTGGGGTACAAGGGACCAAGGTTGGCAAGATGGGCAGAGAATCTGAAGTCAGTGGCGGCTCACAAATCAGGGGGAGAAATTGCAAAAAGAAGTACAGGAAGGGAGCATGAAGAGGCCATTTGCAGTTAGCGCACTAAAGGACTCGATTATTTCTCCTGTGGGAGTGGTGCCAAAAAAGGAGAGAGGCCAGTATCGTCTAATTCAGCACTTGTCATGGGCGCAAGGGGGGTGGTCAGTAAATGATTTAATTCCTGATGACTTGACGTCAGTTTCGTACTCCTCAGTGGACGTAGCCAGGGCCCTGGTGGAAAGGGTAGGTAAAGGGGCCGAGATGGCAAAATGTGACATTAAGGCCGCCTTCCGGCTGTAACCAGTACACCCGTAGGATTTCCAATGGCTGGACAGGTACATCTTTGTGGATAAGGCTTTACCCATGGGGTGGTTAATATCAAGTGCGCTGTTCGAGAAGTTCAATTCATTCTTGCAGTGAGTTTTCTCTTGGAAAACTGGAAAAGAGACAGTGACACACTACCCTGATGACTTTTTCTTGGTGGGCTGTCCTAGTTTGATGAACTGCCAGCAGCAGCTGGACAGTTTCCAGAAGCTCATGAGGACACTGGGTGTCCCTTTAGCGCCGGAGAAGACACAAGGTCCAAGCACGGTGTTGTCATTTTTGGGGATTGAACTAGACTCCGCGGCTATGGAGGCCAGGTTGCCGGAAGATAAAAAACTGCACATGAGGTTGTTGCTCGATGACATGCTGGCCAAAAAGAAAGTGACAGTGAGGATGGTACAAGTGTTACTTGAACACTTGAACTTTGCATGCAGGGTAGTGAGGGTGTGATGGACATTTTGCCTCACGCTGCCACACCACCACATGCCTCTGTCGGCAGGGACAAAGGAAGACTTAAGAATGTGGTGCAGGTTCCTGGAGGAATTCAGTGGGATACCCATGTCTGCTCCAGAGGAGTGGGAATGGGATGCTCAGATATTCTCAGATGCAGTCGGAGCATGCAGGTTCGGTTTGTACTGGAAGGACAAATGGTGTGCGGAAGAGTGGCCGCATCATTGGAAGAGTGGGGCCAGGAGCATTGCTTTCCTAGAATTGTTTCCCCTAGTAGTAGTGTACATGCTGTGGGGGCAGAGTCTAGCGCATAAAAGGGTCACTTTCAGGGTAGACAACATGGCAGTGGTGCAGGTGGTCAACAGGCAGTCCTCAAGGGATGAGCAGGTCTTAAATTTGTTGAGACTATTCATGTTAAGTTGCTTAAAGTACGACATTCAGTTCAGGGCAAGGCACGTCCCGGGTGTAGACAATGGCATTGCAGATGCTTTGTCCCATTTGCAGTGGGAGAGGTTCCATGGGCTGACCACAGAGGCGGAAACTCACAACATGCCGGTGCCCAAAGGGATGTGGTCAGTAGGAGAAAAAGGATGCTGCAACAGGTGGTAGGGTGGTTAGGGTTTTCCACAAGGAGGGCTTACGGACTTGCGTGGCAGGAATTTCTGGAGCGAGGTGCGAAGAGGAGGTCTGGGACGTGGGCAAGGGAAGAGGACGTCATTCAGTTCATTATTGACTTGATTGAAAAGGGTTTGTCGAAGGTTACCATAGTAGCAAAGCTGGCAGGGATAGCATTCATGGGCAAGTTAGTGTGGGGATATGCCCCAAAGGCAGGCAAGCTGGGTAAGCGATTGCTAGAGGGTTGGGCCAGGGAGATGGGTAGGGGACAGCGGATCAGGTTACTAAGGTGCTTTTGGGCAGAATGATAGAGGTGTTGCCAAAGGTGTGCAGCAGCCGGCGGGAGGTGGCCTTGTTTGCGGCGTTAATGTCTTGGTTATAATGCGGAGCATTCCGAGTTTCTGCAGTTGTTGGGAAGGAAAGGGGAGCGACGCAGTCTCCATCTTCCTCAGGCACTCGAAGACGGATCAGAGGGGTGTGGGGAAGTCAGTGGTGCTTTGGGCTAGTGAGAATCCCACGATATGCCTGGTACAATGGGGGTGCGTTTTGCGGTGAGGAACAAGGAGGGGGGCGTTTTTCACAGAACCTCGGGCAGGAACTGACAACGGTGCACCTGCTATGGGTCATGAGGCGTGCATTAGAATTCCTCGGGTTGGTGCCGGAGGCGTTTGGAACTCATTCCTTAAGGATGGGGATGACTTCTGACGCGGCGAAGATGGGTTGGAGCTCAGAGAGGCTGAAGCAGCTGGTACGTTGGTCATCAGATTGTTATAAACGCTATATCAAAGCGGGGAATGTGGGGGTTGGGAGGAATGTGGATATGTGAATTTTTCTCATGCATGTGTCTTTTCAGGTGCAGTAGCAGGGCCGGAGTCAGAGGCGCTCTCAATCTGGGTAGTCGGGCATCCTTTAGTGAAATGGGCGGAAAGACACGAAAAGCAAAATGGAAAATGCGTAAATCTAGGATTGGGCCCGGCATTGTTTAAAGTCAGTTGGCACGGCAAAGGGGGCATGCGTTGGCACAAGCTTTTCCCCCTTTTAAATAAGTTACTTCATTGCCATGTTTGTCTGGATGGGCTGTGGGAGAATGATTCAGTGGTGTGTAAGGGTTTGTCTCTTCTGAAAAAAATGAAACCGGATTTGCAGGAGATTAGGAAGCAGTGGTCAGGGTGCTTCGTGGTGTGGAGTGAATTTATTCCCAGAAGGCAGTGGAGGGGGGCCGAGAGGCCTGTTGCTATTGATAAGGCCAGGAGGAAGGTAAACAGAGAAATTAGGGATTTTTGCAGAGGGGCAGGTCTTGGCAGGGTAGAGCACCCAGGGCTAAAGTATTCCGCAGTGTATTTTTTCAGAGATTATGGGGTGCATTTGATTTGATTCAATAAAGGAAGTCCTAGATGTAGCCCTGGATATACGACCGTATCCTAGAAGTGGCCTGGGGGTTGGTGGGTCAGAAAAGTTGTAGGGACTATTTCTGAGTGGCATCGGTTTGCTATTTTTGGCCAGTTTTAGTGTTTCATTTTATGGTTGGGGACAAGCAGGTAATGAGGTTAAGATAGGATATACTTAGTTGATAGATCTTTAGACAGGTTGAGAAGAGGTTACAAAGTTTTAAAGGGGCAAATGTTATTGATCAAGTTGGGGTCTGTTAAATAAATTGCAATTGTGTTTGGGTAAACCTTAGGGGTGGGGGGTGGAGGATACATAGATGAAGTTTGTATAGTTATTCATGTTTTTGTGAGGCAAAGGCCAAGGTTACGTTTTGTAAGGTGCACCTGTCTTCAATAAAGCGGCCTTTTTCACACATATGGAGTGTCAATTGTGGTCCGTTCTGTGCACTGCGGCCCAATGGGGCTTTGGGGCGGCGGCCGACCGGCAGGGAGGCTCGCACCCCCAGGGTTTTTGGGCCAGGTGGTGCGGTCCGGGCCCAATTGGGCTCTTGTTGGGCTACCTTTGGGCTCTGGGCGGGGGGTATTTATGCGGCCATTTTGGAAGCCGTGTAATCCATTTTGGAAGGTGACACGGAGACTGTTTTTGTAGCTCTAGGAAAGGTTTTGTTCCACCCACCCAGTTTAAAGGTGTAGGGGGGTCCTGTTTTTTATTGCTATATTTTCTGGCCTGTTTTTCATTGGGTACAGGTGCATCAAGGGGCAATGATATGTACTTTAGTTATCACTTAAAGCAGATGCGTGGCGTCAGTTAGCTATTTTTGGCCAGTTTTACTGTTTCATTTTATGGTGGGGACAAGCAGGTAATGAGGTTAGGATAGGATATACTTAGTAGATAGATCTTTACCCAGGTAGAGAAGAGGTTAAAAGGTTTTAAAGGGGAAAAGTTATTGATTAAGTTGGGTTCTGGTAAATAAATTGCAATTGTGTTTGGGGAAACCTTAGGGGTGGAGGGTGGAGGATACGTAGATGAAGTTTGTATAGTTAGTTATAGTTTTGTGAGGCAAAGGCCAAGGTTATGTTTTGTAAGGTGCACCAGTCTTCAATAAAGCGGCCTTTGTGACACATATGGAGAGTCGATTGTGGTCCGTTCTGTGCACTACGGCCCAAACAAGAGAGGCCTTTCGCGCTGCTGAGAAAGAGGCAGGAGGGCAAAGGAGAAGGACGGGCAGGCCTCAGTAGTAATAACTTACTTGTCAGTGGAGGGACCTGAGGACCATGAGGTGGTGGAGCACGTGCAGCAGCCCCCCATGCCATTACCAACCAGCAGCAGCTCTGTGTGCAGGAGCCATGCCTGCCTCCGCCAGTAGACCAGCTGCAGACTCCTGCGGTGCCCTGACCTCACCTGACGCTCGTCCTTCTGCCACCTCCCTTCCATGCACATACCAGAGCTAGGAGTCGGACATCCAACGGTAGCCCCAGAACAAACCCATCATGGCGCTGAAACAGATCCATAAGGTACGGTCGGAGGTGTATACAAGGACGAGTGTGGTGGTAAATGGTTATGGGTTTATCGAAAACCAGTATGAGAAGTGATGAAGCGTAGTCAGTAATGATTTTTGGAGAGGCGTGGTTAGGAACTAATTTTGGAATATAAGGTTGATGGAAGAAGAGTAGAGAGGTTTTGGGACAGAGTGTGTTGGAAAATTGTATTCCCTCAAGAGAATCGCTGTATGTCAGAATATTTTGTGCGGTTTGAATATAATTTTGCGATTTGCTGTTTAGAAAAAAATGCGACCATCAAAGTGGGCTTGTTTTTTAAAGTGAGTTAACAAGGTATCCAGCTCTCATTTTGAGTCAGGATTTTACTCTGAGCAGGGAGTGCACATGCTGTCAATTTAAGTGAGAAGATGGGTGTGACAGGTTAAGTTATGCATTAATCTTATTGTGAGTCAGCTTTTTTGCAATACTTTGTGGGGAGCCTCTACTGATTTACGCCACTACTTGCCACCACTCGTAGCTGCATACCGGGACCGAGACTACCTTACCCGGCATCCATAGCGCCAGGAGGCGCCAACGTGGTTTTCACCGCTCCGGCCGGCGCAGAAAGGCGGCCTCGGGCTCCCGCAGCGCGGGAGCCTCTACTGATTCACACCACTAGTTGCCACCACTCGTAGCCACATTCCGGGACTGGGACTACCTTACACTGCATCCATTGCGCCAGGAGGCACCAACGTGGTTTTCACCGTGCCAGCCAGCGTATAAAGGTGGCCTCTGGCTCCCGCAGCGAGGGACGCGTGCAGGCGTGCCTGGGTAAAGCCCGGGCCAAGGGCGGGCCCGTCTGCACCCTTCAGCGGCTGGACGAGGCCAGGCTGGGCCACCCATCTTGGTCTTCACAAAGGATCCTGTTGAGGATCTTGGTAAGGAGCATCAACGTCTTGCCCTGTAACTACCTGTGATTGTCTCATTCCATCCTTCCTTCTGTTCTTCGCAGGAAAATGGGTAAGAGGAAGCTACCCCCCTCTGGGGGGAAGCCCCATATAAATACACCCATTATGAAGTATTTGAAATCAGCTGTGGGTATGATCGATAGTGAGATTGTCCTTGTGGAGGAACAACTGGCAGCCACTAAAACTGCATTAGACGCCACTCTGAAGGAATCGGTAACAGAGGGCAGGTGTGACTCCATGATACATGTGTGTAAAGGGAATGAGACGGTTCTAGAGGCAGAGGCAGAACTGTCTAATAGTAATGTAACTAATAAGGACATAGTCCCAAATTTAGTTAACCCATGTATCCTAACATCTACATTGGAGATTTCAGTATTATCATATAATACAGACCTAGCCTCACCACCAGCAAAGAAGGCGAAACAATTACCAAAAATGAAGAATGCGGGGGAGGAGCCAAGATGGCGACCGGGACGGCAGCGTAGGCTCCCGGCTCCGTGAACCTCCGCACCCCGCACAGATATCCTGCACGAGATCCTTAGCCTGCGCTATCTACCCGTGTTGGTGAACGCGAGCGGCAACCGGCCGTGTGACCCCGAAGTTTCTGGCAGCGGTACCGCCGGAGAAATGTCCGTCTGAAGTTTGCGGCCTGTGCAGCCCCGGAGCCAGGATCTCGAGTGAACGCCGTGGCCGGGCGGCAGTGCAACAACAACGGCCTTTGGTGACTGGGTGGGGTCGGACTGCCGGAGTGGTGCGAATGTCGGACTGCGCTTCGCCGTGGTCGCTCCTACCACTAAGCGTAGCTGAACGAGTGCGTGCCTGAGGTGGCAACTACAGGACTCTCCGGTGATTGCTTCTGCCTTCGCCGGTGAGCTGCCCGGACGCCGCCCGTAACTTGTCCCGATTCTTGCGGGCTGCTCCCGGATTTTCGCGGGCGATGGTCCGTGGTGGGGACGACTGTGGCCCGTGACCACACACCGGACACATTGCTTGCCTGCCCGCGGAACCCAGTTACCAGTGCCATGGAACCCGAGGCGCTTGTGTCTGAGCCCCAGTCCCGATCTGGGATGGACCTACCCAGCGGCCATTTTGGTATGCCAGAGTCCACCATCCTGTACACTGGGTTGCAGCAGGATTGGGAGGGTGTGACTCTGAGGAGCATAGCGGAGCGAGCGCCGGGAGCTGTACTGGGGTACGGTGACCTTCTCGAGGCTCTCGGTGCCCTTCACTCCACCCTGATTCACGGAGCCTGGGTGTTGGGGAGCAAGCTCGATGGAGTGACATCAGCGTCGGAACAGTTGCCGCCTGCCTATCCCCAGGTACACTGGGACTTCTCACGCCGCGCACGGGGGGACAGTGTCGTGGCCGCCCCTGTGAATAGTGCACACCTGGACTCTCCGGACAGTATGTTAACGTGCGATCAGCTGGCTGTGGATTTGGTCTGTTCCGGAGGTTTCGGACCTGAGCGGGGGGGGGTGGCCTTGTCCCGTGCGCGGTCTCCGACGACCCAGGCAACGTCCAAGCAACGGTCGCCCGCCCTGGCTGATTCCGCCTTCCTGGGCCTGGTGTGCAGTGTAAATCCTGGCTCGGCATCGGGAAAGACGATCCCCCCTAGAGCTGACTGTGTCGATCTTCAGAGCCCTTTACCCTGCCTGTGTGTGTCGCTTCCTGAGTTTTATTGGACACTTCTCTTCCTGGTAACATTGGACATGGCACTGGGACGAGGGGAATGCATGGGTGGGTTTGCAAAGAGTGGCCAAGGATGATGCTGACCCTTCCGAGGTGGTCACCTACTAGGCGGGCGGGCTCGGGAGTTGTGTGCTCTCATGGCATAATTGTTAGTGTACCAAGTGCGTAATGCTCCTTACTCCTCTTTGACAGGGTCGATTTTGTGTTCTTTATTGTATGCTTTATGGGAAACCGTGTGGTGCGGGAGGGAGAAACCGGGGGCGTGTTTTGCAGGCCCTCCTCCAGTTTATTAATACTCTCTCTACCCCCCCGTCTGGTGGGGGCTCCTTTCCCACTTCTTTTCTCTGTTCTTCTATATTTCGGGTCTGGTTCCGGGGCGACAGGCACACTTCTGGGGGGGGGGGGGCCGTACTCATCTGCAGAGGTGCAGGGTGGGGAGTTGGGGGGGGGATCCTTTAGTCTTTCACCTCCTTTTTCTATGGCCTCCTTTTCTTCTCTTACTCTTCTTTGTCTTTTTCTGGGATCAGTATGGTAGTACTCCTTTGTTGTTAATCACTGCTGTTTCCGGAGTGCCATAATTTCCGTGGAGTTTCCTGGGTCTTGGGGCAGGGGGTTGCAGGCGCAAATGGCCGTGTCATTCCTCCACATCCTGAACTTACTGTTTCAGCGCCATTGCTTAGATAGACTGCTGTGTATTGTTTACGTTCATCGTTCTGCCTGCCATTTTTCGCTGCTGGGAAACTGTTTGGCACCTGATCCTTCCATCCTTTTCTATTATAAAATGTAAACCTTTATTATCCTGGTCTCCTATCTGGGCTGTTCAGAGACTGGGAGTATGCTAGTGTCGAGATTTTGCTCCCCGAGGTACTGACTGTGATAGACCTGCTTTCTGTTATTCTGATTGTTTAGCGGCCGGCCCCGGGGGTTGTAGGCCCATATGTGTAATTGCTTGAAATGTCAATAAAGGTTTTCAAAAAAAAAAATAAAAAAAAAATAAAACAATGATAATTAATGTTTACCAATTATATCATGTCTGGTCAACAATGGTAAAGTAGGGACGGATTCAGGCCAGACTGTCAGGGTACCCACTGACTATGTAAATGAGTTCTATTTATATTTCTTATATGTGCTCTACCAGTCCATCTTTTAGTGTTTTTGAGGATGAAAAAGTTGAAAAAATAGTCAAACCAAATACTTCCACAGATTGTGAAATAATCCATTGTCAGCCTGACTTTTTTTATTTTATTTTTATTTTCATCAACTCTAGGAACACCCAAAAGAATTTAACTGGAAGGCTGCTCATGTGCAAATATATTTTATGTTGATATCCTGAAATTCTGGCATTGATCATGCCAATCTGGACGTAAGTTAGACCCTATTAAATACATGGTATTAAAGCATAAAAAAAAAAATAAAAAAAAAAATGAAGAATGGCCTCGAAGAAAACAAGGTTGTGAAGCCTAAAGTAAAGCAAAAGGCAGAAAGGGAGTGAAAACTGATGGAGTGCTAAAGGGGGAGAGTAATTTAAGAGCTAGTGTACAAGGGACTCGAAATTTTGAAACCTTAATTAAAAAATCACATTCTAAATTGGACAGCATCGAACGAAGAGTAATGTCAGAGATAAAAGTGATCCAAAAAGATGTGATCTTCCTAACAGATTTGGTTTTGGGACTAATATCTTCCAAAAATCCGAACATGTATACTGCGAGTGATTATCGATTAGTAAGATCAAAGGAAGACTGTGATATTACAACAGCTGCTGCCCAATCCAAACAAAGAATGACCATCTCTAAGCCACCTTCAGGGGCTTGTATAAACCCACAAACTCTCCAAGATCAAAGGCCTATTAAGAAACGTAAATCTCTCGTACCAGCCCAGAAGAAACTATTAAGGTGTTTAATTCAAATAGGACTATGCGACCTGGCACCACTACAGAAGAGCCTCTACATCTCCCCCCCAGGTGACACCTTATGTTATTATTCATAAAAATGTGCCAAAACTGGAAGATAAAAGGCATGAATCATAAAAGTCATTAAAAAATCAAGTGATACATTGGATTGTTGCAAAAACAAACATTGATATCAACGTATTACAACAAGATATAATAATGTTTAGGAGAGTGACCTGGGTGGGTAGTTCCAAGAAAAAACGTCTAGGAGATTGTGTAGTGGTGAATTTCCGTAGGAAGGAGCTGGTAGGAAATCTGATGGAGGTATTTTTAAATAACATTTCAGTGACAAATCAGTACATGAATGATTATATAACTGCTGTTCCCTTAGGCTTTTTTTACAGGCCAAGCTATATAAATGTAAATACCCATAATATGTACAAATCAATTTCAACAGTCCCTATTCATAATAGGTATGAGTTACTTAGAAATTGTAGTGAGATCGATTGACTCAGGAAGGATGTGGGCAGATTATTTAATAGAACCTCGGTGTATTTTAAATGCTAATAAGTTAAATGGCGTCCCCTGTGTACTAACTTTTAGGGAGGCCCGACGTGACCTAATAGAAAATAGTAGGGATAATAGTTCTAATACCCTTACCAGCGATCTGGAGCAAGCCGTATCAAGTACAAAAAGCCACGAGTCTTCAAGTATTATGTCTTGGAATGTGTCAGGAATTAAAAATAAGATAAATAACGAAGAATGTCAAAAAATGATAGAGGGGTGTGCAGTAATTATGATTCACGAAACCTGGATTACTGAGCCCTTTTATGGTAATGGTTTCCAGGTCATTTGTACTAACACTAGCCCCTCTAGGATGGGGAGAGCAAAAGGAGGTTTAGCGACTTTAGTCTTGGTTACCTCGCATTTCACATTGAAGAAAGTTGATACCAGGTCACAGTTTTATCAGCGGTTACATTTATATTCGGAAGGTAAACAGACTATTGTCCTGATTATTTTCTATAATAATATTGTTGATAGCACTAGATTCAGAGTTATCAAGGCATTAGAAGTTGACCTGGACGATTTCCTAAAGGAACTGGGAGGGGAGTACATACTTATATGGGTGGGTGATTTTGATTGTGAAATGTGCGATATGTTAGCGGGAGAATAATGTGGTTTCAGGGATTGTTTTGGTGAACAAATTCTCCATTTTACACATAATTCTTACGGGGAAGCAATTAACAACACAATTTATAAGTATAATTTAGCAGTCATGGAACCAGATATTTTACAAGGAGAAACAGCTATATATACTTATGTTGGGGCGAGATCATCATGAAATATTGACCATTTTTTTGTGTCTGCCAAGTGTAAGGCCCTGGTGGGAAATGTTCTACTTGCGTCAGTTTGCTTAGTGACCATAATCCCCTAATACTGTCTCTGAGGCTTGGCTTGACTCATTAAACCACAAAGATCCACCCTCAAGAAGTTTCAAAGGCCGTGTCCTCCCAGGTTGAATATGCTTCCTACAATGGTGGGAAATACACACAGTTTTTTAAAATACCCCTCACACACCAAAATGGCCCTTGGTGTTATGCTTCATCATAGGGACGGGGACGGGGCGTGCTATGACATACGGATACACGGGAGCACTGTTGTTGTGAGACAACTATGTGTCGTGTAGGAGTGTGAGTGGAAGGGTCAGGAGTGAATGAGAGGGTGAGGTTAAAAAATACCTGGCTCATCGGTTAGAAAATAATTTTTAATACATCTGTGAGCTGGTATTGTTAAAAATGTGGGGACGGAGGTGTATTTGTCTTAATGAGCTATGCCTACAGGGTTAGTCAACATGTTTCGAAGCCCCCCAGGCTTCTTCTTCAGGACTTAACAGATCCCTTGCTACACTCACGTATTATGTGGTGTGTTCATTACACTAATCTTCTTCAGAAAAGTGTGTTTGTGAGAATAAATATACAGTGCGTGTGGATACTCAATGCACATATACGATACCTAAATAAGTAGCTTGAATCATTTATTTGTTTTCAAAAGTAAATGTGCCCCATGAGCCTGTAACGGGTGGGAGGGGTGCCTATAGTCGCAACTGCTCCTGGGACACTGCCCCGCTGTGTCTGGCCTCCCCCTGGCTCCGCTTGTCTCAACAAGCCAGAGGTAAGGCATCAGATACAGACATAAAGCCACAGGGAAGCAATGGAGTTTCCATTAAACGAGCAGGCGTAAACCCAACAACAGTCATAGATAACCAAAATGATATTAATATCTGTCTGCGTAGTCCCGCCGCAGATCTGGCAATTATTGATGCCGTTTGCAATATTATTACAGAAATAGCAGGAGATCTAACATGAAAAAAGAAGAAAACCATCTGTGATAATAACCCAAGATGGTTTAACCGTGAATGCTCAAGGATAAAATAGGGAATTAAAAGCAGCCCTTAAAGTCAAACCAAAGGATAGCATTAAAAGTAGTACCTTGAGGAAAGATTACAAAAAAACCTTGATCCAAAGAAAAAGTGAAATTCGTAAGGATGCTTGGGATAGTTTAGTGCAGATTGCAGAAACAAGAGATGCAGAATTATTTTGGAAGACAATTGATCATCCTTTTTTTAAAGAGAATATAACAGTGAAAATTGAAAACGCTGTACCTCCGGAAGATTAGATTAGGCACTTTGAGCATATTTTTATCCCCGAAGCTCTTAAAGGCACCATTTCTAAAAATAATAGTAATTTCGTATTAGTTGATCCCGTAAAATCCCTGCCAATTGAGGCAGAGGAAATTAAATCCGCGCTTCATAAAAGCGCTAATGGGAAAGCCGCTGGACCAGCTGGGGTACCTATAGATGTTTTTAAATGTAATATTGATTTTTGGACCCCTATTTAATCAAATGTTTTTAATGTTGCCTTAGGAGGGGTGCTGGCTGCATCCTGAGCAGAAAGTATTATTGTACCCATTTTCAAAAAGGGGGATAGAGGGAAGGCAAACTGCTACCGTTCAATATCCCTGCTGGATTCAACCTCCAAACTGATGAGCAGAATTCTGCTGGGGAGGTTGGAACAATGGGCCAACGAGAATAACATTCTCTCAGAAGCCCAATACGGTTTCAGAAGGTGTACTGGAACGTCGGAACAGTGTCTAAATCTGGAGTTATTGATAGGAAAATATACACTAGCCAAGGAAGGGGTCTTGCATCTTTGTTTTGTAGATCTCACCAGTGCATTTGATCTTGTTAATCATGCCAAATTGTGGCAAACCTTGAAAGAGCTAGGAGCACCAATGGACATTATTGTATATTAATCCCAGATTTACTCTTTTCTAACATCCAGAGTACGGTTTGGAACGATGGGTGAATGTACCCAGGATTTTAGGGTTACAAGGGGAATACGCCAGAATGCGTATTGGCGCCTCTCCTTTTTTCTTTATATATCAACAACGTGGATTCCTTTTTAAGTCTCGCCTGAGCCAGCGGGCATGCGCTGCTCTGCGAGGCATTTAGTAAGGGCTTTTCAAATCTGAACACTCGTGCGTGTGCATTTTTTTATTAACCCACGATTGGCCTTTGCATGCGTCTTTCTAAGAAAGACAGCACACAATTGGCCCAAGGTGGGTGCATGTCCAGCCTTCTTTCTTCCCTGGCCTAGGGTGCTCGGGAGCGAGTATCAGTGCCATCTGTTTCCAATTATCGTGCCCGCTCTCGTGTTCGCGCTAATTGGAAACAGATGGCGGTCACGCTGGCCCTGGTTATCACGGCGCTTTCACTTTCGCCGCTGACCTTGTTGTTTATTGCCTGTTGTGACAGCCAACCCACTTAAGGCTTGGGCTCCCTGTCATATGAGCCAGCAGCCCTCAAACTTGCAGAATGTCGTTGGCAAAACAAGAAGCGAGGAAAGCAGAACACGTGAAAAGTGATCGCCCCGCAGCTTTCTCCCCTGTAGCGAAGGTGCGTTGTTTTCTTTCATAGCTGCCATGAAAGCCTTTTCACCCAGACATGGGAGGCACCAAGGTGTGGCAGGTACAGAGAGAGCATGGTGGCTTTTTTCCATCGGAGGACATATATCATCCCCTTCCCTCTGCCCCCCTCTCGGAGTCTGCGGAAGCCGCAGCTCCATGGCGGCGGACAGGACCCCGAGCCGCGCGCGTCAGTGCCTCTTCCGCAGGGCCTTTGAGCGCTTCCCCTTCGGCCAGTGCAAGCAGAGGGCGCAGAGCTGCAGCTATGGTAAGGCTCCAACGCGCCTCACTAGGAGGGAGGTCAGGGCAGGAAGCAGGGTGGAGACTCCATGACTTAAGTAAACTTTTGCAAGACCTCTACATTTGTTATGAGTTCGTTTATGGCACGAACCAGATCGGAGTCCAGATATGGATCGCTTTACAACCTTATGGTGACGACGTACTGCAAGCGCTAGACTTATTTTTATCTAGGTGCATCCTGGGAGTTGTAGTTCCTGTTTACATCTGTTGTACAGAAGTGCAGGATGACATGGGTGTGTGACAAAAATCCCCTCGAACTGTATGGTATGTCCCAGGTAACTTTAGGGGCATTTATTGTACCTTTAAAATGAAAGTAACTTTGCAGGAAGCAAATTCCACTGTAACCATGGCGACCATCTGGCGTACATGCATTAATCATGGTGAGTCCATACGCAGTGTCAAAAGTTGCAGTAACAAGGTTACAGTGCACAAGGTTTCGCGATGAGGGCCTGCTTTAGTACACGTTTTTTTTTTAAACTTTGGAGATGGAGCTTGTTGAAACCAACTGTTCATATGTTTATTGCGAAGAATCACCATTACAGGTAGTGCTTTATGGGCCGGTACGGAGTACCAGCACTTTCTTTTATTTTGAGGGGGAGAGAGCCGGCACATCTCAAGAGAATTGTAATACTTTTAATTGGAGAGTACCGGCACTTCTTAGAAACAAGCAGGTACTCTGGTTACCTGCAGGTATATGTTTCCATTTCAAGCACTGATTACAAGTACTAGAATGGGATAAACCATGAGATGTGGAGGGAGTGCTCGCAGATCATGTGAGATCCCCACCTGAACACGTACTGCCTATTACTTTTCTGAGGCTCAAAGACGGATAATGGACACATTGAAGCAGACAGCTGTGACAATCCACCCGCACTTTCCAAATTGAACTATTGATATTGGCCATGGTCTGCCCTCTTCCACAAGCCGACTGCCTCCAACTCTTATGTGTGTCAATAGTCTGTTATCAATAGGACGGGCATTGTAAGAATGGAATATTTTCATTCACAGAGTGATTTGTTTCAATATTTTAAAAAGAGTCCACATTTCATATAGTCTCAAATGTTTGCTTCTTTTTGAAGATTCTTTATTTAATTTCTTCCAGTGGCACATAGTCCTTATTAGAAAATACTCCATTACATCATAAAAGGTAACAACCAACGTGTTTTGTTCACATATTGTGGAACTTCTTCAGGGCCAGTAGTGTCTCTTTCAATTAGTATGGAATGATTCTGACCCAAGCTTCCTGTAAACACCTAGGGTAAAAAAGTGTTTTAATTGCAAATTTTTAATCACTGTAAGTCAGGCATTCAACGCCCATAGGGCTAAAAGGGCTGTAGGTGACTGCTTATTTTTGTAATGTCTAGGACATCCATATCAACCATTGGCACAGCCAATAGGTCTCACCTTTGGGACCTTATAAGTGTTTAGTTATCCAGCACAATATCCTTGGTGCAACAACATCAACTGTTGCATGGCTATGCCAATGCTTGTTACAAAAGCTAACTGTAGATGCCCCAAAAATTGGAACACGTACCTCTCTGGTGTTACTCTATGCAGACGACGCCGTCCTACTGTCAAGGACAGCGAATGGACTACAATGTCTAATCGAAAAATTCGCTTTGTACATGTCAGAAAAAGATCTTCAGTTAAATCTTACTAAAACGTATGTTATGACATGCAGGAACAACAGGTCAAAGCAAAGACAACACCATGTGGGAGTAGTTATAAGTAGAGTTCCAACCTTTTCTTATCTAGGTCTGCTTTTTAATAGAAATGGCACCTTGAAAAAACCACATTGAATCCTGTAATTTGAAATTTTTAAGAATTGATGAGGGTATTTTTAGATTCTCTGCTAAATTGGGAAATAAACCCATAAGGGAAATCCTTGCTTTGTATAGAAGCAAGTGTGTGACGGGTGCTTGTTATGGGGCAGCCATATGGAGGAGGGCAAACATCGCATCCTTACAAATCCAAGAAAATAAATTTCTAAAAAGAGTGTTGGCAGTCCTAAACTCTACAGCCAATTATATAGTACACAAAGAAATGTCTGTATCGTACATAAGTGACCTTATCAATATAGCGGGACTTATTTTCGGGCGAGGGATATGGGTGAAAGAAGAGACCAAGCTTACTAAGGATTTAATAAAGGATTGCCTGGCCCTCGACCACAGTAGAAAATTTCCCTGGCTAGAACATATCCATAACTTACTGACATATTATAAGATGATCTTTGATAAAGTGAACCCTGCGCATATTCAGGATATTAGTAAAAGTGATTTGAAGCTGAGATATACTATTGCCAGGGAATGTGATAGAGTGGATGATGCAAGACAAAAACAAAGTGCTATTACCTATCATGAAATCCCTTCTGTGGATATTTAACTTTGGTAAGAAACAGATTCTATCTAAAAAGGCTAAGACTTGGTACATTACACTATATAACAGCATTCTCAAATATGGAAAAATGGACTTACAATTTACCAAATTGTCCGTGAGATGGAAAGACCCCCCAGTCCACGTTGCATTTTATATTGTTTTGTACCTTTTATAAAGATATCCGGAAAAAATTTTAAAACCACTTTTTTAAACTAATAGGCTTGTCCATTATGAACATGCTTTTAATTATTTATGTAGCCTGGATAATATACAAATTGTTTATTCAGTTATTTATTTTATACAAAGGGCGATCGGGAAAAGAAAGGATTTGTCACATCTGGATTCACTAATATATGAAAAACCTGATGACTGCATCTAACTGTACCACTAATATGTTATGTAGATATAACCGAGTATCCTGATCTTAAGTATGTCTATGAAATAGTCTTTATACTTACTTCCCTTTCTTAATATGTTAGGATTTTGCACAAAATGCTTGTTTTGCACATAGGTTACTTTTGCACTGAGAACTATTGTAATATTGTATATTTAATAATGATGTATTGGTTTTTATGAAATATTGGTATTTTTAAATTTGCAAACAACTGAAAATCGTTTTTAATGCGTATCTTGTACTCCCTATTTAGTATGCTTTTATGGTTGTACACTTTACACCGAATAAAGCTGACTTGACTTGACTTGAGATATTTCAGAGTGAGGCTCAAATGCAGATCTTCCCACACATATTAACCGCAAGGGAAACTTGAAGCTAAGTGTGTGAGGAAGAAGGTAAATCGAACTCTTTGGTATTTCCCACACTGCAATTTTTTTCCTATTTTAATAATATTTTGTTTGCCAGCAGAGCACTGATCACGGATAAAGAGGCACAACACTCTTCGCCAGAGCAGTAGAAATTTGACGTGCTGCCAACATTCCTATTACTTTATATACATATAAAAGGTGTGCCTGCTCTCCGCCCCAGGCAGCAGCAACGGGAATCCCAGCTGTTTGAGCTCTCAGAGCAAAATCAGTGTCAGGCAATTCAATCTGCCAAATTCCTCAAGGGTGGCATTCACATGCCCACAGAGCCTCTGCATCACATGGCTGTTTACAATGGTCTAGGGGGTCATGAAAGGTAAGAGGCCTCGCCACACTGGTGAAAGAAAAAAGTAGGGGAGAAAGAGCTTAGAATTAGATTGGGGACTATTCGTTGCCACTATCACTTGAAGAAAAACAACTGGCAGATGCTTCTAAACTGGTTCAATATTATGATGCTCTCACACCGCATGTGAGCGCTGCTGTTTTCAATTCCAGATACTTCGGAAAGGTTAGATGGCAGAAGCAGGCACGAGGGACTGAGTCACAGAGGCAGCCAGGAGACAGCGCAACAGAAATTGGGCGCATTTTCCGTGAGGGGGAAAACGTGGTTCCTACATTACCCGCTTCTAAACTCGTTACCAGCTCTACCAGTCCTGGCCCATGTATATTCAGCATATTTTAGGGGTGGGCGACAGGCAAGTGGATCACCCCGCCTGCTCGTGGAACTCCGCTGAATTTCACTGCGTATTTATTCAACTCCGCGGAATTCCACATAGTGCAACTCCGCTACCTCCGCCTACCCCACCTGTTAATAAGACCTGCAAACTTGGCTGATGCCCGGTGGAGCTGTCCTACGCAGCTTTAGAGGAGTTCTGGTTCACCCCCTCGGCCGTCACCTACCCAGCCGGATATCGGACAGTTTTTCCTCGTCTTCACGTTGTTTCCCTCCCTTCCTCGCCTCCTTCCTCTGTCGTATTCCTGATCCCCCTCTCCGCTTTGCTAAGTGTAATT
This sequence comes from Triturus cristatus, assembly GCF_964204655.1. Taxonomy (NCBI): domain Eukaryota; kingdom Metazoa; phylum Chordata; class Amphibia; order Caudata; family Salamandridae; genus Triturus; species Triturus cristatus. The sequence continues at coordinate 707,259,620 of NC_140590.1, forward strand.
GTGTTCTTTCCCTTGCTCAACTGCACTTTCAGTGTTCGACATTGATGTTGTGTATCTATTTTTTGTAACCTATGTAACGTCCACGTTCTCCCTTATGTAAAGCACACTGATACCTCCGGGTCTAGCCAGTGCTATATAAAACTCCAAATAAATAAATAAGCTGCAGAACCAACCACTATGTTGCATGCAGTGCATGAGCTGCCCCTCCAATACTTAAGCATAAGCTTCAGAAGCAACCTCTTAGGCTATGCACAGGCTGCAAAACCTGCCCCCAGAACTACACCTGTGGCTCACATATTTGAGAATCCAGATCTTGTCTGTGGACATCTATCAGCCAGCCCCTTTCCCTGTGGTCATGAGCAGAAGATCAAACACCCTTACCTTTGCCATGGCCTCCACGTGATTGCATGTACTGTAGCGCTGCCCCTTGACTGTTTCATGTGTTGCATGAGTTACAACACCCTGATCTGTATTGGTGAAGTAGAACTAAGCACTTGACCTACGAATATGAGATACAGAACCAGCTTCCTCACCTGTTTATATGCTTTACATGTTGTGCATGCTGCAGAACCAGCCATGGAAATGAGCTGAGGCACCAACCCCTGGTACGGGTCAGGCACGGCCTGTCATTAAGGGCAGTGGGGCTGTGCCCTCCTCCCAACCTTTTTCCAATGCATGAAGAGTGTCTGTTAGACTGAGTAAAGGTCAGTCCGGCAGACAACTTCTAAACATAAGAGGTTCCCTGGAAAGAGAATCTGGAGAAGGCACAGAAGAACACAGAAGAAGAAAAAAATTCCAACGCAACACAAAAGCTTTGGTATAAATCTTGCTATTTCATTCAATGATATGTATTCATGAATAAGACATTCATAAAAAATGCATTCATTGTTAAAGAAATGTTTCTTTTTACATAACACTATGGGGCATATTTACAAGGGCTTTATCTCCGCTTTTTTCGCATGTTAGCACCCTTTTTCCCCAACGCCTCCCTTAGCATCCCTAATGAGATGCAAAGTGGGCATCACTGGCCGTTCCCCGGATGGACTACCTTGCAAATATCGCTGGTGTTCACATCGCGATATTTACAAGGCAGCCCACAGGATTTTAGCAGTCGTTAGATTTTGGCGAAAATGGCCGTTTTCGCCAAAAATTAACGTCTGCTAAAATCCAGACTTACCTATGCTTTACATAGGGGTGAATTATGCTGATACGACCACAGGGTCGTAACAGCAAGGTTATCGCCATTTTGCAGGGAACATCGCTGGAAAACCAGCGATGTTCCCTGCAAAACGGCGATAACCTCGCTATCTCTGGAATTTTTATTGCCCTGGAGAAACGCGTTGTTAATAACGCGCTACCAGGGCAATACATTCCAGAGATAGCCTGCGATAAAAAAGTTATCGCTAAGCATGGCCAGCGATAATTATCGCTGGCCGTTGATAATATGCCCCTTTGTTTTTATATTTTATAAAGCATAAGTACATTATCATAGTTCATCTCACAACAGTATAAATCACAAATTCAATTTATCAAAACATATTTAAAGATACTTCAAATATAAATAAACTCATAACAGTACACCCAACACTCCACTCATACTAAAAATGCACACCCATACTGTGATCTATCATGCTTCATTCACGCTACCGCATTCACATCATAACCCATTAAAAACACAGCACTTTGACACACCAAATCATATCCTTGAATATAGGATGAATTGCCTAGTGATTTTCTTAGTACAATATAGGTACCCAAATGAACATGAAAAGAGATTATGTTTAGTCAATACAACAAAATTTAGACTTTTTTGGGCACTTTAACATGCCAGTAATCCTTCACATAATTTGTAGTCATTTTGCCTGGTTTAAGTCCAGGTTGCAATAGCACCGATGCGTGGTTCCGTGAAACATTAAACTACGGACTACGTTCCTCAGGGTGCTGTAAGAAAGGCATGGCAATGTGGAATGCCACTCAAACCAGAGATGGGGGGGGCAGTCCAAAGTATTTGTAGAATGTCTATGCCAATGTACTCATCAGACAAAGCTAGTGATATCAATAATTGTAGTCTAAGGCAGTGCACACGCCCCAGAAGAGCACACAGGTAGCCATGAATGGGGCTAAAACCTCTGGATTATAACCAAAATGGTAAGGCTTTGGGCTAACGTGTTCCATCTGGGGCCAGGGTAGCACCTTCAAGAGACAGTCAAATTGTACAAGTGGCTCCAAGTATCCAAGCGTGGAGACAGAAGATCCTCTGCACAGTGATGAAGCAGATGTACCTCTATGTTCAAAACTGAGTTTGCCCAGAGGGTGCCCAATCATGGGTCCACAACCGGTATAGTGTCGCCGGAAGACACTCTTCATGTTCAGGTCAGGCAGTCAGGTGCTGCACATGCACTAAGTGAGCAGGCACCTAGCTGCTCATTTGCCAGTCTGAAGGCTTTACAGCCCTTTGGGCATGACATCCTCAGCACAGCACAATGTTGTGAGGTCCTCCCCCCATGACAAGGGGGCATTACACCAAAAGACTCTGATCTGGGTCCTTCAGTTTTAAGCCCTAAAGTACCCAGGACCGACTGTCCATCAGTGACACCTCATCTCTGAGTGGAGTCGGGTCAGTAAGTCTCTCTGACTCCATCTCACTCGGCGACGTGAAAGAGATGGGTCTCCTCTCACTGGCTGATGCATGACAAGGTCAGCCAGTGAGAGGAGGGGGTTGGATCTTCCTATTTTCCCTTCCTCATAGCCTTCAGGAACTACGTAGGCTTCCCTCCTGCCATCCCGAAATCACCACCAGCTTGGTAGTTTTTTTTTAATGTTGGGTGCATGTATGCATCAATGCTTGTGTATTTGTGTGTGAGTGATGTGAAGGGGTGTGTGCCTGTGTATGTGCTTTTAAATTGTGGATGTATGCGTGGGTACTTCTGAATGGATGGGTGTGAGTGAATGTGTATGTGGAGGGCTAATTGACGTTTTCCAACGAATCGGGCGTTTCTCTAAAAGTAGGATGACCAGGCGTCCCGGATTTGCCCAGACAGTCCCGGTTTTTCACCAGCTGTCCCGGCAGATATCAGGAAATTAAGCTCATGTCCCGGTTTTTAGAGAGGGTCGGCCGAAAACAGTGGGAGGTATCTATTTATGTTTTGCAAAGCAGGGATAGTTAGCAGCTGTTATAAGAAAGCAATTTAATCAACAGGCAAGCTACTAGGTTTAAAAATGGCCTTTTATGAATGTTCTCACTTCCTCTTCTGTAATTCTCTGCAGAGGAGCACTGTCATTCTGTGCGCTGGGTTGAATTAAAATTGCAGTCCTTCTTCTATTTTTGGGAAATGTCCCGGTTTTTGGCTTTAAAATTCTGGTCACCCTAATGTGTGTGCACGCGTGTAGGAGAGAGTCTGTGTGTGTCTGTGTACGCCCATCTCACTTCTACTCTACATTAGAGGCGATCATATCTCTAAATAAATCCATCTATTTTATAATTGTACAGGAATGTGCAGGAATTTCAGCCCCAGAGCCCTAATGGAGAATCCAACCCTGCTATCTTTGCCGTCACATGTTGCAAAACCACTCCATTGATTCTTGTACGTGGCCGTGCACGTACTTGCAGCTTCATATCTCTTTACACTTTATATGTTTCTATTTATACATTCTTATTGTTCTCATTGTATGGACCTTGAAAGCTGGACGGCTGAGCCAAGGCTGTCAAAGTTCGAGCTGCTAATCTGCAGGCGGTCAGCAGCAGATCCATTAACCAACTGAGCTACTCTATGAGCTTGCCTTTACTCTCATGTCTGGCATATATATGTGCACGGGTTGAGTAGTGACAGTCGGAGAGTAAGAACTATACCACCCGTAACTCCTTCTCCTAGGCACAGTCTGTCTGTCAGTGGCACGCAGCTCGTTTCCCTCCACGACAATGCCCGTCTTTTCCCCACATCTCTGCTTGGCGCAGGTTTCCGCTCGGACTGTATTTTCAGCACCGAATGCCGTGGCCCTCGCAGGGAACAAAAGCTTCAAACATGACTCAGCCCCTGACAGATCGGCCGCTCTCTGGATGGAGGCGACCTCCTTCCCCGTCACATAAAACCGGATCCTCACATCCTGTCTCCAGATATGGCACCGAGGCCAGGCAGTGGGGTTGCCAGGATCTATTGACAGAGCGTGCTTGCCCCCAAATCTTAGCTACATGGGCCTAGGTTGAGTGAGTCTGCTCCAGGCACCATGCCCGCCGGTGCTACCTCAGCCCCACCCCTGAGTGCTTCTTGCCACATAAAGGGTCCTATTCACAAAGGAAAACTTGCACGTGACTTGATCTAGATGTGTAAATTTACCTTTACACTTTTGAGTAATTTTACTCCTTTGAGCTAGTCACCATTTATGAGTATAAAGTTACTGAATTCTGTAGACTTACACGTCTCCACCCCTGAAACAGGAAGGGGAGTCAAATTTACAAGTGTACATTTACTACAACCAACAACTATTGGCAAAGCCAATATGTCTCACCTATGCGAGAGCATTTGGCATTGGCAAGGTGTTCTGGTATGACTAAAAGTGGCATGGCATGGAGTGGGGTGGGGTAGACTGTGGTAGAGTGGAGTTTGGTAGATTAAGGTTGAGAGAAATGGGGCAGATTGTCTTAGAATAGAGTGAAGGTAGAATGGAGTTGGGTAGATGTGGTAGATTGAAGTGGGTGGAGTGGGATAGATTGTGGTAGATTTGAGTGAAGTAGATTGGAGTGGGGTAGATTGGAGTAGGGGAGTTGGGTAGATTAGAGTGGTAGATCGAATTGGGGTAGATTAAATTGGGGTAGATTGGGGTGGAGTGGGGCAGATTGGGATGAAGTGAGGTAGACTGGAGAGGAGGAGATTGGGGTAGATTAGAGTGGGGTAGATAGGGGTAGGGTAAACCGGGGTAGTTTGGGTAGAGTAAAGTGGCATATAGTGAGGGTAGAGGGGAGTGGGATATATTGGGGGAGACTGGAGTGCATTGGGGTAGATTGAGGAAGAGGTGGGTGGGTTAGGGTAGAGTGGAGTGGGGGAGATTGGAGTGGAGTGGAGTGGGGTAGATTGGGTAATTATAGTAGGGTAGAATTGAGTGGAGTGGGTATAGATTGAGATAATTTAGAGTGAGGTAGATTGAAGTAGGGTTGGTTTGGACGGAGTGGGGTAGGGTGAAGTAGATGTGAGTGGGATGGAGTTGGGAGGATTGGAGTGGAGTCGGTTAGATTGGACTGGAGTGGGGTAGATATGAGTGTTGTGTGGTACATTAGAGTGAAGTGGAGGGGGTAGATTGGGTAGAGTGGGATGGAGAGGAGTAGAGTGGAGTGGGTGGATTGGTTGGATTGGAGAGGGTAGTTTGGAATAGGGTAGATTGTGGTAGAGTGGAGTGGGGTGAAGTGGAGTTTGATAGATTGGATGGAGTTGAGATAGATTGCGGAAGAGTGGGGTAGATCGGAGTGGAGAGCGAGGAGCACAGGGCAGACTCATCAAGAGTGAAAAAAGTCTGGCAGGGAGAGTGGGAAAGTCCAGCGGGAGCGGCAAGGTGGGAAAACATGTTTGGGGGAGCAAGTCAGGGGGCAAAAACTGACAGAAGAGACCAAAATGCAAAATGGGGCAGTGAGAAGAGAAAAATATGCAAAAAGGGCCAGTGAAGATGAACAAAGGGAGCAAAAAGGAGAAGATAAACAGAGACCGGGGCAGATAGAACAGACAGCACACACAAGAAAGAGCAGTTACTGAGTCGGGGGCTGAACAAGCAGCTAACAAGGAAAACAGCAGGAGACACACACACATCATCGTGAGTCAAAAGGGCTTGGTGAGGTCAGGGTCGCACTGAAACAGAAGAGAGACACCTGGGGCCAGTTGTACGACATATTTTTGCATGCGCAAACGGGTTTGCAACCCGTTTGCACATGCAAAAATACCTGAGGGCCATGTACAAACCCTAATTAGCGATTAGGATGGGGCGTTTCTAGGGCATCCCTTCCTAATAGCGAGTCTGAGCCCTATGTATGACAGTTTTGCGACCACAATTGCGGTTGCAAAACAGTCGCAATTTATCACCTACTTCAAGTACCTCATGGGGGGAGGAACATCAGACCATGATAATGTCTGCATGGTACTCTCAGGCTGTTGATAATAAGCCATATATTTCACTGGGGTCATGTGTGATATGTTGCATAGGTATCATCCCGGCATGGGCGCACCCTTGAGTGACCTTGTCGTCAGCATCAATCTTACAAGTTCCCAGTTGTGATTTCTTGTGGGTGGGCAAGAAGATACATTTTCAGAGGGTCCCAGATATCTTTAGGGCAAGATTTCAGGGGAAGCAACTCTGCATAGTTAAGCATCTGTTCCTTACAGTAGATCAAGTCCTTGACCCAGTCCTTAGAGTGTGGATTTCATGATACAGTGTGGAGACAGCATGCTCAGGGGATGTGGCCTGTAATAGTGTATGAAGCGGGGCCAGTGTAGGAGGCTCTGAAGTGTATGCCGGAGTAATATCTTTAATACCCTGCCTAAGACGCGCGTAGAGGAACATGTCTAACGGTGTAGTCGCTGTGTGCCCGAACATCTGTTCTAGCGTTCGGAATTTACAATTATGGTATAATTCCCCCCAGCATTTTATATTGGCTTTTGCTATGGTTTTTCTGAATCCAGCTTCCTGTAGCAATTACAGTCATGGATGATACAGTAGCAGTAGCAGAGGGGAGTAAAGCATGGGGGCACGTAACATTTTAGTGATTCGGTGCCATGCAACTGCTGTCCATGTCACTGTCGTAGCCTCTATCTCGCGAGACTGGGGCGGGGCACATAACATACCTGCCAACGGTATCGGGTCTGTCAGCCACTGTTCCACTGTTACTTGTGGCATGTACTCGGGCGGGTGAAACCAGCAGTAGGCATAGTGGGTCTGGGTGCTTATGTAATATAGTTCCAAATTAGGGACATCAAACCCCCCTTGAGCATATGGCCCTGTAATATTATCCCATTGCAGTCTCTGTTGCTTACCTCCCCATGTCAGCCTGATGAGTTCGGACCACAAAGCGGTGAAGAAATGTCGGCCTGGGTGATATGGTGTGTTCATAAACAGATACAATAGCTGCGGGAGGATCACCATTTTAATAAGAGAGGTTCGCCCCGCCATTGATAGAGGCAGGGAGACCCAACATGTTACACAGTTAGTGATGTTGTCCAGCGCCCTGTCATAGTTCAGGCGCATGAGCTCGTCTCTATCCTTGGTAATGTGTATACCTAGATATTTGACTTCCGAGTTGCACCACTCTATGGGGAAATCGAGCGGAAATTGTGTGGCTGCAGAACTAAGCGGGGATATTTGTGATTTTCCCCAATTGATGTGGATCCCCAAAAGTCTACCAAACATAATAAATTCACGCAGGACAGGATTCAGATTTTGCTGCAGGTCTCTGATGTATAACGTGATGTCATCCGCATAAAGTGAGATGAGTACCTGTCGCAGGGGGCAGCGTAATGCTTTAGCTTGATGGTGTTGCCGTAACTTCGCCGCAAGCCGCTCTACCGCTAAAGCGAACAGCAGTGGTGATAACGGGCAACCCAGCCGAGTTCCCCTAGTGATTGGAAAGGCCTGAGATATCTGCCCATTAATCAGAACTTTAGCAGTCGGGGATTGATAGAGGAGGCGTATCCAGGACAAGAACCCTACAGGCATCCCCATGCGCTGCAATATCCCCAGTAAGTAATCCCATTCAACGGAATCAAACGCTTTTGTGGCATCTAGAAATACCACCACTAGCGCAAGGCTAGAGTCTACGTTATGCAGTATGGAGAAGAACGTACATAGATTGTGGGACGTGGCTCGCCCAGGTATAAATCCCGCTTGGTCCGGGAGGGCCAATTTGTCCATCAACAGTGCCAGCCTGTTGGCCACTACTTTAGCCAGAATTTTAGCGTCACTGTTGATGAGGGATAGTGGCCTGTAAGAGTCGCATTGATCAGCAGCCTTTCCAGGCTTGAGCAGGGAAGAAATTAGTGCTTCCCTCATGGAAAGCGGAAGCGTATTGCTTTCTTGGGCTTCTTCGCATACTGCCTTAAGGACCGAAGCAAGTTGATCAATGCATGTCTTAAAGAAGTCTATAGGAAGTCCATCTAATCCCAGGGCTTTCCCTGACGTCATTTGCGTGATGGTCTCGCGGATCTCATCTAATTCAAATGGAGCTGCTAGGAACTCTCTTTGGGAGTCTCCCAACCAGCCTAAGGCTACGTCGTCTAGGTAGTCCGTAAGACAGAAGGGACCCTGTCTACTGGTGGAGTATAGGGTGGTGTAGTGCGTGGTGAATGCATTCAAGATAGCCGTAGTGTCTCTATGTCTCACGCCATCTGCACCTTTTATTTCTAGCATGTGGTTGGAGAAGCGAGGATGGCGAACCGCCTCTGCAAGGACTCTGCCAGGTCGCTCACCTTCTCCGTAACGGCGAGCAACGAAATACTTGCCCCTGAACCTAGTCTCTCTGTCTGCTGTTTCTCTATATTCCGAGAGTTTCTCTCTGAAATCTCTTTGTGATTCCCCATTTGTTCCAGTGGCTAGAACTGCCTCTAGTCGCTTGAGTTCTGTTTCTAACTTACATAAGGTACCCCGAATGTCTGGTAAAACCCCAAAGCCTTCAGAAATGCAAAAGCCTGGGCCAGTGACCATAAAGGCCTCCCAGACTGTTGCGATAACGCCTTCAGTCTTGTGCAGATGGACATGTCTCCATGTGTCTATCAGGCCATTATCAGACACTATGTCCCGTAGAATCTTGTATGTACGGGTGTAATGGTGTGGACCAGGATTTGATCTATCCAACTCTGGATTCATAGCAGAATTGAGATTCACCCCCATATTATGTGGGTTGAGCCTATCTCTAGAACCCTGCCCCCCAATGTGGCAAAGAAATCAGGGTCATCCACATTGGGCCCATAACAGCATACCAGTGTGGTGGACGGTGGGCCTAATCTCCCCCACATCATGCAATAATGACCGTCCTGGTCATGAGCTGTGCCGCTAGGGGTAAATGGGGCATGCTTTTTAACCAATATTGCTGTCCCCCTGGAACATGATGAGTACGAGGAGAAAACCCTATGTGTTGCCCATTTAGAAGCAAAAGAGGAAGGGTACCTTGGATCCAAGTGAGTTTCCTGTAGCATCGCAATTTGAACCTTATGGCGATCTAAATAAGCTAAAATTTGTCTGCACTTGTGCTGATCCCTAAGCCCTCTAACATTCAATGTTAAGAGATGTAGTCCTACATCAGAGCTCGAACTCTCCATGTGTACAAGTGTGTTCCAATACATGAATTGGTGCGTGGTCTACCTCTGAAATGACTGCAAAATGTATACAACAACAATCCTATATGTTCTGCTTTGTCCTGAAAAACTGTCAACACTAAATACCCACCCCCACCCACTGAAGCATCCCAAATATGCCAGACTGAACGTTTCCTCCCCACCAATATTGCTCAAAACAACAACAACAACTTGCATTGTAATCAAGAGAATGGGGGGATCAGCCGTGAGGGGGACTCCCAGGCATATGCACGACTTACTCCCGTCCCTCCGTCTTGCAGGGTGACCAGATGTCGTTGATCACCCTTCGGGGGAAGGGGTGCCTGGAGAGGTTTTATCTATAGTCCCAAGGAAGTACTTATCTGACTGTATCGACTCGGTGGCTGTTTCGTGCTGGATGCGCAGTACATCATTCCGGCATCCCAGCAGTGGGCCAGGTCAGTAGTTCATAGATGAGATCCATGTGCCAGTTGTTTGTTACAGCTGTTGAACTGGACGAAGTGTATATCATTCCTTATCTGGTGATGTAGGTCTCGGTGGGGATTCAGACACTTTGCATGTAGTGCTAGGCCGTTTAATGCATCTCAGAAAGTCGTCTACCTGTTGCGTGTTGGTGAAGAAATGCTGCTTGCCCTGATGAGTCACTCTCAATTTGGCTGGATATATTAAGGCGTAGCAGACTTGTGCCTGCCGCAGCTTTTGCTTTGCAGGATTGAATTTGTGCCTTGCCTCTAGGACTGCAGCTGTGAAGTCAGGGTGGAGGGTAAAGGCATTGCCTTCAAATGCAAGTTGCCTTTTGTCCCGAGCCACCCTGAGGGCCACATCGCGGTCCCGGTAGTTGAGCAGCCTCACAATGATCGGGTGGGGCGTGCTTCCGGGCAGTGGACTGGGACCGAGGGAACGATGCGCACGGTCAACTATAAATTGAGAGAATAAGGAGTCCACACCAATGACTTTGTGCAGTAGTTTCTCAATAAAGTCTTCCATCCGTCCCTTGTAGGTACTCTCCGGTATCCCGATGACTCGAATATTGTTTCGTCTGCTGTGCGCTTCGAGATCTTTGTTTTTAGCAGCGATAATTCAGAGCAGTTTGTCCATCTGTGCTACCTGTTTTTGCATTGTGGATGTGCTATCTTCCGTATCAGAGATGCAGCACTTGGCCCCTTTGATGCGTTCATCGTGCTGCTCTATTTTGCGTACAATAGTATCCATCTTACATTCTATGAAGGCAAGACTCTGCCTCATGGCCAGCAACAGTTCTTTGACATCATCCTCTTGCACTGGAGCCGTGTTGGCTGCATGGACCCCATTTGCCTGGTCAGGGTCATCTTGCTGCGAGCGGCTGACATTTTTGGCTTCAAAGGGCAGTCGAGTCTGCCTTGCATCTGTTTTCCCCATGCTGTTAGTTGTAGGACTCTCCACTTCAGTCATGGCTGTAAGTGACTAGGCCAAACGGGAGGCTCTCCGATGTGGGGGGGAGACGGCAGTTCTCAGCTCCTCGTATGATGTGAGGTAGACAGAGGGGGTACCCGCAATCATCACTGAATATCGCCTTATGAATCAGGAGATAGCGCCAGTGAGGCCGCACCCTGGTAGCCCAGTGGCGGATCCCTTTGAAGGCAGGTTCTGTAGGACCCTCTTCCTGCCCACTGAATAAGCTTGGATTTTTGCAGGTTAATGGCACCTATCCCCAGATGGCAAAATTCGTAGGGTAGGACAGGGCTGCAGTAATCTCTTTCCCTTCACCAGCACCGGGCAGTCAGCAGCAGTATTCAATGGCTCCCCCTCATGCCACCCCTCAGTGTAATGCGGGCTACTGCAATCGACATCCAAAGGCAGCTGCAGGTCGGTAGCCAGCAGGTGGCACACGAGGACCTACCACAGCTCAACAGTACTCAGTGGTATGCTCGGGGGAGTGACAGGGCCGTAAGCACCACTCATGCCTCAGCTGCCTTCACGCTTTTCTCTCCTGTCTTTAGGAGGCACAGGGTGCAGTTATGCTGCAGCTAGTGTTCCCGCTTGGGAGGCATCGGGCTATCGGGTAAGCGGCCCCGTCGCCTCATATGTGCCTCGGATGTTGCGTGTCCCTCTCTACCCGACCCGGGATCAGCAGCGCTGGACCTTAATCCAAGACTTTGCCCCGTGGGCCACCCGGCAGCACCCGGCAGCGACGCAGCACTGCGGGGGTAGATCTGTATGTCGGTAGACTCACGTGCTGCATGCAGCTTCCCGTAGTGGAGTTCCGCGGGCAGGATAATGGTGGCATGTGGCGAGACAACCCAGCGGTGGCACTGCAGGTCACAGCGCTGGGCCAGGCAATGTGTGAGGCCTGTCAGCGCCTTTTTAAATTGAACCGCTCTCCACTTTCTGCAGAAGTTCGCTGTGAGTAAGGTAGTTCACCAGTATGTACCCTCCGTGACCACGCAGAGGTGCCGAGGGCACCAGCTGGAACGAACTCGCGGCCTGGATGCCTCATGGGCGCCTCGTGTGTTGCGTACTGTGCCTCGCCCAGTTCCGGGTCCAGTGCTCCATGCCACGTCCCCAGCTCCAACCAGCATTTTATCCTCCGGCTCTCAGCAATGTCGCAGGATTCCAGGAATAGCCCCGCTCAGTGACGGAGTTACGTACTCCACTCCGACATGGGTTTAACTCGCTTGGAGCTCCTTGGGCAGGATAAGTTACGAATAAATGCTCCGGGCTGCAGGAGCCTCACGGCAGTGCGGCCGTCCTGCTCATGCGCCACCTAGTGCCCCACAGCTCGACATATCTCATCCAAGGGAGGGGAGCAACCTCAGCGAGGGGGCCCTTGGCTCGAGACCGCCACAGTTGTATGATCTCCACAATCTGCCGCCTTTAACTACAACAGGTACTGTTACTCACAAACAGTTGGGCTTACCTGGAAGCCTCGTTTTTGAGTGGCCCTCCGTAAGCTTGCCCGACACGGACTTTCAAATCACTGCGTAGTTACAGATCCACTGCTTGGATCAGTCTCTAGCGGGACTGTAAATATCAGAAGAGGAGCACCAGGGCTCTTCCAACACTGAAATTATCTGCTAAATTTTAAATCTGCATAACTTGAAAAATATACATGTGATAAGTTTTTTAACCTGCATAACGCGAAAAGTATACATGTGATTTTTTATTGTTTTGGTCTTCTTTTGTTCAGAGTATATTAAGCTATTTTCTCTAATCCTGTGTGGAGTCTTTTTGTGGTGTATTAATAATTTTACTGTGTGTGTGTGTGTTGCACAAATATTTTACACACTGCCTCTTTTGATAAACCTGCCTGCTCTGTGCCACGCGACCAGAGGATGAGCACACATTATCCTAGGTGTGTAACCAGCTTACCCTGAATGGAGTGGTGGGTTCTGCCTGGCTTGGGTAGACACCTTAGCCAACCATAAACCCCATTTCTTACACATGCAAAGCTGTGTAAATCAAGCTTTGTGTGGCTTTGTAAATACCAAAATAGATTTTTCTGTTGGGTCGGCGCCAAACAGTGACGCAACCCCGACGCAAAATCTTAGTAAATCTGGGCCTCAATGAGTAACCTATTAACTTGAAACAACACTGTGGTTGGTGTTTCAAAATGAAATGTACACTCAGCCAACATTTCGTCTGTTTTATTTTTCCACTGTTCGACTGTGCATCCTTATACTGATTTTCCACTCCACATCACTGTACTCTCACAGTGAGCACCTGTATGTTTGTTTTGATGTACATCGAGAGAAATAAATATAGATTAAATCTGGTCCCATTTAGAGGCTAATTGCCCGGTCAGACATCCCTTTAAACAGTTCAGTGTTCCTTCCAAATCAATCAGAGGGAACCTTTGTATACTTGTATCAGTTCCATACCCAAGTTTCCAGGAATAGAGGGTTGTCTCTTGTTTGATACACGGTTGACGGGCTGCGGGGATGGAGAAAGTCCTTTTCGAAGGAGCATCATGCACATGGGTTGGGGCATCCTATGAGTCACGCGCCGATAATTTGGTGAACCTGCCACCCATGCAAAGCACGATGCCACATACACGTTATCATCAAAGTATTACATTGTTATTCCAGTAGGTGTTCAAATGTATCATCTGCCTCTAGTAGCAGCCATGTCAGTATCTCCCTGTTGCTCCTATCAGACCCTGTCCACAGCACTCCCAGCCATCCATCGATGGATAACGAGCGCAGAAGAGCGCTAGAGACAAGTTAAGTGTTAATTGCTGCTAAGTACCCATGAGGAGCCGGCCTGTGATGTGAAGAATGTCACGTGACGGCAGGAGCTCCCCTGGGCCTCCTGCTATAAGAGGATTGAGATTGTGACGCCAGGCAGCGTGCATGGGAAGCAGGACTTTGAAATGACCCCATCGCCAGGGAGGTGGGTGGCTAAGACAGCGCACGAGACTGCTCTTTAACTCAGCACTTGTGTAACGTTGCACCGGTAGCAGAACTGCTGAGTGCAGCAGGTGCAGTGGTCCATGGCCTATGGTGTGAGGGTCCCTGGGAGCTCCAAATTTGGGCTGTCTTTCACTATCAAACTGCAGTGGGCGTCCATTTTCCTTACTTGAACCATGACCCCTGGGACCATTGCGACGTCACTGCAATGGACGAACACAAACTTGGTGGAACGTGGATGTAGACGAAATCCAGGTGTCCATCTTTTCCTTTTGTCATAATGGAAATCCGAACCATGTGTTACTATTTCACCAATTTGTTGTGCTGACTCATTTTCTCCTTATTAGTTGTATCTCGTGCAAGCAAGGACATATTTCACTCAAAGACCGAGAGGTCGCGACCTTCACAATACGTGATCACTGCAACAGCAAACATCCAGACTCGCCTAACTGGATTGTAAACATGCCAGGGTTTGAGAAACCATAAACAATGTCCCTATTGCCGATGCCAGGCAAATAAAGCAATACATGAGTGATCTGGCTAATGATCTCGCAGAGTTTCTATTTTCAGGTGCCAGAGGATGTAGGGAGAAGTTGAGAGTGAGGGCAGGCGAGGCGAGGCCAGAATAATGCAGCTTAGACGCAGTAAGCATGTGATTATGATCAGGACCAGTGCAAATATGTTCAGCTTTAGTGGTAAAATCCTACTTTGCTAGCTGGAGTGTTGTGTACACAAGACAATACACAGCTTGAAGTGCACAGCTTTATTGTCTGGAGCCACAGGTACAACGTCCTCACATCTCCTGGCCCAGTATTACACTCTCCTCCCCCCAAGCCCACTTTCCAATGCAGAATCTAACATATATTACCTAGCAACTCATAGCGAGGAGACACATCATGGAGCACCCTCCCGATACAAAAAACAACTTCTTAGGCCTTTGATTAGTAATACGGAACCGTGCCAGGTGAAGCCCTAGGGCTGCTTGCTGTCTCTAGCCAAATGGAACCTCTGGACTTGCCTTTATCCCCTTAAATTGGCCGCTCCCTAGTCCTCTCTTCATCCGTAAACCCCTCAACATTGGCTGTTGACAAGCGTGATGCACTAACCTCCCTGGCAACAACCCTATTTTTTTCTTGCAAAAACGTGCAGATTGAGGCGAGGAGGTGGCAGTAGGAGCTCCAACCAGTTTCCGATGATTTTCCAAACGTAAATGTTGATTACTGCAGTTGAAAATAGCTCCAATTAACCACACAATAGACACTTTATGGATACCAGTGAACTGTGTTGAGGGAATCGGTTTGGGCTGTCTTGAATCAAAAACAAATGCCAACAGGAAGCAAGCTAAGCCTCAATAACAGAGCCAATAAGTATGGCCTTATGTGCTAACTCATGCAAACACATTAAAGAAAAAAAGATTGCCTTTGCCAAGGCATTAGTAGAGCAGGCTTCTCTTTTACAAACAGAAAAGGTTCACAGTCGGCAGCAATGCAAGCCTCATAGCGACAGCAAAGCAGCACTTAAGCAGGCTTCCTTGTCAGAACATGTAGACCGAGCAGCAGCAGAGTATGCTTGACAAACAGCAGCAGAGTCTGCTTGACAAACACACACAGAGAACCGGTACCGCATGGGCACAGCAATGAAAGCTTTGCTCAAGCACAGACCACTTTCAGCATGAGAGCTGCAGTGCAAGCCTCCCTCACACACAAAAAGGTTTATTTACCATATGCACTAGCACTGCAAGCTTCTCTTATACACAAACATTGTACTGTATTAGCATGTCTATAGCACTCGCTGTACCCACTGTGAAGTGTAAAGTATTTCTTGATTTCTGAGGTGGTAGCAACAGCGTGTATCATTTATGTAGCGCTTCGTAGTTCAGACGAGGTTCTAGGAGCTATCAAATATACACCATATTCCTGTGTTCCCTCCATGTGTAAGAGTGTCGTTTGAAGTTCGACCGACATGGATAACATCAGCTAAATATTTATTGATGTTCGATTAATTAAAATCATTACATCATAACACATCTAAATTGTGGCTAAAAATTATTACATCAAGTGCAGAAAGTCTAAACATAATATTAAAACAGTTAAATCCATTATATCACTAATAATATGATTGCAAAGTCATTATGTCAAGCTACACCTGGACATCACAATACAATATGTTCTTCCACACTCTCCTAACAAACCCCCAGATATACGTTACTACCTTGGTTTTTGCCGGGCCCCTGTAGGTTACAGTTCCACAGTAGCCACCCATGCCGATAGTGCGTCATAGCTAAAGTGCTTAGTGCGAGCAGACTATGCATCTGGGAGTTACTTGACCTACGTATTTTGCCCACCAGTAAGGCCATAGTCATTCCACCACCTATATGACTCGTCGACTCTCTGTTCTGCTAAGATGGACCAAACTCTGGAAGATGGATGCCTCCAAACTCTGTAATTCCTTGACTCTACACCTTCGCTCAACCCCTGATCACCTGGCCTTCTGGAAGCAATTAAAGACCATGCACTTTCCTTAGCCCTTCTGGTCCCCTGTGTCAGTTACCAGCGCTGGGATGTTTCCGGGTAGCCGTTCGCTCTATAAATGGCCTTCCATTCCATTCCAAGTGCTCCGTGCAAGAAAGTGCTCCATGAAGGAGAACTGTACATATGACTTGCTCTGTCCATTACAACACCCTACAGTCCAAAAAGGATTGCAAAACACTTGGCACTCCCATTATCAGCATAGCCTCCCCTCTGATGTTAGCATCCCTAGCCTACTATACCCTTCAGAATAACACGTCTGTTGACAGATGTTAGATGGGTGAGGAGAAATTAAAAAGCGTTGACTGTCAAATCACTTTTTACTTGGGTGGAAACCCCACTACTCGGGTGACCACCAGAATGAGCAGGAAGAGCAGGAGCAGCACATTCTATGTAGTCAGGAAGGGGCTCAGGATCCAGGTACCAGGTTTCCTGTAGACAGATAATATCATTCACATTTAATTCACCAGCTCCTTTATTATTATCTTCATGGTCTGAAATTCCTCCTACTTTCCAGAAGCAAATGTTGACCTCCTTTGACATGTCCCTTTCTTGACACCCATGGCTATCTTTAGGGACATTGAATTAGGGATCTAGCTAGCCATCCCCAATTTGATTGCAAATCATTTTCAGTTCCATTTTTTCCATATATTTTAGTGCTTAAGCATATAGGACCTTCCACCCTGGGTGTGTGAACTTGTTCTGAATTATGTTTAGGCTGCCATGGTGATGGAGAGATCGTGTAATATTCTCTTGCATATTTGGAGCTATACGATCAGTGAGGGCTTACTAATTCCCTTTTGTCCTTTAATACCACATTCCCAATCCTTTTCTCCACATTCTGTGGTCGATGTGAGTTTACCACCACTTTTTGCCCCAGACCTAATACTGTGGTGTCTTTTTGTACCCCTGATGTGTTTCTCAACACAGAGCGAGTATTTCTTCCAGGTGCACCCCCTTCTAGGTGATTGGCATACAGATAATACAATTGGATTAAGTATCAACCGGTGTCTGTCCAATTAATTACAAATCAGGGTAATGCCCTACATGGACAATTGTATTTTGTTGTTTATGAATCTTTGGACAATTGTCTCCTCCATGAAATATATCTCCGCACGTTCATTAAATTCACCACGCCCCGGTGCCTTAAAAGTTAGTATTCAATGTCTTTTGAGGACAATATTTCCAATCCTGGGAGTTCGGAAACCAACCTGATTATGTTTTTTCTGTTACAGATGTCCTATCTTCCACGCAAAGCATACTCCGGGTATAGAGTTATATTTTTTGCTCCCTTTCCCGGTTCCTTGGGTATTCCCAGCCGATTGATTTCCAGCGGAGCTTTGGTAATCCCTATTATCTGCTCTTCATTCGCTGTGTAGGGTGCTGCACCCTTTGAGGGTTCAGTCTTCACTGTTGTTTTTAACATTTTTACTTTTCCCTCCTGGTTCAGGGGAGCATCTGGTGATATAAAAAGATGTTCACTCCCCTCCCCATGCCCATTTCTGAGCTCAAATATCTTTGATGTTGACATTAAATACTCAAATGTCCCTTCACTATGAAGGGCTCCAGCTGTAGGGTTATCTGAGACATTTGGTTGGGAAACCTGGTCCTGCCTTCCAATGGAGGCTGATGATTTTTGGCCATTGACGGATGATTTTTGGCCATTGTCAACCCTCTGTTCCACTAATGCTAACTTTGCTGTTGAGATAGGATTTTCCTTTTATTTTCAATTTAGATTCGGATTCCAGGTTAGTCAATGGTCTGTTATAGTGGTCTTGACATTGGGAATTTATTGACAAACTTCTTCTTTCTGTAAAGATTAGGAAGGCTTTAAGTTCTCGTTTGGGAAAGGCTGGGATGTGGGCTTCTTTTTTATACCATTCTCATTTAGCTTCTGTAGTATAAACATTGTCTTGTAGAAAGCCTATTTCGAGGAGTGGTAGGGGTGCTTTAGATTTTTCATGAATTTGGCTTGAGGAGTAGGAAAGAACTTCTCAGTATTGTGATGGCGTCATTATGATTTACGAGGTGACGTATCCTTCGCCGTCCGTTCTTCTTTGTCTTTCTTCCTCGGGTAGTGCATGGCTCTTTTAGACACAGTGGTGGTATCTTCTTCACTACACTCTGCATCTGGTGGGTGCTTGAGGATAAGTGAGATAGTATCCGCTGGGAGTGGCGTTATAACTTTAATGTCTGCTGGGTTTATAGTTTTTAAGGAGGCTTTGAAGTCTTGAGAATCATAGAATTCTCTTGTCTTCCCATTTATGGTAAGAATTATCACTACCAGATGGAGAAGACCATGCCGAATACCTTTCTGCATTAGTGTTGGCCTCAGTGCAAGGAATTGTTCCATAAAATGCTTGTTTCATGCAAGACGCCACCTGCAAATGTAATTCTAGTATCATTGTAGTCGTACCGACAGTGCAGATTATCCTCCTGAAGAATACGTAGTACTTGCTGGTATCGCAGGCGGAAAGCCATGCAAGGTCTAAGTGTATCACTGTTGCCACGTCTAGTCTGTCTGAGTCTGTGGGCCCTTCGAAATTCTAGATGCTTGGCAAAAAAACAAGTTTAATAGACTTGGGAAGAAAGTTACTAGAAATTCGCACATCTTCCCCTTCTTCAGTTTCAGGTAGACTGTACATCCTCTAATTATATAACATTGTTCTGTAAGTTCCAGGCATCTGCCCCCTAGTCTGTTTTGTCCAGTGCTTTCTGCTCAAAGGACGTTATTCTTTGTCCAAGCTATGTAATCGGGCGTGGAAAGAAGATATTTCAGAGCGCATTGATTTAAGTTCTCTGCTGGTTTCCACCAACCATTTTCCCATGGCACACAGGGTAGCTTTGATGTCTTTCAGCTTTTTCAAAAATATGTTGAAGGAATAGGATGCCACGCCTGCAGGTGTGGGAGGCACTGGCCTCAGTGTTCTAGTACTTTTCACTGCTTCTGAAAATCAGAGCTGCCGGGAGGCCTTATGTATGTACATTGAGACGTAGAAAAAAAGAACATGAGAAATGGGCCATCAACCCCAGATGGTCTGTCCAGCTAATGAACAATGCTTTGGTGTATTCTTGTTCAAAGTGAACTAGTTCCACCCACCCAATTCAAGGTGAAAGAGTTCTCTAGCTATATTTCACGGACAGTTGCTGTCTCAAAACCAGAACTCCAGGTTGTCTTCCAACAGCCAGTCCAACATGGTGGCATCTGTTAGGGTCATCATGAACTCTATGACGGATTTATATTCTGTGCTAATGACTGTCCAGTTCAAGATGGGCGCTGCCAATCGAGTTCTGCATCAGGCTGAATACCGGAGCATGTCAGCTGGCATCATGATCTGTACTGTACCTGAGGTGGCGTATCACTTCACAATAGCCGCGGAAGCGCCAGCACCTCCAGTATTGTGTGTGTCTCCTCCGGCAGAATAACAGTGGTCTGTGCTGTTGTTTCTGTTGTTTAAGCCAGGCCCGGCTGGGTGGTGCTAGAGGTGTCGTCGTCAGGCATCAAACTCCAGAGTCAGCCAAAGACTGCTCCAAGATACGGTCAACAGATCACCTGGTTCACCAGCAGCAGTGTGAACGGAGGCCTCCAAAAGAAAACCTGCAGGACACGGGAAATAGCCTAAAATGTGGCTTTAGGAGAGGGGTCGGTGGAGAGTGCCCTAAAAGCGTTAATCTTCATTAAGACCATGCTTTGCCCCCTAATAGCTATAATTTCAAAGTGTTTATGCATATTTATAACCATGTGGCAAAGGCATGAAAAATAAATTTATATATAGTCAAAAGGCTCTTAAAATTATTGTATGTATTCGGCTGAGGTGATAATCTGTGACATTTAATGAACGATAAGTATTTGTACTATAAGTAAGGATTGTGCAGTACTATTTTTAAAATCTAGGATGAGTTGTTCTATAAAACCTTATGGCACAATTTCGCTGGCTAATTTTTTATTTCTTCGCCATTGTTGATGATGTTTTGAATATTTTCCTAACAAATCTATAAAAGCAAGAAGTATTAGTCAGAAGCCTCGTATTTGCAGCAGCAAACCCCCCTTAACAAATCTAGATCTAAACAACGTGGGCAGAAAAATGTCAAGGGCGAGCCTGGATTTAGGGCATGTACATTAAAATCATTATTAACAAAAGAGATCTGCTTATAATTATGAGCAAGGAGTTGATATTTAGCTGCTTTATGAGTGATATCTAGCACTGCCTCAGAGAAACTGCTGGGCTCCTCCCCTTCACGGAAAAGGAATTAAATCGATCAGACAATCGAGTGTAACTAACATCTTGCAAAGAAATGTACATGTCAAAAGAAACGCCATCAAGAGAGATCAATATTTCTCAGGCTTGTCAAATTGGAAATAGTTTCGGGTTCAGTGAAAGATAGAAATGTTAATGAAGTTTGTAATTTAGCTTGTTCAAGTATGGATGCTATCAAAATGTATATCATGCATGCCTTTGTTTGCTGGTAACTATAAACATGTGCACGTATAGGTATTGGTAGAGCACAGATCTAGCTAAAGTAAGCAGTTCAGAGTACAATTCTTCATATAATGTTTCTAAAGTCTATAGGAAGACATTGCCTTTGATCTGAGTGACACAATGTTTGTCACTAAACAATTGGGCCTTTAATTTAGCCTTCAGGTAATTAGTCATGACCTTTTCCCAACATATTTCTGTTTAAATATTAAAAATTGTATGTTCAGTTGTGTGCATCTAGCATGCAAATATGTGTATGAGTGTGTGTGTGTGGTATTTATAGAGTGCAAACTTTGATCAGTTACAATAGAGTGCTAAACAGTGAAAATGAGCCCACGCTACAGAAGTCTCAAATTAAAAAACAGGCATTTGCAATGTCAATAGGTCTGGCTTTAAAGGAATGTTGTTCCGTAATGTGAATCACTACAAGTAAATAGCATGGGAATAGATATGTATTTGTGTGGAAGCAAAGAGCTATACAATAATATTGGAGCCAGTTAAAAGGTCAGATGACATTTGTACTGCCAAACCAGACATAAAAATCCATGTCTGTTAATGGCTGCCCTCCTCTCGTCTTTGCTGCTGTCAGAGAAAACCAAAGTTATCTAAGACACTTTAATAACATTGCACTGTCATGCGGATGCTCATGAACACTCAACCTAGGGCAGCTGGATAAATAAACAAAATGACCACAGCTCTATGGAGGGCAAGCACTTTTTGTGTGGAAACGCATAACTTCTGTGCAATAAAAACAATAGGAGGGTGGAGCCAAAGCCCCTCTCTAGTGATGCTAACTTATCTGTCTGGTGACAGCTGCACTGTCAAGCTAGTCCATACAAATGGTAGAGGCTGCCTCTTGCAGGAGAGGTCCAGAGTTGCCAGAGATCACAAACTAGACCTCAGCACAAGTCACTAACTTAATTTTCAAGTCACATCTGGTTCACCTGAGGTTATCTCCCTAGGTCTCATTTCTCTATAAGATGTTCACCACGACCACTGTCCCTTACATCGCTAATCAGCAAAAGCGCTATTCTTCTGTTATGTAAGAGTGGAGGTGATACCTCTGCTGCAGAAGAGATCATTGGACAACTGGGCAGTAGAAAACCACCGCCCAATCACACTCCTATCTTTTCTGGTGAAGGTAATGGAGAGCAGCAGCTAACCATTTACACAGATAACTACGATGTTCTAGGTAACTGTCAATTGGACATTCATCCAGGCCGAGACACTGAAACAGTGTTGTCACTAGTAGTAGATCACGTAACGCAAATCATGACCGAAGGAAATGCAGCAGGAAAGGTACGACTTGACCTATCCGCTGCTTCTCTATTGTAAGAACATCTTGATTACCCGCTTAAATAAGATTGGCCTACAGAGTTCTGTAGCTATCTTGTTCTCTGTTTTATTTTCCATTGTTGTACTCAATCGGTCAGTCTGTCTCATTGAGATTTTCATTAAAAACAAGAAAAAGAAGTCATAACAAAGTTAGGATTGAATAATTTTTAGAAATTACAATACAACCAATAGGTCTACTTTGTATATTTGACAAGGAGAAGTGTGAGAGTTGAGGTGAGAATACTAACCTTTAACAAGGAGACACTTAGCACTCTTCAAAATTTAAGGGATAAATACATGGAGAGACAGTGTAGCTAACATTGGCTTGGAAGGAAGATGCTGCAGCCCCTTCTCTTCCCTTCCCTGCAATTACAGCTCTTTCTTCTCCCAGCCAGCCAATATTTACTTCCTTCTCTTCCAGGAAGTTTCTAGTCTCCTCTATCTAGGCATATTCAGCTCCTCTCTGTCCATATCCGGTCATAATCCCTTCCCTTCCAAACAGTGCTAATCCACTCTCCTTCCATCAGTTCTGATCCCCTCTGCTCCTGGCACTTTCCACCTCCCAAAATTTGGCAGACGCCCACCCTCTCCACACATTACCCTCTCTCTTCCTTAAGCACTATGGGCACTATGTACAAACATTGTGAATACCGATTTCCCAATTGCAATTCTCTCTGAATCACAATTTGGGAATCGGTATTCCTAATGTATGAAACTCTTGTGAGCTTCTTAGCGAGTCTTTGTGGGTCACAAATCGACTTACCTGATACATATTAATGAGGTAGGCCACTATTTGGGACCCATTAGGAATCGCAGCCTTCACAGGGATTGTGGAAACCACAGGAATATCAAGAGATCACCATGTCTGTGATTGCTTTTTAATAAAGCAATATTTTTTTTATGCAGCCTGGGATGTGTTCAAAAAGAAAATACACTTTTTTACAGTTCCATTTCTTCAGAGTAGGCAGTGGTCGGTCGGACCACTACCTGCTCTTAAAAAACATATTTTTTAACATTCTCAAAGGGGAAGGGGTCGTCAAGGGGTCTACCCGACAGTAATTTGGTTGCAAAACATTAATACATACCATTCTGATTCTATATTTGAAAGAAAAGCAGCTTTCAAATACTGAATCGGTATTTGGTAGCAAACACAAATTGTGATTCAGTAATAAGTTACTGAATCACAGTTTTGTACATTGGAAAAAGCTTTGTACATCTGGCCCCAAATTCTTTATTTTTGTTGGCCTCCGTTTTACTGTTACTGCACTACCTCCCTCTTCCCCCAACTTCCCATTTCTTTGCAGTTTTGGCCTCCAGAGTTACTCCTGCTTTTAGAAACTATTCTGGGTTTGGGCCAACATAATCTTTCAACATGACACGTTATCCAGAACACTGCACACACAACCACAGCACTGACATGACATGTAGTTGGTTGCCACCATGCTCACAATAGCGCTCTTCTCTACTCACACACCAAATACATTAATCCAACATTACAGTTTACTAAGAACATTGCGCAGACATCAAAAGCAGCACAGATACACCATTTATGCCTCTTTACAACCGGTCTCTTAATTCTGATGGGGACAGTAACAGTAGTCATCTACCTCATCGGGAATAGAATTCTCTTTCTTTCACACCTTCAGCAGTCAAAATATTTCTGTGAAACACTAGGGAAAAAAGTGAGAATTGGTGGGGAAAAATAATTGCTACCTGGTATTCACAAAAACATGTAGGGCCTTATGTAGGTGGGCTTGCATTTACCACTTCATAAATACCGAATCATACCGATTCGGTATTTATGAAGTGGTAAATGCTATGTAGGTAATGAGTCGGTAATTATTACCGATTCGTTACAATTCGGTAATTACTGAATCGGTATTTACCGATTCGGTAATGAGGCATACCTTCCCATTGATGGGAAGGTATGCTTCATTACCGAATCGGTAAATACCGATTCGGTAATGGGGGGAACACATGCAAGGGTGGCAGGGTGTCACAATGACACCCTGTTGCACCCCTGAAACGGCCATGTGTGCACATGTGGCACACATACATGCCCTAAGGGCATGTATGTCTGCCACATTGCACACTTGTAGGCGCTTTGAAATGCATTTCCACATCCATTCTTCATTTACCACCAACTATTAGTTGGTGGTAAATACCGACTCCAAACATCACCCACACACTCCCCCTACATCTCATTTCTGTATTCGGAATTTACCGAATCGGTAAAATTACCGATTCGGTAATTTTACCGATTCGGTAAATTCCGAATACAGAAATTGTCCCCCTACATACCAAAAGCCTAAATACCGGTCGGTAATGGTATAATTACCGAAAATCGGCCGTTACCGACCGGTATTTGGCTACCTACATGAGGCCCGTAATCTCTTATATTTAGCCACCTGTGGAAGTACCAGGAGCACCAGTGATGGTATTTCTTGGACTGGGAACACAAACCAGCCCTGGCAATTGAGTCGGAATGGCAGTGGGGGATCTGGAAACACTGCTGCTGCTTTTGGTACCGGGGGCGATATTGCAGCACTGCTGCAAAACCGGCCCCCACCGGTCCAAAACCGCCCCCACCCTTCCGGCCACTGGGAAAACGCCTGGTGCCGGCTACGGACAGTCCGGCCCTGTTTCTCGGGTAACGTAACTACAGGGCTTACTGCTGGCCACTCGTAATGAGTCCCATTTGACTATCACTGTCCTGAAAACACCACTCAGCCAGGGCACTGTGTGCACAGTGGCATAACAAAACTTGAGAGGGCCTCCCTTCAGGGTACGTGGATAGGCACCCTCCTGACTCAATCTGGAGCTCTCCAGCCGAAGTGTGGTGCTGAGGGGGCCCCCTGGAGGCTGGGGGCCCCCACACTGCAGGGGCCTGTCTTACGCCCCTGCCCATGCACTACTATACACAGAACACATTATTCAGACAGAGCTCCTAATATTCATCCAACTTAGAACAAATATGCTATTGATTGTCCAACAAGCACTCACTGCCACCAATTTTCCTATGCAAGTAAACTTCTGATGAGCAACAGGCAGGCCTAGCTTTGAAGATGTGCATTCGCTAGCGCTCTCTGACTTCACGCTTCAAATGCCATGCACTTTCATCCACATATCAATGGAACTGACAAATAACCAATCATAATACTAATAGCACTTTCTTTACATGCCAAGTGAGACTCCGGTCCACAATGGAAATCTCGAAACTGTTTGGAAAGTCAGTGCACAAAAGAACATATGCGCTCAACACAACTCATATAAGCCTTATATGTCTGTTAGGAGGTGTCACTCAACTCTAACACAACCTCCTATAATTCATAGACACAACACCTTTTAGATTCATGTGCAAAACAGGGCTCACAGCCATTAAGGTGGCTAAAGTAGTTGTACCTCAAGAAAACATCCTTTCACGTATAAACAATATATACAATAGGAAACACAACCAGATGCAATAAAAAACTTTGACTCTATTCAGTGAGAATCCCAGAACTGTAAAGAATGCCCAGAACCTCCTACAGAACATTTCAGAAACAACTCTTGATACAATCATGCTCAGAACAAGCCTCAAGGTCATGTAAGTGGCTGAGTAGGTACACCTCAAGAGCACATCGTTTCGCAAATAAACCATAGAAAACACAGCCAAACACAATAACAACAGACCACTTTGGCAATGCTCAATGAGTCCCAGAACCGCAAAGAATGTCTAGATTCCAAAAGCACTCTGTAACCATAAACATGGGGCGAATGTTCTCCACAAATGCACTTAACGTAGCATATAACTCCCAGACTACCAAAAGTGGTGCAATGCCACACCAACCTCAGCTTGTGTACTATAAAACTACATATAGCATGGCATAACACATATAGCTGGAAACAATTTTCCTGAGCCACTGTAATATGGACATTTTCATAGCTATCACTGTTAGAGACACAAGGGGGGAACTATCAGATATGTGGGCAACTTTAAGAGAGTGAGACAAATAGGCATCTATTAAATGATCTTTCAATGACATCTATACATCCTCAAATAAGACTGGTTAGCACACCATCAGGTGTCACAATCATTTCTTATAGAGATATCAAATGCTCAGCATCTAACGTGCCTGCCAGGTAACAGCTGTGGAAGAGTTTTATGCATTTATATTTTTGTGCATCATTAACAATGAGCAGAAAATATGTTCTCACTCGATTATGCATTAATACACTGAAATAGTACTGTTGCGTTAGAAACAATTTTACTATCATATGTGGAAGTGTGTTTTCCTTACATGTGTTAATTAGGCCTCAGATAAGACATAAATGCCATCTTGTCCAAGATGGAAGCCACCACTGTTACTCATGTTTTTCTCCCCTGCCCACTTGTCTCCTCGCAAACGCTGCTGCATGCAGTCAAGAAAATATCTACTGGTTTATTTACACCGTCGTTGTTCTCTCGATTAACTTGCAGTCAGAACCTGATACATTATCAAGGTCCTTCTGCTGGTTCCCTCTGCCTATTCATTCAGATAGCACACTATTGTCCATATAAAACATTTGTGAAAATAATGTACAAAATCCTTGGTTTGGGGATGAGCAACTTTCCTAATCTATTAGGGATGCAGGCAGTTTCTTTCCTGATTTTGCAGCCCATTTGGGACTTAGGAAAATTTCTAATGTTTTCTATTCTCTGTATAAATGTCATTGAAAGCCTTTATGGCATTGTGTCTGTACTGTTTTTTTTTAAATTCTGTAATAAAATCATTCAACCTTTTCTGTTGATCTAGAACTCAGTAATAGAGTGGGCCCAATTATTATTTTGATTGTATCTTCCTTATTTTGATGTTTAGGGAAGGTGCCTTAACACATGGACATATTGCCTCATGAAACTGAGGTTCAACACCTTCTCCGATCCAGTAAATGTGGGCATCCTGGTTGAAGTCAAAATTTAGGGTGTCTAAAATTTCACGGTTCCCCACATCCTGACGGTGGTCTATGTAGGTCTGTTAAGTGTGGTTATTGATGTCCACGTGTGTGAGTATAATATAACATTTCCCTTTTGCTTATGTGACATACAGAATTATTTTTATTTGTTTTGCTTTAAAGTAGTTTTTTTAGTGCAGAATAGTATGTTTTGGCTTATTGCTTTATCACTGTGGTTGTGACTTTGTATTAATTTTGTAATGTTTAATATTGATTCTGGAGATTAATATCCAAGAAATGTGTAAACACAAAGATCCTCATTAAAAGCGGCCAGTTCTAGGTGTGCAAATTATTCTAATAAGAACTGACACCAATGCATAAGGAATGTATCATCTATGTTAATTTTCACCCATTAGGAGATTTGCTCCCACAATGGGACATAAAATGAGGATTTTGGTTCTTACTACACCAAAATCTGCAAGTCACTGTATTTACCAGGTAAGTTTGACCTATCGAAATTTTGGGGACGATGCAGTTTTTGTCTCACCCAGTATGTACCGACACAAAACCCACAACAAAACACAAAATTCATAATTCCAAGTAGTAAACGCACATATCAGAAGTTTCCAATCCACTTGCAATAAGGGCAAAAAACTAAAAGGAGCTTCCATTGATCCAAAGCTACCCAGTTAGGGATTTATATTTTGGTTGTGTGTGTATGTGTCCCTTTCAGGTAGATGGTATGTGGAATATTTTGGTCACTACCACTAATTCGCCTTCAGTGATCAGATGTTCGGGAGACACCCAAGCAAGCATTGTGACTTTTGTGTGTCCCTCAATTCTGGATCTTTGTTCATTTGAAACTGGAGAATGGAGAACGCCCTGCTGTGTTTTCACAAGAGACAGTAGGGCATCAGAGGTCAGGGTGACATAATGGAAGGAAATGCAAAGTGTTTCATGATGAACAATGGATGGCCTTTTGTTTGAATCAAGAATGCCACAGATCTAACGACACATAAAATATTTTATAGGTATATAAAACATACTACCCATCACGTGACCTCTTAAATACTGCATTCTTCAGCAGTAATTGTACAAGACATAAACACGGCATAGACCTAAGGTTGTTTAAAACATTTAGACACCCTTTATCTTTCTCAGTTTATTGAATTTCTGAGCTGGAATGCCCACCACAGCTGGAAACGCTGCTTCAGATCAAGCTAGGCTGCTGTCGGATATCAAACTATAATGTGCATCCTGGGGCCTCATCAGGAGTTGCCCGAATGAAAATCCATTATTCCTACCACTTGGGATTAACGTTACTGGTGCTCCCGGTATATCCAGGGGTAGGGAATAACAGGAATTGCAAGTTTTTTGTAGAACCTCATACAGGAATTGATGTTTCTGCACTCATTCCCACATGTTTCTCCGCTGATAATTTACAGAGGGATTTCAGTCTTCATCAGTCAAAACTGTTAGAAGCACAACTTGCAACCCAAATGGGGCCGATAACTCAGAATTACAGGGGCACTAGTTATAATGTCACAAATTGACACAGAATACAGCCTTGTCGTGATGGGACAAAATGAGTAGTTGTGATTGACTGGCTGGGTCACAGGCCAAAGACTAAGCAGGAGTGCCAACTGCGGGTCTGAACGTGGCATGGGCAGACTTGACAGGAGCCTGAAGCAGCTCTGAGCCAAGAGAGCACAGCTGTGTACAGTCAATAGTGTTTATGTGGTGAGTAGAGCTCATGTGCTCCTTGGAGCCTGATGCAAAAAGAACAATTGATGGACAGAATGCAGAACAATGTCACACATTCACCCCAGTACAGAGATCTGGGCTTAAATCCATTGTTTTTTTGCTCACCATGCCATACCAGTTTGGAACCAGCCATATGCAAATCAGTCTTGACACAGCACCCAATGGGAACAGTCCAGTCCGAACTGCCAGTCCAGGTCTTCCCTGGACTAGACACAAGCATTCTAGGACCGGTTTCGGGGTTTCACCCCTCATCAGCCAGGATAGCTTGACTCCAGTGGCATGGCGAGCACGGGACCCATGTCTGGGCATACCCGTCCCACTTGGCATGACAAATGCAAAAAGAACAATTGATAGACAAAATGCAGAACAATGTCATACATTCACCCCAG
This sequence comes from Triturus cristatus, assembly GCF_964204655.1. Classification (NCBI taxonomy): domain Eukaryota; kingdom Metazoa; phylum Chordata; class Amphibia; order Caudata; family Salamandridae; genus Triturus; species Triturus cristatus. The sequence continues at coordinate 707,288,715 of NC_140590.1, forward strand.
TACAGAGATATGGGCCTAAAACTATTGTTTTTTTGCTCACCATGCCATACCACATTGGACCCAGCCATATGCAAATCAGTCTTGACCCTGCACCCAATGGGAACAGTCCAGCCCAAACTGCCAGGCTAGGTCTTCCCTGGACTGGAAACAAGCATCCTAGAACCAGTTTTGAGGTTTCACCCCTCATCAGCCAGGATAGCTTGACTCCAGTTGCATGGAGAGCACAGGACCCACGTCTGGGCATACCCGTCCCACTCAGGGTGACAAATGCAAAAAGAACAATTGATAGACAGAACATAGAACAATGTCATACACTCACTCCAGTACAGAGATCTGGGCCTAAATTTATCGGTTTTTTGCTCACCATGCCATACCAGTTTGGACCCAGCCATATGCAAATCAGTCTTGAGCCTGCGCCCAATGGGAACAGTCCAGCCCGAACTGCCAAGCCAGGTCCTCCTTGGCCGGGGAACAAGCATCCAAGCCCGGTTTTGGAGTTTCACCCCTCATCATCCATGATAGCTTTACTCCAGTGGCATGAACAGCACGGGACCCACGTCTGGGCATACCCGACCCACTCGGGGTGACAAATGCAAAAAGAACAATTGATGGACAGAATGCAGAACAATGTCATACATTCACCACAGTACAGAGATCTGGGCCTAAATCCATTGTTTTTTTGCTCACCATGCCATACCAGTTTGGACCCAACCATATGTAAATCAGTCTTGACCCTATGCCTAATGGGAACAGTCCAGCCCGAACTGCCAGGCTAGGTCCTCCCTGGACTGAAAACAAGCATCCTAGGAACGGTTTTGGGGTTTCACCCCTCATCAGCCAGAATAGCTTGACTCCAGTGGCATAGAGAGCACGGGACCCACGTCTGGGCATACCCGTCCTACTCGGGGTAACAAATGCAAAAAGAACAATTGATGGACAGAATGCAGAACAACATCATACATTCACCCCAATACAGAGATATGGGCCTAAATCCATAGTTTTATTGCTCACCATGCCATACCAGTTTGGACCCAACCATATGCAAATCAGTCTTGACCCTGTGCCCATTGGGAACAGTCCAGCCCGAACTGCCAGGCCAGGCCCTCCCTGGACTGGAAACAAGCATCCTAAGACCGGTTTCGGAGTTTCATCCCTCATCAGCCAGGATAGCTTGACTCCAGTGGCATGGAGAGCATGAGACCCATGTCTGTGCATACCCGTCCCACTCGGGGTGGCAAATGCAAAAAGAACAATTGATGGACAGAATACAGAACAATGTCATACATTCACTCCAGTACAGAGATCTGGGCCTAAATCCATCGTGTTTTTTGCTCACCATGCCATATCAGTTTGGACCCAGCCATATGCAAATCAGTCTTGACCCTATGCCCAATGGGAACAGTCCAGCCCAAACAGCCTGGCCAGGTCCTCCCTGGACTGGAAACAAGCATTCATGAACCGGTTTCGGGGTTTCACCCCTCATCAGCCAGAATAGCTGGACTCCAGTGGCATGGAGAGCACGGGACACACGTCTGAGCATACCCATCCAACTCGGAGCTGACAAATACAAAAAGAGCAACTAATGGAGAGAATGCAGAACAATTTCATACATTCACCCCAGTACAGATATCTGGGCCTAAATCCATCGTTTTTTTGCTCACCATGCCATACCAGTTTGGACCCAGCCATATGCAAATCATTCTTGACCCTGCACCCAATGCGAACAGTCCTGTGCGAACTGCCAGGCCAGGTCCTCCCTGGACTGGAAACGAGCATCCTATGACCAGTTTCGGAGTTTCACCCCTCATCAGCCAGGATAGCTTGACTCCAGTGGCATGGAGAGCACTGGACCCACATCTGGGCATACCCGTCCCACTCAGGGTGACAAATGCAAAAAGAACAATTGATTTACATATTCCCAGACGTGGGGGAAAAGTAAAAGTAAATAAAGGATGTGAAGGGAATATATAGAGGAGAAGGGAAAAGAGGCACGGAAGTATGAAGAAAGTATGAGGAAATTGAGAGTGATAGAAAGAAGTCGTTAGTAGCGGAAATAGGAAGGAGAGAGGACAGAAGGATGGAGGGAGGGCAAGAGAGAGAGATGAGGGCCAGAGAGCAGGTAGGGGGCGGTGGGGGGAAAAGAGAAGAAGGGAGCAGCAGGGAGGAGAAGGAGAAGCGATCTGAAGTGGTCCCTAGAGCGTTGTAGCTAATCCAGTTGGTTTCCTTAGCATTTTGTTATTTGTAGTTTAGTACCAGCAGCCATAAATATAAAACTGCAAGTACTAGATGACAAGGAAAAACGGGAACGGGTGAGCTCCTTACACCTCACAAGCAGCTGCTTGAATCTTTAAATTAAGGGGGCTGGTGGAAGGGAGTAGGGGAGTGGGGGAGTGGGGGAGGGTGAGATGGTGAATTCTTAGGAGGGACGGAGAAGTGGTTGAGAAGCAGAAGCAGAGTAGGAAAAGGAGGGAGAGAGGATGTGGTTAGAAAAGGAAGAAATAAATGAGACGGATGGAGCAGTAGCAGAAACTGAGACAGGATAGGAAGAAAGGGAAAGGCACAACCCAGAGAGGAGGGGAAAGGCCACGAAGTAGATGAACTGTCAAGCTCTTTTGGGTCCAAATACAGAACTAGGAGGAGAACTGCTGCTTAGGATTGGGATACATTATCAGAGTGATCTAGATGCGCAATGGCGTGAAATACAGCAGCAGAAAATATTATATCATGCAGCGAAGTCTTTTGTAAGCGTCGCTTCTGGAACAGGTTTTAATGGAAATAATATTGTACAAATTTAAAACTGAAAATCATTAATATGCTTTCACTATAGATTCATGATTCATATTTATAACTAATATATAATAAATACACATTTATCCATGCAGACACATTTATTCCGTCTACTGTGCATTTTAAAGGTAGTATAAAAATAAAATACAACATTTGATGCGCAAATTCTATTAAAAAAGGCTTTTCCAATAGTCCTACATGCCAAACAATGGTCTCTGTAACAGTGTCTGCTACTTTTTACACGGCGTTCATACAATAGAAGTCATGCGGATTTCTCAGGCAAACACTTGACATGTGTCATTTTAGGTTTGTTATTATGAATATTCAAAAACGACGAATCATCATGCATTCGGATTATCTGTTGAGTGGAAAGCCTCCATAATAGGAAGGTACAGGGGGCAATATGTACAAAATATAGAGATTGTGATTTCTTATAGCGATTCTTACTGAATCCCAATTAGCGAACCGCAATTCCAATGTATCAAAACGTACAACTCTGAAATAGCAATTAGTAGTGGGTCGCTGTTGGAAAACCACACTCCCACTCTGAAAGGGTGGTGGTGGACCTTCCCAACACAATGGGGTAGCTTGGCTCGAGTGGTCAGGAAACAGGCGCAGTGCTAAGCATACAATATACCCATACAATAACCATGCGTGCATCCGTTCCAAAAACGACTCTACACCGTAAAAATTATGAAAATATTCTTTCTTTATCTTTTTCTCTTAGTTGCTGATTGGAAAAATAAATAGGTCAATCACAATATACAAGTTTCAATTAGGGCAGGTCAAATAAATATTGGCTGTTTGATGAAATAAATAGGGGTGATCATAAATAACAGGGCATAAATACAAGTGCAATATATACAGACAATTAAATACTTTGAGGCAATAAATACTGTATCAATAAATATTGTACACCAACCAGTCCTGTGGACCTATATATATAGTGCAACAATAAATAGATAAAAATTCAATAAATACAGTACCCCCAATAAATAATTAACAGTATACAGCAACCCTCCTGCAATCAGATGACACTTCACTTCTGAAGGGCTGATTTGGCCCAGGCACAGCTTGTAGGGTTGTGGTAGGCTTGAGGGGGGCTACTCCCTGACTGAGGCAAAGGCTGAGGCCTAAACTGAGGTAGATCAAAGGGGGGAATTCCAATGCCCTGGCTTTCCTTCTCCACACAACCTCTCTAGGTTAGTCCCAGTTCACCCCAGGCACAGTCAGGTGGGTTTCAGCACCTCCCTAGCCCCTTAGAGCAGTCTCTCGGGTCTCCACAGGGCCTTAGGCGCCCTCTACTCCACTTACTGCCCTTTTTCTGATGTTCCGACGCCGCTGGAGTCGTGTCGACGCCGTGAGGCGGTTCCGGTTCGGTCTCGGCGGCCTCGGCACAATGTCAGTTCTTTGACGACGCCGGTAGGCGGTTCCGGTCCGATGTCGGCGGCCTCGGTTCGATCTCTACCTCCGATTCGACGGCGTCGGGCAGTCTCTTCACGATGTCGACTTCGGGCGGCTCCGGTCCGATGGCGCTCTCGGCTCCGATGACGTCGGCCGGCCTGGCCTCGATGTCGACTTCCGGCGACTCCGGGGTGCGATCCTCACCCCCGACCTCCGGTGCTCCTCCTCTCAGGTTCCGGGCGACTCCGGAGTGCGATCCTCACTCCCGACCTCCGGTTCACCTCTACCTCGGTCTCCGACGACTCCGGAGGGCGGACTTCACTCCTCCGATGACGCCGCTCGCTCGACCTCGGTTCACTTCCTCCTCGACCTCTGGTATTCCTCACGACCTCCGTCGGCGCCCTCTCACGACCTCAGGCGGCTCCGGGTACGACGTCTGCTACTTCAGTCAGCGCCGCTTCTCCACCTCGGGCTCCAGGTCTTAGGCTACTCGACGCCGGACTCCAGGGAAACCAGTTCTCAGGTCAGGATCTTGCTGCTTTCTGCTTCTAAGGCCTGTTCCTGCTGTTCAGGTCCTTAGGATGAGTTTTTCTGTCTTCTTCCCACACAGGGCTATAGGCTGGGATCCATCAGTAGGGACAAGTATCAAGGGTGGGTTTATGGACCCCACTCCAGGCACAAGTTTCCACCCCTGCTGCTTCACTCCTTCCTCCTTCACTGTTGTGCTCCTCTCTCTTCACCAGTCAGGTGCCAACTGCCTCTCTTATCCTCCCAACATTCTAAACCGCCTCCAACGGTCACAGAGTTCTGGAATCTTCTGGAATGTTCTGGAAGGTGCTGGTAGGTTCCAGTGGATGCTGGTGATGTCACAGGTGGCCACCATTTTGTGCTCCAGGCCCTCAGACAGAAGTTTCAGGGGTAGCTAAAATGGCTCCCTGAATCTGTAGCAACACTAAAAAGTCTGGTGGTTCCCAAAAAGGAAAAATTCAAACGGGGTTTGAGGCAAAAGTGGGACAAAATAAATAATGATGAGGAGGGACCACCCAAAGGGCTGACAGGTCTAACACGCGTCCCCCCCAGCTGAAAGTGGGGAGAGCTACCCAACCCCTTGGGAGTTCTCATCACTAAGGCGGAAATACCTTGAGAGACCGTCTGCATTGGCGTGGTCCACTCCAGGCCGATGTTCCACCTGAAAGTCCATCCCCTGTAGGGAAATAGACCACCTCAACAACTTGGGATTCTCCCCCTTCATTTGCATCAGCCAACGAAGGGGTCGGTGGTCGGTCTGAACTAGGAAGTGCGAGCCAAACAGGTATGGCCGCAACTTCTTCAGAGCCCATACCACTGCAAAGGCTTCACGCTCTATTGCACTCCACTTCTGTTCCCTGGGAAGTAGTCTCCGGGATAGGAAGACCACGGGTTGATCCAGACCCTCTTCGTTGAGTTGCGATAACACTGCCCCAATGCCATGTTCTGATGCATCTGTCTGGACAATGAACTTCTTGGAAAAGTCTGGGGCCCTTAAGACCGGGGCCTCGCACATGGCTTTCTTCAATTTCTCAAAGGCTTGCTGACAAGCCTCCGTCCAGACTACCCGTCGAGGTTGTTTCTTGGACGTGAGCTCCGTGAGGGGGGCTACGATGGTACCGTACCCCTTCACGAAGCGGCGATAGTATCCCGTGAGGCCCAAAAATGCTCGGACCTCAGTCTGTGTCTTGGGGGGTTCCCAGGCCATGATGGCCTCGATCTTCGCCTGGAGGGGTTGCACCGTTCCCCTACCCACCAAGTGTCCAAGGTACACTACCGACCCCTGCCCGATCTGGCACTTGCTGGCCTTGATCGTCAATCCAGCTTGTCTCAGGGCCTGGAGAACAGCTTGCAGGTGACGCAAGTGATCCTCCCAGCTGTTACTGAAGACGGCTATGTCATCCAGATAAGCAGCAGAGAAACTCTCCATTCCGGTGAGGATCTGGTTTACCAGGCGCTGAAACGTGGCAGGTGCGTTCTTGAGCCCAAAGGGCATCACACAGAACTGGTAGTGGCCATTGGGCGTGGAGAAGGCTGACCTTTCCCTTGCTCCATCAGTCAAAGAGATCTGCCAGTACCCAGAGGTAAGGTCAAAGGTACTTAGATATTGGGCAGCTCCCAGCCGGTCAATTAATTCATCCGCCCTAGGGATCGGATGTGCATCAGTCTTTGTCACTGAATTCAGTCCCCGGTAGTCCACACAGAACTTCAGTTCTGTTTGGGCACCCGGTGGTGCAGCTTTTGGTACTAACACCACCGGACTGGACCAGGGGCTGCTAGAAGGTTCAATCACTCCTAGCTCCAGCATCTTAGTGACCTCACTATGAATGCTGGCCTTCACCTTGTCTGACATCCGGTAGATCTTGGACTTCACAGGTGGGCTGTCTCCTGTGTCCACGTCATGGACGCACAGGTGAGTCCTACCCGGGACAAGGGAGAACAACGCAGAGTACTGCCCCAGGGCCTGGCGACAGTCCTCCTGCTGTTCAGGAGTTAGAGATGGGGAGAGAATCACTCCCTCCACCGACCCATCCTTTTCCTGAGACGCAAACAGATCAGGGAGAGGCTCGCTTTCCACGTCCTCTCCTCCGTCAGTCACCATCATCAAGATGACTTCGGGCCTCTCGTGGTGGGGTTTGAGGCGGTTGGCATGCAGCACCCGCAGGGGCTGACGAGGGGTCTTCAGGTCCACCAAGTAGGTAGCCTTACCCTTCTTCTCCAACACCTCAAAGGGTCCTGACCAGCGATCCTGGAGGGCACTAAGCTCTCCGGGTTCGATCACCCACACCTTCTGGCCAGGCTCCAACTCCACCGGGTGAGCGTTGTGGTCATACCACGCCTTCATCACTGCTTGGCTGGCTTCCAAGTTGTCAGAAGCTTGCTTCCACAACTTAGCCATTTGGCTCCGGAAGGCCAGCATGTAGCTCACCACATCCTGGGGGAGCTTTCTGGGAGTTCTTTCCCATCCGTCTCTCACCAGGTTAAGAGGTCCACGTACAGGGTGCCCATACAGAAGCTCGAAGGGGCTGAAGCCCACTCCCTTCTGTGGCACTTCCCTGTATGAAAAAAGTAAACAGGGTAGGAGGACGTCCCATTTCCTCCGCAGGCTTTCAGGCAGACTTCTGATCATGCCCTTCAAGGTTTTATTAAACCTCTCCACCAGACCATTGGTCTGGGGGTGGTAAGGAGTTGTGAACCGGTAGGTCACTCCACACTCCTTCCACATTGCCCGCATATATGCTGACATGAAGTTGGTCCCCCTGTCGGACACAACTTCCTTGGGAAAACCCACTCGGGTAAAGATTCCCATCAGGGCCCTAGCCACAACAGGTGCTGTTATGGTCCTCAGAGGTATTGCCTCTGGGTACCGTGTGGCATGATCCACCAGAACCAGGATAAACCTGTGACCAGCTGTAGTTGGTGGATCTAATGGACCCACAATGTCGATGCCCACCCTTTCAAAGGGGGTGCTAACGACAGGAAGTGGTTCCAGGGGAGCTTTCAGCTTCACCCCTGTTTTCCCACTGGCTTGGCAAGACACACATGTCCGGCAGTAGGTATCGGACGACACTTTCATCTGAGGCCAATAAAAGTGTGGGACAAGACGGGCGAAGGTCTTGTCTTGCCCCAGGTGTCCTGCCAATGGTATCTCGTGAGCCAACTCTAAAAGGAAGGCTCGATAACGTTGAGGAACTACCAAGGCTCGTGACGATCCATGTAGGGGTGCCTTGGGTTCACTGTAGAGGAGGCCATCCTCCCAGTAAACACTGTAGTTCCCTTCAACGTTCCCTGCTGCCTGGGCTTCGGCCTGTCGCCTCAGCCCCTCAAGGGTAGGGCACTCCCTCTGGCCCTGGCAGAATTCCTCCCTGGACGGGCCTCCCTCCACGTGCCACTCGGCCGGGATGGGTAAGTCCTCCAGGTTGGTAACGTCCCCCTCCGCAGACTCCTGGCCCACCACCTCCGGTGGCCTATCCGTCCTACGGGGTGAAGACGCCGAGGCAGGCTCCTCCTGTCCTCGGTTCTTCCCTTGACTGGCAGCTGGCTGGGCCTTTGTTCCAGGCTCCAGCCGGAATGAACTCCCTCTTCGGGTAGTCTCGGACCTTGTGCTAACACAGGCCCAGTCAGGTGTACCCAGCATCTCGGTGTGAGTCCGGTATTCCACCTCCTTCCAAGCGTTGTGCTCCATGTCATTGCCCAGCAGACAATCGACTGGCACGGCAGGGCTTACGGCAACTCGAAGTGAACCTGCAACCCCCCCCCATTCAAAGGGAACCTCGGCCACTGGATAGTGACCTGTTCTGCCGTCAGCCATCGCGGCTGGGTGGAGTACATCGGGAATTACCTGCTCTGGAGACACCAGTTGGCTACGCACCATAGTCATACTGGCTCCTGTGTCTCTCAGAGCCTCCCCTCTTTGGCCGTTGATGGTGATCCACTGCCCATACTTTGCGGTATTTGCGGGCACCTGGATCTTGGGAACCATCTCCCGTTCTCCCAGGGACACTAAAGTGACACCCGCCCACTCCCTTCCCTTAGTTAAGGGCATCTCCTCCCCGAGCACTACACTAGCTACTCCGGGGGGCTTTCCTCCAGTGGGAGGGGGTGATCGTTTCTGACACTTCGGATCTCCTTTATAGTGTCCAACGCCACCGCACTCATAGCAATGGACAACCCTTGGCTGCTGACTCTGGCCAGGATTAGGGTTTCTGGGTGGGTTAGCCTTAGAGGTGAATCCTGTTCCCTTCCCTTGGAAGTTATTTTGGGGGCCTTTGGAGAACTCCTTTTTCTTTTCCCCTCCTTCTTTCTTCTGGGGGGCGCCCTGTCCGGCCTTTTGAGTATCCCCTCCAGTCCCCCTTGTGGACACCCGGGTACTAGCCCAAATGTCCGCCTCCTCAGCAAGCTTCCGGGGGCTGGTCAGCTTGCTATCCACCAGGTGTTGCCGCAGTTCAGGGAAACATTTCTCGAGTAGGTGTTCCTTCAGTACTAGGTCAAACAGCTCCTCGTAGTTCCTTACTTCACTGCCCTGAATCCAACCTTCCAGTGCCTTCTTTGCATAGTCCAGGAAGTCCACCCAATTCTGTGTGCCCAGTTTGTGACTACCCCTGAACTTCTGTCTGTACTTTTCAGGTGTTAGTCCAAACTTTCTGATGAGCGCCAGTTTCATGGTGGGGTAGTGGGTCTGCTCATCCTCTTCGAGGGCCAATAAAGCATCCCTACCAGCTGGAGGCATGTACCTATACAATCCTCCTCCCCAATACTTCACTGGAACCCCATGGGCCCTCAACGAGACCTCATAGGCTGCTAGCCACTTGGCGATGTCGTCACCCGCCCCATAGCTAGCTACTATGTCCTTTGGCAGGTAAGGTTTGGATTCCCTGGTGACCTCTTGGTTTTGGCTGCCACCATTAGGAACAGTTGGTGCTCCAATTCTTAGGATCTGAAGCTCTATCTCTTTCAGTCTTATCTCATGAGCCATCCTCTCTTTCTCCGTCTCATGAGCCAACCTCTGTTCCTCCTTCTCTTTCTCCAGCTTTGCTAAATCCCATGTGAGCTGTCTTTTCTCTCTCCGATCTGCTAACTCCACGCTGGATAAGCCCCCGCTAGAGACAGTGCTGCCCTTCCTAGAAAGTGTCCTGGGCCCTGCTGACAGGTTCCCCACCTCAGGTTGGTACATCTCAGCCCCCTCTGGGTCAGGCTCTCCATCCCTGTCTTCCTCCTCAGCCTTGCTTTCTCGGCGTGCCTCCCCCCAAGCCCTTAAGCTGGTTTGGAGTGCACCCTTCTTTGCTCCTGGGGGACAGTACACCCCCTCCCGCTGGCAAAACTCCCTGAGTTGGGCCACAGTGTACGTTTCTAGATTCTCTAGTACAAACTCCATCTTGCCCACTCAGGTTAGAGGACAGGTTTTGTGCAGTAACAATGCAGGGTGGTACCTTTAGTAATACCTCCTCCCACCACCAGAGTAAATTTGGAAAAAACAAAAACCCACAATTAGGAAGGCCGCTGTGAGAAAACTCCCGGTGTAGGCCTATGGACTACCCACAGTTATTGTTGAGTATATGTAGGCACAGCTCTATCCCACCGCTGCCACCAATTTATGTTGGAAAACCACACTCCCACTCTGAAAGGGTGGTGGTGGACCTTCCCAACACAATGGGGTAGCTTGGCTCGAGTGGTCAGGAAACAGGCGCAGTGCTAAGCATACAATATACCCATACAATAACCATGCGTGCATCCGTTCCAAAAACGACTCTACACCGTAAAAATTATGAAAATATTCTTTCTTTATCTTTTTCTCTTAGTTGCTGATTGGAAAAATAAATAGGTCAATCACAATATACAAGTTTCAATTAGGGCAGGTCAAATAAATATTGGCTGTTTGATGAAATAAATAGGGGTGATCATAAATAACAGGGCATAAATACAAGTGCAATATATACAGACAATTAAATACTTTGAGGCAATAAATACTGTATCAATAAATATTGTACACCAACCAGTCCTGTGGACCTATATATATAGTGCAACAATAAATAGATAAAAATTCAATAAATACAGTACCCCCAATAAATAATTAACAGTATACAGCAACCCTCCTGCAATCAGATGACACTTCACTTCTGAAGGGCTGATTTGGCCCAGGCACAGCTTGTAGGGTTGTGGTAGGCTTGAGGGGGGCTACTCCCTGACTGAGGCAAAGGCTGAGGCCTAAACTGAGGTAGATCAAAGGGGGGAATTCCAATGCCCTGGCTTTCCTTCTCCACACAACCTCTCTAGGTTAGTCCCAGTTCACCCCAGGCACAGTCAGGTGGGTTTCAGCACCTCCCTAGCCCCTTAGAGCAGTCTCTCAGGTCTCCACAGGGCCTTAGGCGCCCTCTACTCCACTTACTGCCCTTTTTCTGATGTTCCGACGCCGCTGGAGTCGTGTCGACGCCGTGAGGCGGTTCCGGTTCGGTCTCGGCGGCCTCGGCACAATGTCAGTTCTTTGACGACGCCGGTAGGCGGTTCCGGTCCGATGTCGGCGGCCTCGGTTCGATCTCTACCTCCGATTCGACGGCGTCGGGCAGTCTCTTCACGATGTCGACTTCGGGCGGCTCCGGTCCGATGGCGCTCTCGGCTCCGATGACGTCGGCCGGCCTGGCCTCGATGTCGACTTCCGGCGACTCCGGGGTGCGATCCTCACCCCCGACCTCCGGTGCTCCTCCTCTCAGGTTCCGGGCGACTCCGGAGTGCGATCCTCACTCCCGACCTCCGGTTCACCTCTACCTCGGTCTCCGACGACTCCGGAGGGCGGACTTCACTCCTCCGATGACGCCGCTCGCTCGACCTCGGTTCACTTCCTCCTCGACCTCTGGTATTCCTCACGACCTCCGTCGGCGCCCTCTCACGACCTCAGGCGGCTCCGGGTACGACGTCTGCTACTTCAGTCAGCGCCGCTTCTCCACCTCGGGCTCCAGGTCTTAGGCTACTCGACGCCGGACTCCAGGGAAACCAGTTCTCAGGTCAGGATCTTGCTGCTTTCTGCTTCTAAGGCCTGTTCCTGCTGTTCAGGTCCTTAGGATGAGTTTTTCTGTCTTCTTCCCACACAGGGCTATAGGCTGGGATCCATCAGTAGGGACAAGTATCAAGGGTGGGTTTATGGACCCCACTCCAGGCACAAGTTTCCACCCCTGCTGCTTCACTCCTTCCTCCTTCACTGTTGTGCTCCTCTCTCTTCACCAGTCAGGTGCCAACTGCCTCTCTTATCCTCCCAACATTCTAAACCGCCTCCAACGGTCACAGAGTTCTGGAATCTTCTGGAATGTTCTGGAAGGTGCTGGTAGGTTCCAGTGGATGCTGGTGATGTCACAGGTGGCCACCATTTTGTGCTCCAGGCCCTCAGACAGAAGTTTCAGGGGTAGCTAAAATGGCTCCCTGAATCTGTAGCAACACTAAAAAGTCTGGTGGTTCCCAAAAAGGAAAAATTCAAACAGGGTTTGAGGCAAAAGTGGGACAAAATAAATAATGATGAGGAGGGACCACCCAAAGGGCTGACAGGTCTAACAGTCGCGAATCAACCTACCTCATGAATATTATTGAGGTAGGTCTCAGCTTGCGACCCATTAGGAATTACAACCATCACAGGGATGGTGGCCAGCTGAGGTCAGCAGACTACCATGTCTGGGATCACTTTTTAATGAAGCAATTGTTTTTTTTTAAGTCAGCCACGTTATCTTGAAAGAAAAATTGGATGCGCCTCTAAAAATAAAATGAAACGTTTAAGTTTCATTCTCTAAGAGTGGTCTGTGGGATCACTACCTTCTCTTAAAAAATATTTGTTTCAACATTCACAAAAAGAATGGATCCCATGGGGACCACTCCCTATTTGCGAATGATTACCACCTTCTTTGAGGTGTCGGTATAATATGAATGATTTGCCACCGTAATTTAGTCGCAAATACATTCATACATACCACTGCGATTCTGTATCTGGAAGGAGAGCCCTAAACATGGCCTTTCCAAAATACTGAATCGTTAACACAAATTGCAATTTGGTAACATGTTACCGAATCACTATTTGTACTTTGTATACATGAAATAGCATTTTTACAGTCACAAACAGACGGTTCTGTAAATTGGACTATTTGTGACCGCAAAAATGCTTTTGTACATATGGCCCATAGTAACATAAGTTGTGAAAAATATGGCACTGCAATAAATGTAAGTTATATAACATTCTTATGATCCACTATCCGATTGTTATATTTTGCCAATAAAAAAATACATTACTTGCATTGTACCAGATGATTTCATGATTGTTAGAAAAATGTAGTCAGATACTTGAAATCTTTCTTTCTGACAGCTTCAATTTGTTATTTTATCATTTCTTTTACAGATCTTATTTTGAATTTTAAAGGTCAATGCACATATCTTTGAGAGAAGGGCTACTCAGGATGATTTTGCTTTTGTAGAAAAGTCCTCTTGAGGTCCTATAAAGCCTACACCTCATTCAACATTTTAACATGGCTTTCTAATAACTCCTACTTCTAATGCTTTACCCTTTAGTCCCAATCACATTTCTTTCCAGCCTGCCGACACTAGTCCCAGACTGCCTCCTAGTATATCCTAAATCAGATTTTCCCCTTTATGCCTCTTTTCTTAATCTTCCAGCTCCACCTGCCTACAGCACGGAGGTCGTGTTCGGCGGGGGCGTGGGGTAGGCTTTACATATGGTAATAAAATGTAGACATTGACTGAAAAAAATAAAGGTTAAAACTACGTTATAGTTAAGTGAGAATTTCAGTGACAACATAACATTTTAAACTCCAAAAACCATAGAAATTCAACAGTTACAGTTATCTCTAGCAACTCATGCCCTAAGGTAACTATAACTCGTACCCTTGCAATGCACAGCTAATTTATCCCAGGCGTTACATTATTTATGACATGTTCTATGACATCATTGATATCACTGCAACATTTGAAATAATATAACTGATGACAAGACTGTGCATTGAGGCGAGGCAACTTAAAGATACCTTGGGGTATGAGTTACTGTTACTAGAGTTAACTATAACTGATGAATTTCAGTGATTTTTTTGTGTGGTTTGTTTTCCAGTGACTGTGTGGGTGTGTCAGTGGCGTAACATTAGCCCTCGCAGTAGGGGGGAGCCCCCGAGCTCCAGGGGGCCCCTCAGTACAGTACACTGACTGACTGACTTTGGGTCCTGAGACCAGAAGCTTGATTATCTGCTGTCACGCACCACGCTCTGGCTGGCACAGTGCAATGCACGTTCACATGGTGTATGCTGAGCCTGCGCGCCACTGCGTGGTCTTCAGGCTGGGGCACAGGGTGGCAGGGTGGACAGGGCGGGTCACGGTGTGTTGTGTGGTCATGCCCAGTGTAAACTGCACGTGCAGTGGGACCATGCTTTACGAAGTTGCAACTAGGTGAGTACCAGTCTTCTGCTCTGCGGTGGGGTCTGCTGTATTCAGGGGCCTGGGATACGACTCGGGCCATTGTGATATTGCGACGAGGGCACTGATGCTTTATTGGAGGGGTCGCAGCAAGGGAATAGGGGTTGCAGTGTTAGCGCTGCATTTTTGGGGTTGCTGCTACATTGGAGGAGCCTGAGTACACACCTTCGATCTCAGTCTTGGGCCGGGACATCCTTACCTCTGTTGGAGCCAGGTGCCGTCCTATCTGGCAGGGCATAATCTTGCTCTCTATCCCTGGATTCGACTCAAGCACCCAAATAATGGGACAGTCTGGCTTAGTCACCTGAAGACTCTGAGTCTCTGACACTCTACCATCTTTTTAACCCCTAATTGCATCTTCTAGAGGGGAGGAAAGAAGGCTCTGGTATGGGGCATGGTAGAGGTTTTTTTTTACAAACAGGCGTCTCTTTTCTCTGTAATGACAGGCATAGTTGCAGTGCTTCACTACGGTCTAAAATTCCTGCCCAACTAAAGCCATGAGCTTGCCTACCCTGGGAGCTCTTGGTGTTCCATACTACACACTGAAGAGTGGGTTACTCTTTCTTTGCAGTTTGATAAAGCCCAAACTCAACCCGAAGGTATTGGAGGGCTTTACATAAGCACCAGGTGCATTTAAGACAGACAAATTCATTTTTGGAACGGAGAGATTAAGTTATTTGCCCAAAATTACAGGATGTTGAGCCTCTTGCCGAGACTCATGTTCAGCTTCAAAGTCAGCCACTCTAGTCATTATGCCACATCCTCTCCCCTACTTGATGGTTTCAAGGAGATTACATCTTTCTATGCATTAATCTCCAGACTGGTTTAGTAAAAAGAGCTTTCAGAAAATTATTTTATGAAATCAAACATTTAGCTTGCAGTAGTTCTCTCGTGCTTTCTCACTCAGCTCCTCACCAGGCATCTCATCAATTTGGCCCGTGCTTTACCGAAATCAGGCCTACATCTGCCATCCACATGCAGCATTAAGCTCCACTATCTGCTCGGCAGGCTCAGAAATAGATTATGCTGTTTAAAAAAAATATTTCTATGCTGGAACTGTTGCTCATCAAGTTTCCTATGTGCGAGAGGCGATAGCAAGATGGCTCTGGAAGGCCACGTTTAAGGGTTTCTCATGGATAAGACTTTCACAGAAGAGACACAGGGGTGCTCTCAATCAGCTTGGTTTCAGAACCAAGGGACATATGTACAAAAACAACAAATTTGTAGAAATCGGTATTAGGGAATCACAAAATGAGATGTATGTAACACTGGATTACACTAATAGCGATTTCTACAAATTCGCTATCGCAATTAGGAAATTGCTATTTTGGAAATCGAAAACCTGTGATTTCCTAATAAGAAACTGCAAATTAGGAAAAATCTCATGATGATGTCAGACCAGGAAGTTAAGAAATACAGGGACTGGCCACAACCCAGAAGCCAAGGAAGGTGCTGGAAGCAAAGAGTGTTTCACCGCTAGCAGTGGAATGCCCATACCTGTAGAACATCATGTCCAAGGAAGATGGGGACAAGGATTCTGAGAGCAGGAAGCGCAAAGTAAAGTTCTCTGAAAAGGAGTTGGAGCTTCTAACTCAAGAATGTGTGGCACATATGGACTAACCCTGGCGTAGTGGGCATAGTGGGTCTACGTGGAGCATCGCGTAGTGTGGCCAAATCTACGCACACTCGCGCACTCCGCATAGCCCCACTACGTGCCGCCCGCCTCCCGCCCGCCCTCATTTTAAAATAATTTTAACTATTTTAAAGTATGAAAATTCCTTACCTGAGGTGCGGAGTCCCGGGGCTCCCTCATCCTGGTGCACCCGCAACTTCTTCCTCACAAATGCGCATGCGCGGGCACATTTGTGAGGAAGAAGTTGCGGTTGCACCAGGAAGAGGGAGCCCCGGGACGCCGCACCTCAGGTAAGGAATTTTCATACTTTAAAATAGGTAAAATTATTTTAAAATGAGGGCGGGCGGGATGCGGGTGGCGGGCACCTCTGCTCTGCCGCGCTGTGTGCGTAGTGCTGCCTGCTACGCCTACTTCGTGGACCCCAAAGCAGGCAGCACTACGTACACTCCATGGGCGGAGCGGAGCACTCCACCCACCCTTAATATGGACCAGCTATTTGGGAAGGCTTCATTTACTGTTCCTGAGTGCCAGAAGAAACAAATATGGAACAGCGCCCTGGAGAAGGTGAACTCCCTTGGTGTCACCCAGAGGACCATACCAGAGATTAGAAAACGCTGCTATGACTTGAGATCCCACATCAAGGAGAAGGTGTCCAGCAGCACGGCTGAGGGTCATGGTGCAGGTGGTGGACCCTCCAAACACCCCCTCCCAATCTCATGGAATCACTGATCGAGGGGACACTGGAACCAGAAAGTGCATTGGGCGTGTCAGACATTGACACCTCCAACCTGCAGGCACCAGCCAGGGTAAGTCAGCTTACCCTTTACTTACTTAACATAACATAATGTTTGTAATTCCTCAAGTAAAACATCTCAGCATACAACACTGTATTGCACTATGGCAATGCATCATGGGGGTTGTAGTACACCAAAGTTATATGGTGTACTGTGTGCTGATGACTACACTACACATATCTATACATCATAAACATGTCACAGACACATGAAGCACAGTTAAAACAATATTGTGAACAAACAGTAACCATGTATTTACACTAACTATATACATGTATTACAGAGAATGTAGAAAAGTAATAAGACCAACCCATGGCAATGCAAGCATCAGCAGAAAACATGTAGAAATGTACATGGTAAAGGAAAACCGTAGGCCCAAGTTGTTTACAGTGGCGGAATAAAGAGCAATAATAGAGGGGGGGATGTGGGGGGGGGGCTAGAGGGAAGCAGACATGAGTTTTAGTAGATAGAGAAATATAATTAGTAAACACAGCAAAAATGTGAAGTCACAGCATGCACCACAGGCACACATTGCAAGGACACACCTCTGAGAAAATATGTAGATAAAAGTAGACACAAAGTAACAAAATAAGCAGGTGGTTAGGCATTGCAGAACAGTATATGCGTAGGGAGGAAAGGCGTTGTTAGTCTTCAAAGCACGAAACAGTCAAGGACACCAGAGGTGCAGGGTGCGAGAAAATGTACCAATAACACGTGTACTTCAGTCACATACTGCAATGTGTGGTTAAATGTTTTTGCAGAAATCATTGCTTCTTGCAGAAATTACAATGATAACGCTGTGCTTGAGCAAGCACTTTATTTAACATGCTTAGAAAATGTATGACATATTGTGGTTTTGACACAATATAAGATACTGCCTGTTATGTTGTAGACTAAGTTCAGTTTCCAGTTCCATGGAGCTGGCTGACCTCCCATGCATGCTTGATAAACTCTATACTATATTGCCAATAGAATCTGTGTTGTCTCTTTCTTTCTCCGACAACACATGCATTTCCACGGATCACACCCAGAATGTGTCAGAAACAATTGAGTCTGAAGAACATACTGACACACACTTGGAAATGAAGGACAGCACAATAGCAACTCCTATGCCCGTTACTCCAACTCCAAATACTAGTAGAGCAATCTACTACCAGACTTTGTGGAGGGTGATGAGGGACAATCCCAAAGCAGGAACACAACTACATCTGTGGGAAGGACACACAGACACCATAGAGTTCACAATGGCAATGTGCCAGACAACATGGCAGACAGTTCTCATAAGTTTGATGGCCTGGAGAAATCCATCATCTCAGTACAGTGCCTATAAACCAAACACATAAAGACTGTTAATATGCATCTGCAAAGCATGTCAAGGTCAATGATGCAATTGCAGAAATGCCACCTTTAACAATGTTTTCTTTTTTGGTCCCCCTAGGCATAGGACTCTTAACAAATGATATATTAGCACAACCCTGAATCAGGAAGACAATCAATTTGGAAAAATATATAGATGTATTAAAAAAATCATGTATCTAAGGAAACAACTTGATAAGACACATATCCAACATACACAAGAAACATAGGTGATTGTCTACACTAACCCAGCAGAAGGTCAAGACCTTGTTCAAGGTTACGCTGTCGAGTACAAGGGGCACCATTGGTTGACCATTTTACGGAAATGCAACATCCGATCGATAGTCTGAAGTGGTGGGCTCTCGAGAGAATTCTACCCAATCCCAGAGGCTGTGATTTATCAGCCACATTAAACTTACGGGAATGTAAGTGGATACATCTCCTCGATTCGGTCAACAAGTATTTGAATGAATCTGAGGAGATCTCCAGGCAAATATCCCTACTGTGCACAGGCTGAATACAATCTTGGACCATAGACCGGTCTGCCCAATACTAGAGATAGGGTCTATGCAGTATAGAAACATGGTTTATTATTTTGTGAAAATATATTCATATCATTTCATGAATAAATAAGTTGTTATTAATAATCTCAATGCATTTCAGGCGGTGACCTTCATCAGGGGTTATAAATACTGGAAAAATAGAAATGGATTGATTGTAATACATTGTTAATCAAATACAGGATCTTTGAAGATTGATAATGTTCAAAAAAGGCAAATCTATAATTTGAAGGGTACATTCTTGGGTGCATTCATATCACTGTTATGCTAAAAGGGAACCCGAGGTACATAGTACTAATGGAAAGGCTACCCCATGTGGTTGAACATAAACATACATGCAAATCAAATATTTGCTTTACTCATCAGGTAGCAGTAAATGTACACACTGGAGCCATGCTATTCAAACTGTGCATCAATTAAGCAGAGCCTGACTGATGTGGTAGGTGGCACCTGAATAAATGTGAGAGAGCACTTAATCGCTGTTCAAATCTGCTTCTGAACACGAAGCCTAGTGCAAAACCTCAACCTTTACATAAGCGGCAGGTCTAAGTTTGCGTGAAATGATGTGCTGAAAACATATGTTAAAATGAAAAACAATAGCAAGCGTTTAAAAAAAACATTAGTCATTAGTGTAAGGTGCACATGTGCGTCATTCAGCCAACAGCCAGTGTTCGTGGTTTGTAAAACCATGAGCTATGATTGAATCACTGAGACTACCAAGTCAGAACGAAATCTGTAAGTTGTCAATGTTACTTGGGCTTGGTGGGTGACAGATCGCAAAAGATCGCACTTTGTATACGATGTATGTTTCTGTTAAAGCCTTGCGGTGAGCAATCGCTACATCTTGGTAAAACAGATCTCCGTAGAAAGAATGATTCAGTAAAAACCACATGGCATGCGGGATAACAGAAAAAAATGCACTTGTGTTGAATGTGAATTTCGCTATAACTGACTGACTGACTGAATTATTTATTAAGCGCACTTATGCCGAGGCGTCTTGGCGCTGTATGAAGAAAGAGAACAGCACAGCTGTTTATGATTTAGTATAAAGCCAGGTATTTAACGCTTTCCTGAACATAGTCTTGTTTTTTCCTAATTGAAGCTCTATGGGCAGGGAGTTCCATAATTTTATCGCTTGATATGAGAACGCTTTACCGCCCTAGCAGGCCCTCTTGATCTTATGTAGGTAAATCAAACCTCGACTGCTGGATCTCAGTGTACGTGTCGGGACATAGCGGGGAAAGAGGGATTTCATGTCATCTGCACCTCCGCCATTCATGGCTTTATGTACTAGGCAAAGAGCCTTGAACTGTACCCTCCGACGGATAGGGAGCCAGTGGAGAAGCTTCATGCCCGACGATGTCGAATGGTGTTTTGGGAGATCAAGCAGTACTCTTACCGCTGCATTCTGCAATGACTGGAGTTTTGAAAGCTGTCTTTCTCCAATTCCGGCATATAATGTGTTACAGTAGTCAATACGCGACAGGACTAAGGCTCCTACTACTGTTTTCCTTCAGGAAAAAGGAATATAAAAGGCAAAATCTTCCGAAGAATTTTGATCGTAAAGAAACACCCCGAGGTGACCTGATTAACTTGGGAAGTGAGTGTTAAATCTTTATCAACTAAAAAACCCAAGTTCTTCATTTTCAGTGCTGGCACAGGACAGATGCCAGCCTCCGGAGGCCACCATGTATGATTCCAGATGGATGGTTTTTGGCCAAATTCAATCACCTCCGTCTTTTCAGTATTAAGCTTTAGGAAGATAGCGTTCATCCAGCTCATAACACTGGAGAGACAGGTTCTGAATCTGTCCGCTGTGAAATCCACACTCTGTGTAAGAGACACCACCAGCTGGGTATCGTCAGCATAAGATACTAGTTTTAAACCTTGATCCTTTAGTAGTTTTGCCAGTGGAGTCATATACAGGTTGAACAGAGTCGGGGATAACGCAGATCCCTGGGGGACTCCACAAGGGAGACAAAACTCTTGAGAATGCAGACCTTCCCAGTGAATTTGCTGTACTCTTGAGTCCAAGAAGGACCGGAGTAATTCTAGTGTGGAGTCACTAATTCCCACTGATTCAAGTCTGTCCAAAAACACCGTATGATTTACGGTGTCGAACGCTGCTGTTAAATCGAGTAGGATTAGGATAGCTCTACCGCCGTCATCCATTGCCCTGCGAATTTCCTCAGTCGCCATTATCAACGCTGATTCGGTTGAGTGACGAGATCTAAAACCATGCTGTGTAGAATCCAGGGAGCTGTTTAGATCTATGAATTCCATTAATTCTTGGTTAATGGCTTTCTCTAGTATTTTTGAAGGCAGAGGGAGGCAGGATATAGGGCGGTAGTGTTTAATATCCTGGGGTCCAATGATGTTTTCTTGAGGATAGGTCTTATACAGGCCTTTTTCCATCTAGCAGGGAAAATTCCCGATCTTATTACTTCGTTTAGAAGAGGAACCAAAGAGGTAGTTATTTCTTTGGGGGCCAGATGGAATATATAGGGGGGGCAAGGGTCCAACGGTGATCCTGATTTGATTTGAGTTAGTAGATCACTAACCTGTGTTTCACTTAGGGGAGAAAATTGGGACAGAGATTCCGGAATAACAGAGACCTCAGTTGGTCCTCCTAAATCTTTTTCCAGATTTACCTGTAGATTTAGTAGTTCATTATAAACTACTTGAACTTTTTGTTGGAAAAAAAGGGCCAGTTTATCGATAAAGTTTAAAGATAAAATAACAACAAAGTAAACAATTTCTGCATGTGTACAGAAAGTGCATGTTCCTCGATGAAATGGATCTGTACAGAACCGTTTGATACATGCATTGTGGACTAGGATAATCGGCTTGTGCAACAATGATCAAATATCAGGCTGCGTGTTATTGTGACGTTGACATGGGTGCTCAAAGTATTGTAACACCTCAAACTGCATGCTATTGTGATGTTAACATCAGTGCTCATTCGTTAACAGTGAAAATTCATGACAGTCCATGAGCTTCATTGATGCATCAATTGTGAGTTATCGAACAAATTGGAGTCACACCATTGGTTTACAATTTCAACCTACCTTGGGCTAACCTGAATGGAAATCACATGTGAGACTACCAGTAGTGCGTTCAGGAGATGCAGTTCCCGTGATGACGGAGCATTAATTTGGCTAGTTCAAGTAACCACAGCCTTTGAAAACATACAGGCACATAACCTGCTTGTCCCTAACATTATGCCGCCACCTGAGAGTGAAGAAGGCCCTACCATTAGTGCCACATCTCTACAAGAAGGATGCTGTTCCAGGCGTACATGCGAAAACGTTATTGAATCTGACATGTCCCCTCCTCCACACACCAGTGTTGTAGAGAAAGCATCCAACCCTAGAGGCCAACAAAAATGAATCCAGTGAACACTCACAGTCATGAGTCTACATTGTTTTGTTTGCTTATACATACTTTGTTGCTTTGTTGAAACAGTGTTACATCTGCAAAGGATAAAGTTGATTAAGGAGGGATACATTATTGTCACAAACTGAATAAAAGTTGATCTTTCAGTTATGCACCATGCATTACTATCATGAGCATGAGTGATGTCTATTTCTTAGATGTGGTAACAATTTTTCCCTCAAAATTAGTTGTTTCTGATCTCTGTGCATCACGTGCGACCCTCTGCTACACGTGTCCCATCCTGTACTATCTGTAGTGGTGGTAATTCCTCATTTAAGTCTGATTCGGGCTCTATGTTGATGTTGTGCAGACCCTTCCTCATGGTGATATTCTATAGAATGGCACATGTGGCAATGATTTTACAACACATCTCAGGTCTGTAAAATACTGCTCCGCCAGTTTTGTGGAGGCAGTAGAACCTGGACTTCAGTATGCCAAAGGTACTTTCGAAGATGAACAGTGTTGTCTTATGTGTCCTGTTGTACTGCCTTTCACTTCTGGTTCTTGGAGTCATGCACTGTCTCCTTTAAGAGCATGAGAAGGATGAAACATTAGGTCACATTACAAAAAAGTTTGGGCCACTGTATGCATTGAGTCAGTAATTCTCTTACCAAGTAAAAAGTCATTGCCAAATTCACCCCGAGACAGTCGGTTATTTAGTCTACTGTGGCGGGACATGAAGGAGTCATGGGTGCAGCCTGGGAATCTGACACAAGGTCTGTTATGATGCAAGAGGCATCACACACTACCTGTACATTGAGCGAGTGTGAGCTTTTCCTGTTTCTACGGATAAATTAATTTGGTGAAGGGGGCATATGGAAATATGTGTGCCATAAATACAGCCAATAACATTGGGGAACTGTGCAGCCCTGCAAAACATTAATTTGGTCTGTGGCTATATATTGGGGGGGATATTTGAAAAAGATACATAGTGGATGTCCAGAAACCTGTGAAAGAACCTGGAAAATGCACTTTGTGACACACCCCATGCCACTGCTATGACCCTTGGGCAGCTGTCAGAGGCTAAAAGATGAAGCCAACACAATACTTGCACATGTGGTGTTATATTGCTTCTGAGTGTTAGGGTCCGAAGCTGAGGTTGTAGCTCAGCAATCAATTCCAGGATTACCTCACTATTTAGTATGTACTTCTCATATATCTCCTCCTGTGTCTGTTCAAACAGGGTGATCCTCACGCTAAATATGCTCACCTGTCTGCTCCTCCTTCTCTGCCTGCCTTCCAAAATCCTCCTCACCAAGACATAGAGAGCCACCATTCTGAAAGAGCCAGATGCATTTTGGGCGCCTTTTTAAGGCTTGTACCTGGTTACCACCTGATACTGAATGATGGTAATTGCATATCCTAACTGGCCATTTTGCGACCATTCACAATTAGATAATCCTTTGTACATGGTGTTAGCCAATCGTTATTTGGAAATCCCTATTTGCGATTTCCTATTTAGCAATTTCCAAAATGCGATTTCTACTGGATAGAAATCGCATTTTGCACCACCAAAAATGCCTTTCGTGCATTCTGAAATGGCATTTTGGTTTTTCTACGGCCTGAAACTGCAAATCCCACCATTAGGAATTGCAAAATGCCTTTGCTCATATGGCTCCAAGCTTTTAAAATGCTTGCCTTAAAAAAGTGACCCGAGGAAACATCATTAGACTTCACCTGTAAAATCTGGTGTTTAAATACAATTTTAGAAAATGTCCTGCAGTCTTTGTACCTGGGGAAGTGACATGTTAAATCTATCATTCAAGGGGCATTTTTGAGACCGTTTTTTCTGGGAAAGGTTGAGACGATATTGCATTTTTATGTGGAGAATCATTTAGGCTGTAGACAGATTTGTAAAAAGTAGAGTGGCAAACAAAATAATAGGAAAACAGGATGATAATGCATTTCCTAATAGCCTCTTTCACAGCTGTATACACTGATTGAATCTCTCGGGAGGATGTTATTGTTTATGACGGCTGTGGGTACAATTCTATGCCTGACTGGCGAGATTGTTTATGGCTGCCATATTTGTGTTTAAGGATCTGCACAAGATGAGGCTAACTCTTTTACAGCAATGATCCATAATAAAGTAATAATATATCAAGATTAACAGATTGCTTTTTCTCAAATAATTGACTTGTATGTTTTTGAACTTTAAATGACAAACATACTAATCAACTCTTGGTGGCGGAACATATTCTGCACTTGTTAATGAACAAACTAGGTAAGTTCCAAAATCATATGCAATCATTCAAATAAAGTTAAGCTTGTTACTGTTGAGTAAGACTTGTTAATAACTGCTTTTCAAATATCTTGATGCTATGGTGACAGACTATTCAGTATTGGATATGGTGGTGCGGAGATGTGTGAGATTTCAGCATATCTCTGTCATCAGCCAATCTGAACTTGTGATCAAGAAGACAAAAGGCTGGGCCTCTCCTGAGGATCCTTTTCACCTGCACAACAGAATCTCCAGTTGGGCCCCTCACAGCTACCATCTAACAAATGGCAGTGCCTCTACTCTAATCACCAGCCCCCTCCTAACAAGGGCTTCATTGTCCTTGCTTCAGTGTGTGGATCTCCACCCTCAGGAATGCAGTCGGTATGATGCCACTGTCTGGAAAAGCTGTTGTCACCCTCCATCTTATGCCATGTCAAACCAGGAGTGTCCTAAATGGATCCCACTGTGCTTTGAAATTAATAATGCGAGCCAAACATGAGGATGCACATCAGTAGATATTCACTCCAGCATTTGCAGAATCTCCTTTCAGTGGCTGCATCCAGCCATTACTTTATGCTTCCAGCTTCCTAGCTAATCAACTCTCCTTGCAGAAATGGTGGTTCTTGTGGTAACCTAACAGTGGGCAGACTGTTCGCCTTACACTAGAGCCTATCAAAGTACCTAATATAGCGCTATCTTAACATGCAAGAACTTTGTTTCGTTCAGTCTTGCATTCTCAAGCATAATGCTATGTCAAAAACGTCCCCTACATTACTAAAATCTGGCATGAAAAACTGATGATGTTTACTTTAAACCTCCAATGGGCATCTCCTCTTGTTCTTTTAAAATGTCTCTCTCCTTCTTTTCCACCCTCTGCATGCCTCTTCTTTCTGAGCACAGCCTCCTCTAAGTCACATGCACGTTTTTCTTAATCTCTGTCATTGCATTTCTGCTGACTGCCCACACCTCATTTTAAAGATCATATCTCTCCTTTTTTAGTAAAGTGATGCACCTGCAATATAACACTACCTAATCTCCTCTATCTATTAACCCCACTAAACATCTGTATGAACTCACATATCTCCCTTTCCCCAGTAATGATCACACCTTACTCCTGTTACTTTAATCTACCACTTACACTCTGGAGTGAATGCATGGGATGGTTTACCTGAGAACACAAGACTAATCCCAATAACCAACAACACTGAAATATCCACTAACCTTGGGTTCCAGAGATGTGCACTGCCCAACCTAAAGACCTTTAATGACTCTCCAGGGGTAGTAAGTACTATTTAGCACTTACAATTAGAATGTGACAGGTCGCCCAACAATGTACAAGTGAGAATAGCTGCCCCAAGTCATTGGAGGTTTCAGTGCAAAATATACCCATTTTTTTGCGGTGGGGCAACGTGATAGGTGGTGGGCCAGGGGGAGGGCCTCCATTTACTTTGCAGGGAGAACCCCTCACGTTTCGCTACACCACTGGTGTTTGTGCGTGTGTGTGAATATACACCAAACACAATCCCTGCTCAGCCTGCTTCCAAACATGGCCCACTAACTTGTACCAGGAACAAATGTGAGCTCATCACTGTACCTATTGACTGAATGCAGCAGCCAAATAGTTACAAATGTCATATGCATTGATGAACCCAGAGCCCTTCCACAATATCCCTGCATGGAGAGGGCGGTTCTCAAGAGGACTACTCCTGATGCGTTGTGGAAAGGTATGTTTTATTGGAAGCTATAGGATCTCACAAATACTATCAATCCTTCAGCCTAGTTGCACACAATGTCCCATAACAATATTTTAACAATAAACTACAACCCGCCATTCCATCCCTAAACAGTGTACATCCCTAAAGGCTTTAAAGTCCTCTCCTCCACTTTATGGTCCAACAATTCATCATTTTTCTCTACTAACTCCTACTTCTTCTTCATATTCTTTACTCCTGCGCCCCATCAATTTCCTTTCCAGCCTGCCTGTGCTAGGCCTACACTGCCTCCTATTCCATCTTTAATCAGATTTTTCCAGATACTTCTCTTTTCCTAACCATCCCAGCTCTCCCTACTCCTTTACACTGAGCTCTCAATCGTTCTGCCATCAAATAAACGTCCCCTAAGTGATTTTTCTGCCCCTTGGTTCTCTCAGCCTCTCTTCCCCCACCATTTCTCTAACACGTCCACCATCTTCACTAAATGCATCCTGTTACTCAGCAAGAAGCGTATACCATCCTGCCTAAACACCTTGGGCAACCTATGTCAGCATAGCTAACTATTCCGATGTTACAAGCCTTGCAAAGACCTGACCTGACAGTTTACTTATCCGCACAGTCTGTTTATGGCTGCTGTTTTAAATGTCCATCTCCAAACCCTCCTGAGGAGAAGCTGGGACCAAAATGTGCACATTCTATTCCCTCTGGCCTCAGTCACCTTACTGTATGCGACTAACCAGGTCTAATGCACTCTCATATCTTGCTACACTCAGTAGCGGCTGCTACCGGATAGGGGGTGGTGGGGCAAGGGGGAGTGGGAGAGGAATATAATTTTAAAAAAGGACTTACCTTAAACGGTCGGCCGACCCCTCTTCTCCATCCTGGTTTTCTTGATTCTTCCTGTCTGGGTCGGCAGCAGGAAGCACCTGGGCACATAGGCTCCCCTGAGCCAACCACAACACTGCATTGCAGTGTTGTGATTGGTCTGACTGCTGTGGTTCTGTGCTCAAACAAGAACAGGGAGCCTGGGAATGATCCTCACCAGGCTGTGTAATGCAGCTTGGTGGGAACATGCAAAGTGCGCATGAACTGTTTGGTCGGCTCAAGAGGGTCAGCCAAACAGTTCACGCGCGCTTAGTGAGTGCACACCACTCCTCAACCTGCTCTGGCCAGCCCCGCCCCACCACTGACTGCAATAGGAAAAATAAAATGATAATAACAGTACGCTATTATCATTTTCCTTTTCCTTTTGAGCAGTAGGGCGACAATCCTCCGCCTTAGCGAAGTAGCAGCCAATGGCAACACCTACGCCTGCCTTGTCCCTTCATTCTATCGGTGAGAAAGTACCATTTTTCTTGCATGGTATGCCCCCACTTTTTGTTTTGCTGAATTGCTGAATGTACTTTGACTGAGTGTGCCCTGGGCTTCTGCCAATCAGGTACCCAGGGCATATGTTCCTTCCCTACAACTGTGCTGAAACCTAAACCTAATTGGCATCTCTGGCCACATGTCAGCCCCTGGTAAATGGTACACTAGGTACCCAGGGCCTTGTGACCAGGGAAGGCCCCTAAGGGTTGCAGCACTTATTGTGCCACCCTTAGAGGCCCTGTACCCTGACACACACACACTGCCCTTGCAGGCTGAGTGTCTGGGTACAGAACAAAACAGAAAGTCAACATGGCACACATCCCTGTGTGCCATGCCCACAACACACACTACCCTGGCATACATCAACCACCCCTCTAGCTGGGTGCCCTATGCCAGTGGTGTGGGTACAGGTGCATGAGCCCTATGCTCCTACGGTACCCAGGTCCATTCCTGGGCACTGTAAGTGCAGTGCTGCCATTTAAGAGTATATGGTGCTGGGAGATCATCAACACGAACTCCACAGCACCATGATGGCTCCACTGAAGACTGAGAAGTTTGGTATCAAACTTCTCAGCACATTAAACCTGCACTGATGCCAGTGTGGGATTTAATGTACAATGCACGACAGAGGGCATCTTAGAGATGCCCCCTGAGCCTAACCTACAATCCATATCTTGTTTGAGGGGCTGCCTAGGCTGCCACACAGCAGACATGTTGCTGGACCCCTGGGTAGAGAGCCATCCGCTCTCCTGGGCCTGCAACAATGCACATCCTGCCTGGGCGAGGTGCTAGGTTTCCTCCCCCAGGATGGGCAGGGGAAGCTTCAAAG
Source organism: Triturus cristatus (assembly GCF_964204655.1). NCBI lineage: Eukaryota > Metazoa > Chordata > Amphibia > Caudata > Salamandridae > Triturus > Triturus cristatus. The sequence continues at coordinate 707,316,795 of NC_140590.1, forward strand.
GCATGCCGCCTTTGCGAGCTTCTCTAGACCACTTGCTGTACTCAGCAACTGGCCCCTACCGGTTCTGACCCACACCCTGGCGGGAAGACGGGCCGGAAACCCCAAGGAAGGAAAGGAGGTGTGCCAGCCTCTGCCAACCCCACCCCTCAGGTGGGGGAGGCGGGGTGAAGCACATCTCCGGGCTCTCGCCATCTTGAAGATGGGAAGCCCTGCCCAATCAGGACTAGGCTGCTCTCTCCCACAGGAGAGTGGCAGGATAGGGGGTGTATCCACCCCAGGGCAGGGACCCAGTGCTCCCTGCCCTTTACCTACCTGTAACACCCCTAAATTTAGTATTTAGGGGTACCCTGAACCTTCCTTCCTCAGATCCAGATTCCGAAACAGCAAAGAAGATCAAGAAACAAGAAGACCTGCCGTGCAGCTGCTAACAAGAGGAAGACACCAACTGCTTTGGCCCCAGCCCTACTGGCATGTCGACCCTCGAACCTGCTCCTGCTAAACCCAGGCATCTCCAGTGATGTCGACCCTCGAACCTGCTCCTGCTAAACCCAGGCATCTCCAGTAGCCAGCAACCTCACAACCCCCGGAGGACCTGGCTACCTTGTGACTCTAAGCAACTGGGACTCCCACGAGCAGTGGTACTGCTCAAAGCAAGTAACTGACCCCTGGCATCAGCCAGAAACCGCGAACCCTGCACACTCTGCACCCGCCAAGCCTGGCCTATGCCGGAGTGAATAAAGACCACGAGGACGTCCTCCCGGCGACTGTGACCCCGAATCCAGCACCCAAGGACCCACCTCGACGCTCCTGACGACGCCTGCAGCCTCAGGACCTGGGACCCCTCCAACTGCGACCAGCAGAGGGTAAGATTTCCCAACAACAAAAGGCACCCCTGCACCCGGCACCCTGCGGCCCCCTGTACCCAACTCCTGGGTGGCTACCTATCCTCCAACTACCCAACTTACCTCTCAAAGTGGTGGTCGCACCTGAAGAATGTTCGTCCTCGAGCTTCCAGCCTATGTTCTTTATTGAGTTTCTCCATTGCAATCCATTGAGCACCCTGCACCCAGCCGCCCGAGTGCCCCTGGCAGTGCAACCTCTACCCTAAACTACTTCCCCATTTGCCCTGAGCAAGTGACCAGGAGCCCAGCTCCCACAGCCGCGTGGCCTGCTAGCCAGCAGCCACCAACCAAGGGCCCCCTGCCTCCCATAGGATAACATTGGGCCTAACTCACTCTGTACCCGGCTGCCACTGTGCCGCTGAGGGTGTAACAACTGTACTTACCTGACCCTGGGAGACCCCTGAGTCTATGCCCAGAACCTTAACTCTGCCAGTCGAGTACTTACCCAAAAGCCGATAACTCTCTTTTCTTCCATAGGGTAACATTGACTGCTTCACTTGGAAATTCTTTTTAGTGTGGAGTTTCCAAGCTTTAAAATATTCACCTTAAATCAACCGAGTAACGAAAATGAAAATACTCACCTGCTATCAGGAGAGATCCCAGTGCTGGATCTTGGTGCCAAGCACTGACCCTGAAAAGTAATTACAACCATACTTACCGCTAACCCAATTTTCTTCCATAGGAAACCATTGACAATTTTTCTGCGAAATTTCTTCTAAGTGTCGATTTTTTCAAACTACAAATATTCTTTAGACATCGCACCAACTGTGAAAACGTAATTGCTTACCTGTTTTAGATAGATGTCCCAGTGCTGAACCTAGGAGCCCAACACTGGATTACAAAAGTAACGAGAATATACTTTACCTGTAATTTGAATTTCCTTCCATAGGATAACATTGCCTGGTTTTTGCTGAAAAAGTTTCTGTCGATTTTGCAAACTTACAAATATTCGTTAAAAATCGCCTGTATAACCAAAACTAATTCTTTCAACTGTTTACATGAGATGCCTCAGTGCTGGATCCAGGATCCAACACTGAGTTAGAAAAAGTAACAATAACCCCACTTTACTGCTAAGTGAATTTCCTCCCATAGGATAACATTGGTGATTCTATGTGGAAAAGTTTTTAAAATACAAAAATATTGCTTAAAAAACACAACTGTAACCAAAACGCAATTGTTTACAGGAAATGTCCCAGGACTGAATCCAGGATCCAGTCCTGTGTTAGAAAAGTAATCATTAAAGTAACTAATTGCATTTAACTAGAAATTCCCATTGAGCTCAATGTATTATTGTGTTTGAAATTGTGTTGCCTATTTGCAACCACTGTAACTGTTATATTCAAAAGTCTATTGCCTATTGAAAAGTATTTATATAAATTATCTCATCCTGAGAAAGTATATTTTGATACCTATTGTTGGTTCTAAAATAAAACAACTATATATTTTGTATACAAAAACCATTGGCCTAGAGTTCAGTTCTTGAGTGTGTGAGACCATTTGCTGACTGAGTGTGTACAACAAATGCTTTACACTGTCCTCTGATACCGCCTTACTGCTCGACCAAGCTACCACTTTAGAGAGTAAGGTTATACCTAACTTTAGCCTCTGCCAAATCTCTGGGGACTGTGGACTCTGTGCACACTGTACCTATTTGGGAACAGAATATACAGAGCCACTTTCTTACACTATCTTCTTCACCCCAACCAAATCCATGGGCTTCAGTTACTGCCTAAATTCAGAAGGAATGTGTCCTAAAGCAATGTTGACACCAGCCACCTATCCAAAGTATTTCCAGAACATAAACAAAACATGCCCGTGCATCACCTTACTCCCATTCTTATGGATAAATACAATTTCTGAACCCTGACTTTTCACTTCCAGCTGTCGTCTGCACACCCATAATGGAGGAATCCCTTATGTAACAAAGTGTGTTATTAGTTGAGGGGGTTAGGTGCCCACCTCAAAAAATAATCACAATCCTTGTCAAGGTTAACCATCAAATTACTGTGAGCTCAAACCCATGGTAGCTATGGCATTGTGCAGACAGACTTAACTTAGATGCAATGTATAAAGTATTTATGCAGTACCGAAACAGTAATAAAGTCGAAATGCTAAACAATAAAAATCCCAAAATTATTTAGAAAAATAGATTCAAATTTCATAAATAAATCGGCAAAGGGAAACCAGAAATATGAATTTTAAAAGTTTTTAGTAGAAATGGCATCAAAAAGAAGAAAGCGCTAGTGACAGTCAATGGTCGCAGCAGAACAGGATCTAGGTACAATTGTAACACTGACCCCGATGGAACATGGGTTGGATACACTAAACAGGTTAGTCCTGGTCAAAAATGTTACCTTTGGACTTAAGTCCTTAAAGTCCCAAGCCACCACAGGAGTACACTTCTAAAGTTGCCAAGGACCTCAGGGGAAGTATTTAAAAACTCACAGTCTGGTAGGCAGAGACCAACAGGAGGATCCAGTTCAGATCCAATTGCCACTGGGAAGCTGGGCAGTTGCAGGAAAAGGCCTTCCTCTTGTTGTGTCCCTGTAGCTTTAGCAGGAGGTCAGCTTATGATCCTTAGAGTCCATTTATTTGTCTTGGGTACAAGAGGGAGAGAAGGTCAAATCCTCCAGGACCCTTCTCAGATTGAAAACAGCAGGTTCATTCCTCTTCTGATCTTTCTCAAGTCCAGGAGTGTTTTGAAGGGGTGCCTGGAGATGCCACATTTATGCCAGGCATGAGCTAGTCAGTGGGAATGACCCCTATGTACACAGTAACTGATGAGGTAAAGGTTCCTAGGGCTAATCCTATCCACTTCGGACATTTTCAAGAAAGCCAAAGTCTTTGGCCACACTAAACTTTGGCTCTGAGGGTTGGGTGCGTGTGTAGGAAGTGTACTATAGAACTCCAAGTGTCCCTCCAAATCTAACACTAAAATCAAGCTTTAGGCAGTCCCTATACCCCGAAAAAACTCAGAGGCAGACGTCTGATAGGACAGAGGTGAGCTTTCAGCAACCAGATAGTGGATACACACTCATTATTTTGGCATTCTGTTTCCCTCCTTTGAAGTGCACCTCAAATGTAATATGAAAAATCCCAGTAGACCTGTCAAGCAGGTCTTGAAACTCCATCAGGCTCTCGGCAAAATACTGTGTCTGCAGGGATTTCATACATATTTGTCTAAGTCAAGCGAGGTTAGGTTTTTTCCTCTGTCAGAGAAATCATTGTTTTTGTGTATTCAATATAAAAACCGCAGCAGACCTATCAAGCAGGTCTTGACACTGTGATTTCAACAAAAGGCTCACTTTGATGGAGGCTGGTCTGGCAGGAGGGACAATGGAAGGGTATAGCTATATCTGTTAGCTATATCTGCTTGTGGCAGGGGAGGCCTCTTTCAAGGTCATCAAATACTTGGGCCCAGCCACACACCATCCTGTCAAAGGCACAACAATACATGGTCTATGTGCATGGACATCCCCAAATTCTTTGCCTTCACCCTCTTGTCTTCTGAACCTGTTTTTGTTGGCTTTAGAACTCTTTATCACTGCAAACCAGTGTTAAAGTGCTTGTCCTTTCTCTTTTAAACGCGGTAACATTGACTCACACACAATTGGTACATTTAATTTACTTGTAAGTCCCTAAGAAAGTTGTATTATATGTACCCAGGGTCTGTAAATTAAATGCTGCTATTGGGCCTGCAGCAATGATTGTGCCACCCACTTAAATCGCCCTGTAAACATGTCTCAGCCCTGCCAATGGAGCCTGTGTGTGCAGTTTTAAATGTCCATTTTGACCTTGCAAAATAAACCTTGTGCCAGACCTAAACCTGCCTTTTTAATACATATAAGTTACTCCTCGGGTAGGCCCTAAACAACCCATAGGGTAGGGTGCAGTGTATTTAAAAATGTTGGACATGTACTTTTGAATTTTACATATCGTAGTAATGAAAAACTCTTGTATTCGATTTTCAAAATTGTGAGGCCTACCTCTCCTATAGGATAACATTGAGTTGACTTACTGCAGGAGCAGGTCATCATGCAAGCCAGAGCCGGACAGGGAGCAAAAACCGGGCCTGGCAAAGTGCTTGGCCGCCGCCCCCAGGGAGGTTGGGGGTGCGGCTGAGCTCTTTGCCAGGGCCGGTTTTCGGCCAGTTTTGTTACAGGGTGGATTTTGCAGCTATGCTGCAAAAACGGCCCTGTAACAAAAACGGCCCACAGGGGCCCAAAACCGGCCCCCACCCATGCGGCCCACCGGGGGATTGCCCGGTGCCCGCTATGGCCAGTCCGGCCCTGATGCCAGCTCCCCCTGTGACAGTTCTGCTTGTTTTTCTGCCTTTGGTTTTGCCTTTTTCTGCCCGTTTCTTCTCTCTTCCTGCTGTTTCCCTCCTCCCGCTGTTTCCCTCCTTCCCCCGCCCAGAGCTCCACCCTACCCCAGGACCTACTTGTGCCAGATTCCCCTGTGACAGTACTCCTGTCCAGCTAGCCCGCAGTCCACTACCCTCTGCTGCCTGTCTACCTGCTGCCCTCTGTTTGCGCATCCTCTCCTCACTTTTTGTTATGTTTTGCCTTTTCTGCTTATTTTTATGCCCTCTGTTTTGCCTTTTTCTGCTAGTTTTTCTGCCTTCTGTTTTGCCTTTTTCTGCTAATTTTTCTGCTTTCTGTTTTGCCTTTTCTGGTCGTTTTTCTGCCCTCAGTTTTGCTTTTTCTGCTAGCTCATTGTTCAGCTCTCTGTTTTGTCTTTTGCTACTTGTTTCCTCACTCTTCCCGCTGTTTCCTCAAGACCTGGCTTTTTGACAGAGACCTAGCACCCCAGCGCCCAGATACCCCCACGGGTGACAGTGCTGTGCTCTACAAATGCTGATTGATACATTGACATTTAATAAGTGCTAACTTCCAATTGGAAGCAAGAGGGAATGCCATGTTTGGTGTCTAAAGAATTGGAATTTAAAACCCTTTTATTAGTAAAGTTGGATTTTAAGTCACAATTCTAAAAATGGCACTTTTAGAAAGTTGGCATTTTCTTGTTCTAAACATTTGGTGCCCGCAGCCTGTTTCCTGGGTAATATGATGACATGTAGCTGGCAGTTGGGCTTTTGTATTGCTCCCAGACAGCGAAGCAAAAGACCATAGGTGTTGGCAGGAAGGGCCATCTCTGACTTGATAAGAGGGAGGAACTGTAACCTACTAAACTCAAACATCGTTAAGGCTCTGCCTGGTCACACTCACAAAGAGTACAGCACTAGTTTTTTGTGACCCCAGACAAGCTGGGACCAGGGCAGGGAGGCAGGAAATTGCAAACACATCTGAGGGTGGAATCCTCCAGAACCTTCGCCTACTTCATAGCTGGCACCAGGGATAAATAAGGTACAGCCAGAATCAACTCTTGAGAACACCTCTGGACTTGTGGAAGACTCAGAAGGACTGCTGTAATTACCTGCTATAAGAAGGGCTGCTACTCTGTTACTCTCGTGCCCTGCTGCCTGAGTGAAAGACGTTGACCTGCATCTTGAACTCATGTCCACCAGAGTGACTCCAAGGGCTAGTTGGCTGGCCTCCTGACCAGAGACTCAGGGACCGAAAAGGCTCCAAGCATCTTGAACCCAGCTCCTGAACTCAGTCTACAGTAAGTCTTGCCCTCCAAGTGGTGTCCTCCCAGCCATGGACCCTTTCAAGTGGGCTGAAGGTGCTATGCCAGCCCAGCTGTGGTCCTTTGGGCAGAACTGATGCAGCGCAATGCATCTCCCCACAGCTCTGTTTCAGAATCGCTGCTGTGAGAAGCCTCCCTAATGCAGGACCTCACATCGCAGCCCGCGGTCTCCTAGGAATCGCCACTGTACAATGAATCCTCGACCAGAGGTACTGGAAGTAGGAATGCAGTGGGTGCTGCAGCACCCCCAGAAATAATTGTGATGGAATTCAGAAGGTAAATGGGTAATAAAAATGCCTTTAAATTTTGTGCTTATCCTATCTCATTTGCTGGGTGTTCAAAGACATAGGTCAAATATCAGGCTATTTCTTCTGACAAGTCGCTGCTTATTTGGAAAATGGAATATACTTTTATTTCTCTGACTGCAAAAGGATTTTGTAAAACTCACCCAGTTGACACTACTGCTGGGGTACAGGAAACAAAAGGAAAGGTTGTAGCATGTCAGTTTGTTCTCAGCCACAGCAACATTTAAATATAGGGAAATTCACTATACACATATTTCAAATGATATCAGGAAATCACAAATGAAGCACTTTTAATAAGATCAAAACAAATCAAGGCACTTTACTTGGTGATTTCCAAATTATAAATATTCACTGAAATCCGATTTCTACATATGATCATTTTTGTGCTGGATAGTTTTACCAGTAAAACTGTATGTCTATGTAAATTTAGTGGCCATTAGAACAGAAACTGTGCTTTAAATGACAGCTTGCTATCACACCAGTGCTCGAAAATGCTTACCATTCTCCTGCTGAATGTGCGTGGCACATTTGCTACACTTGTTTTTTTTTTATGATGCTTGGATTTTTCACAGCCCCTATGACTTCAGGGATATAACAGTAATGGCAACACCCCCAATCCAGTGGTTGCTGGAAAGTGGTGTGGCATAAACGTTGGGCATGAGTTTTATATAGCGAGCGATGAGAACAAGTTCAATGGGCAAACCTGGACCCCAGGGTGAGTCCCTCTCCCAAGAAAGAAATTTGAAAAAGATTGGTATAGGGTGCATTTTAAAGCAAATGAATGTATTGATAAAGCAAGGCTTTTTAAGCACTGGGAACGTATATTCTTGAAATATTAAACACATTACAAACTGCTCCAAATCTTCCTGCATTAATATGTTCAACAGTTACAGTAATGTGTAAATTGTATAGCCTGACAAATTTAGCCCTTTAAAATGTATGCTTGCCCAGTTCATACACTGCATGCAGCATTAACTTTGGAACAATATGCTCTAACCAGACTTCGAGAAGAACCCACAGATGCTGGCTGCAACCAGTCATATAGAAATATGTGCAGATAGGTATTTAAGTGAGATTGAAAAAGTGGGGGCTCTCTGTAAAGCAACATGTCAAATAAATGTGTGTGATTCCCATAGTGTGCCACCTGAACGGTATTTTGGTTTTCCCTGAGATGTAATGTATCCAGATAAATGACACAGCAACTAACATACACCTAAAGCCTGTCAGTATGATTAGCTTTGTCACTTGGAGTTAGCTGTTTAAGATGAATGAGTAACAATGATTACTTATAAATACTTAACATTGTCTGTGAATTAAAAAGCATTGAGGCCTGTGGAAGGAGTTTTGGCCTTCAGTTATGTGTGGTTTATGTTAGATATGTATCCTCTTTTTCATTGCATATCATGCCCATCTGCACATCTTCAACCCCCCTTTCTTTCTTCTTCAGCACCCTCTTTTCTCTCTTCCCCGAATGCAGGTCCTCGTATCTCTGTCACTTCACTGCCCCTAACATGCACTGCACTCCCTCAAATTTAAGCACTTTTATTTATTTTACTTTTGCCTTGTAAATATTTTGACATCGGTGTACCCCTTCACACACATATCCACAGAATTTCAGTTGCAAATGCAATACATAAATATTGGTCTGTGTGCTCTGCGGAGATGCCAAACCACTGACAGGCACTTTAGCTTCAGCCTTAGTGCATGCGTGCTCAATCAAAGCCTCTCATGAACACATGACATGGCTCAAGCCTCAAAGTATGCACAGAAAACAATACAGATAAACAACAACATTATAAAATTGCTAACTCGTGGGGAATGCAAGATTAAGTAAAGCATGTGAAATAGGAGAGGAACTAAATCGCTGAAGTGCATTCCCTCGATGTTTTTAACATTCATTGTTTGCAAGTCAAACCATGTTTTTGGCATCAGGGTTAACTTAGGGGCATGAAGACAGGGTCGGTTTTAATGTCATACATCACAGAACTGTCCACTGTAAGCACATGTTCCACAGTAAGCACATATCTCTTGCTTTGAGCTTGACTTGGATATTTGGATCAACTTCGCAAGGGAACAAGAACCCTGCTCCTTATTTGGATCTATTTCACGGGGGAATAAATGCTACAGCTCCACTTCTAAAGGAGCAAGCTATCTGAAGCGCGGGCGTGGGATGTCAAATTGGGGGATGTTAGCGTGATGAGGTGTCTCAACACAATTGACATAACACAACATTAGTATGCAAACACCATTACCGAGAACAAGGCACCAAATCAGACATCCTTACAACCACTCCTACGTATAACAAAAGGGTAGGATCTACGCCTTTGAATGATGGACATCTGAAATCACGCAGGGATGAAGTCTCCGACTCCCGAAACCATGGCGCTTATTGTGTCACAGGCCTATAGAGTGCATACAACCCTAGAAATGAAGGGTTTTAAAACAGAAATACCTGCGTTGTGCATCACAGTTAAGAAAGTTGATTTACTGCCTGGCTTCCATCTCCTGCCTCAGAGCAAGGCGGGGCAGGCAGCCTGAAACAGACAGCCCAGACTTAAATACATCACTTTATTTAGAGATACGATCATATCTCTAAATAAATAAATCTATTTAATATGTTTTTATGTAAATGTGTAGGAATTTCATAGGGGCGCAGCCCCTGGGCCCTAATGGAGAAACCGCCCCTGCCCTACTCTAAAAAATGTTCATATACCACTGTTCTCAAAGCAGGATCTCGCAACGCTCCATAACCAGGATTTACAGTACTTTGTTTAGCAGGTCTAACTTGGTCCCCGTAACGGGGACACGCTCCATCGTGGTCGACCTGAACTTGTGACTTTGTTCTAGTCCAGCGCAACCAGATAATCACAGTTGACGCTTTGTGCTTTTAGGCACTATTTTTACCTAAAATCTTGAATTTGCATATCTCTGGGTCTACTGATTGGATTTTTGTTTCTTGGGTGTCAAACAATTTATTACATTTTCCTCTATTCTCTAAAATTGGTATGGGATTTTTCTTGTGTTGTGTTTTAACTTCATTACTGTTTCAAGTGCTGCATAAATACTTTACATATTGCCTCCAAGTTAAGCCTGACTACTTTTGTGCCAAGCTACAAGAGGGTTAAGCACAGGTTAATTTGGGGTTTGCTTGTGACTTCACCTTGAAAGAATTGTGGCTCCTGCTTGAATAGAATTTAAATCCCCACCTGCAAACAGTCACCCAATTTCCAACACTGGCTGACAGAAGGGAGAAAGAAAAATGCAGATTACCTACCATGGACTTCAGGCAGGGCAAAGGTGGGTTTCTAAAAGTCACCTTTCCAAAATATGTGTCACAAATCCTACTTTAGCAGTGACTTGAGCCAGTAAAAAATATTTCAAAAACTCCAGAAATTACTTTTCTAGCAGTTTCCAATCAGAGATAACAATTATTACACTTAATATTGTATCCTAACGCTTTCCTATAGAACAGCCAACCCTGCTAAATTGAAAATAGCCTTCAAGGTATTTTTATTTTAAGGACATGCTTAGCATTACACATTTACATGTCCCACTTTTAAATACCATGACATTGCCCTATAGCAAATAAGTCTCATTTAGGGGTGACGTACAAAAATTATTAAAGGGAAGGTTTAGGCCTATCAAAAGTGGGATATTTTGACAGGTCGAATGTGCAGTTAAGCCTGCACAGCCAGACTCTGGTTGGGCTTGGAGACATGCTTTACAGTGCCACTGCAGTGGATGGCACAATGACTGTTGCATTTCACTGGTAGCATTTAATTTACCAGCCCTGGGTACATTTGGTACCATATACTAGGGACCTATAGGAAAATTAACAAAAGCAATCAGTTGTGTGCCAATTTTATCATGTTGGAAGAAGGAGCAGAAGCACCATACCCTGGTTAGCAAGGGTAAACAGCACAAAGTTCTATAGCCAGTAAAAATAGGGTTCAGCAAAAAGAAGGCTAAAAAATCCAGGGTGACCCTGAAAAAAGGGCGAATATCCAACACCCTCTCTTTCCGACATCTCTAGCATCAGCCTCCGTCCTTTACCATTCTGCTTTGTCTGCTGTTACAGAAATTTGTACCATATCCCCTCTCTTGGAAAGTCTTCTATGTTCATGCACTCATAAGCCTTCAGATTCCGTGAATGCACAATAAAACATAATAGGAAAAACTATTCAATATAAGAAGCATTTTCAGGAGGATGCACACACGTTTGACCTGGCTCATTACTTCTTTCAATATCTCCATTACTGTCTGCCTCCTGTCAGCTCTTCTCCTTTCTTTCAGGCTTAGATCCGAAGAGCACATTTCACACATTTCTCCCCCGTTTGGATCATTCCCCCAAAAGCATGTCTCATAGAAGGCTATTCCAGGGATCCTCCCTGAAAGAGTCAATGGCAGCAGACTTTTTTTCACCATTGACAATAAGTAATTGCGCAAGTCATTCCTTCTTGCTAACATTCCTGTTCTATCACTTCTCCTCTCCTATGCTCTACTTCTGATGAATTCCCCTCAAGGCTGGCATGGAATCTTCATCAAAGGGTTCAGCAAACCTTCTGTTAGCTGTAGCACCTTCAATTCCCGAGCATCTACTTCTGCTCCGACAAACGTGTCACTTGCTTCCAGTGCCAATGCATGGAATCTTAACCATTGAAAATGAGATAAAACATATGGCGCCCTATTCTGTAGATCTAGTGTGTGCTTGCCATGGGTCATCATGTTCCACCATAAACATCTCATAATAAGTTATTTTAACAAAATCAGCATCCAGCAGCTGTTGGCAGACAACTTAATAATCACCCCCATTACCACCTCTTTGTTTGCCACGAAAGGAATTTTCCTGTTTGTCAGTATCTGATCCCACAAACTTCATGCAAAATTGCTGGGAAATATTAAAAAAACATCAATACTGTGGCTCTGTTTCTTCCAGTCATCCAGCTGCTGTTCAGTGCAACATCTTCATTTCCATTAAAGTTAGCAAGCGCCTGCCTCTGATGATTCAGAAAAATGTCCACCTCTCAAGTGACAGCCACTTTGTCAATCCATTGCAGCTGTCCAGGAACCTTATCTATGTCAGCATGTCCTGTTTCAATCAGTTAACCTTACAATGTGGTGAGGTTTCATCATGCCATATTTGCACCCACCCTGTGTCTGCAAAACGCTGTGCCTGGAGCAAACATCTTGCATGTAAAGTTCAGATGACCCAAGACATGCTGCAACATCCTCGGATCTCACTTCTTCATGTAGTGAGGGAAACAGATGTTTAGAATGCCAATTGCATCAAAGGACATACCCAAGAGAGGTAAAGGAGAGAGTTAAGAGGTCATTACAGCAGTACGGTTATTACCTGTGTCAAAGAGCATGAGATGGGCGTTCCTTTCATAACTCATAGCACACACGGCCCATTTTGATCTACCAAAATCATAGTGCTTAAGCCAGTCAGCTCCTCTTAGGATGTTTTACAAATTAGTTTATTGGTTTTGGGAGACTTAGGGAAATTCAGGTTGTTTAGGTTGGTAGAGGGCACTCAGGACTAAGTTGGGGCAATAGTGTTTCTAATGTCATAGATCTAGATGAATCACCTTCACCTCAACCCTAACTCCTCCCTGACCTCCCAGCGCCCTGCCCAGTCTATCATTCTGCCTTCCCATTCCTCCTCACTCCCTTCCCTTGGCAGTTTGTTGAAATGACTGCATTTGTACAGACATCAATATTGATTCATTTGACTCCTTTTCATCTTCTTAATTCAGCACGTCTCTTGCTATGCCACTCTATATAAATGATGTGAAACTGGGCATGGATCTTGGACATGAAACCTTGAACAAAGGCAGTAGCAACAAATCCTGAGCACTCTCCGCAGCCAGGCGGTACTAGAATAACATGTAAGTACATGTTTCAGTCAAGAAAATCCGCAGTAAATGTACCCTTGTTATGATTACAATTACTAGGGGCTCATGACTTACTGTAGGAATGGTGTGTGTGATGTGAGTGAGCTCCAGCTCCCAGCCCCGACATCCGCCAACATCAGCGGCTAGCACCTGGAATGCCAACCTCATCACACAGATGCTGGCAAAGGGTAACATGTAGCCCTGAATTGTGGGAAAAGCAACTCTCTACTGCTTACAGCACCGCAGGCCCGATGCAAAAGCTGCATGGACAGCCATTCTCTGGCACCTCAGGGGATGTGCCACATCCAGCCTGGCTGAGGAAGACCAGCAGCAGAGACCATCCTTTCCTCACTCCCTATGGTAAGCGAATCTGCCTGCTCCCCCTGCCCCTTTCCAGAACCCTAGGGACCAGGGCTTAAGTCCTAAAAAATAAGTGGGGGGACTCACCAAGTTAGACAGAATGGGTGTGGCATCACCACGCGTTACATCACTGCACATCACATCACAGGAAGTGACATCACGGTGAGTGACATCTCGTGTGGCATCACAGGAAGTGGCATCACAACCCATGACCTCACAGGAAGTGACATCAGATCTTAAGACCTCAAATATGTTCAGCAGGTCTAACATGAGTACATTTGAGTGCATTACAATATTTACCAAATTAGATTTTGAAATGGGGTTGTGCCAAAATATTGACCAACACTGACGCAAAATCTGGGCCTCAGCATTTATTTTTTTTAAACCCTACCACACAGAAATTGGCAACAAGGAGGAACGTAGTAGTAAATCTGTTCTGATTAATTGGTTGCAATGCCGGTATTTTAAAATATCTTCTGGGGGTAAGACTTCTGCTGCAGAGATTTTTGTGTGCCAGCTAAATCTCAGGGAATAATAGTAATGGTGAGATAACTCTGGAGGATAACATATTTGCTGGAGAGATCTGTGTTTTGCCTAGTCCTAGTTTTGAATCAAAGTAGCATAGAGGGTTAATATGTTTCCTGTACAGCTCATAAAGTAACAGGCAGATGCCAGATATTAATTTATGTAAAATGGATAAGTGGGTTACTGCTTTTAAGACAAGAGATCCTTTTGTTACCTGCAGTTCATAAATTGTCTTCCTTCTAATATAGCACAGTGAGGTATGAAGGACTTGTGTCTCCTACATCTTGTAACCCTCACTGTCTTCTGTAACACATCCTTTATATTGATGTACACATATATGATTTATTGCCAATGTATAATCTGTAAGTGTGATGTAAAGTGCTCGGTATTGGATTGATTAGTCCTAAAGCGCTATAAAAGAAATAAAACAAAATGGTGGTATTTAAATTGTTATTTGAGTAAATACTTGGGTGACCAACACATCTGACATCCTTACAGTGTATGTATATCTGTTATATACAGGGACTGAACAAAGTCAAAAGCATGCCTCTCTTAAGTACCTGGGAAGTGATAGTACGTGAGCCTTTGTTTCCCCTCCATTGCATCTTGGTGTGAGGCTCTCAATAGCTCCCAGACAGGATATTTCAACAAAAATAGGCCTAAAGGCCCCTTAATTCTGGCTTTTGTTATGGGGAAAGCTGGAATCTGATAAGCCTCTGCACCATGCCCGCTCAGAACAAAAGCATACAACATGGAGGTACTGCAGAAAGTGTCCCAATGTCAAAAAAATACACAAGAACGAGTTCAGCATATTTCTGTGAATTCTGGGAGAAGTAGGAAAGGAACGTTGCATGCCACTGAAATTAGCCAGCTGTGCAGCAAGGTGGACGGCATCTACCCTCTGAAAATAGTGAGTAGACGGCGTCTACCCTCAACTCGAGCCCTGCTACGGACAATGCGCAGATCAGCAAAGGAGGAGTAGTGAAGAATAGTGCGGGCCCCTACGTGATGCCATATTGATCTCCGGGCTGCTGATGGCCCTGCCATCAGTGGTGGCAATCAGGGTGGGCCCTTGCCTGTAAAAATCTCGGCCTTAATGCCTGGTGAGTGGGGTTGTCTGGAGAGCCTCCTTGAGTTTAGCGTGATGGGTCCACCCGTAAAACCACGTGGAGATCTGCTTTGCTGGTGGCCCTGAGTGTAACATCGAGACTCGCCATCCCTGGGGACCCCACCAGTGGGCACCTCCTGGACCGCCTTCTCCACTGTAAGACGAGCCTAGGGCATTCTTTCCCTTCCTGCATGGGTCTGCTCCTGGTGGTGAGCAGGTCTTGGTGAAGAAGTTGTCCATGTCTGATGCCGGGTCCTGTGCAGGACTGCTCTGGACTTGAATCTGCATTGAAGGGCCCACTCAGTCCTTGGCTCGGTTGACTGCAATGGCCTGTGAAATTGAGCAAAAAAATTCCCTTCTTATCCGGGCCCACCTGAGGGTAATAGGGAATAACGTGCACATTTATTTCTCTAACCCGGCGGATTTCTGGTTCTGGATTGACAGGTGGGCCCCTTCAGGGAGCAAGCACGGGAGGATTGTAGAGCTGTTCGTAAATCAGCTGTGCAATGCATGAAACTGCCGGTTACCCATCAATGAAGGCTCTGATGAAACGTCGTCCACATCAGACTCTGTGGACTCGGTGATCAAAGCCCCGGTGGTCACCCCACAAATGTCAGACGACCTCCTCTGAGCCATATTGTTGGAGTGAGACAACACCGGCTGCTTAATTGATCTGGAGTCTGGTTTGAGTGAAACAACCAAATCATGGTTTCTAAAGTTATAGGATGATTCTTTTGATGTCAATTCGGCTCATGCTTACTCTATAGCATCCTGATTAGTCTTCTGGGGCCCAAAGAGGCGGGTCATATCATTGTTATGAAGTTTGAACTCCCCTTGATCAGGAATAGACTGCCTGTGGCACACCTCCGCCAAAAAGAACAGGATAAAAGAGGAAAAAAGAAAGTTTTTCATTTGGGAGGGGTCCCTCTGTCCTGATAAAAGCAAATATAGATTAAATAATGGGTAAGCAGCATGGACAAGTCTGATTTCACTCTTAGGCATTGGCCCACCCCCTAGCATATGCCCCAGGTTTATCCTCTTGGCTGCTCTAGTTCCTAAAATGTTTAGTCAGCAGATAGTTGACTGGTTGTTGTTTTTCAAAGGGAAGTTACATGTTTAGAAGGAACCCCACTGCGACACTCTCCAAATGGCCTCTTCTAGCTTCCCTGTTCCTCCATAAAGGGGATGTGAGCTTTGTTGATGCTCCCACTACACAGGGTACTTACAACCCCACATATGGCTACCCAAGCAAGGGGCATATTTACAAGAGCCTTATCTCCGCGTTTTTGGCTTTAAAAGCCAAAAAAGCGAAGATAATGTTTTTGCCCTATTAACAAGAGGGTAATACCATGCATTAGCGCATGGTAGCACACTTTTACCCGACGCCTCCCTTTGCATCTCTAATGACATGCAAAGTGGGCGTCACTGGGCAGAACAACCTTGTAAATATCGCTGATGTGCACATCGCGATATTTACAAGGAGGCCCATGCATTTTTGCAGACGTTCGTTCGTGGCGAAAACCGTGGTTTTCGCCAAAAACTAACGTCTGCAAAAATGCTGACTTACCTATACTTTATATTGGAGGTGGATTATGCTGATACGACCACAGGGTCGTATCAGGAAGGTTATCGCCGTTTTCCATGGAAAATCGCTGGTTTTCCAGCGATGTTCTATGAAAAACAACGCTATCGCAGGAATAATTATCGCCATTGCGCTATGCGTTGTTAATACAGCGCTAGCATGGCAATAATTATCTGCGATAGCCGGCGATGACAATTCTCACGCACAGAACAGCCAGCGATAATTATCGCTGGCCGTTGATAATATGCCCCTTAGATTCACTTTTTTAACTTGAAATTTTAGAGGTATGGACTCCAAGGGAAAACAACATAAAATTCATGCACAATTGAGGAACTGATGTAGTTCACCTTGAGGAGACACAACTAAAATGTACTCGATTTACACTGAGAGGCCAATTCTTTAACACCACACATTCCTCCTTTGTCAGAAGGGCAGCTAACACCCGGATGGTAGGTAATGATATGTCCTTGTCCAGGGCCGACTAGATGGTCACCCATTAGTATTGGTAGCATATATGCCCCAAACTCTGCCGAACCCACCTTTCTGCAACTCTTGTCATCAAGGTTGGTTGATTGAGCAGACATCCCATGGTTCTCGGGAGGAGATTTTAACAGTGTGCTCGATGTTGCTCCTGACCGTTTATGCCCCCACCCTTCCAGGAACACCAGTGACCGGCAATGCCCATGCTCTAGAGGTATGGCTCCAGAATTGGTGACAAATAAATTCCTGCCACAAAAAGAGTGCCCAACATAAGGAATACTTATAGTACTCGAGCCCACATGATTTACATGTTAGACTAGATCGAATAGTGTGAAAACCAAATGTTTTCCTTGACACTTATCTGGGGAAAACATTCTCTGACCACAAAGTGCTGCAGGTGGGGTTAGCCCGGGGAAGGATGTCCTCTCCCATAACAACCAGGCATCTGCAGCACAAGTGGCTGGAAGACTTCATTTAGAGCAACACTCCAGGAGGCGCTTATCAATTATTTTGTCAACAATAATGACTCTGCTTGTATCACACTACGAGAATGGGAAGCCTTTAAGGTAGAGATTTGTAGAGTCAGCATAAAAACCATGGGTGAGGGTGCGGCAAGTATTAGACCTGGAATTGGCATAAGTAGAGACCACCCTCTGTAAATTCAAAACAGAGGAAGTAGCTGACCCTGCCCAATGAGATAAATTGCACCCAATGCGTGACCGTTCTGCTGAAATGCTGCAGCATTTGCAGTGTATAGATCTGGGGCGTATACGGCAGAAACACACTCGGAGGCTGACAGACCTAGGAGGCTGTCAGCATGGCTTATATAACTCAACAACGAAGGAATCAAATTTGGTTCCACCAAGCTGCACTGCCACATCACTGCCTGAATCCAATGAATTAAATTCATCTGTATTAAACTGCTTTTTCTTTTTTCCGTTTTTCTCCTTAAATTTTCATCTTATCTCTTCTTTTGTTCAATTCATTTTACTCAAGTAGTTCGAGTTTACATTTTGCACGCTAGTGAAGAGGCAAATTATAATAAATCGTTTATTTTAAAATATAATGTGCATTAAATTCATCGTGAAAGATGTCGGAAATTTGAAATTTAAGCACATGTTATGGTAAGCGCTTTTTAAGTTTTGAAAAATGTTTGTGCCCCTAAACTAGTGAACTGCTTTATTTCTCAAGTAAAAGGGATGGCTTATTTTAAAGTCTGGAGCTATTGAGTTTAAGAGCAACGTGTGAGAAAAAATATGCGTTTTTACAAGATGGTATATTCGCGAGTAAATGATTATTGTTTGTATATATGCCAGAACAATAATTTGCGGTTTACTGGGAGACTCATATTAAAAATCAGTATGAGTTGTTTAAACGTTTATGAAATCCTTGATGGTTTAAAGTATACATATTTGTTTGTATTTTCAGATGCCCCTGACGAAGGGAAATCTATTCCCGAAATGCATTGGGCTTGATAAATAAATCATGACATGGAACCTACCTCATGCTTCCGAGCTTATGCTGAATAATGACAGTCAAAAATGCATTGAGTAAAATGAATTGAACAAAAGAAGAGATAAGATGAAAATTTAAGGAGAAAAACGGAAAAAAGAAAAAGCAGTTTAATACAGATGAATTTAATTCATTGGATTCAGGCAGTGATGTGGCAGTGTAGCTTGGTGGAACCAAATTTGATTCCTTCATTGTTGAGTTCTGTAGTGTTTACAGCGCAATGGGAGGATGCGCGAAGCAAGTTTTGCACGCCGATAACGGTTGAAAAAGTACATTGGTTTAAACATGGATTAATTACAGGATTACCTGGAGTGCATCTCATCCCCCACTTTGTTTCATAGCATGGCTTATATAGCACGTAGAAATCCCTATGCTTTCCATAATTGACCACCAATGTTTCCAAATTTACACACAAGGGAAATCTAGACTGTGTTTCGTCAATTCCATAATACCTTGTACGCAGCAAGGCTTGACCACAAAGTTGCTGATTTCCCTGCCTTTACATCCGGCAACGCACTTTTACAAGTGTCTCCTGGGTATACTGAAACGCTAGATGCCCCGATATCGGAGCAAGAAATTCATCAAGCCATATGCTCCCTACCCAATGTGAAGACACCAGCCTCCGATGGCTGGCCCTCTAGTTTTATGCGAAGTACCAGGCCACCTTAATCCCTCAGCTGTGGCGCCTATAGGAAACTGCCAAGTCCCAAGGTTAACTGCCTCCACCTGTAAGTTGTCCTCAACACGGAATATAATATTCTGAGTAAAATCCTGGCAGAAAGGTTTTATTCCCAGATGAAGTACCTCCTTAAATATCTGGAGATTTGACCATATCCTAGAGATTGAGGGTTGTTCTTGGCCTCATTAGACATAGAACAGACATTGGACACCTTAAACTGGAACTTCATAACTGTGTTTTGGTCCCCTATGGCTTTGGTCTAAACTAGATTAGACTCCTATACTCCAAGCCTACAGCCAGAGTTAGGACTGGCCACTACAATTTAGAGGCCTACCATCTGGCGAGGGGTAACAGGCAGGAGTATCCCCTCTCACCATTATTATTTGCTCTGACTCTTAACCTTCTAGCAATGAAGCTACACTCCGAGGGTGATATCTGGGGAAAATACTTTTAGTTTGAAAGCATCATATCATCTCCTTGCATGGAGACGAGATGCTAGTCTACTTGTGGAGTATCAATGGCTACAGCCCTGACTGACTTCTGGAAGCTCTCCAGCCTCAGAGTCAATCACGCCAAATCCCTGATCTTCTCTTTTCATAAGCTTCTCCCCGAGCGAAGGGACCATCTGAGAGTCGCTATTTTACTATGAGGCAAGGTGTCTGCTGTAGGGTCAAGGTGAGCTCACACACCAGCATTCTGCAGGACATAGTGCCTGTTTTGTGGGGGTGCTCTTCAGGGGGACTCACAGGACAATACCTTCCGAACTAGGTACAGAATGGGTCACATAAACATGCACTGAATTTTGATTGCTGCAATGTGTTTATCCGCTACCTTGTTATATTTTAAGTTAGTGGGTGTTATACATAACATGTTTATAATATATGTATAGTTTATGCATGCTATAAAATGATTTGCATAAATTTCTAGGTATTAGTGTTTGGACTGGATACAGTGGGGTGACGGCAGTGTTGTTAAATTTTAATTATGAGTATTGGGGTGTGCTTCAATGTTGCGCTTTTCCACGGTCGTTGGTTAAGGGGTCTCAGCAAGCCTTGGGCCTTCTTTTTTCAGTGAGGTGATTATCTGTCACGTCTTTGAAAAGCCACGTTTGTTTAGAGCACAATTTAAAAGTTTCTTTACACAGGCATACATCCACAGATTGCACGCTGTCGCATAAAACCTACCGGCTATATTCCTTAAATTAATTACCGTATGATCTTGAATTACTATTTCCCTACTTCATTTTAATTGCACCTCTGCTTACCTTATATGCCCCTTCTATATATAAACTACTATTAAATCTCAAGCGTGTCAATCTTCAAGCTTTTTATCTTTCCAAGAAATTATATTAGTTTTAGAGTTTAACAAAACATAAACAAAATTGACAGTGCGGACTATGTCTCAAACCGCATCATTACACTTTAACCTGGGTCCGACTGCGCCTCTTCTCTCCCCCCAACCACCAATTCGGACAGCCACCAGTTTTGGACAGCCCAAAGAAGGCTTTCCAGACATTCAACTATGTACACTTCGGAAGCAGTGGACACAAGCCTTATCTTGTTCACGTGGTAAGTCGCATTGATCTTAACAATTTCAGGCAACCATAAACAAAGTCCTCGGCTTGTCTTCAAGCTTTTTTAAAAATAATTTGCTTTTCACATAGCACCCTCTAATGATCACACCTAAGTCACTAATGTACCAAAAAGAAACTATTGTGTGGAATGGTTTCCTCTAGCATGCAAAACTAACTTCAATAACCAATGGACTGACCACTAACTCTGGGCTCCTGGGTAGCGTGCTACTCACCATAAGGCGTTTCAACACCTCGTGCGGGGTAGTTAGCACTATTTAAATGTAATTTAAATTCAAGACTGTGGGCTCCTCTCACTTACCGCTATTTCGGTATTCAAATATATCATCAAAACCGTACCCGCTTGAAGGCAACTTGAGGTGGGTGATGGGCTCCTTGAAATCTCAGATTGCTTGTTGGAATACTCTTGTGTTATTGGTAATGGGTCGTGTGGCAGTGGTCAAAATGGTAATGTTCTTTACCCTGGCTGCTTTATTATAATACTAACGTCTGCTCCAAATCTTTCGGGACCTCGATTCTCTGTTGAATAACTTCGCCTGGGGTACGGCAAGAAAATGTGCTGCACTACCTAAGATCAAGCTTCCACCTTCGGACGGAGGGCTGAGGGCCTCTGACTCCGCTACTAAATAGCAGCACCATTATCATGGATTGCACGTTGGCTGGCGGGTTATCACCGTCAGGAAACAGTGTTCTCTCCAACGCAACTCCAAGAAGAACCCTTATATAAACTTATATTTCTAGACTCACCAAGCACTGGTAAAATACTGATTTTACTTACCACAGCTCTAGCTTGCCTACAACGCAGTATTACACATGCCAAATTGTTGTAGCCCCACGCTACAGCAATTCCTTTAGAGCAGGATTCCCCAATGTTGCTCCTGGAGGGCCGGATCCAAGACAGATTTTTAAGATAACTACATTTATCTAAATGTGGATATGCTAAAAACCTGGCATGGATCCGTCCCTCCAGGACCAACATTGGAGAAACTTGCTTTAAAGGGTATCCCTAAATGAAGGGGCGCCCTTATGGCTAGAGAACTCTCACCAAGGCGCAAAGCTGGTCTACTCACAGTGGGCCATTTGTTCACTGGGAGTTCACTTTGTAGCACTTAAGACCTAAGTGAGCTACACAGCCTGAGAAAATGGAAATGTTCTCCTGTATGGTAGAGTCTGTGGGGCCCTTGCAAAGCACTCAGCCAGAGTCAAATGCACTCCTCCAAGCGTTGCACACAATCGAGCATGGAAGAAGACTAACTGTCTGGTTGTATAAGGCGATCTGACAATCTGCAGGTGTGAGCCTTCTCCATTAAGAGAAAAGTGAGAGATGGAGATAGGACAGCTCTTCAATGATGAAGACTGGCAGAAAATCCAGGAATTCCCTTCTAGGGTCTCTCGATATGCTCGCTTCAAATGCATTCAGTTTCCCATACTCCCAAGAGCTTACCTTATCACATGTAGGCTTCACTCAATGGACCTCACGATGTTGGACGCTTGCCCCCGATGCCACACTGCACATGCTGATATCACCAACATGTCCATCTACACAACACTTTTGGCAGGCATATTAAATGATATTTCGCTGGTAACAAAGCGCGCTGTTGCAGAATATCCACAAGGTCGTTTACTCTGTCTTTTCCCCAGGCCAGAAGTCAAAAATGTCACCACTAAATTTATCGACCTCACTTTATTGCTGGCCAAATGAGTAATCTCCATGCACCTGAAGTCCCCCTTCTCACCCTTGCTGGCGACATGGAGAAAATAAGTTATTCATTGGGCTCGACCAAGGGCACAGACCTCCGTAACAAAGAGGGGAATGCGATCAGAGAATAACGGGGTACCTTAATTCAGAACTTTACAACAAGCAACAAGGACGATGTCAGACCTCCCTCGATCTCAGATTAGCTAGGGCACCGCTAACCATCTCCCAACAACTGTGGAGAAGGCATTTAAGTCACCAGCCCCCTGCCTCGCCTGTGCCAAGTATATTCAATAGCCCTGTTGTCCACCTCCTCCACCCATTCTTCCTGGCCTAATTCCCCTTTTAACATTAGGATTAGGGTTCGGTGTAGTGTCCACCTCCTCATCTGTTTCATTCTGTATAAGGTCAAGAAAGACTACACTCCACGGTGTGGCGGGTTTCTACGGCGAGGGTGGAAAGGGTTGGTGTTTTTCTGTTCGAAAGTGTTGGTCTTTGCTGCAGGCATTGTTTTTGAGCATCCATATATCACTCCTATGTATGTTTGACTTCTTGTCACAAAAATGCTAGTTTTTAACATCCTGACAATACCTTGACATGTATAAGCCTTGTTATGAAAGCTGCTCTTGTATAAAATGTCACAGTATGTAATCCATCCTGCTACTATAGGACATGCTCTTAAGAGTGTCAACAGTCTCCTTGGTGTGCTACAAAATATTGAAATTCAAAATAAAAAACTATTGAAAAAAGGGATGTTTACAATTATTAATTTTGCTCCATGGAGTCTCGACTGTACAAACATCCAAGCCAGCATTTACCAGGGCTTCTCTTGCAGCAATGAAAGCAGCTGCGTCACCAGGGGCCCGTGAAGGACATTTACTGTTTTATAATAAACGATCTTTGCCTAAAACTGGCACAAAAATACTTAAAAATTGGTTCACAGCAGCCTGTTAGGGTTTTGCCATTCAAATATAGTTTTTAATTATTCGGGGAATTTCTGTGATTATCATGAACATTGGGAAATTGATTCTGATATTTTCCACGGTTGACCAGGGACTGAGGTACTTGGATGATGACACAGTCCCTTGCCAGGGGCCGGGGTACTCTTTTAAGGGCAAGAGGTCTCATGTGGGTTATTCTTCTGAGGGAAGGAGGGCCTCTGTGGGATGAAATGGGGCATTCTGGTTATAGTCACTGTCTAAAACACTGGATGAAGGGGTGTGTTGGACATTCTGAGGTTTCTTTCACATTCTCTTACTCTCCCTCCGAGGTATGCCTCAGACCAACCCCGGTTATAGTCAGCTGAGTGCACCATTGCTTTGAGGCAGAGAAGCAGAACAGCATCATGCTGAGTGAGAACAAGCTTCAGAAGAGGAGAGTGATGTTGTGGAGTCACCCTCTTACCTTACAAGCACCACAGTCTCATCTCGCACCCTGCTGCTTGTTGCACAGTGCCACGTGCACCCGCTGCACAACATCTACCATTACCCCTTCTGCCAGCTGAATTGCTGGCGATTTTCTGTTTCTGGGTATCACAACTGGTGCACCTCCTGAATTACCCACCTGCATGAGGAATCTGAATATATCCAGCACGCCCTCCTGCTTTTCTTCAGCGCACCACGATTTCACGGGGATGAATTCTGCAAAACAAATAAGGAGGAGGCAGAGCTGTAGGAGCCCTTGACCCTGTCCCTCAAGGGGGTGACTTGGTATTCCAGTCTCTCATGGGTCACTTTAATGCTCCACATCCTATACTCTGGTTTATCGGCCTCCCAATGCCAATTTAGGAAGACCATTAGTTCCTTTGATCTTTTTCTAACATTCCTCTGAAAAGGGCTTCTTCTTATCCTCATTAGTGAGTCTAAGCCACTGCTCTGTGTACCTGTCTAAGATTTTTCATGCTGTTGGCACATCACATGTGCTGGAGTCCCTTTAGACAGCGCTTTCCATTGTTTCGACGTTTTGGCCCCCTTTTACCTGACTATTTACAATCGGGAAAGCATTATGGTGTCTGTCAGGCTTGTACTGCAGCTCATCCCATGGAGGGGTAGCCTAGAAGGGTAAACGGGTAAGGGTGGGATTAACAGCTTTCTCCCACCTGTTCTCTGGGGATAGGTAGGAGGATTCTTTAATGCTTGTCTGCTGTCAATATTTCATGTCCAAGGCTCCAATGGAGAGCGTATGATGAAACTAAAACACAGGTGGTGCACAGGTACATAATCCTGAAGCCACAGGAAATTATGCAAATTACCTTCTAAAGGATACAGAAATGTAAACTCTCACCACTAAGGAAGCTAATCATAAATGTATCTCCTCAAATACCATGAATGGAAACGTGGCTTTACACGTCATAGGCGGGCACAACTTGAGTGCATGGCTGGCACTGAGCAGAAAGTGGCTGCAGCAGGTTAAATTCTGCAGAGACTGTTTTTTAACTCTCACATTGCCTTGCTGAGCCCAACCTTCTACCTTTATCTTTATCTGCAGAATGTTGGTCTGTTGGCATTGAGATCTCTTCCTGATTTTGTCTCCACGGAAATAGGCACCGTATGGTTTTTACTCTCTTGCATATCGAAACCTGTGCTACCCCAAAATATGTTGGAGCAATCTGGAAAATGCTTCTGCTACACTCTCAAAAAGCTTTAATCCTGTACCTCAAACACTACTATGACATTGGGGCAGAGATGTGAACAAATCTTAAATCTTAAAGTGGGTAGCAAAAGGTGGCCATCTAGACAAGTGAAGGTAATGAGTAGAGGGCTTGGGCTCCACTTCTCTTTTCAAGAGGACTTCGTGTTTCCTAGTAGAAAACAAGGAATTGGTACATATCGAAAAGGAAAGATGCCATCAGTTTAATGGTAAGAGCAGACATTAACAGCTTGATGAAGAGAAAAGCCTGAGTTCAACGATACAAGAGAAAGATGGCAGTGCGCGTACAAGCAGAAAAAAAAATAAAGGGCGCTTGTGAGTCTACAAGTGACAAAGAAAAAGTACTGTTTGTTTATTAGAAAAATATTTTGTTTACAGAGATAAAAAGAAAGACAGTAAGATAAATGCAGATACAGACAGAGCTCTGGGTTTACACAGCTGAAAAAGGCTGGAGGGCAATGTTTTTGCAAGTTGAAAAAGAAATATGCCTGTTTTTCCAGGCGAAAATACAAGAGCAAACCCTATTCAAAAAAGTACGGAAAGCACAAGGTGTCTGATAAAACGTGTGCACAAAAACACAAGTGAGTTCCTTACTGAATTAGATAGACTGTAACTGAATTAAAACATGTAATTTCAGTTTAACTTTCTTCTAATGCTCCTATGTACCTACGAAAACTTTCCATTTGTGACTGGAAAACCGAACCATCTGTTCCTTTCTAGCTGACTAATCCCTTCTGGGGCTGCACCTGTTTGCTGTTTCACCTTTACAAAAACAGCCAATCCAACTTCAGAACTGGAATAACTAAGCGTCTCATAAACGAATATATTGGGACTTAGAAACCAGAGGCGCCGGCCTATGCTGACGTGGCAGACTCTCCCGGCTCAAACGCCCTGTCTGAATTGACTATTCGGATATGCGTCTCTCTCTTCCAGGTGGGCCTTTAGGGGCCCCAGTCTCTCAAACAGCTTTGCCCGCAAGCCTCTAGATTTGGCTGAACAAGTGCTGGCAACTTTGCAGCTTCAGGGTGCAGTTAAAATCCTGTGAGTTGGCATGCATGGCACTGGGCTCTTCTTCAGAATACCGTGCGGGAGTAGCGCAGGGCGTTGACGCCCTGGAGAGACAAACAAAACAGAGTAACAAACAGTGTTTGCCGCAAGCCAACTTCTCCGGAAAGATTGGGAAAGAATCTTCAGGGCGGGGCGGGGGTGGCGGTGTTGTAGTGTTCTTCCGTATGAAAGTGATGGATGGCAAATTGATGAGGTAGAAGTCATAAAACTACATTAATTACTGATTCCTTATGTTTCACACCTGTGCACAAGAATGAAAACGTTTGCTAAGTGGGGCGGAACTAGGGTGACCACCTGGCAAGAAGGTGGATTTTGGAGAGTGACAATAAACATTCAGGACAAAGGATCAGAGGTTCGGGACAAAAATTCAAGACAAAGGGTCAAAATTCAGGACCATAGGTCATTTTTACTGACACATCTGAGGGGGTGGCTCGATTATTAAATTGACATTTGACAGAAGTACAAGCCAAAATAGGTTTATGTACTTTGGTTGTATTACACATTGGAATATTGAGCAAACGTTTGCCTATAGTTGGATATATTTGAAGATGAAAAAACTAGCAAACATATACCCTTGAAGCAGCATTTGACAGCCGACCATCAATAACAGTGCCAGAAGCAGCGCTGTGCTACTGAACGTAGACTTAGAGTTCATAGGCAGTAGCACTTCTAGAGAGTGTGAAACTGAGAGAAAACATATGGTGAGAAAGGAGGAGAGAGGGATATATGCAGAGATAGAAATACAATCGTTTGGAACAGTGAGATAAAAAATCAAGCGAGGGTCACTCAGCTGAGAGAAAGAACAGATGATAAAAGAAAAGAGGATCACAGAAGAAGATGGGGCAGAGAAAGGTTCGGAAAAGAGATACAGGAAGATGCTGAGAGTGCCAGAGAGAAGGTTGTAAGGAGAAGAAAGGTAGAGGGGCGTATAAAAGGCTAGGTAGAAGGATAAGAGAGAAAGCATGTGGAGGAAAGATAGAGGCAGAGACGAATGGCAAACGTAGTGGAAAGGAAGGAACAGATAGAGAAAAGGAAAAAGAGAGAGAAACAGGTTGAACAGAGAGTGAGCAGAGAGATTAAGTAAGACTTCACTTTGTAACTTGCATGCCAGAGCTTTCAATCCCAATGTTATACATTGCTAAGGTAGCTGAGAGGGATAGTGCACGTTGCTGATATCTGTGTTGATCTCTGCTTGAGGGTCCTGCAGAAAGGTTAAAGTGGACAGAATGTATTGGGAACAACATTCCCAAGCTTTCATAATTTTACCAAAACAGATCCTATCATTTTTGCTAAAAGGAACCACTCGTGAACAGTTATCCCTGACCTTCAGTAGCCTCAGGCTGCAAAAGAAAGAGACGGTCTTCTATGGTGTGATGTGAGAGGAGGGACGGACAGCTACAGAAGAAACAAACCTTCTCTCTAGGGTGCCTGTTACCTGACAAAAATGTAAATGTATGCAATTAGTTAATCAGCAAGTCAAAAAGTTGCTGGAGAACCTAACGTATACTGTGTGAAGTACACTTGTAGGTCGAGCTTGGCAGAGAGGTCAAGAACCTACAGTGGCTTACAGCCTGCCATTGCTCACCTTTGGTTGCCTTTATTGTCAGTCTCATTTCCTTGCTTCTATTTCAATGGCTTTCATTTTCCCAGCTTGTCCATCTTGTATCTGTTTCTCCCTTGGAGCAAAGCGTGCTTACCATCTCTCTAATTGGCTGGCTTCTATCCCTCCACTGATGCCTTTTAGCAAACTTTGTTTCCTTTTGGATTAAGCATTACATGAGAGTACATGTGTTTTTTAGCTCTTTCCTTGTCCCTCTCTGTGCTCGCCCCAAATGCCCAACCCAGTGTTTCTCTCTTATAAACGTCTCACCCACCCTACTAGAAATCAGTATTGTTCTCACCCTCGTGTGCATCTCTGCCCCTGGTTTTGATGCTGTCATTTTTGTGTGCTTCTCGATTTCTTCTTTGCTTTTCCTACCTTTGCCCCATGTTGTTTTCTCTCCTCTACCCCTCTGCTGTATTCTTCTCTCCTTCTTTGTTTCTCCCCCGGCTACCAGTGTTGCTCACTGCTTTGTGTGATGCTTACCCTTCCTCTCTCCCATTCTCTCCTCCGTTTTGACAACCACATGCAATCCATTTATAAGCATCCCCAAAAAATTTGGCACACATTTATAGATTACAACCTTTCATGAAGCTTTCCTTGGTTAGTATGAGGTGATTAATTATAGGAAAGTTTTGTGGAAAATAAGGCCTTTTATAAGCTGTAGGATTGTAACATTGGATAGAACTGAAAGCTTAATTTTCCACTGCGTCTCACTTGCTGGCTTATTAACACCCATCTGCAGGTCGATGAATCTCACTTTGCCCTTGCTCACCCTCATATCCCTGCATCTTCTTCCTGTTCTTAGGACCGGAAACTCCTGCTCATTCCTGGGGATCCCAACTATCCACTGACCTTAGGTCTGACTTCTATTCACTCTGAAGGACTGAAGATAGTGAAGCTGTTGGTCATCATCAGCTGGTCCTAAAACTATCCACTTATCCTCAGGACCCACAATCTCACTTCCACTCTCTGGACCTCTGAGACTCCTGCTCTGAGACCTCCCTGAGGACCCTGCTCACACAAAGAACCCAAGAGGCCTCTGCTCACTTTTAGATGTCCTTGCAATTTTGCTCACTCTCTGATGTCTTGGAATCCTGCTCAACATTAGTTCCGCTTTGATCCTTGTTTACCGTTAGGCCCTGTATCTCCTGCTCAGTCTCACATAGGAACTCCTGCCAGTGAAGACCATGTTCACCATGAGATTCCCTGATACTCCTGCTTACTTCCAGCTCTCCTGGTGCTCTACACACACAAAGAAAGACCCTGAGGTTTCCACTCACCACTAGACTTCCAAAGCTCCTTCTGACCCCTAGGCCCCACAGGCTCACCCTTAGGTTGCCAGCTTGTGCCATGGTCAATGTAGGTCCCAAAGGCTCCAGCTTACACTCAGGCCTCAAAGGCTCCAGCCTCAATCTTAGCTCCAAACTGTTCCTGCTCACCCTACATAACCTCAAGTTGTGTAAATCCCCTCCCTCTAAGGTTGCTGAAGCTTCTCTTCGCCTTCAGGCCTGAGGCTACTGCTCAACTGCATGTCATTAAAGCTCCTCCTCTCTTTCCTGTCCTTGAAGATCCTGTGCACACTGCACGTCACTGAACGTCCTGGTCACCTGCATGTGCACAAACTCCATGCTGACACTGTTTACTCAAAGGCACTACGTGATTGCTAGGTTTACTTTTTCTCACTTCCCAGGTGTTGACTGAAATATCACTTCACTGTATGAGAATAACGTCTGCTTATCCCCATGTGCAGCAGTGCTTCAGTAACCCAGGCTGTTTGCCCTCTCTGTATGGGCTGTGAGATCTTCTAGCCTCTGACATCCACTGCTTATAGCTGGCTGCCTGCAGTTGGAAGGTGCCCAATTCTCCTTTTCAAGTCAATGGAGTCTCTGTGAGTGGCCAAGACCAAGACGGGTCCTCATCCCATTTAGAGGTCAGAAGCAAACTTTACAAAAACCTACTATATACAGTCAGATATACAAGAAAGTGAGACTCTCACCTATGATAAAAGCAGGTTTCCCAGGAAAGAGGAATTACGTTATTAACCAAACATGCAAAAACCATGAATGACTTAAATGTGTGTGCAAATGTTAGGTCACAGTTTGGACTCTGGCAGTGCCAACTAATCCTTTCAAGACTTAAACTTGTTACCACTGAAGAGAGTACTGCCAGTTAATATATGAAGGGATTAATGGTTATCTTTGCTAAGCACCTTCATGTCCCCAAAAGTGAAACTACATTGAACCACATGTCCCAGAATACAATACTTCAGTGGCGTAACAGAAAATGAAAGCCCCCCTCAGAACATTATGAGGGCCCCCAATCCTCCCGTATCACACAGATATTCATAGACCTTGGGATTAATAAGGACCCTCTGAAGGATGGACTCCTCCTCCAAATTGTCACAGGAACTACAGAGCCCAGCATCACACCCCTGCAATGCTATGTTAGTTCACCTCGGGCATAGCACAGGCTGCAGAAATGATAGCTATGCCCATCGCAGGGCCAACTTTAGTGCTGATGGCACCCTGTGTGGCAATCTTTGTTAGTGCACCCTCCCACTAAAGCAGTGGTGTAATGCAAACTGATGAAGGCTCTCTGCAGAATGAGATGAGGGGCCCCTGAGTCTCCCATATCTACTAGTTGTACATTGGCCTGGGCTGTATGGGGGCTTCCTGAAGGTTTGAGGCTCCCTCGAAGTGTTGCCCCCCTGCACTAAAGTGGCTGCAGGGGCCTTCGTAATGCCCCTGAACCACAGACCTTCTTCTATGCAGATTCCCTCACTATCAACCTCCAATGGTGCCCCTAATCTTAATATAGACCCTCTCTCATACGTATTTCATTTCTTTTATAGTACTACTCATCCCAATGTAGAGTGTGAAGAGTGCTTTACCTCACACGTTATTCAGAGGCAATGATCAATGTATTGATCCAGCGCAAAAACCCTAGCAGCGGGAAACAACCTGTATCGATATCCTCCCTGCATCACAGACCCAACGTCACACTAACTCATTCACACATGCAGTCATTGGTGGGGCTCATAACACCAACACTCACATGTTACTTCCACACCGGTCTGCACACACAGGAGGGATGAGTAATTCAAGCGCCGGACATGTGGGGGGGAACACCTTATAACCTATAGGGAAGGAAAAGTCATTTACAAAATATACATTAACGCCCTTTCGCCTACAGATCCTTAATCCTAAAACATCAAGGCACTCCTCCCACTTCGGTCAATGGACCAAATTAGTTGGATTGGTTGATGGTGATTTAGAACCAGCTAAAACACATTCAAAGCTTCAGAATCCATCTCTTGAATGAAACTCACAACACATGAATTCTCGTTAATCAATAATTGTTTATCTAAAAGTTCATAATGATTTAAATTCGCATTTGTCTCGTCAAAGTTTTAGAAAGTTATATATCAAATTTTTTTAGTAAATCTCAGAACATCATATTTAACTAATCTGGCTATTTTGAGTCCTCTAATTCATTGGCTCTGCATAATTTTGTCATAAATCGTCCGAAAGCAAACCAAAGCTCAAAGTTCTTTGCTCAGCACTCTACAGTCCCAAAGATCGACAAAGGACCAGAGACACGCAAGCATCTATCATTGCCCGTAGATTTAGGAAAAGTTCGCAGTCATCAGATGATCGGGCAGCTTCCGGACCTTCAAGGATTCAGGAAAACGCAACGTAACTTAGCGCAAAATGGGAAGCAAAAAGGCGATGCGACAACGTGGTTCCCTCTCCATTCTACTACCCCTTTTTATAATACAAAGAAGTAAAGATGATACAATTTAATAATTTAGGACAGTCGTGATTGTCATGAGTTAGTCCAAAAGTTGGCTTGTTCCGGTTTATTGTAAGGTTTATTGTAAGGTTGATTGTTCTCTGGTTTTGGCTGACGTCCCGTGCTACATCCTTGACCGGGGACATTCAGTCCAGAGGTTGCTATGAGGTTTAGGAGAATTTCTTTGCGCCTGCGCAGCTCACTCCGCGCCTTGTGGAACAGTTCACCTTTATTCACCTTTTCGGTCCTCCTCTTGGGCAACATTACAGAAGCAACATATATCATGCAGTATTCTATTTACCACATATACAACTGTTAATATGCGTACAGATTTTAGTTATACAGGTTATTTAGCCATGCAAATGCAAATCCCACGTGTAATTCAAATGTTAATAATGTTGGTTAATAAACATGCAAACTCGTTTAATAATATTATAGTTAATAGATTATTTAATTAGTATTTTCATGCAGAATTGAGGAGGTATACAAAATTTTGCACTACCTGCTCCATCAATCCCCCCTTTGGTGATTTTATCACCACACCATTAACATTTTGTATCAATTTGTCATGAAATGCGAAATTAATTCTTTATAGTAGTTCACATTTCTGTTTCCCCAATTTCTTCTCTTCTTGCTGTTTTAGACATATTATCTTTCATCTCTTCTAATTCCACATCTTGAAATTCCATTTCTTGTCTCTTATTCTGTCTTCTTTTCCAATTTTCTCTTTTTAACTTTTTCAGTATTTTCTTTCTTTTATAACATAAACATCCTAGTCTTAAAATTAATACTAGAAAAATCACACATGTTAATGGAAATAGGATCCTACCTATAAATGTACCACCTAAGTTTAACAAGAAATCTTTAATGGAAGAAAGTTTCTTTCCAATATTTTCCCAAACACTTTCAACCTCCAGTGGTGCAATTTCCTCATGTAATTCAGTTATATTTTTAATGTATATCTTTAGATCTTTACTTTCGTCCGGAATGTAAATACAACAATGTTGAACTTTCAGCATTCAACAGACTCCACCCTCTTTTGCCAATATTATATCAAGGGCAAGTAGATTTTGCATCACCATGGCTCGCATGGCAACCATTTCAGTATTTACCAATAAGAATCCTCCAGCGGTGCTGTTGACAAGCGATCCACTACTGTTGATAGCTTTCTAATTTCGTGTGCATTCAGAGATATTCCCACTGCTGGTATCAATGCTCCAAAAATGTCTCCTACAATTTCTGACCAAGATTCTCTTTTTCTACGTGTTAACCCCTTCGCCGCGGCACGAATTCCGCCGCGGCGCTGGGGGGGTTCGGGGTCAGCGCGGCGCCGCCATGCTTGTGACGGAACCACTCCGTCATGAGCCACGGGCGCGCTGTGCTCATGACGGAGTGGTTCCGTCACGACTCCGCCCACTCGCATTGATCGCCCGCACAGGCGGGGAATCAGTGCCGCGTGGGCGGAGCGGCCGCCAACGGCCGCAGCATGACGGAAGCACTCCGTCATGAGCACACGGCGCCCGTGGCTCATGACGGAGTGGTTCCGTCATGAGCAGGGAACGGGTTAATAGACTACCTAACTTATGTACACCATCTTCTCCTCTTCCCATGTGGAATATCTTTGGGAAAACCAGACCTACATAACATGTGCCATACCAATGATCTGGCAACCGATAATATGCCCTGTTCCCACAGATAAAATATAACCCAGGAAAAATTGGATCATTTCCTCCTTTAAATCCCCATCCACCCATGATTCGGTATGTATCACGGCATTCACTGTTACCTACAAAGTAATTATCATATGCAGTTTGATTCCTTCTAATACACAACTTTCCTTTCTGAGGCCAATCAAAAGCCATAGTTGGACTAGCTTCTCCCTTCAAATGTTTTTCCATTTCAACATCCCAGACTGTCTTTTCCTCTCTTCCCTCAGATGCTTTCTTTTGCATTTTCAATCTCCTTTCTTCAACCATATCTACAAAAGTATTTTCCTCTTTCTTTAAACTGTAAGTCAAATTATTTCTAAATATATTTTCTAATGTTAGTTCTTTAGTTTGTAAGAAAAATTCACCTAACACCTTTGCAGGCTTTACTTTGTTCAATTTGGTAACTGCAGGTACTTGTGAAAATATGTTATCTACATCTGAAAAATAATATTCAAATTTCCCTATTTTGTAAAACAAACTAGCTATTACACTACATGTTATTCCATAGGTTACTGGAAGGTGATGGTAGGTCACTCCCTCTGATACAGCTGCAGGTAACTGCATACAGACGTAACAATCCCTCACATCCATTGTCTTTACATATTCATACAGTAATTTTGAAAATACATTGTTAGAGAAATCATTTATAGACCTGTCTTTATGAAGATAATTTCTATCTATTTTAGTCGGATATACTTTCTGAATCTTTTCTATATTAGTTTTAGTCTCACTATGTCCTTCTATTGTTTCTAGCATAACTTTAAATGATATCATCAAAGCTAATACACTCCACAGAAGCATTAGTAATCCTGTACAACAACAACACATTTTAAACCACCTTCTAAGAAATGTACATTTAGCTTTTCTACTATCTGTGTTTGCCATTTTCGTAAAAATGATCACTGTTTTTTGACTTAGCCTCTTCTACTTCACAACTAGTTTTGTCTAACCCAAGGCTCTAAGCACCTACTTGGTTCTGTCAGTTATGTCTTTTTCAGTATTTTATTGTCTTTCCATTAGCAGCACTTTTGTCTTATTCAGTTTGGCATTTGATCGTCTTTCACTTTTCTCTCGTAATCTTGATACAGAACTTCCTGAACATCCGTTTCTTCTCCAATATCGGACAAGATAACTCTCAGGATTTCCGATTCTTCGTCTTCCTCAACCACTTCTGGTACAGTCACCTCTGGATTTTCTTGGCTATCTGCCTCTTCTTTTATTTCAGGCAGGGCCACATACGTCCATTCCGGCGACTTATACTTCTGGTTAGGTTTTCTCGTTCTTTTGTTTTCCTCTGCTGTAGTTATTCTCTAATTTTTCGGTTTTTCTTGACTAGATACTTCATTCACTTGTTCTGCTCTTGGTGAATTCACTCGTGTCAGTCGGTATCTCAATCTCTTTATTTTGTTTTGCCAAATTTCATCTCTTGCTGGTCTTTTCGATTTATTTCCTTTATCATTCTTCTCAGCTCTCCATGCTCTCTTTCTCAGGACTCGACCTTCTGGTACTTCTTCATCATTATCCTCTGATTCTGTTTCAACTTGCTTTTTGCTTTCAGCTGTTCTTCTTTCCACCACTTCTTTTATTTTCCCTACTTCTGTCCCTCCTCGTGGTTCTTGCACACAATCTTCCTGCTGACTAACTTTCCCTTCTTCTAACTGGATGTTCGAATTCCCTACAACTCCTCGGGGGTCTTCCGCAAGAATCTTTCCCTCACTTTCTGTATCTGGCACCTGTTCATCTATTTTTATTATTTCAGTTGGAATTTCTCTCAGCTTTCCATCAAGAACTTCCTTATCAACAATTTCTTTGATTGTCTCTTCACTGCTTTTCTCTTTTCTCCAATGTACCTGTGCTTGTTCAGTCTCTGAGTCTGACCTGGTATCAGAAATCTGTAATTTCCTTCTAAAGGGAATATTTTCTGGGGCAACGGTCAAATTTGGTTCTGACCCCCCCCTTTCAGGATTTTCTCTTGTTCTTGTTTCTTCAGCATCTGATTCAGAACTAGTCTCTGACTCTTCAAAATATTCTCCTTCCTTGTTATCCACTGGATTTGGAATTGTCAATGTGTGACTAGCATGGATCCAGTTCTTTATTCCAGCACACTTCACAGCTGTTGTTGTGGTCAATATCACTTGTCATGGTTTTCCTCAACGTGGGACCACCCAGTTCCTTTAATTCTCACCCAGTCTCCTGGGCTCAGATCATGAGCTTGTTTCTTTTCAAGGGTGGTGGCATCCGATCCAACCTGATGAAACACAGAATGAACTGCGTCAGCCAGCCCCTTACAGTAATCCAACACCAAGTCATCAGTTATAGGCAACAGCTTGTTGACTGGTATGAAAACATGTCGCATTGCTCTTCCCATGACAATTTCATTTGGACTTAGACCTGTGTTCCTATCTGGAATAGATCTAATAGCCATGAGTACTAGAGGCAAGACATCAGGCCATTTCAAACCTGTGGCTAAACACATTTTTCCCAATCGGTTTTTAATGGTGCCATTCATTTGTTCCACCACACCAGAAGCCTCTGGGCGATAGGCACAATGCAGTTTCTGATGTACATTCAATGCTTCACAAATCAACTTCATGATCTCATTATGGAAATGCTTTCCTCTATCTGGCTCAATTGTGACTGGGAACCCGAATCTAGGGATGAATTCCCTCAAGAGCAATTTTGCTACTGTGATTCCATCACTACTTCTTGTGGGATATGCCTCTACCCATCTAGAAAACAAACAGACCATCACTAAAACATACCTCAACCTGTTACAGGGAGGCATTTCAATGAAATCAATCTGCATTCTGGTGAAAGGCCCTCCTTCTCGACCTATTGTTCCTAAACTTACCAAAGTTTTCCTTCCAGGATTGAACTGCTGACATATAAGGCATCTTTGACATAGGCTCTCAGCTACAAGTATGAATTTTGCATTGTACCATGTTTGCTTAAATGACCTAACCATGGCATCACTCCCTATGTGTGCTTGTCCATGATACATCCGTGCCATGGCAGTCACCATGCTATCAGGCATGACTGATCTTCCATCTCGATAGACCCACACATGATCTGTTTCTCTTGGTGCACATCCTGCTTTTACCAATTGTCTCATTTCCTCATCTCCTGCTTCTTCCTGCAATTGCCTCACTTCTTCCCAGGTATTGGCAATGTTAGTAAACAATAGGGGACAAGAATTAATTTCCCTTTCTTTCGCCCTGTTGATCGAATTCTGATAACGAGCACAATATTGAGCCATATCGTTGGCGTACTTATTACCAACTACGACATAGTCTCCCGTCTGAACATGAGCAGCACACTTCACAACGGCCAATTGCTTAGGCAGCTGTATCGCCTCAAGCAACTTCCCAACCACTTCAGCATTCTTTATAGGAGTTCCACTTGAAGTCAGAAATCCTCTCTGCAGCCATATTTGACCGAAATCATGCACAACACCGAAGCCATAATGACTATCAGTTATCACAGTCACTCTCACATTCTTTCCCAACTTGCATGCTCTAGTTAAGGCTACAAGTTCAGCAACTTGGGCTGATTTTACTCCCTTCAGGTAAGATGCTTCCATTACTGCTGCAACTGTGCATACTGCATATGCTGCACTTAGAATTCCTTCGTCTGTTCTCAAGCATGACCCATCCACAAACATCACAAAGTCACTTTCTGACAATGGTACATCTTTTATATCAGGACGTGGTTTAGTACAGAAATCAAGTACATCCAAACAATCATGATCCACTTTGTCTCTGACTTCTACATTCTCAGCATCAGGCAGTAACGTTGAAGGATTTACATTCAAGTATCTCACAAGGCTCATATTTGTTGCACCTAATATGACCTTCTCATATTTAGTCAGCCGACTATGTGTCAAGAACTGAGTGCGGCTCCTTGTTAAAAGGATTGCCACATCATGAGGTACAAACACTCGCACAGGATATCCCATCACACTTCCTTCACTCTGTACCAGACTCTTACAAGTAGCAGCTACTACTTTCAAACAACCTGGCAACGCTACAGCTGCAGGGTCTAGCATATCTGAAAAATATGCAATTGGTCTTCTCAATTTTCCATGTTTCTGTATTAGTACAGAGAGTGCACATCCATTCGTCTCACTGGAGTACAACTCAAATTCCTTATCATAATCAGGCATTCCTAATGCTGGTGTTTCACACAAACTGTCTCTCAATTGCTTAAAAGCCGCTAGTTCTTCCCTATTTAAGTCAATGGGGTCTTTTACATCACTTCTCGTCAGGCGTACCAAAGGTTTTGCAATCAAGGAAAAGTTACTTATCCACTGACGACAATATCCAACCATTCCAAGAAACATTCTCACTTCTCTTTGCGTCATTGGGGCTCTCATTCCTTTTATTATCTTGATTCGGTCTGCAGTTATTTTCCTCAGTCCTTTTGGAATTTTGTGGTCTAAATATTGTACTTCTTTCTGACAAAATTGTAATTTCGATGGGGATACCTTAAGTCCTCCATCTGCCAAGTAGTTTAGCAA
Organism: Triturus cristatus; assembly: GCF_964204655.1. NCBI lineage: Eukaryota > Metazoa > Chordata > Amphibia > Caudata > Salamandridae > Triturus > Triturus cristatus. Next base: position 707,354,412 of record NC_140590.1, read on the forward strand.
TGGTATGGTGTCCATTACACAAGCTTCTCGAGTCTTTGACGCCACAAGTAGGTCGTCAATATATTGAACTAGCACTGAATTCTCAGGCATTTCTAGGTCTTCTAAGGACTTTTTCCATATCTGACTAAATATCGAGGGGCTTTCTGTCTACCCATGTGGGATTCGGCACCATGCCAAAATACGTTCACCAAAACGGAACGCAAAAATTTGCTGACTATCATGATGCAATGGGATGGAAAAGAAAGCATAACATAGATCAATCACTGTATACCATTCTGCATCATGTGGAATCTGATACAAAATCACAGATGGATTTGGTACAATAGGACAACATGACACAACAATTTTGTTTATCTTTCTCAAATCTTGCACTATTCTGAACTTTCCATTAGGCTTTTTCAATCCCATAATTGGTGAATTACATGGACTACTCATTATTTCTCTCAAAATACCTTGTTTAACCATTTTCTCAATTATAGGAGTAACTCCTTCAATTATCTCGGGTGTCAATTTATATTGAGGAACATTTGGGTAGCTTATTCCTTCCTTCACTGTTATTTTTACAGGATCCACATTGTTCATTAATCCTACATCTTCTCCTGTGAAATCCCAGACTTCTGCTTTTACTGTCTTTTTCAACTCTTTTGGTAGTTCATCAGTGTTGAATACAGCAAAGGCTTCAGAAATCTCAGTTTCTATATTAGCCATAGTCAATTTATACAGTACGTCTTCATCAGGGGTCTCAAATGCTATACCATCAGGGGTACAAAATATGGTGCAATTCATCTTGCACAGTAAGTCTCTCCCTAACAAATTTACAGGACTAGAATCGCACACACATTTCGGAAAATTTTCCTATATTGACTTTTACTGGTTCTGTGAGATACGTTTTAATCTGTCTGTTGGATACTCCAACCACTGGGATTGTTTCGTCTGAGAGAGGAAGATTCTTAACATCAGCTGATCTAACAGTTGATCGTGTAGCACCAGTATCTACTAGGAAAGTAATATTTTCATCATTTACCTTTCCGTCCACAAAAGGGCCTGTCTGGTCTACTTCTAGAGTTGCGCCAAGTACGCACTCTTCTTCCTCTCTTCGGCACAGTCAATAACCTACTTCTGACTCACTCTCATCACGTTGTAGCCAATACTGCGAAACAGCGCTAGCGCGTGGCAGCTTAGTTACCTGTTCTTCGTTGTAGAATCCTGTCTCATTACTGTATTTCTGTGAATTTACGCTCTGTGGAAAAGGCGGTTTTGGCGCCTGATTCTGTTGGGCAACAACCTGCTGGTGTCGCTGCGGTTGACAACTCACCTCTTTCTGCACCTGCAGATTCAATGATGCATTATCATTATTAGTATTCGGGGGAAATTTACACTCGGATTTCCAGTGCCCTATTCTTCCGCAATTATGACATGGCCATTTCTTCTTGGCTTCTTCTATATTGAATTGTCCCTTTCCTTTTCCAGCATTAAATTTAGGTTTTGGCCCTGCACTATTTGCTTGTTCAATCAACTGAGCTTCCTGTCTTTCTGTCACTTTTACCTGTGCCCACATAGCCTTCTCTTTTAACTTTCGCTGCTTGGCTTCAATTTCATCACTAAAATATTTTGCATGTCTTAGTACTTCATCTATTTTCTTATTTTGCGAATCCACTGTATGCTGTTTAATTATTTCACTGATTTCTGGACGTAGACCATATACAAATCTGTATACAAAATTACTTAAATCCTTCTCACTTAAATTTTCATCACCACTAAACTGCTTAAAGGCAAGGATCAGCCTCTCATAGTATGCGTGTACTGTCTCCTGATGAGTTCGGTCAATTTTTACCCAATCAGTCTCTTTGGGAGGTACCTTGTTTTTCAGGAAAACAATTACTTGTTCATATTTTTTCATGACTTCCGGGTCAGGGGCTCCCGTTTTTGGGTCTCTAGGGTATTCTTGTGTAGGCCAATTTATCATTAGTTTACACTCTGTCCATAGATCTGCTGGTACTATTATGTCAAATAGACTATTTAGATTAATCCACAAAACTTTCGATAATTTTACAAACCTATCCACTTGCCTATACCACTCGACTGGCTTTTCGCGTAGTCGAGGAAAATCATTTGTAAATGACAAAATATCTTCCCTAGTCCAAGGAACATGTACATATCCTCCTCCTGGAATTTCTCTCATGGGACATTGTCACTACTTTTTCTTTTTCTCTCACAGGGAAAGCTGCAAATGTTTTATCTGAGGCATCATCTCGTTTTCTAAACTATCTACTTTTTATTTATCTACACCTCCCCATTTTCTCAACAAAATGATTGTCTTTAATCTGAGTTATTCTTCCTGTGGTGTTCAGATTTTCAATATCTTTTACAGAAAAATCTACTCTGTAGGGTTTTTGTAAGGCTTTTACTCTTGAAGAACCAGAAACCTTATGGGTCTGGCGGCGCGGGCAATGCCTTAATCTCCTGGGTCCACTTGCTTTATCTAACAGAGACACAGGACACTCTGTTGGGCGTAGAAGGTCAGATTTATTAGCTGCAGCTAAGTACAGTTGTCCCAGAAGTACACTCGGTATATTCTCAGGAGACTGCCACTTCACTCCGTGGCGCACAATCTCTTCTAGTATATGGATGGCATGCAGATTAACCGAGAACACTCCCAATACATACATAAAGAGCCAATAAGAAAAGTACAAAAACAAGGCTTTACCAATGAAAAGAACTTGAGAAATAAAGTATCGAGTAACCCGAAGAAGCCTCTCCTCCAACTGTGTTTGTCGTCCCTCCCCACAGGTTAATTCATTAACGTGTCCGCAACTGACTTGCAGGTGGCGAGATACATTTGTGTGCTTTGGAGGACAGTTGTGAAACGAGAGAATACGAGCAAATGACAGCGAAGGCCAAAGGATAAGATAAAGTCAGGAAAGAATGGTGTGAACCAACAGATAGTTGAGACAGGGATTAGTCAGACCAGACAGGGATTAGTGGACTCGGCCAGTCCCTGACACCAGTTCGTAAACAGAGGCAGAAGGCTATTTCGACACGATGCTGCAGGAAAAGCAGAAAAGACTTGTTCGCCGTGCTGCCTGAGTGAGGGCAACACAAAATGGCGGCGGAACACAAAATGGCGGCTCGATACGATCGAGATCGAAAATCGAGTTTCTTCAGACCCTCCTTTTGCCAGAACTCAGGCAAAATACACAGACTCACGTTAATCTGAGTCGATGTCGATGGCCATGAGGTCATCAAGCTGTTGCTGTAACATCATTTTAATGTTCTCTGTGATTTAGGTTTTGGGATGCATACAGAAGCACAAACGCCGCAGATGGCGGGGCCACAGTGCATACAGAGACAACAAGAGAAAATGATGGCCAGAACCAATCCAAGGAATGTTAATACCTTCCATCCCCATTTTGACAGTAGTCCCCAAAACCATCCCAATAACGACCAATCTCCTTCGTCCTGATGAATCGACTCAGAGATTACATGTAATTTAAAGATGGCTTGGTATACCGTCGGAGCATCGTCAGGTATATAAATACAGCAACTAGATCCGATCAATGTACAGACTCCACCACGGTCCGCAAGAATAACATCTAAGGCAACTCGGTTCTGTAATGTCATAAGACGATCCGCTTGTAGTTCAGCTGTAATATTACTTAAGGCTCCTACAGTGATGTCTATAGTAGTCTCTACAACACGAACCAGTTGTTTCATGTTTCTGCTATTGGCCATTGGACCCCAAAAAGGAAGAATTCCTTTGAGGAAATCTCCTCCCTCTTGTCCTGCTGTGTCCTTGGAATCAATAATTCCTCTGCCATATCTGTTTCTATGGTGAGTTGAAGAGGAAATATATGTAGGGGGAAGAAGGAAAGCTATATAGCATGTTCCGGAGAAACCAGTCGTCAACCACGTATAAGCTCTATCTTAGCAGATAAAATACGTGCCCTGAGATGGTACTAGCGGCGGCAAATTCTGAGAAGTGTAGATGTATGTGTGGGAACAAAAGCTCTTCTCTTGTCTAGCGTTAGCAGTCTGACCATTTATCTGTAAGCAGAAATTACCGTGATGAGGTACAATCCAAATTGGTGGAGATTCTCTTTGTTTAACCTTATCATTAAGGCTAGTGATGTAATGAGTGACGTTCCAATTAGTATATGCTTTTCTCTCGTCAACAGAAATTTTACTATTTTCCATGATTTTAGCCATACCTACCATTCCCTTTATCAATGAACTATGACTAAAATCTGGATCACCAATATATGAACTGACAGGTCGTTTAAATCGGCTCTGATATGCGTTAGAGAATATTCCAAAATAAGCCCAGGCGGAACCTTCATAGGAGAACGGAAGGACTAAGTACGGCATCCCTTTTTCGGTGGTATGAGGCATCAGTCCACATACCCAACAGTCGGTTGTATTAATTACTAATTGGTGCTGGTGCAATAACTGAACAAATGAATTATTGTAGTATTCGGTTCTTCTTATGAATTCATGCTGAGGAAGTGCATGAAATAGATGTGGAGAGACAGTAGAATAAGAAGGCAAAGAGACAGAAGTTGGGGCAACTTTTTGCTGCATAGCATAAACAATCCAACCTATACACGCCAATATAATACACAATAATATTAAAACACATAACGTTATACCACAACGACTGTACATTAGTTTAAAATATTTTTCTCTCATTTTATTCTTCTTCTCTCTTTCTCCTAATGTCCCCAAATGTAGTCTCCATCTTCTAAGTGGATGCTCACGGCAATCTTCCTCAATCACTTGGCTATGATTATCTGCCGTCCTATGACACTGCACGTCCTGCAGGCCTATTGCCACTACTCAGGTCACAATCAAGACTCCTACCATGACCCTGCAACCGGGATAGAAACTACATGGAGGAAAGAATCTCAAGGTTTCTTAATTAGTCTTGGCCTGAGATTATAGCGGACTTTGTCAGGTACAGTCTGGTCTCGAAACAATGTTTGAGGGTTTGTAGTGTTCAAGCGGAGATGTGGTGGTACAGCTTCCTGAAGAATATCATCGTCTTCTTTCTCCGACCGAGTTCCACTCAAGCGTACATCGCTAAAAGGTAGGAACCTAGGAACCTTTTCGTTTTCAAAGTCACTTATACCCTTACGGACCCACTGATCAAAGGGCAAAGGCAAAGGCACCTTCTTGCAGTGCACGCCGTGTATCCAGTTTTTCTTTCCTTCGACCTTTATTGCTCTTCGCGTCACCAGGAGGACCTGTCGAGGTTCCCTCCAACGAGGTTCCAAATTCTTTGTCCTTTGGAAATTCTTCATGCAAACCCAGTCACCTGGTTGGATGGAATGACCTGGGTCTGTAGAGGCCTCTGGCAAAGCGTTCTGAACCTGTTGATGGAGAACACGCAATTTAGTTGTAAGGGCGTGCAAATAATCAATCAGCATTGGGTATGGTAGATCAGAATACTTTCTAGGGCGAGGGACCCCCCATACATTAGCTGGGCGTTCGAAAACCACCTTGTATGGGCTAAGTCCCAAACGAGAATGCACAGCTGTTCTGGTGGACAGAAGAGCCAAAGGTAAAGCATCGGGCCAGGCAAGACCTGTGCTGGCTTGTATATTTGCGAGTTTGAGCTTAAGTGTGCCATTATAACATTCTACTAAACCCGCTGACTGTGGATGGTTTGCCGCATGGAACTTTTGCCTTATACCAAGACCTGCACAAACTTATTGCATGACTTGGCCCACAAATTCACTCCAGACAATGCGCGGCAAACCAAACCTAGGAAATAAATCTTTCAAAAGGATTTTGGCAGTAGACAAAGCAGTGTTGTCTTTCAGAGGGTAGGCCTCTATCCATCTGGAAAAGGCACATACCACCACTAGGACATATTTGAGATTGTTGCATCGCTCCATATGAATATAGTCGATTTGCAACACCTCAAAAGGATATGTCGGGGGAGCAAAATGACCTGCCGGAGTTGGGGTTCCCTTTCCCGGATTGTACATCAAGCAAATGATACAATGCTTCACCACATTGTCTGCACATTTTGGAGTCCCTTCATTCTGCCATACTGGAGCCAGAAGTTTACATATTCCTTTCGCACTGATGTGGGCTGGACCATGCGCCATAGTAACCACAGGCAGTACATGGGCGTCTGGTAACAGCCAACGTTGGTGCTCTGACAATTCTACCCAACATCCCATCTCATCCAATATTCCTGTACTTTCTTTCCACTTTCTCAACTCTTTCTCTGTAGCATCTTCCTGAATCGATCTCACACTTTCTATTGTGTCCTCACACATCCCTCTTTTCCTGACCCAATTTGCAGGGCCCGCAACATACATGCGACTTGTAGCATCTCTGGCTGTCTTTTTCACGACCTCGTCCGTAAAAGGTAGTAACAGCATAAGCTGAAGTTGTCTCACCATTCGGGAGTTTGAAGCAAGACCCATCCACCCATAGGATCCCATCTGGATCCGCTAGCGGCGTATCTTTCTAATCAATTCTACCTTTTGTCTCCTTCTCAGTACGGAGAAAACAATCATGTCGTTCTTGAATATCTTCCTCTTTCGGAAGGGGTAACAAAGTGGCTGGATTTAAAGTGTTACATCGTTTGATGTGCACATGACTAGCCAAGAGCGTCAGCTCATATCCAGACAATCGAGCACTCGTAAGATGCTGCGTTTTCGTCCTGTTTAGCAAGGTATCCACTGCATGTGGTACCATAACAATGAGAGAATTATCTAGCACTACTCCAGCAGACTGACGAATAGAAACCGCTACTGCTGCTGTAGCTTTAAGACAACTAGGCAATGCCTTGGCTACTGGATCTAACGTAGTTGAAAAATAGGCACATGGCCGCTGTTTATCTCCAAATCGTTGTGTCAGGACTGACAATGCACAACCCTCTCTTTCATGGACATAGAGCGTGAAGGGCTTACTGTAACCTGGAGTACCCAACACAGGAGCAGAACATAGAGCAGCACGTAAATCAGTAAAGCTCTTCTGACATTCATCAGTCCAAGGAAGGGGTTGGGGCGTGTCTTTCAAAGTGAGTGCTAACAGAGGTTTCGTCAGCAAGGAAAAGTTCGGGATCCATTGCCTACAATAAGAGGTCATACCTAGAAAGGCACATACCTCTCTTTGTGTGGATGGCACGGACATTTGCGCAATTGCTTGAATTCGTTCTGGGGTTAATCGCCTTCCCTCCTTTGATAAGAGATGACCCAAATAGGTAACCTCTCAATGGACATACTGTAGTTTAGAAGGCGAAACCTTATGATTAAGATCAGACAAGTGACGTAACAATGCAACAGTCACATTCCTGCAGACATCCTCTGAATCAGCAGCAATTAACAAATCATCCATATATTGAATAAGAGTAGCACCTGAGGGCAAAGGGAAAGCATCAAGCTGACATTTCAGAGCTTGACTATAAAAGGAGGGGCTTTCACAATAGCCTTGGGGTGCACGCTTGAACCGGAAACTTCGGCCTCCTAGAGAGAAACCAAAAATATCCCCACTCTCTTCGGCAATGGGAATGCTGAAGAAAGCATTCTTCAAATCAATGACAGAAAACCAAGCCGCTGAGGCAGGTATCATAGTTAACAAGGTAGTAATATCTGGGACAACAGGATACTGCGGTACAACAATTTTGTTAACCTCCCTAAGATCAATCACAAAACGATAAACAGGAGACTGAGAAGGGTCGGTGCGTTTAAGAACAGGAAGAATAGGACTATTACATAAATTTCCTCTCGTTTCCTCAATCACACCCGTCTGAACTAAATCATAAATGATATCCAAAAGCGCTCTTTCACCTTCATTGGAAATTCTGTATTGAGGAATGCGAGGCAATTTAACATTGGGCTTGAGAGTAACAACATAAGGCGGGATCTCAAGACAACAAACATCATTTGGACCCGTAGCCCAAAGCGTTGCAGGAAGAGAGAGCAATTTAGGTGGGTATTGATCTTTAGACAAATACATTGGAGAAGTTAGTGTCTGTCCCAAAGTAAGATGTATACCAGAAGGAGAACAATATATCGTTGCATGCAATCTTCTCAAAATATCCAAACCCAACAGATTCTCGCCGCAACCCGTTGTTAAAAGAAGAGGAGCTTCTAAGTCATAGGGGCCAATTGAAATAGGCAGAGGGCTAGAGACTGGGTTACAAACCGGGGCGCCAGAAAATCCTACTGATACATTCGTTGAGCCAGACAAAGGTGCCCCAGGGAGTTTAGAGCGAATGATAGAACTTCTCATCGCACCAGTATCTAAAAGGAATGGCTCTGAAACACCCATTGTAGTGACATTAACATAAGGTCCACTCTGATCTACTGGAATCGATACAACAACCTCACTTTGTCTATGGCTGTCCTAGTTAACGTGAAGGCTTTCATTTTCACCTTCATCATGATAATCATCATTGTAATACTGTGTAGACTGAGTATTTTGCTGATCGAAGTAGTTCATAGAATTCGGAGGAGGAAGGGAAGCTGTTCTTGGGTCAACACACCTCGACCTCTACCCCTGGGTGGCAACTGATGAATACCTCGACCTCGTGGAGCAGATAATCCCTCACTACACTGTAATAAAACCGGGCAACTATTATTAAAATGACCTTCCTCTCTACAATAGGCACATTGATTAGGACCTAATAAAGGTCGCGGAGCAAAAGGCTTGGGCTTTTGATACACCCTCTGAAACTGTGGAGGCTGTTGAAACTGGCGCTGAGCAAGACGGGGAGGATAAGCTTGTTGCAGAAGAACCTTCGTTTTTAATTCTTTAGTCTTTTTCTCTTGCTTATCTTTCTCTTCTTTATCCCTGTTCTCATAATATTGAGCAGTAGCCAATATTTGCGCAGAGGAAGAAACAGCCCATGAACTTTTAGAGTCTTTCAACTTATGTGACAGCTCAGGAAGCAAATTAAATACGAATTATTCTACAAATAATCGCTGTCCACCCTCCGTAGTCATATCCTGACCACTGTGATCAATAAACGTCTCTTCAAAACGAGTGAAGAAATCAGAGACACTCTCATCTTTCTTCTGTTTACACGCAGCTAGTTTATCCCAATTAACTCGCAAGGGAGGCATCATCGTTTTCATTAAGGCAATAATCCTACCAGGCAGGTCTGAAATCAAAACATCAGGCTTAGCACCACCCACTTGGGCTGTATCTGCGGCAATTATAGCATTCCAATCAGCACCTAATTCTTGTGCGTGATTCTCTCTCCGAATTCGAGCCCATAATGCTTGTTGGACTACATTCCCCATTAACATATCGATATCAGCCAAATTCATAATGCAGGCGTCAACAGTCTGAGACAATTCTTTATAATAACCAGCAGGGTTTTTACGGGGATCTGGTAGTGACTGTTTAAGAGCCAAAACTTCAGATCTTTTCCAGGGGACATGTACCCCTATACGCTGGAAGTGTGCGGGAATAGCTAGATTAGCACCTGCTGCTGGAACCTCTTCTCTCCATACTGGAGGAACCTCTCTCATTGGATAATGTTTGGATGTCAGCCTAACAGCAGGATCGGAATCAAAGAAAGTCTGCGAGGAAAATACGGATCTGAAAGAGACAAGTGTCTTTACAGCGTCCTCAACCTTAGGACCCACGATGAGTCCCTTATCGAAATTAGTCTGAACATCCAGCAGACCCTGAGGAACTGAATCCAAATCCATATCCTCCCAACCTTTAACAAGAGTGTCACACATAACATTAAAACATATCTCTGCGTGGGCGCTTCCCACTGATGAAGGGTAGCCAAAATATCATTCGCACTATATAAGGGACCTTTCTCGATCCATTTACGAGCGAGAGAGTCCAATACCACTCGTTCATCGATGGTTGGAAGCTGACTGCGAGACTGTCTTCAAGAAAAAGCCGGAGACATATTAAGAGTCTCAAAGAAAGGAGACAGAAACCCAGAGACAGTATCTGTGATCCGTTTACGGACAGTAGGAGAATTGGACATAAGGACAGGAGACAAAGTATTGGGCGAACTAATAGGAGAAGAATTAACAGTTATAAGAGGAGCCGAGGGCAAAGGAGATTGTGGCTCTAGGGATGGAGGTAAAGCAACCAGTGGCAAAGGGAGTGGGGGCGGCAATGCTTGAAGGGGCAAATGCGGTGGAACCGGAGCAGGCGGAGGCGCAACTAATGGCTGAACTGGTTGTAATACTGGGGGTGCATTAGCGCCTTGTACATAGGGAGGAGGCAATCTCAAGAGGTGAGACATCAAAGGGTCTTCCTCCAGATCCTTACTTTTATCAGGAGGGGAAGTAGGCAACATCGGATAGCATTTATCTATCGCCATACGATGCTGTCTCTCTGAAATTTCCATTTCACGATCGATCTCATTATCTTTAAACTGCTGGGCAGCCTGTATAATCGGCATACTTTGTGCTTTCTTATCTCGTTTTGCCTGCTTAATTTCTCTCTGTTTGGCTTCCTTATGCCAAAGGCGGAAAGAGTCAAACATTGCCGGCCGGGCTTTTCTTTTAAACAAAACTGCTTCCAAATTATCTAATATGTCAGGCTCAAAGCTACCGTTCTGTGGCCACTGTAAAACACCATTGTTCTTTGTGTATCGGATCCATGCCTCATTAAAGGCAATGGGGCCAACACCATGTTTAGAATAGAACTCATAAGTGGGAGTTCCAACCGAAGGAATTGGACAAGAGTCCTCCAGCCGGGAGTCCCTATCACAACCAAAGCAACAAAACTTCCTAAACTTACTCAGACCAGGCATCGGTATTTCACTGGACTTTTCACAAACATCAAGGGGGTTAAATCAATTAACACAGCACAAATGTACTCACCCCTCGGCTTCGGGTTTTGCAATAGCCGAATCAAAGACCCAAAGGACCAAACAAAATAGTGGGAGCTACCCACCACCAATACCTAACTAAGTGTCTTCTTACGCCAACAGAGACCCGTCTAAAGTCTCGCCTTACCATACATCACCAAAGAAGGGCCAAAGCAAGGCGGCAGTCAGGGCAGCAGTTGTCAGCAGCCGTCAGGAAGGAGAAACCGCACTGAAAAAGACCTTCGGACCACTTCGACATACAGGGGTCGCTTGACGTGGCTCGCGATTCCTCCGGAATTTTCTTGCGGGGCTCCTCATGACCTTCAGGCAGGACTACTACCTCTGAAGCCGCCCCACGTTGGGCGCCAGTTGAAGAACCAGAAACCTTATGGGTCTGGCGGCGCGGGGAACGCCTTAATCTCCTGGGTCCACTTGCTTTATCTAACAGAGACACAGGACACTCTGTTGGCCGTAGAAGATCAGATTTATTAGCTGCAGCTAAGTACAGTTGTCCCAGAAGTACACTCGGTATGTTCTCAGGAGACTGCCACTTCACTCCGTGGCGCACAATCTCTTATAGTATATGGATGGCATGCAGATTAACCAAGAACACTCCCAATACATACATAAAGAGCCAATAAGAAAAGTACAAAAACAAGGCTTTACCAATGAAAAGAACTTGAGAAATAAAGTATCGAGTAACCCGAAGAAGCCTCTCCTCCAACTTTGTTTGTCGTACCTCCCCACAGGTTAATTCATTAACGTGTCCGCAACTGACTTGCAGGTGGCGAGATACATTTGTGTGCTTTGGAGGACAGTTGTGAAACGAGATAATACGAGCAGAGGACAGCGAAGGCCAAAGGATAAGATAAAGTCAGGTAAGAATGGTGCGAACCAACAGATAGTTGAGACAGGGATTAGTCAGACCAGACAGGGATTAGTGGACTCGGCCAGTCCCTGACACCAGTTCGTAAACATAGGCAGAAGGCTATTTCGACACGATGCTGCAGGAAAAGCAGAAAAGACTTGTTTGCCGTGCTGCCTGAGTGAGGGCAACACAAAATGGCGGCGGAACACAAATGGCGGCTCGATACGATCGAGATCGAAAATCAAGTTTCCTCACTCTTTCCATGTCTATACCCATTTCATTTACCACTTCTTCTAGGCCTTCATGTAGATTCTTTGCTCTCCAAGTTATACTTTTGCATAGAAATAGTAATTCTTCATCCTGATGATTTTTTAGCTTTTCTGTGGGGATAGTCCCTACTATTAATTCTTCCAAAACCATCCTTAGCTTAGCCACATCTATAGATTAGGATTCTCTGTCTTTGCTCTGTAAACTCCTCAAACATTCACTTAATTCTTCTGAAGTAGGACCTACTGTTTTTTCCTCATTACCTCGTTCTGGGTCTCTTGAAGTTTCTGATACAGATTCTGTAGTCACTATCAGTCTTTCCACTAAACCTGGATTTGCTGTCAAATTTTTAGGCCTACTCTTTTCTGATGTACTTACTGTTTGACTCCATGGGTTCTCGTCTGAACTTTTTCTTGGCCTCTCAATCTGTCTATTACTGTTATAAGGGACCGTTAGACAATGCTCATTATCTTTCTGTTTATCAAAAATAGGCATTACAGGACCTGTAGTTACGGGAACAGTCACGGCTTCTAAGTTTTTAGTCAATTCCCTAATCTTTTCAGTCAACTCTAAAGTGGTTTTCGCTAGTTCTGCCAAATTTTCATTACTCAATTTACCATCCTGTTTTCTCTCTATTTCTCTGAAATAATTGTTTCTCCCTATCTCTTGGGGTACTGATTCAACTTTTATGTTTCGCAAAGTCTCTCTCATTGGGGCACTTGGTGTCAACATATCAGAATCTGGTTGATACGGGGTGGATTTTTATAAAACATGTCGTCAAGAACATCATCCTCCGATTCATGCACTCCATACCCTCCCGATTCTATATTATGTCTCTTTTCTGTACATTTTCTTCCGCTAACTTCTTCAGCATGTCTCACAGTAAACAAACCATCAGTCATGTTTGCACTTCGCCATCTCCTCATTCTGTCATCATGATTCTCCTGTCCATGTGATCTACCAAACATGTACCTATACCTTCCGCCACTCCTCTGTCTTTCTCTCTCATGCATCTCGTCTTCCCATTCAGTCAATGCTTCGAACTGTGTTGGTCTAGGTCTCAGTTCAAGATTCATCATTCTTTCTCTCAAATTCCTCAAAACTGCTAAATTAAATGAACCATGTTCTGGAAATGCTAAAACTCCATCATCTTTTATATACTTTGCCCAATTGTCCAACCAAATACAAGTATGATATCCATATTTCGCAACCATAAAGGATGCAGGCGATTTTGGTGGGGGAAGCAACTGTCCCTCTCTAGTCACAATCGGTTTGTCCTTTTTGAATAAACTCTTGATCTTTCCAAACCAGGTATTTTTCTCTTTTTCTGGTGGATTGTAATACATCATTTTGTCTTCCGTGTATCGCTAGATTTTCCTACGACTCTTCTGTTGTTTTTAACCAATCATAGCGTGACTCACACTAACGCACCTATCCAGAGCGTTTATGTCACTTCTGTAATTCACCGATCCCAGCGCAACTCACACTAACGCACCAATCCGGAGCGTCTACGTCACCCAGTAATTCTCCACTCCTAGCGCGGCGTACACTAACGCACCAATCAGGAGCGTCTATGTTTCTTACTGACTAACCAATCCCAGCGCGGTCTTTCTGACGTCAGCTTTTCTAGCTACTCCTGCTTCTGCTGACCCCTCCTTTACAAAAAATGTTCTAGGGAAGATCCTTACGTTCTTTTAACTTACAAATCTGTTAGTAACGACATAAAAACGGCACCATTATCTGTTTCGCTAACAAAGGAATAGTTAATGACCTTTCTTACAAGAATTCCGTCTTTCACGAGAGCAGCGCTCACCTCTGCCCTACTACGGAATCGTTACTTCCGTTGATAAAGTATCTCATCCCTCTACTTCATCCTTCTAGCAAGCATCAGCTAACCGTTTCTCCAGAATTAAGACACCTAGTTGGAGACCCAATGCTCCTGAGAAATAAAACCAGAGTTTCACAATTAACCTGAATGCTATTTCATTCACGAACTTTCATACGGAAAACGTAGTTCATTCACACAGAATTCTGTCTTTCCCGAGAACAGCGAACAGTGTGCCCTACTACAGAATTATTACACTCGTTAATAAAGTAGCACTTCCCTCTACTTTATCCTTCTAGCAAGCTTAGGGAACATCTATTACCTTTCCAGTGATAAGCGTAATCAGAGTGCCTTTTGGACTCCTGGTACCCAAGACCAAAATTTCACAGGTGTCCTTCGCTTCCATACATTTCTCTCATACAGAAAATGTCGCTAATGGCAACACACGACGATGTTATCGAACCAAACCCAGACAATGGATCATGCTACTCAAATCGTCACACGTTTTCCCCGTGTACCTACAGGGCAACAACAATTCCGTATTTCCTGAGAGCAGCGCTTACCTCTGCTCTACTACGGAACTGTTACAAACTTCCGACTTCCTACATCCCAGAAGCCATCAAACAACATAGAACTCGACGCAACTCTACATAGAGTGTTAATACATAAACCAATACTTTCCCACTATCAATAAGCAATAAGCAATTTACAAGCAATAATCACCAAACCAAAACAATAAAAACCATAACTCTGCTACCAGAAAAACTGATCCAGCGCAAAAACCCTAGCAGTGGGAAACAACCTGTATCGATATCCTCGCTGCGTCACAGACCCGACGTCACACTAACTCATTCACACATGCAGTCATTGGTGGGGCCCATAACACCAACACTCACACGTTACTTCCACACCGATCTGCACACACAGGAGGGATGAGTGATTCAAGCGCCGGACATGTGGGAGGGGGAACACCTTGTAACCTATAGGGAAGGAAAAGTCATTTACAAAATATACATTAACGCCCTTTCGCCTAGAGATCCTTAATCCTAAAAGATCAAGGCACTCCTCCCACTTCGGTCAATGGACCAAATTAGTTGGATTGGTTGATGGAGATTTAGAACCAGCTAAAACCCATTTAAGACTTCAGAATCTATCTCTTGAATGAAACTCACAACTCATGAATTCTCGTTAATCAATAATTGTTTATCTAAAATTTCATAATGATTTAAATTCGGATTTGTCTCGTCAAAGTTTTAGAAAGTTCTATATCGATTTTTTTTAGTAAATCGCACAACATCATAGTTACCTAATTTGGCTATTTGGAGTCCTCTAATTCATTGGCTCTGCATAATTTTGTCATAAATCGTCCGAAAGCAAACCAAAGCTCAAAGTTCTTTGCTCAGCACGCTACAGTCTCAAAGATCGGCAAAGGACCAGAGACGTGCAAGCATCTATCATTGCCCGTAGATTTAGAGAGGTTCGCAGTCATCAGATAATCGGGCAGCATACGGACCTTCAAGGATTCAGGAAAACGTAACGTAGCGCAAAATAGGAAGCAAAAAGGCGATGCGACAACGTGGTTCCCTTTCTATTCTACTACCCCTTTTTATAATACAAAGAAGTTAAGATGATACAATTTAATAATTTAGGACAGTCGTGATCGGCTGGTTGAGATCGTCCGATATCAGTTTTAAGATTTCAGTTCAGTTCGAGGGGTGAGGTCATGAGTTAGTCCAAAAGTCGGCTTGTTCCGGTTTATTGTAAAGTTAATTGCTCTCTGGTTTTGGCTTACGTCCCGTGCTACATCCTTGACCGGGGACATTCAGTACAGAGGTTGCTACGAGGTTTAGGAGATTTTCTTTGCGCCTACGCAGCTCACTCCGCGCCTCGTGGAACAGTGGCCGCTTCGTCGTGTGGTGTCAGCGGCCATCTTGGATTTAGGCCCAAATGCTAACTTAAGCGAAACAAACACAAAAGAGTAATTAATACATAGAAATAATGAATCTAATGTTAACCCCTTAGTTATCCCTCTATGTGCTTGTATTTATCTAGTGTATAGCAACATTTAAAGCCATTATTTTCACCTTTTTGGCCCCCTTCTTGGGCAACATTACAGAAGCAACATATATCATGCAGTATTCTATTTACCACATATACTACTGTTAATATGCGTACAGATTTTAGTTATACAGGTTATTTAGCCATGTAAATCCAAATCCCACGTGTAATTCGAATGTTAATAATGTTGGTTAATAAACATGCAAACTCGTTTAATAATATTATAGTTAATAGATTATTTAATTAGTATTTTCATGCAGAATAGAGGAGGTATACAAAATTTTGCACTACCCGCTCCATCAGTATAAAAAATGTTACTTAAGACAATGAGGGTGGAAGGTGTAGGAGTCACATGTCATCCATGCTGGTAGATATTATATGCAGGGCCACTGGAATTATGCAGCATGGGAGGGCCAAATTATGCTGTAGGGTAGACTAAATTATGTGGCAAGAAAAGGGAAACTGTGCAGCGTAATACGGCAAACTTTGCGATAGTATTACTATATTATTGTCTCATTTTTACACTTGTGAACCTTTTCTGGGCATAGATTGCACCTCATTAGTACCAGTTTAACACCCAAATATAGCAATATGCGAAAGAAAGGTGACCAGTAAACCTTTGGAAAGGGTCTTTAGCACATGTATTACTGCGTTTTTAGCAACTTTTGAACCATTTGAGCTAGAAACTATTTTTCTTAATTGCAATCTTCAAATTATGTAGCAGATGATGGATTGTTTGACAAATGTGGCAAATCCATAACTATACGAAAAACGCCACAACCACACAATCGCATAATTTCAGTGGCCCTGACTATATGTTAAGAGTGCTTGCCCAGGAGAAATAAAAAACTCTGGATTTAAAACATAGCATAGTAGTTAGGGCTGTTGTGCTTTGCAAGAGGCGCATCCTCCATCTGCGCTACTTTATGATGAGGCAAAACTGGAATTAGGCAAAAACATTAATCACCAGAGTTAAATTGACATTTTGGTCATGGCCTGAAAATTGCAGGCACACAAAAAACTCAGACGTCTTTGCCTTTCATCCTGTCCGACATTTAGAAATGCAGCATAGTTCATGCGCATTGCTCCTTGACAAAATCAGAATGCCATGCCTAGGCCAACGCAGGAGAAGGAACACCACATGCTGTAATGACAATAGAGCAAAAGTAGTGGGAACCCAATATACCCTTGGAGGCTTGGGAATATCACAATTCTAAAGTAAAAGTGCCTTCAAGGGATTCATTTCATACAACTGAATCAAAAGCAATTTCAATACTTATTTGTTTGACAAGCCCTCACATATGGCTGACATAGAAGTAATCCACAATTGAATTTTTTCCTTATTTAAACCAGAATCAATCGATGATTAGCAATTGGACACGGGTGAACTTTTTATAATGGTATAAACGTATTTAACAAACAAAATAAGGGTACTGAACAATAGCACAAAACATAATGGTTGAGGTTAAATGAAATTTACACAATTCTAAACCTCAGACTCATATATGTTGAAATCTATTCCTATAATATTGATATGGAAAACATGAGTCTAAGAGTAGACAACAGTTTCATAGATGATACATCATAGAGGAAATAGATGTTGAAGTCAACGTTTCCGTCTTGGTGGCAATGATGTCCTTTAGACCATCATCAGGACGATGAAACACAGTTTATATGTGACCCTCAACACTGGTCAACCAAAACATTTGTTGGACCAGAACACTTGTGAGGATTTAAAAGTTCCAAGTCAATAGACACAGGAAGGATGATTTTTTCAGTAGTTTTCATACTCCAAATTAGTGAATATTGACGTAGTAGTCCAAAGTGATCTTACTACAAGATTCGTTTACCTTCCACGACACGCTGTCTCCACAGTCGACTGTTGACTGTGGAGACAGTGTGTTGTAGAAGGAGCTCTGTTTCACAACTCAATAGATTCGAGTAAACAAATCTTGTAGTAAGTGCACTTTGGACTATTACATCAATATTCACTAATTTGGAGTGTGAAAACTACTGAAAAATCATCCTTCCTGTGTCTATTGACTTGGAAGTTTTAAATCCTCACAGGTGTTCTGGTCCAACAAATGTTTTGGTTGACCAGTGTGAAGGGTCACATATAAACTGTGTTTCATCGTCCTGATGATGGTCTAACAGACATCGTTGAAACCAAGACTGAAACGTCTATTCCCTCTTTGATGTATCATCTATGAAACTAATGGCTACTCTTAGACTGATGTGTTCCATATCAATATTTTAGGAATAGATTTCAACATATATGAGTCTGAGGTCTAGAATTGTGTAAATTTAATTTAACCTCGACCATTATGTATTGTGCTATTGTTCAGTACCCTTATTTTGTTTATTAAATAAGTTTATACCTTTATAAAAGGTTCACCCGTGTCCAATTGCTAATCATCGATTGATTCTGGTTTAAATAAGATAAAATTCAATTGTGGATTACTTCTATGTCAGCCATATGTGAGGGCTTGTCAAACAAATAAGTATTGAAATTGCTGTTGATTCAGTTGTATGAAATGAATCCCTTCAAGGCACTTTTACTTTAGAATTGTAACGAGAATAGGGCCCATTGTCATTCTATATGTGACAATCAGCCGCAGACAAAATGGCAATAGGGCAGTCCACAATCTGTGTGAAGTCAGGGAGGGGCTGCTGCAGCCTCTAGAATTCAAAAGAGAAGTGTGTGCTGGCCCCAACAGTGAGTAGTTTAAAACTCTTGGAGCATGTTGCAGGGGAATTGCAGAGCTTGATGAAATTCCCAAAATTACGGACAAAAGGCGTCTGTAAAAGGCGTGGTGACAGACAATGGACATGGCACCCAAATAACGGACGGTCCGTGAAATTTACAGGTGGGTGGTCACCCTATCCTACCTGTGCCAATTCCTTACACAGCTCAGGAGTACCAACTTCTCACACAGCCAACCTGTGTAAATTCCTTATGCTGTACACCAGTGCCAGATTCTCATTTACTCAGCTAACACTCCACACGCCTGCTAGCTGGGCCGGTGTTTTTCCATGAATAAGGCGCCTTCCCATGACAGACCACCAGCATTTCCCTGATTATCATCATTATCTCAATCTCTTAATACACGGGTACAGTAATACCATTGGTCGCAGAAAAAGACCACATTTAAAAGGCAATACAGCCATCCATGCTGGAAGCTGCCACCTCTTCCTCCTAAAATGTCACCCATATTTCTCTGTTCCTTAAAAAAATAAACCTCCCCAATTGGTGGCTGCTTGCACCTGGCATCTCTTCGGAAGATCGACACTTAGATGTATGCTCAGATCACACCAGCTGAACACATTTATTGATTAACTGATTCTTCAATGACAACAAGCCATTATTGCTGGGCAGAGTGCCCATTTTCCATGCTAGTACAGTGGTGCCCTCGATAGGAATGGCAGATTAGTACCATCAACCGCTTGTGGTTATTCTGCTGGGTAAATAAAAAGTGTTTCATTGAACTGAGTGGAGATCACCTCAGTTATCTTTGGGAGATAACCTCCGTTGGACTGAAGTGTAAAAATATCAATGGAAACAAGGTAGCTAGGTGCCTCTTCTGCAGTGCAAATGGCAGACTATAAGAGTCATGAGCTATAGAGTTCACGAGCTACACCATAGTAATTTAAAATCCAACTCCAAATCTAGTTTTTGTATTAAAACTTAAAAAATATCTATAACACAATGTCATCAGCAACTGCTATGCCCTCGATTTTTGTTTAAACAGCTAAACTTATCCCTGCCTTGACAAATAAAGCTTTTTGGGCATATCAGCAACAAGACGAAAAAAAATTATTGCCGCTTTTGCGTCCGTTTTCGGGCGAAAAGCGGTGATAATTTTATCGCCTAATCAGCAAGGTCACGCTATCGCGTGAAACCTTGCATTAGCGCCTGAAATCTGAACGCCCAGCTTTGCATCTCTAATGAGATGCAAAGTGGGCGTTCCTGCCCTGACATGACTGGAGAAATGTCGCTAAGCGACATTTCTCCTATCATAAAGCCCCACGCTATAAAGCATAGCGGCAAGAAAAGTAGCGATAACCCCTGTTATTGCTACTTTCCTTACGCCTGCTTCAAGACTGACTTAGCCATGATATCCTATGGAAGGTGGATATCATGGCTAGGTTTGTCTTTCCCTATCATCAAGCTAACGCCAAACTTTGTGAGATTATCGCTGTATTTCCAGCGATAATCTCACGTTTGGCAGTTAGCGCTAGGATTTTTATCACTTTTGAGATAAGCGTTGCTAATAGCACGCTATCTCAGCGATAAAAATCCACGTTAGCGGTGTTAGAGGGAGGCCCACCGGGTAGTCGGGGAGACTATTCCGGGGCACCTTCCTACCGCAAAGTTATAGCCGAGCGCCGCTGAGAAGCCCCCTCGGGGAGGTCTTTCTCCTATGATCGTACTAGGCCCCGTAACACCACCACACAGGACTCAATATCAGTTGCGTGACTTGGTTCTTTATCAGAAGTAATACGTGCAATATTTACAGTGGGATCGAGGGATCCTATAAGAGTCTCAATGTCCGTTAGGGGAATAGGGTAGCGGGACAGTCTTAGTACCAACCAGGTACGGGAGGGCTCTGCGCCAGACCTTGAGTGCTGGTCTCAGAGCGGCTCGGACGTGGGGAGCCGCGACGGCGTCTGCAGGGCTCGGGTGGCAGTTCCGCTTCGGTCGAGCCGCGACGAGGTCAGCTGGGCTCTGATGGTAATGTTCAACAAGGTCGGGCCGCGACAGCGTCAGCAGGGCCCTAAAGGTTCGTGAAGGTCTTTAAGCACGGTGGAGCCGCGACGTCGTCAGCAGGGCTCAGAGGGTGGATTCAAGGTGAGACTTCTTCCGTAGGGTCAGCCGCGATCCGATCAGCAGGGCTCTTGACTCCAGGATACAACTCCTGTCCTGTTGTCGGGTCGCCCCAGATATAGGAAGGGAGCCCTTTGATGTCCGGACCCTTGCGCCCGGAGGGGGCGGAGAGGCCGAGTAGGGCGGGGTCAGACGCCCAGCAGGAGAGGCGCCAGGCCCCAGAGAGCTGTGGGGCGATCACACCTAGGTGTGGAAGGACGGTTGGGGGTCCCATCGATACTGCCCTCCGCCGGGGGTGGGAAGGGCTCACGTGGTATCCCCTGGGCCAGGGGTTGGCGTCTCGATGTCGGGCCTCGCTGGGACCGAGGCCGGGTAGAGCAGGGTCACGCAGGTGGTCACGTGAAGTGACGTATAATCCAAAATGGAGGAGCCCCGATGTGCATGGGACCTCGTGCGGCTTAGCGCGGGGAAACAGGACCACGCCACGAGGCCGGCTCCCACATGCGTCCCCCCAGCTGAAGGCAGGGACAGTCACCCATCTCCTTGGGGGTTCTCCTCGCCGAGGCGGAAGAATCGGGACAGGCCGTCAGCATTGGCGTGGTCGTTGCCGGGCCGGTGTTCTACAGTGAAGTCCATCCCTTGCAGCGAGATGGACCAGCGTAACAGCTTGGGGTTCTCGCCCCGCATTTGCATGAGCCACCGCAAGGGCCGGTGGTCAGTCTGGACCCTGAAGTGGGTGCCGAAGAGGTAGGGCCGGAGCTTCTTGAGAGCCCATACCACGGCGAAGGCCTCCCGCTCGATGGTGCTCCACCTCTGTTCTCGCGGCAGCAGTCGGCGGCTGATAAAGGCCACCGGTCAGTCGAGGCCCTTGGCGTCCAGCTGGGAGAGGACCGCCCCGACCCCATACTCCGATGCATCGGTCTGGACTACAAATTCCTTGCTGTAGTCGGGGGCCTGTAGCACAGGAGCAGCGCACATGGCCGCCTTGAGAGCATCAAACGAGGTCTGACAGCGGGGCGTCCAGTGCACCGCCTTGGGCTGTTTCTTTGAAGTGAGTTCCGTAAGGGGGCCCACAATGCTGCCATAATCCTTGATGAATTGTCGGTAGTAGCCTGTGAGGCCTAGGAAGGCCCGGACAGCGGTTTGGGTTGCGGGGGGCTCCCACGCCTGGATGGCGTCGACTTTTAACTGGAGGGGCGCCACCTGGCCACTCCCCACCTGGTGGCCCAGATAGGTCACAGATCCTTGACCGATCTGGCATTTACTGGCCTTAATGGTGAGCCCGGCTCTTTGGAGAGCGGCCAGGACTTCCCCAAGGTGTCCTAGGTGCGCGGCCCAGTGGTCGCTGAAGACAGCAATGTCATCGAGTTAGGCCGCGCTGAAGGCTTCTAGTCCAGCCAGGACCTTGTTTACTAGCCTCTGAAAGGTCGCTGGGGCGTTCTTCATACCGAAGGGCATTACCCGAAAGTGGTAGTGCCCATCGGGGGTGGAGAAGGCTGATCGTTCTTGGGTGCCGGGAGTGAGCTTGATCTGCCAGTACCCAGCGGTGAGATCAAAGGTGCTGAGGTAGCGGGCGGCCCCTAAGCGGTCGATCAGCTCGTCGGCTCGTGGCAAGGGGTGGGCATCGGTCTTGGTGACTGCGTTCAGGCCCCGGTAGTCGACACAAAACCTGAGTTCGGGGGCCGTGCCGGGGGCGGCGGCCTTCGGCACCAAGACTACCGGGCTGGCCCACGGACTGTCGGAAGGCTCGATGACTCCGAGGGCGAGCATCTTGGCGACCTCGGTCTTTATGCAGGCTCGGACTCGGTCAGGTACTCTATAAGCGCGGTGTCGTACCGGGGGGCTGTCCCCCGTGTCCACGTCGTGGACGCACCAGGGGGTCACCCCGGGCGTGAGAGAGAAGAGGGCAGCGAAGGGTTGCAGCAGCTTCTGGCAATCATGGAGCTGTTCTGGTGTCAGGGTGGCGGAGAGGCGGACGCCCTCCAAGGAGCCGTCTTGGCCCGAGGACCCCAGGAGGTCTGGCAGGGGCTCGGAGTCACTTTCACCCCCATCATCGGTAGCCAGCAGTAGGCTTAGTTCAGTTCGGGCAAAGTGGGGCTTGAGCCGGTTGGCGTGCAGGACCCGGAGGGGGTTCCTCGGGGACTCCATGTCGACCAGGTAGGTGACGGGGCTCTTCCTCTCAACTATCTTGAAGGGCCCGGTCCACTTGCCCTGCAGGGCGCAGGGGTCCACGGGTGACATGACCCAGACTTGCTGGCCCGGCTCAAACTCGGCGGCTGAGGCATTTTCGTCATACCAGCGTTTCATGTCTTCTTGACTGGCTTCGAGGTTGGCTTCTGCCAGGGCCCGGAACTTCCGAGTCTGGTTCCGCAAGGTCAGGAGGTACCGGTAGACGTCGGGGGGGGCATCTTGGACGTTCGCCTCCCAGCCCTCCTTGACCAGGCTGAGGGGCCTTCGGACGGGGTGCCCATACAACAGTTCGAAGGGGCTGAAGCCCAGGGATTTCTGTGGTACCTCCCGATAGGCGAACAGGAGGCAGGGCAGCAGGACATCCCATCTCCTCCTTAGGGGCTCTTCCAGGCCCTTGATCATCCCCTTCAGGGTTCGGTTGAACCGCTCGACCAGTCCGTTCCCCTGGGGGTGATAAGGGGTGGTGAATTTATATGTGACCCCACATTGTTGCCAGAGGGATTTCATGTACTTCGAAATAAAGTTCGTACCCCTGTCGCTCACCACTTCTCGGGGGAACCCCACCCTGGAGAAGATACCCATCAGGGCCCGGCCCACCACTGGAGCTGTCACAGTTTGGAGGGGGACGGCCTCTGGGTACCGGGTGGAGTGGTCGACCAGTACCAGGATGAAGCGGTGCCCCAGGGCGGTTCGGGGGTCGAGGGGCCCCACGATGTCGATTCCTACTCGTTCGAACGGGGTGTGGACGGCTGGAAATGGTTGGAGGGGGGCTTTCACTCGTCCCCCAGTCTTCCCGCTAGCTTGGCAGGTCGGGCAGGACCGGCAGTGCTGGTCCACGTCTCTTCTCATTTGGGGCCAATAGAAATGGGTCACGAGGCGGCTGTAAGTCTTGTCCCGCCCAAGATGTCCGGCGAGGGGCACGTCATGTGCCAGGTTCAGGAGGAACTCTCGAAATCGGAGGGGGACCACCAGCACCCGGCCGGCCCCTAGTTCGGCGACTTTCTGCTCGCTATACAATAAGTCATTGTCCCAATAGACCCAGTGGGTTCCCGTGGGGTCCCCCGCAGCCTGGGCGGCCGCTTGCTGTCGAGCCCCCTCGAGGGACGGGCAGACCTTCTGCTCTTGCTGGAATTGTTCGCGGGTGGGGCCCCCATCATGGCGCCACTGGGCCAGCTCGGGGATCTCGCTGAGGGGGGCGGCCTCGTTGGGAGAAAGTTCGGATGGCCCGGCCTCCTCGTCAGGTTCCTCCGTGCCGGAGGAGGTGGATAGTTCGGGGCCCGTCGGCTTGTCGGGGGCCGTGGCAGCGGCTGGTTGGGCGGTCATGGACCGAGTGGTGGCGCAGGCCCACTCGGGTAGTCCTAGCATCCCCAGATGCTCTCGGCGTTCCACCTGTGCCCAGGGTGAGCTCTCTAGGTCGTTCCCCAGGAGGCAGTCCATCGGGGCGTTGTCGCGGACAGTTACTTTTAGGGTGCCGGACACTCCTCCCCACTCGAAGGGGATCCTGGCCATCCGGCACATGCTCTCGATGTTGTCCGCGGTCCGGACAGGGCATAGGACGTGTGGCAGGATTTGTTCGGGGGTCACCAGATGGCAGCGGACAGTGGTCACACTGGCCCCAGTGTCCCGGAGGGCCTCGGCCCGTCGCCCGTTGATGGTGACCCACTGTTGGTACTTCTGGGTGTTGCTGGGGATGGCGGCTCGGGGCACCATCTCTCGGGAGCCCAGGCATACAAGCGACATGGCAGCTGGTTCCCACTCGGGGGACCCGTCGTCGTGGTTTTCCTCCTCGTCTTCTCCCTCCCCCAAGGCTGCGGCTGCTATTTGTCGGGGAGGGGGCCCAGCGGTCCCGTTCCGTCGGTTCACGGGGCATGCCGGGTCACTGGCATAGTGGCTGGTCTGCTGACAGCCGAAGCAGGTCACTGTCGGTCGTGGTCCAGGCCGTGCGATAGGGGTCCCCCTTCGGCCCTGGGTCGGGGACGTGTGGTTGGTTGCTTGACCTCGTGGTGGGCTTCTGGGCGGCCCGACTGGGAATTCTCGACTGCGGTGGGACCCCCCTCCTCCGCCTCACTGGCGAGGAGGTCCCGTGGTACTCTGTGTGTAGTCCCCCACGGGGTTCCGGGGGACCCGGGTGTTGACCCATCGGTCCGCTTCGGCGGCGAGCTTCCGGGGCTCGGTCAGTTTACTGTCCAGGAGGTGTTGCCTTAGTTCAACAAAGCAGTTGTTAGCGAGGTGCTCCCAGACAATGAGGTCGAACAGTTCATTGTACGAGGTAACCTTGCTTCCTTTTATCCATCCTTCCAACGCTCGGCTGAAGAAGTCCACGTATTCGACCCATGTGGTGCCGGGGAGCTTCTTGCAATCCCGGAAGCGTTGCCGGTACATCTCGGCTGATAGTCCGTAGCGTGTGAGTAGGGCTTCTTTCATGTGGTCGTATGAGGTCATCACCGCGTCGGGGAGTTGCAGCAGGGTATCTCGGCCCTCGCTGAGGAACCTCCCCCATAGGCCGGCACCCCAATCCTTCCGGGGTACCCGATGGGAGGTCATTGCTTCTTCGTACGCCCGGAACCATTGCTGGATGTCGTCATTTTTATAGTACTCCTTGACGACATCCTTGGGGATGTGAACCTTTGGCTCGGTCAGGGACAGAGCGTCCCGGGCTCCGGGGTTGCTGGTCTCCCCTGTTTTAGCTTTTAGTTCAAGTTCCTTACGGCTCCTCTCGTGCTCGAGGGTTAGCCGTCTCTCCTCTAGTTCCCGATGCTGTTTCTTTTCCTCGATTTCCTCTTGCAGCCGTAGTTGCTCCAAGGCTATCTTCTTCTCCGCCAGTAGGAGCTCACCGTCCAGCCGGAGTCGGGCGAGGTCCATTTCGTGTGTCCGGACCCTTTCCCGTTCTCGTATTTCTTCGTGGGAAAGGCTGGTTTCTGGGACGGTTCGCTCCCCCTCTGTCGGGGTTGGGGTCGGCAGGTTTCCATCCCGGGCCGAGGTCCCTTCGGCTCGGGGTGGCGTGGTCTCGGGTTCTGCCCAGGCTTTCAGGGCTTTCTGCATTTCCTCCTTGGTGCCCAATCCTGTGGTTGGGATCCCTTTGTCCTTGCAGAATTGTTTGAGTTCTTTGTGGGTGTATTCCTCCAGTTTTTCCAACTGGAAGGTTGCGGCCACGGTTGCTTCTTGGCCGTCCATGGTTCCCTTTTTTCTTTTTCCGTCTGGTCAGGTAGTGGGTGCGTTACTTGCCTGTACGATTGCGTCTGGCTCGGATCCCGTCACTGCCACCAAATGTTGGAGGGAGGCCCACCGGGTAGTCGGGGAGACTATTCCGGGGCACCTTCCTACCGCAAAGTTATAGCCGAGCGCCGCTGAGAAGCCCCCTCGGGGAGGTCTTTCTCCTATGATCGTACTAGGCCCAGTAACACCACCACACAGGACTCAATATCAGTTGCGTGACTTGGTTCTTTATCAGTAGTAATACGTGCAATATTTACAGTGGGATCGAGGGATCCTATAAAAGTCTCAATGTCCGTTAGGGGAATAGGGTAGCGGGACAGTCTTAGTACCAACCAGGTACGGGAGGGCTCTGCGCCAGACCTTGAGTGCTGGTCTCAGAGCGGCTCGGACGTGGGGAGCCGCGACGGCATCTGCAGGGCTCGGGTGGCAGTTCCGCTTCGGTCGAGCCGCGACGAGGTCAGCTGGGCTCTGATGGTAATGTTCAACAAGGTCGGGCCGCGACAGCGTCAGCAGGGCCCCAAAGGTTCGTGAAGGTCTTTAAGCACGGTGGAGCCGCGACATCGTCAGCAGGGCTCAGAGGGTGGATTCAAGGTGAGTCTTCTTCCGTAGGGTCAGCCGCGATCCGATCAGCAGGGCTCTTGACTCCAGGATACAACTCCTGTCCTGTTGTCGGGTCGCCCCAGATATAGGAAGGGAGCCCTTTGATGTCCGGACCCTTGCGCCCGGAGGGGGCGGAGAGGCCGAGTAGGGCGCGGCCAGACGCCCAGCAGGAGAGGCGCCAGGCCCCAGAGAGCTGTGGGGCGATCGTACCTAGGTGTGGAAGGACGGTTGGGGGTCCCATCGATACTGCCCTCCGCCGGGGGTGGGAAGGGCTCACGTGGTATCCACCGGGCCAGGGGTTGGCGTCTCGATGTCGGGCCTCGCTGGGACCGAGGCCGGGTAGAGCAGGGTCACGCAGGTGGTCACGTGAAGTGACGTATAATCCAAAATGGAGGAGCCCCGATGTGCATGGGACCTCGTGCGGCTTAGCGCGGGGAAACAGGACCACGCCACGAGGCCGGCTCCCACTAGCGGCGATAATTATCCTAGCGCTAAGTGCGCTTAGCGATAATTATCGCCGGTCCTTGATGATATGCCCCTTTGTTTTTTACAATGCTCTTGGCTATTTCATGCATCGTGCTTTTTCTGGTCTCATACGTATTATTTTTATAGTATCTAAATGGATACCACAATCTTGTGAGCGAAAGAAATTTGGTTGCATCATACAGAATATGAAGTGAAAATTTCATATATTAACTGCAAGTTCCCACAGGGTCTTTGCAAAGTTTAAGTGAGCAAGACATAGCTGATAAATTAAACTGGTGTTTGATTAGCTACTGACTCATTTTGAACCTTTACGCTGCCCTGTGTGGCGCTGACGTGCTGTATTTATTATTAAAAGCTGCACCGAAAGCGAGTCTGAAAATTATTTTATTCAACATGGATCTTTCAGATGTTGGTAGGGAAAAAGGGGTGAAACTAGTAACCGTTTTGAGACCTCAGGAACATCAGCCTTACTTGATACAACAACTATCTTATTATATTGCTGAGTTAGGCCCATGTAGCAAGTGTTGTCCTAGAAAGTAACATTTTAGCGGTGACCTTTTGTACACATTTGCATGCACGACAATGTTAGATTCATTTCTCGAAACTACTTTGTTTATACATCCAGCTTCGCACAACATTACCACAATGCCTTGAACATCATGTACTAGGCCTCTCTACGCACTAGGTACAAAGGTCGTCCTATTTTCATCCGTGGGGTGACAGCACTATCTACATATACATAACATCACTAATCTAGCGCGCACACCGCAAAGGCTGCTTTTCTCATAAATAATAGGCATCCTGATAGATTAGTGGAGGAGGCACTTCTACTGACACCGAAGGTCCCTGCATGCTGAGAAATCACCATGAACCGGCCTGACATTCCGTGAAGGGTGTTCAACTTGAGACCAAGACGGTCTAAGCACCAAGCCCTTGGTTTATGTTGTCCAAACAATGCGCAGATCCTAAGGATTAGTAGGAATTAAATGTCAGTATGTCCCCACCAAGTTCTAACATCTTCATTTCTGAATCTTGGGTTTGACAGTGAAAATGTTCAGTGGCTTCTCCAATGAAAACGACCATGACGCTCATGCCCTTACTGCGTGCTTGGCTTCCCTATACGGTCTGACATCTCTCTCCAATATGATGGCTCTTCCTGCTTGCCCCTAACAATGGTGCCTGCGCATCTGCTTGACCGGACACATTGACTATGTGGCCTCTGCTGGCTTACTGTCTCTTGACCCTCCTCCTCTTTTGGTACCTGGCAAAGATTGAGCTGAGCTCGTTGGATTTTTCAGTTCCAGTGTCTAATCATTTGTTTATGACTTGCCCATCATCCCTCCCCTCTCTTTTCCAACTCTTGCTCCTGCTTGCTTTTACTACTCTGTGAGGTGAAACGAGGAATGAAGGGAGATTAAGTTCAGTGAAGCAGCATTAAAGCAGCGGTAGAACCCCAGGTGTTGTGTGCTGTGTGCAGAGCAGAGATAACCTGGAGCTGAAGAGTTATTAGTTGGGGCATTTTTGCAGCTGGGAAGGCAGCATAGGCTCGGCTTGTGGCATTCTGGTGTGTGGATCTGGGAAAGTAATCCATCCCTGGTTCCAAGAGGTCCTGATGCTAGTTGGAGGTACTGTGGTATGCTGTGAAGCACTTACTGAAAGTAAAGGTGGAGCTCAGTCCCATCCTTAATTAAGGTAGCCTTTTATAAGTTTCTCTTCCTTTTAAGCAATGGAGTAGATGTGGAGTTTAGATTTATCTTCAACAATTTTAATCCACACTTGGCATTGTACTTGCATATAGCTCCTGTTGAATGTCTGCCCTTAAATAGGGTCTGTTTGGTGAGGACTTCACCAGAGATGTCCTTTCTGTTTTGAAGAGTTTCAACCTCCCTACAGCTCATGGTGCAGCATTGCTGAACTTTTGCCCTTTGTTGTGTCCTGTTCGAGGAGGATCCAAAAGGTGGTGCCTGACTGAAAGCGAAAGCTCCCTCCTGATACTAATTATCCCATTTAAACAACAGTGCTAATATGTCAAATGGTGAATATCTACAAACAGGAGTTTACTAGTCAAATGGGGTGGATCAATCCTAGGTGAATACTGGCGCTCATATTAGACGTAGTTTTCAGTTTATACACATCAAACTTCATGTGGTGCTCAAGGGGAGGGGAATCACCCTAACCTCTCCAAAACCAAGACCCTCGAGTCTTTTCAACATAAAACCAATACATAGCACACGCTTAATTAAAAATGATTCAATAAGTGATGAAAACACGGAAACATTATTTCTAGTCTTTGCCTTCAATATTTTGTGCCCAGCCAACACGTATTTTGTCGTCAGGGGAGTACCACGCGACTTCTTCAGGGCTGTATGGCTGACAAACTTAACCTTCTTGTCACACTTTGGCATTGCCACCCCGAGTGCAGATGCACCTGTTTGAGTTGGCACAGTATAGTATATTGCTGTTTTTTATTTAAATTCTAACTAAGCTGTTGGAGGTTGGGATTTCCCCCTGAAGTTTGGTATGGGGGATGGGAGGTGGGTGGGGGGAAAATCGGGTTCTCAAGCAATTGTTGGCAATATGGATTAGTCGAGATGTTCAAGTACAGTGCAGAAATAGTAATTCAGATGCAGGCACATTTATTAACAAAGATACAGGTTATGGTTAATAAGGTACACCCGGAAGCTAATGTTGTGTTGATGTCCTGGAATGTAAGGGGTCTTAATAATGCCCACAAATGTAAGCAAGTAACCAACTATATGCACTGCCACCAGGTGGACATTGCTTTTATACAGGAAACAAACCCGGCACCTTCAGCAAAGTCTCTACTGGCAAGTAATTGGGGGCGCATAGGTATTTTGCTGGATATAGGTCGCACGCAAGAAGTGTGGCGATAGTTATATATAGATGGGTGCCGTTCAGGGAGGTGGAGGTGTATCGTGATGCAGGGGTGCAAAACCTGCTGGTCAAGGGATGCTTGCTTGAACACTCAATATTATTTGTAAATATTTATGCACCGAATGTTGATGACCCTGATTTCTTTGATTCCATTCATACGCACATTGAGCAAATGGAGGCAAACTAAACCTGCCTGGGTGGGGATTTTAACCTACTACTAGACCCGACCCGTGACAGCACAGCAACCACGGCAGATACAAAGCCCAGGGCAAGGAGGGCGCTGATTGATAGTTATGGGCTGGTGGATGCGTGGAGGCAACACAGCACCAGCCAGGATGGGTACACGCACTATTCTGCACCGTATAGTACATGGACTTGGTTGGATTACTGTTGCTTTTCGACAGGGGTAGCGCTAAGGGTTAGCGAAGTCAACCATCTCCCATGCACACTGTCGGACCACTCCCCTGTTGTAATACAGCTGAGAGTTCCACGCCCGGGGGGTGAAACAACCATGGAGATTCCCTGACATGGCCCTGAGAGACACGGTATTCACATCAGAATTAAGCGATGCGATAAGTGAATATTTTACGCTGAAGGTGGGCACGGTGACATACAAGGCCACATTATTGGAGGAGTTTTAGGCTTACATCAGGTCAGTATGAATATCAAAGAGCGCAGGTGTACTCAGGGATCTGAGACGCACACTCACACGAATAGAAGCGCAGCTGGTAGAACTTGACCGACTGGATGCGCAACCCCTTGGTCCCGCCAGTCTGCAATGCCACTGTTCCCTTCTGACGGAGTTTTGGGAAGCAGCAGAGCAAGAGGCACAATATTTTGGCAAATATGCAATTGCTAGGCGATATGGGGAGGGTGAACAGCTGGCAGGACCCTTGCCAGACTAATGCAGCAGTCCCGCACACCGACATATATAGCTGAGCTGACGGGACGTGATGACTCCCGGATTACTGGCAATGTGGGAATCCTTGGAGAGGTGATCACATATTACACAACATTATACACCTACAGAGCTACTGGGCACCCACTGGCGTACAGTGACTACTTAGATGAGATCTCATTGGTCTGGATGGAAAAAGCACACCATGAATTTCTGGCTGCGCCCTTCTCAGAGGACGAGGTGATTGAAGCTATTGACGCACTGGACAGCTCTAAGGCTCCAGGGCTCGATGGATTCTCTGGATGCTTTTATAAGAGGTACAAAGCTATCCTTGCGCCATATCTTATAGATGTGTATCATGAAGCGGTGGATGCCGGTGTGGTCCTGCCCACTCTGAAAGAGGCGGTTATAATCCTACTTCCGAAACCCGGTAAGGATCCACTGAAATGTGGTTCTTACAGACCGCTGTCACTTAAATTTTGATAATAAGATCCTAGCTAAAATATTTGCAACAATTTCCTAATTGTCGAAAAACTGATCTCGCCCGCTCAATCGGGGTTTATTCCTCACAAATCAGCAGTGCTCAATCTCAGTACGTTGTTTGCCACACTGCATAAAATATCACCATCGGTTCCAGCTGTCGCGGTGCTGATCGATGCAGAAAACGCTTTCGACTCGCTCGAGTGGCCTCTTCTGTACACCACACTGGGTCGCCTGGGGGTGCCGGACCATTTTTTAGCAGACCTTAAATTATTATATACACAACCCATGGCGCGCATATGCCTTAAAGGTAAACTGTCCGTTGAATTTCAATTTACACGGGGAACGCGGCAGGGATGCCCGCTTTTCCCTCTATTGTTTGTGTTGGTATTGGACCCGCTGGTGTGCCACCTGCAAGAGCGGCACAGTCATCGGGCCTACAGTTTAACACTGGACCCCTACTGCTCACACAGTATGCAGATGATAATATATTATACGTACGGCACCCGGATGATAATCTGGCGCCGCTTCTGCGAGAAGTGACAAGATATGGCACCCTATCTGGATTATGCATTAACTGGTGAAATCTGAGGCACTCCAGCTGACAGAGGCACCCTCTGGCAAGCTTGCGGAGTATCCATTGAGGTGGTGTGAGGAATCCATTAGAAACCTCGGAATTCACTTACATAGAGAGAAGGATCATTTCCTCCAGTTGAACTATGGCCCCGGTAATGGAAAAGCTAGGCTGCAACATAGAGCGTTGGTTGACGCTACCCTGTCGATGGCGGGAAAAATAGCCATTGTTAAAATGGTTGGCCTCCCACAATTTCTATATCTTTCCCATAATATCCCAATTCCGTTATATAACAGCTTCTTCCCAGCCCTTCGAACACTGTTGATACGATTGGTGTGGGGTGGTAAACAACCTCGTATTAGCTGTGACATGCTAAAGCTGCCATATGAGAGAGGAGGGTTTGGGGTATCAAATTTTCATATCTATTATCTGGTAGTGCAGGCGAGCTTCGCTCGGCATTGGTACCATGAGGATAGTAGGATTCTGTAGGAGACACTTGTATAGCCTACGCTAGCTAAATTCCATTTGGTAACATTTGGAGATCTATTCCATAAAGGGCACCTCTTCTCGCGCACGGAGGACCCCCGCTTTTGCGAGGCTACAGTCATGGACCACTTTGTCTTGCAGAGAATTCAGAGAGCCCTAGAGCTAATCTTTTCAGCTATCCATTAGAACCCCCTGAATTCCCAATCCTGACAGGCATCATCAAAGAATGGGATGGGACTCTCCTTATAGCCAGAATGTATAAGGGTGTGGTGGCGTTGCTGCCATCCCGGGACTCCGTGGTGCGGGCGGCTTGGGAGCAGGACCTTGGCCATCCTACTACTGATATACAGTGGGGTAAGTTTTGCACACAAATACGCTGTGTCTTTCCCAACCACCGGCACAAACTGCTGCATTTCAAGTTCCTTTGGAGGGCGTATAAGACACCCAGTGCACTACATCGTATCGACCCATGCCGATCACATTTCTGCCCCAAATGTCACTCCCCAGATGTGGACTTTGCGCACATAACGTGGACATGCACTAAAAAATTGGGTTACTGAACAGCAGTTTTTGAGGAAATCTCTTGAATGATAGAAATGGTGATTACACCCACGCCACTAATGGCACTGCTTGGGTACACACCTGACCTCCCCAAATCCAAACAACAGTTTGTCATCATCGCACTGCTCATCGCCAAATGCGAAGTGCCCATTAATTGGGGTAGTAAACGCACCCCCACAGTACACTCATGGCTGCGCAGTATGACCTATTGCAACACCAACAGTGATACTTATGCACAGTTACAGCCACCCACTGCTAGGCCCCTCGACATATGGCAACCATTCCATTCCTATCTTCGGGCCTCGCGGGACACTGGTGACATTTTAACACTGCCACAACACACTCCTGCATCGGATGGGACGGAGGAGGGTACACCCGAGACAGCTGGGACACCGCAGGGTTTGTAACCTTAAAATGAATGCTTTCTGCCCCCTTATAGGACAGGTATATTGTGCTCAATGTTAACCTTGTATATTTATGTCTACACTTTGACATGTATTTACTTTTAATAGGTCATACCCTATACTGCCCTGTAAATATGTTTACAATTTGTGAAAATCAATAAAAAAACATTTTTTTTAAATCCTTCTCGTCACACCTCTCCGCCAGTTCTACGTCCGTCTTGTGTGTAAGAAAGTATCCTCTGCCCCGTGCAGGTTCACACGATTAGTGTATTCACCCGTGGTAAGGGTTGCCGATCCATAAATCTTCGAAAAAGTAATTTGTTAAGCTCCCTGGTATTAAGTGTGTCCACAAGCTTCTCCTGTTCGCGAGTATGCTTACAGTCAGGCTCACCGCGGTTGTGTTGCCGTGTATGTCGACCAAAAAGAAGTTTTCCGTGTTATCATCACATATTGAATCATGCTAAGGATTGGTTTTATATCTACAAATAGGGGCTGGAAACTTTGAAACGTATTCTTTCTTTGATCACCGAGCATAACCATTTCATGTGAATCTTATTAGTCGTTACATTTTTAGTGTTTCAATAAGTTATTTGTTCATTGTTAAATTATGAATGTTATTGCCAAAAGGTAAAACACATGTGAATAGTTTATGACCCCCACCAACAAATAGCATGATAATACATGCTTCAGAGAAAGTGATCTGTACAGGAAGTGACATTACTGGATTTCCCATTATCCATCTGCACAGGAAGTACACATCAGAAAGATCACATTTTAAAAGCCAAACCCATTTTTAAAAGAAGAAGCCAAGCAAAAGAAATTCATTTCCTATCACCCTTCTTCACAGGAAGTGATACCACAGAATTTTCCATCATACATCTGCACAGGAAGTGGCATCACTTGCTTCCTATTTCAATTAACTCTTAAGGTGTCCCATTGCCTGAGTGTCCCCAGCAAAAGGTGTACACAGACATGGGTCTGTTAGGGCCAGGTAGGTTCTTGGGCAAAGTCCCATCCCACTTTACACTTACAAGGTAAGATAAAATCATGTGCAATACCCAGCACCCCATAATGTCAATCTCCACAATCACACCCAGCTTTAGATGAGCTAGATACTCATATAGCATTCGTAAAACACATAGGCCTAGCCTTGTACAGCCACCCCACTAGCTGCCACACACCCTCAAGCTATAGAACACGTATTACAACTCATGCCACTTGATGCATGCTCTGCAGTATTCCACGAACCAGTCAAAAGCTTGATGCCCTCTTCATCACATAAACATAGTTCACGCTGACATCTTTGCACATCCATCATGTCCTTCTTCCCATAATCTACAGCATTCATCATGTTACCGTAGACATGAGTGGAGGCAAAGCTGCCATCCATAAGTTCTCATGGACTTGCTCTCTAGCTAACAACATAATGCTCAATTCCATGGAGCTACTGACATGCCATTTCTTACTGTCTGCAACTAAAACTGTCTCCTTCCATCTCATCTACATGCCTCCCAGGTAGAACAAGGATTTAATTGATGAATTGTCAGATTGTTTCTTCACCTCGTCCATCCAATATGCCCACACAACCCTTTTTGGGGAGTTCAACCTCCCACACAACACAGGATAAAAATAAGAGACACCCCATCAATACACTCAATATGGTCCAGCATGTCACACAACCAACACAGTCCAAAGGCCTGTCTGGAAGTTGTTACAAATCTATATAGGATCTGCGCATTTAGACAAAATAAACTGAGGGATTGGTGTCCAGACTGATTCTAGCCACCCCCAAAGGATATGTTAGTCTGTAGGCCAGCTAGCTCACAGTGCCACTATCAGCCCCTCTAACCAAGAAGCAAATAGATTCTGGCAACTATCAAACATCACAAACCCTCACCCCTCAGGTATTGTGCAAACAGTACATTACTTTTCGCTCAGTCACTCATGCTCACTTGGTCTCTGAGAGATACACAGAATAAACAGTGGGGACGTTTTCAATAAGCATTTATTTAACCAGCGTCATTCTAGTGTAAAATATGTGTGCTGCAACACCCATTAGACAGAAACAGATAAATACGATTATGAGCACAAGAATAAATAGAATTCTACCATAGTGCTAAAACAATGGATATATGCAGGAATATAGATACATGACAGTAATAATGCGTACTCCTGCGATGGCAACCCTAACTAAATGTACCTAAGTGTACCTAGCATGTATGTATGTGTATAGCCAACAATCCCCTTAGGATAAAGTCAACCCCATTACCTGATGAGAGATAATGAAGGACCCCATCTTGGACTTTTTCTCCTCTGGTTTGCCCAGCGAAGATGTAGTGCTTATATACCCGAGAGGTACCCTCAGGGGATCTACCTAGAAGACATGTCAGGCAAGGATGACGAAAGGGGTGACCCTTATACAGAGTTATTATGCAGAAGTTGGTAATCCTGCTGTGATACTGAGAATATTCATGCATAATACATGAGGCTAGTTTTTGGAGAAAACCACACAACAGTCTTTTAGCACCTAACTAGGTAAAAGGTCAGCGCCAGACCCGTTATGTAGAACAATGGTAGGACAGATGTAGGTAAAAGGTCAAGTAACTACCTAGGCCTATATTAGGGTACATTGGGGTTCATAACAGGCCATATCCTTGACCTTGTCTTCTCAACATTACAAACAATCCAGTGCAGACCATCAATACATCTGGCCCTTTGCCATCCCTAGCGCTCTACTCAGCATCCTATCAACAAACCAAGTTCAAAGCAAAAAGGAAGGCCAAACCTTCTAATCCTTCAAAGACTTCTCCATAGACAACCTAAAGACTGAACTCATCTCTTTCCCTATAAACTCCACGTCCAATGCCAACACCTTTCTAAACAACGTTCAACAGTTTTTGGAAAGCTATACGAACATCTGCACCCAAATTGCAATACACAAGTGCAAGCCACAGTAATCAGCACCCGATACTCTAATGGCCTTGCTGACAATATACAATCCATCAGCAAACAGAAAAGGAAATTGAAGTTAGAACAATATACATACCATCAGGAATGCCTTATCTGGTAGAGACTCCACTAGCCGCAGATTCCTTACATTAGAATATTCCCCATTTGTCACTCAATATCCAGAAATTTTGAGCAGTACCCATGCTTGCCAGTAGGTGGTGTCATTTGACTTGGCATCATCCGCAAAAGAAGTGACGTGAGGGTGCCTATATAGGCTGACATTATCCTATATAGTATACCGACGTCAGTTTCTTTTTGCGACTTTCCATGCCAGAAGCGTGGAAGCACAATGAATGCTAACACACTGGTGTGTATTGCTAAGGCCCTTAGAAGGGTGACCCTATGAAATCAAGTGGCAGAGCGAGGAGGATGGGAGAGTCTGTGAGGAAAATGCAACTAGATAGAGTCTTTACCAGATAAGGCGTTACCGGAGGTGTGTAAACTTTTATTAGAGACCTCTAGCCGCAGATTCCTTAGCTTAGAAGAAATACCCAAGCAATACCTTGCCAGAGGTGGGTCTACAACACATATTATATCAAAAAGTCTTGCAGAAGCAAATGGGCAAAGTGACAATGGACCTCATCATTCAGACAGTAGTGTTGGTGAACATGAGCAAAGT
The DNA here is from genome assembly GCF_964204655.1 of Triturus cristatus. NCBI lineage: Eukaryota > Metazoa > Chordata > Amphibia > Caudata > Salamandridae > Triturus > Triturus cristatus. Next base: position 707,391,474 of record NC_140590.1, read on the forward strand.
TGCCCACGTTACTGCCTGACAAATGTCCAGGACAGGGACACTGTGACCTAACACAGTGGTCGCAGCCTTGCTCTGGTAGAATTTGTGCACAAGCCTTCAGGAGATTGCTTTTTGGCCAATGTGTAGCAGATCTTGATACAGGATACTATCCATCGTAAGATGGTCCTCTTCCACACTACCTTCCCTTTCTTAGCACCAACATATCGCACAAAGAGTTGATCATCCACCCGGAACTTTGTGTGCAATCTAGGTAGAATTATAGCATTCTTTTTGGGTCCAGATGATGGAGTCTCCCCTCTTCTTTAGAAGGTTGCGGCGAAGCAAAGAAGGTAGGCAAGGTAATGTTTTGACCTACATGACAAGGTGTCACAACCTTCAGGTGAAATAAGCATGGGTCCACAGAATCAGCTTGTCTGAGTAAAAAATGGTCTAAGGAGGGTGCACAGAGAGTGCTTGCAGTTTGCTGACCTTCGCGGCTGATGTTCTGGCCATTAGAAAAGCCATCTTGATGGTAGAAGGGTCATTGACTCAAAAGGCGCACACATCAGAAAGGTCAGGATCAAGTTAAGATCCCATTGGGGCATGATGAAGGGCCTGGGAGGAAACATGTGTTGTAGAACTTTGAGGAATCCAATCACAACCAGAATTTGGGATAGGAGCACAGAAAGAGGCTCAATATCCCTGGATGCACACCATGCTCCGAACTTATCCCAATGGCTGATGTATATCGTCTTGGTTGCGGGACATCTGGCAGCCAGAATAACATCACATACTTTGGGGCAAAGGTCAAAAGCTGTCAACTGCTGTCTCTCAATCTCCAAGCATGAAGGCGGAGTGCACAGGTTCGGGTGCAGGGCCCTGCCCTGCTGTTGCAGGAGAAGATCCTCCCAAAGGGGTCGCCTGAATAGAGATCCGATAGTCATGCTCAGCAGTTAGGGCTACCAGACTCTCCATGTCCAATCCGGAGCCCCAAGAATGACACTTGCCCAGTCGTTAATGATCTTCTTGAGAATTGTTGGCATGAGTGGCATCAGCGGAAAGGCGTACATGAGGCCAAAGTTGCACTCAAGATGAAAAGTATCTCCGAGCAAAAACTCTCTTGGAACCTGCAGTCTGCAAAACTGCTGACATTGCTTCATCACTTCATTCAAAAAAGAAGTCAAACAGCTTTTAGTGAACAAATCTCCACCCTGAACCCACAAACTTATTCTATGGATACTGATCTCACCAGCTGTTCTCCAAATAGGGCTTGCACGCCGTCTAAGTACTGGTTTATAACTCACTGTCCCACTCCTCATTGCAACGGACATCGTCATTATTTATGTATCTTGGTTATCTATTTTCTACTTATTTAACTAACCTGTAAAGGGCTCCGATACCCTCTTGGGTCAAGTTCCGCTATATAAAACTTAATAAATAAATAAAATGAAATTGCCCATTCTTTGCAGTGGCGAAATGATCTAACCAATGTTCTCCCACTCTTGAGAGAGGCCTTGCACCACCTCCAGATGGAAATGCCATTTGTGATCCACTAGGCATTGACGGCTGAGTTCATCTGCTCTAGCGCTCAGAGAGCCCTTGAGGTGTTAAACTACCAGAGAAATGCCTAGACATTACAGCCATGTCCAGAGGTGCAGAGCCCCTTGGCAAAGGGTCCACGACCCCATCCCACCCTATTTGTTGCAGTACTACATGGCGGTGGTGTTGCCTGTGAACACCTGCATAAGCCTTTCCTTGATTGAAGGAACAAAGGCTTTCAATGCCAACCGGATCCCCCAGAGCTCCAGCGAGTTGATGTGAAGCCTGGACTCCACCGGAAACCAGAAACCGTAATCTTCTGATCTTCACCTCTTTCCAGATGGCTGCCCCATCCCTTGAATGACACATCTGTCACTACAGTCAGTTCTGGTGACCTGTTCTCAGGACACCTCCGCGCCGCACGGCCCCCAGCTGTGTGAGCCCCCTCGTGTGCCCTGCTGCTGCTCGCAGACTCGTTTTGCTATCTGCCTGCCTCGCACTGTCCCCCAGCTGTGTTCTAGTTCCTTTCTGTTATCTCTGCATTTTGTAATTGTTTTTGTGCATAACTGTTGTGATTTTAGGTGATTGTTGTGTCTGCCCCGCTCTCCGGTTTCCGCCATCGTCCTCGCGGCCACGCCCCTTTTTCGTGTCCGCCCCGCTCCCGCCTCCCAGCTGCTCCTCCCTCCCACTTGTCCATAAATGGCGACCGTGCGACGCAGGTGAGTGTGACCTGTTCTCAGGACACCCCCGTGCCGCACGGCCCCCAGCTGTGTGAGCCCCCTCGTGTGCCCTGCTGCTGCTCGCAGACTCGTTTTTCCCTCTGCCTGCCTCGCACTGTCCCCCAGCTGTGTTCTAGTTCCTTTCTGTTATCTCTGCATTTTGTAATTGTTTTTGTGCATAACTGTTGTGATTTTAGGTGATTGTTGTGTCTGCCCCGCTCTCCGGTTTCCGCCGTCGTCCTCGCGGCCACGCCCCTTTTTCGTGTCCTCCCCGCTCCCGCCTCCCAGCTGCTCCTCCCTCCCACTTAGCCATAAATGGCGACCGTGCAGACGCGCAGCGGTCACGCGCAGCGGGAGCGCCGATTGTGCGCCGAAGGCGCCCCAAAGGCAAGCCCGTCCCCGCCCGTCCGCGCCTGGACCGTGCCCAGTGCCGGAACCCCTGGCCCCGCCGATGCAAGACTACCCGATGGACCTACGACGCCGCCACTCTCTATCCACTCAATGCCGGCCAGAACCCTGCCTGCTACCGAGCCACCCTGAGACGCACCCACGGACCCTTCACCTGCCAAGCCTGCCGATTCACCTGCTACCGGACCTGCACCACCAAGTCGAGCACCAGCAGCAACCACCTGAAGTGCATCCTGCTCAACACCCGCTCCGTCCACAGGCACGCCGTGGAACTCTGGGACCTACTCGACGCGACAGCACCTGACGTCGCCTTCCTCACCGAAACCTGGATGAACGCCTCCTCAGCGCCCGACATCGCCACAGCCATCCCGGACGGATACAAGATCACCCGGAAGGACCGCATCAACCAGACGGGAGGAGGCATCGCCATCATACACAAGAACACCATCTGCATCTCGACTAACTCCGACGAAACCTTCACCGCCGGCGAACACCTGCACTTCCAGATACACACTGACCCCAAGACCACCCTCCGAGGCACCCTCATCTACAGACCCCCGGGACCACGCACACAATTAAGCGAAGACATCGCAGACTTCATCAGCCCGTACGCCCTCCCCTCCGCTGACTACATCCTCCTAGGGGACCTCAACTTCCACCTGGAGAACAACAACGACAGGAACACCACCGCCCTGCTGGACAACCTCGCCAACCTCGGACTCAAGCAACTGGTGAACACCCCCACCCACTACGCCGGCCACACGCTTGACCCCGTCTTCTCATCCAGCAAGCACATCTCCTTCAGCCACACCACCGGACTCCACTGGACCGACCACAGCTGCGTCCACTTCAGCTTCAGAAGAACTACGACCCACCACCACCCGCAACAGGCCCCCCGCCGGAGCTGGAGCAAGATCACCGCCGAGCAGCTCACCACCTCCCTCAGCCAGAACACTCCCGCCAGCACAACGGATCCCAACGAAGCAGCCAGCAACCTCACCAAGTGGCTGACCGCCTGCACCGATGACCTCGCACCACTAAAGAACCCTCCCAGCAGACCCGGCAGCAAGAAAACCCCCTGGTTCACCAACGAACTCAAGGAATCCAAGAAAAACTGCCGCACCCTCGAGAAAGCCTGGCAGCATGACCAGACCACAGACAACAGGACCGCCCTCAAGCACGCCACCCGAAAACATCATCAGCTGATCCGCGCCACCAAGAAGTCGGCACTCAAAGAACGACTTGAAAACAACGCCCACGACAGCAAGGAACTCTTCAGCATCGTCAAAGAGTTCTCCAACCCCAGCGCCGGATACAACAACATCACTCCCTCGCAAGACCTCTGCAACTCACTCGCCTCGTTCTTCCACCGCAAGATTGCCGACATACACAACAGCTTCGACGCACAGACAACGCACCCTACCACCGAACCAACGCCCGCCACCACCACCCTCTGCAACTGGACCCCAATCAGCACCGAAGACACCACCCGCACGATGAACTCCATCCACTCCGGATCTCCAACCGACCCCTGCCCACACCACGTCTTCAACAAAGCCGACGCCATCATCGCACCCCATCTCCGGGACATCATCAACTCCTCCTTCCACACCGCCACCTTCCCGGAGAGCTGGAAACACGCCGAGCTGACCGCCCTCCTGAAGAAACCAACGGCAGACCCCACCGACCTCAAGAACTACCGTCCCATCTCGCTCCTTCCTTTTCCGGCCAAAGTCATCGAGAAGACCGTCAACAGACAGCTTGCCGCCTTCCTCGAGACAAACGGCTCCCTCGACCCCTCGCAGTCCGGGTTTCGGGCCAACCACAGCACCGAGACCGCCCTAATCGCAGCCACCGACGACATCAGAACCCTGATCGACAACGGGGAAACAGCGGCCCTCATCCTCCTAGACCTCTCTGCGGCGTTCGACACTGTCTGCCACCGCACCCTAGTGAAGCGCCTCAGCAACATTGGAATCCGAGAGAAAGCACTGGAATGGATCATCTCGTTCCTCGCCGGAAGAACCCAGAGAGTCCGCCTCCCCCCCTTCAGATCCGAGGACACCGAAGTCATCTGCGGCGTACCACAAGGATCTTCACTCAGTCCAACCCTCTTCAACGTCTACATGAGCCCCCTCGCAGCCATCGCACGCCAACACAACCTCAACATCATCTCCTATGCCGATGACACCCAGCTGATCCTCTCCCTCACCAACGACCCCACCACCGCCAGAGCCAACCTACACGAAGGGATGAAAGACGTCGCCGACTGGATGAGGAACAGCCGCCTCAAACTGAACTCGGACAAGACGGAGGTCCTCATCCTGGGATCATCACCCTCCACCTGGGATGACTCCTGGTGGCCCCCGGCCCTGGGCACCGCTCCCAAACCAACAGACCACGCATGCAACCTGGGCTTCATCCTGGACTCCTTCCTCTCGATGACCAGACAAGTCAACGCCGTCACATCTTCGTGCTTCAACAACCTGCGCATGCTCCGCAAGATCTTCAGATGGATCCCCACCGAAACCAGGAAGACCATCACCCAAGCACTCGTCACCAGCCGACTGGACTACGGGAACACCCTCTACGCCGGAACCACAGCCAAACTTCAAAAAAGACTCCAACGCATCCAGAACGCCTCCGCACGACTGATCCTGGACATCCCCCGACACAGCCACATCACCGGACACCTGAGAGACCTGCACTGGCTCCCCGTCAGCAAGAGAATCACGTTCAGACTCCTCACCCACGCACACAAGGCTCTCCACGACCTGGGCCCCAAGTACCTCAACGACCGCATGACCTTCTACACGCCCACCCGCCAGCTACGATCGACCAGCCACGCCCTCGCCACCGTTCCACGCATCCGCAGAGCCACCGCCGGAGGAAGATCCTTCTCCTACCTGGCAGCCAAGACTTGGAACTCCCTCCCCACCCACCTTCGGCGAACCCAAGACCATCTCTCCTTCAGGAAGCAGCTCAAGACCTGGCTGTTCGAGCAGTAACATTTCCCCTTCCCTCAGCGCCTTGAGACCCTCCCGGGTGAGTAGCGCGCTTTACAAATGCCGTGATTGATTGATTGATTGATTGATTGATTGGTTGGGGAAGGGAGAAGGGTATACAGTTGACCCAATCACGTTTTGTCAGCCAACACTGCAAGTCTTTTGCAGTTCAATCCGAGATTTGGACCAGGTCAGAGAGATTGCCCTGATGTTGTGTCCACTGAATCTTCAATATTCACTGCAGAGCCCTCATATGCCAATGGGCATGTGTCACAAGAAGGATGCAAGAGGCTATGAGGTCCAACAGCCTCGGAATCAGTCTCACTAAATTTCAGGATAGAGGCTGAAATATCAGTATCATAGCCTGAATATCCTGGGCTCATCATCCAGGAGGCTAGGCCTGAAACTGCCTGTGTTCAGACCTGTGCCGATGAACGTGAGTTTGTGAGAGTCATGTGTGACTTTGGTACATTGATAATGAACCCCAGAGAGTGCAGGAGGTCTGCTGTAGTCTGGTGGTGGGAAATGACTACCTGCGGTGAGCCCACCTTTAACAACCAATCGTGGTAGGGGAACACTGGAACCCCTGACCTCCGCAGATGAGCACTTTTGTGAAATCCAAAGGGGTGCTGGTGAGGCTAAAGGGGATCCCAACAAATTGAAAGTGCTCTTGTTCCACTGTGAACCACAAGTAGTGCCTGTGGCAGTGACGGCCGTGTAGGGCGTTTTACCGGGGCGGTGACGTGGCGCAGAGGAGGGGCAGGGTGGGAGGTTGCAAAATGCGGCAAACGTCCGAATTCAGGTAAGTTACGAAAAAAAATAATAAAACGAATTTCATTGCGCACGCTGCATCGCATTTGGCGATGCAGCGCGCGCACCGAAATTTGTTTTATACAAGTTTCCAGGTATTTCCAGGTCCGTAATTATCTGGTTTTCTAACTTCTGACCCAATAATTATGAGCCTGGAGACACAAGACACAGACCCATCTTCAGAGATGTGGGGCTGCAGGCAGCTGCTGTGTCCTTCCCCCAACCCCACTCATTTATGTAGAGGAGAAAAAATAAGCCCCCCAGCAGAAGAAGAAGGAATTCTTCCCTTCAGCCACCCTGACACCTTTCACCCGTCCTGGGGCAAAAGAAAAAGTCTCTAAACAGCTCGTCATGTTTGTAGATTTGGGCCCGTTTTTTCCCTTGGATTGGACAAAAAATGCCTAAGTGGACTCAGTATTACTGGGTTTGCATGCTATTACCTGAAAGAAAATAAATTATTAATTGGGGTGGGATGGTTGCCCACCAAATGTAATTATGTTACTACTATTCTTGTTAGGTCCATTAACGGTTTCTGTAATTTCAAACAGTGCTCAAACCCTGGAGGCTATGGCACAGAACAGGCAAGCTTAACTTAGGAAAATGTGAAATGCATTTACAATTATCAAAATATTTAAAAAGTTGAAAACATGACTTAATAAAAAATCCAATTTCAATGTATTAGAATAGAGAACAATGTAATGAACAAAATCAAACCAAAACGAGAAACACCGATTAAGGGAAACCAGAGATATGATTTTTTAGGTTTTAAAGGCAAATAGCTCCACAAAACATTATGTGCTAACCACAGTCATCTGATTGCGCTTAACTGGTAGCTAGGCGCTAGTGAAGGCTGACTGCAATAGAGCGCGGGTTCAAAACAGAAACCAGGTTCATCCCGGTGGGGAAGTATCACCTTCTGAATTAGTCTCTCAAATGGAAATCCAAAATCCTCAGTGGGGGACAGCAGCAAGCTGTGACTGAGAAGGGCTCCACGACTCAAGATAGTCGTTGACTTTTGCTCGGAAGGCTTCAAGTGAGAGAAATAAAAAATTTGCACTAATGGAAAGTTCCTCACCAGCCAGATACTTCTGGCCACTTTGCTCGAGGAAGATTTGTACCTGTAGACTTAGTCCCTTTTTTAAAGCTCAGATTCTTCCAGTGGAACAAGGCTATAAACTGTAGCCGAACAGGGCTTCATTAGGCCAGATAAGCTTTCCACGACGTCTCGCTAAAATAGATTTACTGCTGCTGAAGAGCTCGGAGCAGAAGTAACCTGAATCCTTGGCACAGCAACAACACTCCTTCATTGGATTGACTTGAAAGATTTTCCCCAGTCCCCCAGAGGTTTTTTGAGCTAAACGTTTTTAAGTTCCACATTTTTGAGGATGCTAGGAGGAGTATACATTGACACAGCCATTGGTCACAGGACCTCAGGATCAGTACTTGGGTGTTGAGAGTCACTCCAGCAGAAGCCACCAGCAGATTTCAGGGTAGGTCCAGTTGGAACTGGTCAGCTGAGCTCTTCTGGAAAAGGGGCTTCTTGTAGCATGTTGTGTCACTGTAGCTTAGCAGAAGGTTAGCCAACTGACCCTTGGAGTCCACTTCTTTGCCCTGGGTATCAGTGAGAGCAGGTCAAGCCCTTTAGGTCTTCTAAAAGGTCTCATGAGCAGATGCAGTCCTTCCTCTATCGAGTAATGTCTGTCGAATAATGTTCAGGGGTGCCACATTTATGCCTGATACTAACTGATGGATGGGGGAGGGAAAAAAGTTCCCCAGGATAACGCTGTGTGCCCTACTGTAAACAATCCCACAGTTACCCTCTCCACCTAAATTCAACATGGCAGAACCTTTCCGTCCCTGTGCAGGTGCCTGAGTCAACCCAGGAGGGTTGACCAGGGAAATTAGTAACCCCTCCTCTGTGGCCACTCAAAACCAACTCTGGGGACAGCTTCTCTCCCACTGGGATTGGTGCTTGACTGCCTAGAGAGAGAAGGCCCAGGTGTTAGCTATATCTGCCTGTAACATGATAGGCCTCTTTGAAGTTAATTAAGTTCCTGGACACTGCCATGATGGCCATCCTATCAAAGGAACAGAACAGCTACCTACACCCAAAAGCCTTTGTCTCAGCTCTGGGAGCAGGTTCACACTACATCAAAGGAACTATTCAACACCAGGGTGCAGTGGTGTCTGGCATGTAATTAGAGTGGTGGGCGGGCAAAATATGGGTGACATTAAAATAATTTAAAAAAATTCCACTTACCTTTCTCACTTGCCGCGTGACATCCTCCTCCCTCGGGTGTCTTCCCTCCTCGAAGCTCCAGGAAACTGCACTACCCAATCCTGGTGCTGCTCTAAAGCTGTTAAACAGCATGAGAGAAGTGTCAGGATAGGAGGGAGTGGCCTCTCTCAGCACTGTTAAGAGAGTTGGAGTCCTGTGCTTTCTTTAACCCAGCTGAATAAGAGAGCTATGTTAGAGAAATCTAGGGGCATATCAACAACAACCGGCGATAATTATCGCAAAGTGCACTTAGCGCTAGGATAATTATCGCCGGCTAGCGTGGATTTTTATCGCTGAGATAGTGTGCTATTAGCAACGCTTATCTCAATAGCGATAAAAATCCTCACGCTAACTGGTTAACGTGAGATTATCGCTGGAAACCCAGCGATAATCTCACGTTAGCTTGTTGATAGGAACTCACAAACTTAGCCATGATATCCTCCTTCCATAAGATATCATGGCTAAGTCAGTCCTGAAGCAGGTGTTAGCAAAGTAGCGATAACAGGTGTTATAGCTACTTTTCCTGACGCTATGCTTCATAGCGTGGGGCTTGATGACAGGAGAAATGTCGCTTAGCGACATTTCTCCTATCATGTCAGGTCAGGAACGCCCACTTTGCATCTCATTAGAGATGCAAAGCTGGGCGTTAGAAATCCCCACGCTAAAGCAAGGTTTCACGCGTTAGCGTGACCTTGCTAACATAGCGATAAAATTATCGCCGCTTTTCGGCCGAAGACGGCAGATAAAGCGGCGATAATTTTTTATCGCCTCGTTGTAAATATGCCCCTTAAAGTGCGCATGTCTGGCTGGCATCACAAGACGGCAGGCCAAAGGGACATTCAGACTTTAAACATAAGCGCACAGCTCCCTGCTGCCACTCAGCAGCAATTGCCCTGCCCCATCCCGACACTCAGTTCAGGACGGGTTGCTGAAAAATAAAATGGTAATAAATAAACTGTAGCATTTTATTTTTTAGCTGCTTTGGAGCATTTATTTTGTGGGGCGATGCTCCTACACTCTCATGGAGGAGCCGCTTTTGCCAGGGTGAAGGTTGGAAGTGCATAGAAGTGGACTTCTAGAAGCTTCTGGCGGGTAAGAGATGACTTTTTGAAAGTACTTTTGTAAACTATGTAGTACAAATCCAACTTCACCAGTGAATTGGGCTTGTTATAAGTATTTTAAAAAGTCTAAGTATGACCTTGGTTTCTGGTTCCTAAGAGGAAATAACATTATTTAATTTGAATATTATATCCAAATACTTAACTATGGAACAGCTAACCATGCTACAGTGAAAATAACTTTTTGTCATTGTAAGGATATGTTTTACATTAAACCTTTACATGTCCTCCTTTTAAGTACCATGCCTTTTTGAGCATAAGGCCTACTTAAGCTTGACTAACTAATATTTAAAAGGAGGGTTTAGGCCTGTCACAAAGGATTATTTTGGCAGGGTGAACCTGTAGTTTTAAAACTGCACAGAAAAGCTACAGTAGGAAGCCTGCAGTAATGTTTGTACTGTTACACTAGTGGTGGCATAATGTGTGCTGCAATTCACTCATGCCATTTAACTTACAGGCCATGGGTGCACTTTGTACCACATACTAGAGACTGGCAGGTAAGTTAACTATGCCAATTAGGAGAATAGCCAACATGTTTTAGGGGTCAGAACAACATGCACTGGGCACTGGACTGGGCACTGGACAGCAGTGTCCCAGTGTGCAGATTTCAAACACCAGCAATAGTACCTAGCAAAAAAGGTTAGTGACCTTGCACACCCTCACAAAAAAGGGGATGACCTCGCAGGCATTTTCCTATATTTTGGCCCAGATATCTCTCCGCGGAGTTAAAGAGGAACTCAGACTGAAACCGTTATTGGAGACCCTTACTGGCCACCATGACTAGCATTTCACTACTTGTGTGTGTGTACCTTCTATGTCACTCAGAGGCAATCACCTCTATTTATCATTTTGTCGTGCCACAAATACCTGTTGGGAAGGGAACGTAGAGTGGTTTTCCCTCTTAACGTTTCTATACGGTGTAGAACAAATTGCATATTCAGTTTATTCCTTTGTTGTCATGTGGTCCCCATACCTTTGACCCAAAATTAAAAACCAATGACACTCCTTTAGCACTTGATACTAAAAGCAGTCAGGTTGTAAAATCTAAGGATACTCTGGGAGGTGGGGTAGGTTAGAAACTCATCACTCAATAGTCTTAGTAAATAGTCTTTCTCACAAAATTAATAAAATGAAGGTCAGTTGTTTGATTTAAATAATAAAAAGTATTTCAATCTCTACACACAACAACCAGTACTGCACATACAAATATCAGATTCCACACCACTGGTATTTCTAAATGGTGAGTATAAAGGTGCTAAACCGACCTCCATCAAGGTCTCTGAGAAATGTCTCCTGTACTTTATACCTGGAATGCCTGGAATGGTCTGACTTTAACTCAGTTAGCTTTTAGTTACTGGTGGGGGCCATCTGGAGGGATGAGACCCTCTGCATTTCTCTGTTGACTTTCGCTGGGGTCATTCTGGCTCAATAATTTCACAACCCAAAACGGAGCCAAATAGCCAAAACACACAGCAGTAGTGATCCTCGGGTAGTGAGACGAGCACCTCCAGGTACAACACAGAGGTGCACTTCCAGGAGTCCATTAGGCAATATAGTGGTCAACAGATTTCTGGTAAGCCCATTCCTGTTTGGGGTAAAGTCAGTATTCCGGAGAGTGGACTTCTTTCACACAGGATGCTCAGTCACATCTCTTTTTATCGCAGATTTGACAGGAAGAGGGTGGAACTTAGTGTTCCTTGTCACAATTGCAAAAAAGGAGAGGGGCTTTCCCTACAGTTTTATGATGGAACCCCGCAGGCATTTACCCCGCATGCCTTTACAACGCAGTCGGTATCTCGTGAGCGAAGTTACCATGAGTTACTTTAGCACACAAGTCGTTACAAAAACTTGCTTTAGGGGGCGCTGGACTTTGGAATCGTATACATTACTATTCCAACTCCAGTCTACGCAACAGTAGGGGAGGTGTTGGACTTAAAAATCCAACCCCAATTCGACAACGCACCGCCTACAGCAAGTTGCTGTAACGACTTGCGTGCTAAAGTAACTTGTGGTAACATTGCAAGTGGGGTACCAACCTCGCTGTAAAGGCTGGTCGTTGTAAAGATTGCGGGGTAAATTATGTTTCCCTTCCCTACTGTTCTACTACACAAATCTGTCTCCATCCAACATCTGGGGAAGAATGCAGCGAGAAATAGACAGGGGTTGTCCCTGCACTTCAATAGTGGCTTCTGTCTGCCTTCCTCCATTCATATGAGTCTGGATTGCTTTGGTTTATGATTTCCATGGTTTCCTCCAAAATCTCCTCTGAGTCTGGCAGGCGCACCCTCAACCTCAACTTGTCAGTCTAATTTATATACAGGAGTCCCAAAGTGGATTTCTGCTTGCACACATTAAAGAACCACATACATACTCCATGCTCACTCTTCCTCACTCGACAGAGCAAATATACTGTGCCATCAATGTCCCATATGGATGGAGTGAAGCGCTTGGTTGAAAAGAACAGGAAGTCCATTCGAAGTAGGAGAAGCCGATAGTTCCTTTGCATACTCTGGGACTTTGCATACTGACCTATCGAGGGAGTTCTAGGATGTAGACACTCACCTGGGAAAGGTTCTTTATATACCAATGCGTTGTAGAAATTAGCTTAACTATGGCGCTATAACTGCTGGGCAGTACTGGCCTGTCGAGTGTGCTTTACGTTCTAGGGATCAGCAATATTTCATTTGTTCTTCCATAGAAATGTATGTAAAATCGGTTGCCAACGTATTTGATGAGTTATGAAACATTATTTGACCTAATGTTTTCAAAAAATGTATTTGGGCGTAATCCCTCAACAATGTCCTGCAGGACTGAGCACACTGATTATGCTCATTTGCTCAGTAAAATTTAGGGTTCGTATTGTAACATTTGCTCAGTAAAATTTAGGGTTCGTATTGTAATATTCCATGGCCTTTTTAGGTCTTGCCTACGCAGCGCGCAAGCGCTGCGTAGGAGGGACCTCTTGGAATCACTCAGGACTTTTGTTCAAATTAGTGCATGTTTTGCCCTATTCTCTATTGGCACTCGTGCGCGTTTGGCGTTTCCGTTGCGGGAGCGAGCAGCGGCGCCATCTGTTAGCAATTATCATGCCTGCCACTGCACGCTCCCGCAAGGTAAACGCTGGACATGCCCTCAGAAACAAATTAACTTTCGCGGCCGTGGGGCTGCACTTGTCTTTTTTTTGTGTTTATTTACAAATTTTCCATCCGTGCCCCTGCTTTGAATGCCCCTCTTTTCCTGATTTCTGGTATACGTGAGCCCGGGCTCTCACACACTTACTGGTGTACCTCTTTTGTCACCATCTCAAGCTTTTCTGCAATATCCGGCCCATTTGTGCCCCCTCCCTCTCCTGTTTCTTCTGATCCACGCGCGTCTCCACCCAGCCCCCAGCCCTCTCTCTTGCTTTTTTCCTAATATCTAATCTGTGGTGGCTTCCCTTTTTATCTGGCCAGGTCTCCCGCCCATTTTAAGAGGTCCGCCGAGCAGGCTCAGAGCTCTTTTGAAGGTTTGTTTTCTCTGGAGGGGAGGTGGGGCTCGGATGAGTGGAGGCCACTTTTAATCCTCTTAACAGTTCAAACTTTTCCCTCCGCTTCATCCTGCCTCTCCTGAATATGTATCCCTTTATCGCTTCAAATAGCCCCATTCTGCCACTTTGATTGTGCCCTGGGGGGCTCTGCATATCACACAGTGCTTTCTCTGAGAGGGGATAGAGGTGGGGGCTCACAGGGCTGGGCACCCCCTGTTTCTCCTCTGCATATGTGCCTCCCCCTGCTGTACCTTTGTCACTGACACCACCGAGGAACGTGCGGCTGTGGGGTAGGTGTGACTGTTTACCTTTTCTCGGTACCCTAGGCTGCAATGCCATAAAGACTATAAGGCCAAATGCTGAGTGGAATGCACGTGATGCCTACAATAGGATCTTAAACGGCAAGTACAGCGCTAGCCCCTCAACTAGTGGCCCCAAAAACTAACAATCTGTACCATTGTTCTCAATCTTGATAATCCAAATTTGTTTCGACATTTGGTGTTTAAGTTTAATTAAATTAAAAAATTTTGGGCCCCCAAAAATGATAATGTGTGTCAAATCTGCATTTAATTTCCTCCTAGTGACACATTGCCATGTGTTTTATATGTTGGTGAGTTCTGTCAAGTCAATTCACCGTGTCCCACCGTCGCTACAAAAATTATAGTACTACTTCTATGTTCTTGGCAGGTCAGAGTCTCTTCGCCCTGTTCAGAAACTCAGACAGGCATTCCGAAGAATCCAGAACCCAAGGCAACCCCAAGGGTCTTGGGTAGAGCTTTCTTAAATCGGTATCCAGGACCCTCCTCGAGCTACTCATGAAGAGGACCCAAAATTCTCACATTCATGGCCCTAAACGGTTAATCCTTCCATTCTTCGAACAGAGGGCCAGGCGACAGGCAGAGACTGTGATTAAAGACTCCTAGATGAAAGTCAAACCCCATCCCCCTCTTTTTTAATCCCATAACTGTCTGGCAGGATGAGAAACTCTGCCAAAGGCACAAGTTGAGCTAGAAGGTAAACATAGAGCACATCTGCACTTTATGGTACGATATTTTAATGGCTTCTACTCTGAAGTTACAATATGGCCTATAGACTCAGGGGTTAACAGAAAAGTTTTCATTTGACGATTTTAATATCTGTTCTTTTAACTGGTATTTTTTGTGCAATCAGTTGAATACTAATAAACAAACAAACAAACTCTAAAACTAAAAGTCAAAAGTCCTTTGTGTACTGTGTTAGGATTGACACCATGTTTTCCAAAGATCTGCAGACAGGTAAGGCAAATGATAATGCGCAATCTGAGTCTGTGAGCTGGTGTGGTAGCGGAGTCCCTCTCAAGGCTCCATATGTTAGACTAGTCAAAGTCTAGTGTGTTGTGAATATATATTTGAGATCCTTAAGTTTTATGAGGGTTCCTTCAGATTCACGCTGCTACTATTACAGGTATCTGTGCATTGCTCCAGACCAACAGAGCCGTTGTGGCTGTATTTTATCAACTTTTTGGGTGACAACAATAAGCTAATGTGACCATGTTCTGGATCCCAGACGCAGATCTGGCATACTGCCTAACAGAGCCATGCCTTGCCTACCTATACCGACTGAAATTCTAGAGATATGTGTTGCATCCCAAGTAGGGAGGTGTATTTCTGAAAAACATTTACGGGTACAGGGACAAATCTGGATTTTTTTAGACCTGGTCAAAGCACCAAAATCGCCATGATCGAGGTCATAGATGACTCACTAAGAATAGATGAAGAGAACAAGAACTGCAAACTAATGCTCTTGTACCTGTCTACCACACACCATTCAATGCACAACTTATGCCGAAGGATGGAAATCATGGTCATAGATGACTCCCTAAGAATATTTGAAGAGGGCAAGCACTGCATACTAATGTTCTTGTACCTGTCTACCGCACATCATTCAATGCACAACTTATGCTAGAGGATGGAAATCAAATAATCTCTACTAAACTGATTCACAGACTTTCCAGGAGAACACGTTCATCAAGCTAGGCATGCTCCAGATTGGTCTCTTGTTCTCAGCATTTCATCGTGGGCCAGACAGGAGAAGCTCAAAGTGTCGGATCGTGAAGTGACATTTCCCAGGTGGCAGATACCTGTGTGGATCCAGGTATAATTAGGAATCTTACAGCCCACGATCACTGATGAATGGTCAGCTCCCTTTCTAAGACTCACTGATCTAAAACAACACTTGCAGTCTCAGACGTTTGAGGGCAAAAATTAGATGTTTTAGTCGTGGCATAATTTAATAAAATCCGGGCTTTGGTACCCTATTTGGGAGTGGCATAGGAGAGTGTAGGGTAAGGACATTGTACAGGGCCAGGGCATCTTTCCTTCTAGGTGAAGAGATCGCAGGAGAACATCAAAGTAAAGATTTGTTTTAAATTTGTAGGGCACTTCACTAACTACACTGCAAACAAGTATCAAGAGGAAAAAGAGGAAAGATCCAGACAAGAAAAAGAGACATTTTTGGTTCATCCTTTGCTAGAAGTAGAAGCACCAGGAATGACA
Organism: Triturus cristatus; assembly: GCF_964204655.1. NCBI lineage: Eukaryota > Metazoa > Chordata > Amphibia > Caudata > Salamandridae > Triturus > Triturus cristatus. Next base: position 707,407,390 of record NC_140590.1, read on the forward strand.
AGGGACACTTATAATAGTCCTTGTTGTAATGACTCAGGACAAGTCCCTACTCATGAAAGCAAACAACCTGGGCAAGGAACCTGACTGTTTCAGAGAATTTCAGAATGCTCTGTTGACACACAAAAGGAAATAGAAATGTCCGCTGACATATGCAACAAGCATTGGCATAGCCAATAGGTCTCGCCTTTGGGACCTTATAAGTATTTAATTATGCATCACAATATCCTTGGTGCAACATCAACTGTTGCATGGCTAAACACTTATAATGTCCCAAAGGCGAGACCTATTGGCTATGCCAATGCTTGTTTCAATTGCCAGTCTACCCCATACCTACCTTTAAGATATTCCATTGGTTGCTTGTCACGTCAAAATACAAATTGAAGATACCAGGGTTAATGTGATATCGCCGTATCACATAAATACTGCTGACACTTGTTAAAAGAGTAAATCTTCTTCATTAGTAGAAGTCAACGGACCTGCAGAGACAGCTGTTGCTCAGAGGAGATGAGTCAGAAAGAATACACACAAAGAGTTCCAGAACACAAATAAGAAGAATAGAGAGAAAAGAAAGACTAGAGTAGAATGTTACATATCTTCCCCTTTATAGGAGAAACAAATCTTACAAAATAAAACAAAATCTACAAAACAATACACAATTAACTTTTTGACAAGTCACAAAATAATTATCAATGTACTTACAAATCAAATATTGTAACATGTATGTAAATACAATTATTTTTTTTCTATGACATAATAAAATCCTTAAAATGAGCAGGTAATTTACAAATCCTTCTAGAAGCCAAATTGGAATGACAACAAGAAGGACTTGTTGAGGAACCAAGATTGACAATGTTGTCCTGTGGAACAGAAATAGAGATATCACTTTGAGGAACTAAACTGGAACTGTTAGAAGAAGACACAGGAGTTTCAAACAAAATGTAATCCTCTGAATAAGGAGTAACAGCAGTTTTGAAATGAATGTTGGCTTGTTCTTCTGAGATGGAGACAAGTCTATTCTTGTTCCACCATTTCCCATCTTGGAGAAGACAAGAACTAATACCAACCTTCAAAATCTTGTAAGGAGAAGTAAAAGAGGATTCACCTTTCTTGACATTAAAGAGTCGGAAAGAATACACACAAAGAGTTCCAGAACACAAATAAGAAGAAGAGAGAGAAAAGAAAGACTAGAGTAGAATGTTACAGTTAACCTAATAGATTGTTCTCAACAAAGCTCCGAAGAGTTCTTGATGGGAAAGAAGGGTTTTAGGGAGGACGAGTGTGAAGGGTGCAGTTCAACGCCAAGTCTGCAGATGTGAGAGCAGAAGAGGTTGGTGAGAGACTAAGCTGTTATTGGGCCAGATGCTGAGACGAGGGGGGGGGAGAAGATGGGCAAGAAGAGATGCAGGATTTCACCTGCATCAGGTTGTAGGAGGCCAGAGGAAGAGAGGTCATCACAAAAAGAAGCAGCTGGATCACTTCCTGGGTCCCCTTTTCGGGGTGAGAAAGCGGAGAGGAGGGCACACTAACAATTTGCTGCTAACAGAGCACACACACCAATGAAACAAATTCGTTTTGAGTTTAAACCATAGATGCTTTTACTACCTGAAACATAGCACCCCCTGCAGTGTATGGGGTCCTGTGCTTTCAGAGCCCCTGTCCAGGGTTCCAGGCACTGGCAGTGGCCAGAACCCCACTACCTAACAGATGGAGTTCAAAGGGGTGGGGGCACGCTTATGGTTGAGAAATTATACTGGGGCTGATAGGAATCTGAGGGGGCTCTTAACATATTCTGCATGAGGGGCCATCATTCTGTTTTACACCACTGATTATTACCCACTCAAAGGCCACTCATGTTGTCACCTTCAACTGACAGAAAGGCTGAAATGTCAGACTCACATTTCAAACCTTCAGGCTAAACACTGAACATTACAGCATGCGATCAATTCAATAACAGTGCTTAATTTGAGGCGGTGGTTGTCAATCAGGCACTCATTTTGGGAAGAAGCACTTATCTTTCCTCATCAGACATTGATCGAGAGCAAGAGACACAAAGCGCAAAGAAGGAGGAAGAGAAAAGGGAGAAAGCAGGAACCTGCAAGAGTGAGTTAAAGGGCAGGGTGTGTCTGATAGTGGTTTAAAGAGGCCGAGTTGGATTCAAGACATTTAATAGCACTGGTGACGGGCTTGGGCAGGCCAGGGCACTCATTCTTTCACAAGTTAAGCACTGCAGGTCACTGCTGTATGTTCCAGAATGAATCTAGGTGGCAAACTCCTACTCCTACCACTCTCTGTTACATTGTCTTACCACGAGAATCTTGCCAGCGACATGTTTGTTTGTTTTGCGAAGGAACATTTCTCTAATGAGGGCTCATCTCTAGAGTCACAACAGTTAACCCTCTGCTTCTGTAATGAGGTAGGTTATATCTAGACTCGCGCTCTAATTATGGTTTCTGAAGGACCCAGGAGAGCAGGGCACGGCGGCATCAGGAGGCAGGCACAGCCCCGTCAACGTGCAGCGTGCGCGCGCTGCGTCAGCTAGGCCGCGTCACTGGGTGCCACCTTCAGGGAGGAAAGGAGCGTTCTTGCAGCTGCCGAGTGTTGCTCTTAACTTTCCTTTTAGTATTTTCACCAAACTGAATGTGGGGTTGGGATTGGGCAAATGTTTGTGATATCATAAAAGATTGGTATAATTTCTCACAGGATTAAGGAAAACGTACAGGCAGTGCAACCACCTTTTAGAACGGTTTCAGCCTTTCCTAAGGAGATGTCTTGCAGCGGTTCAAGGGATTAAATTGCAATACGCAGTTTGACTGCGTCCCAAAGGAGCACGTTCACAGGAATAAAAGCAGTGGCACCTTTAGGCTGTATCTTTATGGCCTTCAACATCAGACATGGATATAGGTCGACAGGGGACAGTATGACAGTACGAACAAAGGGCGCTCTAATTAATTCTCTAGCCATCTGCTGTGCAGGATTAATCTGTAAAAAAACAACACAGTGCCCCTGCCATGCTGCAAATGATAATAACAACACAACTACTAACCATCACACTCCTACAGTGTAAAAATTCAGACTATTCCAGGCCGCTAAAGCGATAGGAATGGTTTGGGCGGCAGGTAATAGTCATTTTAATGTACATTAAATTAATAATGAACTGTTGGCAGGTCATCTCTAACTTTGCCAGACAGCTCCACCTTGTGGCAGACTGTCACTGCTGTTGACAATTAAGTGCTGGTGCCGAGCACCCAAAACTATCGGCTCAAATTAAGCACTGCTGATGTGACTGCCTCAGTTGTGAACTGGGAAGGATGCAGACGTTGAGTTGAAGGGATTGCATAGTGGATGGATATAAAGGCAATTAAGGTAACCCTACCCACGAGTGTGCGTCAGGGTAATCAAGCAAGGGCTGCCAGTAAATCATTTGGTGGTGAAAGTCACTTGGCACAAGTCACTGATTTGGGAAGGTCCATAAAACAATTTTCACCCCAACTGTAGACAAAGGAACAACGCTCTTGGATTGTACATTTTAAGACCATGTAAATACACCCCTCCCTTTCTTCCTCATAAAAACTGAGCCTGCCCATAGGGCGGATTGTTACTCAGTAACAAAGGTAGGGTGTAGACCTTTAAATCTTATCAGTGATCGATGTGTGTACAAAAGCCACAGAGGAAATTATAAAGTTGCAGACATATAACAAAGGAAAATATGTTATTAATTTGTTTGCTGAATTCCGGAAGTGATACTGGAGGCAAACATTTCAATAGTCCCTCAGAATGGCCAGCGCACTCCTTACATGCTGGGGAAATCTCAGAAATCGCACGTGCAACTTGGTGCTCCATGTTATACCAGCATTCGGCCAGTACCCCCTGGTGGAGTGCATTATATATCAATCCGGAGGCAGCTCACAATAGAGAAAGATCAGGATAACGTTGCTGGTTCTGTTGAGCTGACTGGACAACTCCTAAGCCATTAGGTTTCTCTTCCAGTGGCACCCTCTGCACTCTTCGCAGTTTTCTTCACGGTGCTCCCGCTCACCTCTTGTCAATTTCAAGAGAGTGTGCTGGGTAGAGTTTGGTATAGTTCAGACATCTGCCCTATAAGATCCCAGAGTAGAATAGGACTAATTAGGCCATATAATCCTGAACACATAGATATTTAAAGGGTGAACAAAAGTTGGCAGGGCTGTGCTAACTCGTTTGTAAAAGCCCCCCATCCATTCCATGGTGATCTTTCAAAGTGCTATCTCGGCCCAACATAGTAAATGAACCACTGCCATCTTTGGTCAAAATTAGCGCTACACTTTTACAGGCATCATCAAGCAATACATTTGTAGAGCGCCCAACTCACCCGTGAGGGTCTCAAGGCGCTGAGGGGGGGGGGGGGGGGGGGTCGGGGGTTCTCCCCAAACAGCCAGGTCTTGAGGAGTCTCCTGAAGGCCAGCAGGTCCTGGGTCTGTCGTAGGCGGATGAGGAGGGTGTTCCAGGTTTTTGCGGTGAGGCGGGAGAACGATCTGCCGCCGGCGGTCGCTCGACGGATGATGGCAAAGCTTGAGCCATCTTACCTGATAGGTGCACCACTTACATACCATTACGTTGGGAGGCTAAAGCAGTGGAGGTCGGACAGGCAATCGATTGTTTTTGACAGATATTATCCCCTCCTCTAAATGGGGATGTTAGATTTCTATCAAGTCCATGAGAGATCCTAAACTTCATCCATAATGATCAGGTAACCCTGATGACACCCACCGGCCAGGGTTGGACTGCGTCAGAAAATACGACTGGACAGCAAAATAAAACTGGGCCTATTTGCAAACTTGTGGCCCATATTTGAAAATTTGGGCAGTGTTGAACTTGCAAAGACACGCTGTAAAAGGGTTTTGCAAGGTGTGAAAGACTGCATGGATTTGAGCTTGCTGCAGACAGTGTTTGTTTGAATCTCAGGGAAATCAACTGCTACAAAAGAAGAACAGCCCAGACACTCCCATGTGAGAGCAGCCCTTCAGGCCCTACCTGATTGCCCTGTAGTTTAGTTTATTTGAATAATTGTTAATTTACTTAAAACCATTGCAAAAAAAAGTTATACATGTTATAAATACACTAATACATGATGTGAATAAAATTAGTAATTCTAAAATTAAATCTTTAAATTTGAATTTAAAATTATTGAGTGGTAAGAAAGAAGGTGGAAATCAGTGCTTTAGTAAACAGGAAGTGCTATTTTAGCAGATTAGATGTTATCACATAGGTCACTGTCACGTAAAAGGGAAAACTGTTTATACTTTTTTATAGTTTCGTTTCAGGCGTATTTACAGATCTTGGATTTTCATCGAGAAGATTTGGTTCAGGAATAAAACAGGTCAGCCCCAGTACTGCCTTGGTGTAGGGTCATATTGTTCCTTAAGAGTGATATAACCATTTAAGCAGCAGTTTATGTCAGCAGCGCTGAACAAATTACATTTGCTGTAATCTTTGCTCCACCTTTAACAAAAATTTAACAAAGCAGCAGTTTGACTGGGGGTCCCCTGGATCGAAGCAGGCTAGAATTGCCTGCCTTCTTGTTTTAATTCCCCTTTGGTTAAATGCCCTGATTAATAGTGGTTTCCTTTCTGTCTGAACAATGTTGCTGGAACAGAATAAGTGCAACAGATCTTCCTTATTGGTCCCACAGAGTCGGCAGGTAACAGGGAGATTTCCACGCAGCCAGGGTGCCATATGCTCTTTAATTGTTAATACCCCTAGCCAGTATCAGAAATTGCAGATTTATAAAAGCTGGGTAAACAGTGGCAAAGATTGCCCTATAGGTCAGTACGACACAGCTCCCGGATACCCAGAAGAATAGTGGGCCAAAAAAGACGAATTCAATTGCTAAGGACAAATATTACATTTAATGACAATTTTGCTTATAATCTAAATAATCCTGTGGAGATGGAAACCCAGAATTAAATTTCTTGCATAAAACAACAGCTCTCCAACTCAGGGATAGTCTCCTCAAAGGTGTTCACCAAAATATGAGCAGTAGCCACACAATGTAAATAAAGTAATTTGACGGTAAGACTTCATCCTTGCTAGATCTCTCCTCCATGTGAATCATCAAAGAGCTTGAAACCATGCTTGTCCCACTCTTGTTTTAGGGTCCCTTCACGACGAAGAATTACATGTATCCTGAAACTTGACAGTGCAAGTTTACCACCTGTATTTAACCTGCCAACAGTGAGTATGCTAATGCCAAATACTGATTATTTCCCAACCGCACGCTCAGATAAAGATCCTCGTCCGACAACACTCGCAACCATCAGGCATATGCTTGGCTGATGGTATAGAGCCCACAGTGTTGAATATCAGAGGAACTCTATTCCTAGTCTGTTACTGGTGGCAGCTGGTAGTCCTGGTTCTTCTTGATTTGTCAGCCACATTTGACACAGCAGCCCATTCTGAGACACAGAAAGGCATATCCAAGCCTCGTGGTCAACCACCCCCCCCCAGTAGCATGCACATGAGGCCTTCCATTAGGATTATGAGTGCATGTCAAGAGGCGCACCAAGTGTAAACTGGTGACACTCAGCTGGAGTTAGATTGAAGATGGATGAGCATGGCCCATACATGTCGTGATGAGATCAGGAACTGTACCCATGTTCTCGATCAAAATAAACTGATGTGCTGGCACTGGAATTAGCCACACCATCATCACCAACTTCAAAAAGCTGGATGTGGTGGAACCAGCTACATCTACAATCTCAGGCGCAAGGAATATGAATCCCTTCTGTGACTTGTGCCACTGACAGAAGCAAATTCCAGTTCTTTCTTAACAATTTTCCCTTGTTCTTCCTCAGCTGTCAACAGTTATGTCATGATATGCCATTTATCATTATCATATTATACAAATTAGATATGGCTAATGCCATCTATATTGAGCTGTCAGAATCTATTCTCGCAAAACGAAAATGTCAGCAGAGTAAAGCAGTAAGTTTGGTATTCAATCTCCAGAGAGTAGAAGAACTTTAAAAAAGCTGATCCTGCTCTCAGTAGACAAAAACTCTGAATGTAAGGTCTTATGAATTTCTAAAGAGTGTGGACAACATTTAGGGGTAAACAGGGCTAGCAGTTGATACCCGCTGCTTGCCCTTTATTTACTGGAATGTTTATAGAACAAAAAATGAGTATTTCAACAATAAATGCTATACATAGCAACAGATCCACTGTACTTTGGGACATAAGCAGTTTGCGTGGTATTCAAAAAATTTTTGTTACATAATGTACATGATGAAAATGGTGTTGAACGGTAAACAGACCATACACAGTTAGGACATCAAAACAATTCTAGACAGACTACAAATAAATTAACACATCCAGTATATTTACATTGGTATGATCTGATCTTGGTGCATACAGATGAATTATAGACAGCATATTTAGTTTAGGGAGATCATCATGCATACAGGTGAATAGACAAGGGCTAGTTGAGGCCCTCTTCCAATTATTCCAAGTGGAATATTTGAAGATGGAGTTGAAAGTGATGACAGTGGAGATCAGTGTATTTCAGCAGTGAATGTTTTCTAATGATAGAAACCAAGTAGCTGGAATTAGCTAACCTGAGAGGCAGCACAGGAGGACTTAAGGAAATCAAGGATATTATAGTTGGATGAGAGAGGATTTTGTTTCATGGCATATATGTTCAGCATATGACATAGGTAACTGGGAGATAGATATGTGTGGATTTGAGAATTATTACTTTGTAAATAGACCTGTTATTTTGCCCATAGTCACATGATATGGTGCCTATAGAGTTCAGCACACAAGTGTCAGGGGAGTTTATACAGAGTTCCTGAGTGCAAAGTTTAGAACTTTATCCAGTGGTAAGCGGGAGTATTGAGTACGGCCAACTAGCAGGTGACTGCAATAATTATCTTGTTCAGAACAAACACAGAAAGCAGAGCTTCAGGCATATGGATAAACTTTGAGAATAATGTGTATTTGGTGGTTATAGCTGTAGAGGTAATGGAGTATTTCAAGAACATGGTGGAATTGAATAGCACCCCCAGAATTCTGGCCGATGATGTAGGCGTGAGAGTGTCAGGGAATATATAGGAATTGGAAGATTCATGGGTTTAGATTTGGTAAGAAAATTGTTAATTTTGGTTTGGGCCAAGCTCTGCAGAAAAAAGCAGATAGCCATCCAGTTTTGAATTGCTACGCGGCAGTCAGAGATGTTTGCTTGGAGCTCAGGAGTAAAAGTTGGGATGGAGGAGCATATTTGGCATAAAGATGATAAAAGAAGTAACAGAACAAGATGATTTTGTTGTTGTTTGTTTTTTGCAGATTTATATAGCGCAAACTTGACCCGAAGGTATTGGAGTGCTTTACATGAGCACCACTATCGTTACACAAAGACACATTCATTTTTTTGGTAGGCACTGTGAGATTAAGTGATTTGTCCAGAATCACAGGATGTGGAGTCGACCCCGAGGCTCGACTCTCGGTTTCTCAGCTCCAAAGTCGGCAGTCTAGCCGTGAGACCACATCCTCGCCCCCTGATGTCTCCAACGGATGTTCCACATAGAAGGGCATGGGTCCTATATAAACTCCTACTTGTAAGATGCAAGAATTAGAGAGTGTAGAACACCAATGGACAGGGAAAGGGTGATCAGAATGATAGGAAGAGAACGATTTAAGTGCTTGTGATTCTGGAAGTAGTGAGTGTAGAATGGAGAATTCCATGGGAAACTATCACATCTGGGAAGAAAGCTTTAGGATTACTAATGTAAATTATAGTTGATTAGGGTGAGCATTATGATGAATTCGGAAACGTGACAAACTGCAGTCTTTGTGCGATGTAAGCAAGCTAGCCAAGAATGGGTGAATTATTAAATCGAAGACATTCTGGGAGTTTGTTGGGATGGATGGGTCTGCAGAATTTTTCTTGAGTAGAGGTATCACAACTGCAGATATAATGCATTGAGGGGAGGTACAAGTGCTGAGAGAGTGGTTGAAAAGTGATATATAACAAGGCAGCATGCAGGATGAAATGATTTAATGAGGTTTGATGATTTGTCAGCTCAATAGGTCAGATTTTGCGCCTGAGAGGTTAATATTCTTTGGGATCCATTCCACTTGAGAAGTTGGAGAAAGGATTTATAGTATGTTAGTATTACTGAGGAGAGAGATGGTGGCGCGTGTTAAAGAACGGAGTTGAGAGGAAGAAGTCCAAGTTGTTTTTCATTTGTTTGAAAAATTAGCTGTAAAATCTGACACTGAAAGAGACAGAGGGAGCATTGGGCGAAAAGGGGGAGAGAAGATTCTTCAAAGTATGAGTGAGATGATGAGGCAGGGAATGCTTAGAGATAATCAGATTTCAAAGTAGTCAGACTTGGCAGCACTCAGTGTGGATGTAAGTAGATGCAGAGCAAGTTTGTAGTTCTTCAAGTGACCAGTGACTTTTGATTTTTACCTCCTGAGGTGCAGAGTTCTCATTCTTGTCGTCATGGATATGATGGAATGAAAAAGCTAAATTTCAGGGGGTGAGGTGAACGTACACAGAGAATAGTAGGCATTAAAGGTCATTCTCGGTGTGTCACTTGGTTGAGGGAAGGTGAGTAATGCAGTAATGCAGTGGTTCAAGATCATTGTAAAGCTGATCAAAGTACGGGGGTAGAACAGTGCGAGTGTGCTTTCTTTTGGTGATGGTATGCTGAGTGGTGAGTTTGAACAGGGTGGCGTAGTGACTGACACACATAAGACAGCATGTAGTTACATAAAGTGACGCTTTGATAACTTGGATGCCTTTGGTGCTTTTCTCCCTACTCCTAGTATCGGGAGTCTTAAAATCATATGAAGCAGCGTAAGGTAAACAAGGCTTTGGTGGCCTTTTTACTTCTCCAACGTACACTCCTTGTTCTTCTACTAGCCCCTAACCTGAAAATAAGAGGCTATTGATTGGCAAAGGTGGAATGAAGGGATCAATCTTGTGATGTCATCAGGATCAAAGGGTACCTGAAGTCACTTTCATCACCTCAACATTTTAGTTAATCAACATTCTATGGAAGGTAGGAAGCCCTACTATAGAGCTCTTTCAAAGGTAGTGTCAAGGACTGGATACATTGAAGGTCTGTTATGTTTACTTCTAGATTGCTTAAGGAAAAGGGGACTCCTCCGAGTAACCAAAGTGCCACCTTACACTTAACAGCAGAAGTGAAAGTGCCATGTGTTTCCTAAAGGGGGTTCCAAATAGGAGGGAAAAGACAGAAGAATACCAAATCGCCTTGGAAATCGAGTTGTTCATTATTGAAAATGGAGATTAAAGTAGCAGCAGGTAAGCCAGGCACTACATTCCCTGGAACCAGGAAAGAGAAATGGTCCAAGCCAACATACCTACAAGAAAATGCAAAAGAAATCAAAGTGCAAGGAACAAAAGATCAAGAGTAAATATAGAAGCAAGTGGGTGATCAATGCAATAAAAAATAGCGGTCAAATGCATTTCCTATCATTATCACTCAAACAGGAACTGACATCACAGGAAAGACTTGAACTTCTTGTAAGATTGGGAATCTCTCGAAAAGTTCTCTGGACAGACCTCTATCTTGGAAAGGGCTCGACAATGCTCCTTTTCACTGAATCATGGCACCAGCTGGACGTTCAAAGAAGAATCTGAAATATGATCTTATTGGCCCACTGCCGTACTCTGACGATCTGCCAAAACCTTACCAAACCGGCACTTCCAGCTGATTGCGAAACACCCCTCTGCATGACTGCTGCCAAAGATTTGTCTGTAAGGTCCAGGCTATGTGGACATCTCTCCTTGGCAGGCGCTAAGCACTGTGTCCACTACATGCTGCCTGAGTGTGCAATATATGCAAATCTTTCCATGGGTACCTCTCAAAAGGGCCTGTTAGCAGCAGACATAAAACCTACTCATGGCTGCCTCTCTCTAGCATCCAGGTTCAGGAAAGCCAGACTTGGAGGAGATTACCTACATGTCAAGGGCAAAACACACTGAAAGTCTACACAAGTGCCACTCCTTTAGGCAACGGTCGGATCAAATTCTGGGAAGCACACACATAAAAACTGTTTCAAAGAGAGTACAACTAGTCCCACAACACGACGTTAACGCCACCACCCCTTCTGCTAAGTCTCTGCAAACACTTTTTTCCCATCTTACACTGAGTTTGTGCTTAGATGCAATACTCACCTAATGTGGCGTACTACACAATATGGACCGTAAGTACTTCTGGAAAGCAGGGCATGTTAGCAGTCTGACTCTGAGGATACTTCTACAGTATCCCCCAGTGAGGGCTTCCACAGACAGACACACTTGATGAGATGACCCCTAGTGTGGAAAGGGTGATACCAAGTGATCATTCGTTTTCAGTGTGTTCTGTCTGGCTCTAACAGTTTGAATGGAAATATATTGGAAAAACACTTTCAGAATGAAAAGAACAGCAGTTTTTGCATCAATGGTTGTATCTCTCAATAATGACGTCCGGTCCCTCTCTAAACGTTCACAATTGTGGCAGTTAAGAGAACTGAAGCACTGGGAGATAAAGCAAACGTCTCCAGTTTTACAAATATTAATGAGGTGGAGAGTTTTGGATTAAGAGCCAGTCGCCTTGGTTCCATACTTAACCACTAGATCAAGAGATGCACACAAGCCCTATCAGAGCAAATGAACATGACAAGGTCTGACAAAGCCAGCTTCATGCACCCGCTGCCAAACAGAGCAGCTTTTGTTCCGACCAGACAGGTGAATTAAATACATTTCTAACCACGTCATTTGAAAGTACCTGAGGAATGCAAGTTGCTAAATATACACCACCCTTCTCCCACCCTCCAGCGTTTTGTTCCATCTAGTCACTGTTGTGTTTCCAAGGTGAACTGTTGCTGAATTGTGTCATGCCTTTGTCTTTCACTCCTTTGTTTGATTGTTCTTACTCTTTAAAAAAAAAACATGTATTTGATTTTCCAATAGACACCGCGCCTTTCTGCAAACTGCCCTGCCTGCTATATGTTTTCCTTTTACTGTTTTAAAATCCATGAGCTATTAGCAAAAATCAGGTCGAAAAACAACATAACGTAACATAAAAATGTCACTCTAAATTCCTGAATCTTTGTCATACTCAGTACGAAGTATTCCAATTATAAAATGTATTTTAAAGAAAAATGGGAAATATACACTTGATGGAGCGCCATGTTATTCTGAAATTGTAGGGTGCATTATAATCTCTGGTAGTCCGCACCCATATATTTAGTGGGATTTTATTAACGTGTGACTTAGAAATGTAGTACTAAAGGCAGCATATATTAGTGCGAATGGAAATGTAACCAAGTCCTTTATGAAGTCTAATGTAATGTTTAATCGAAAATGTATGTTAGATGATGCATAATGAACTAGTTCACGTATAATGTGATATATTAGGATTCAAACGTGCACCATATTAAAGTCTGCACGTGTAGATTTGCTTATTCATATATGCAATTTAATGAATATCAATGCTTATAGTATGATAGCTGAATATTGTAGGCCGAAAACTGTTTCCCTTGAAAAGGCTCTGAGAGTTTGTGAGACTCAGCAGATCTCTGAAAGTGGAAAGTTTCGCGTTCCCATGTTTCAGTTGCAGGTGCAAGGACAGCTAGCTCATTAAGAAGACTAACCCTTTGTTTTAGGACTTAGGATGGTAGGAGAAGCCAACACGGGAGTATACTGGAATGCAGGGATGATACTTTCAGCGGAGAAGGTGCCTGGGACCCAAGGTCAAGTTAACCGTCTTTGGACGGAGTACAAGTTTCAGTGGAAAATTACTGGAGAAGACCTGGATGAAGAGGTGTGACGGAGGGCGTGTTCTACGATTTTGAATTAGGGACAGTGCCCCGAGGGTTGGTTAGTTGAGGATTAGATGGGAAGCTAGAAGGAGCATCTTAGAACGAGCTCTGTACTGAGCAAAGTGAGTGTACTTCTAAGGAAGTCTTCACTTCTGACACCTTTTTACACTCTTGCCTGGGGAAATGCTATGTAGGGATGTCACCTTAGAGATAGAGTAGGGATAGACTAATCAATTTTTCCTTGTAGGTTGATGACTTCTAATATAGAGATTGGAGCAGTTATTGGTTGCCTAATGCTTCTGGAGCTAACTATTCTTCTTAGTCTGAGTCGGATGAGACTCCTGCGTAGGATATTCTTTGTACTAGTGGCCATTTATTTTCTTAACCTCGTGATGAGGTGCTTGTATGTGCAATTATTTTTGGCTTTGTAATAAATCTCTAAAATTTGAGATTCGGAGTCAGTGGTCCTTTAGAGTTCAAATTCGATTTGTTTGATTATGTGCTAAAATTGGATTTTCTCCCCTTTACACTATTTAGCAGATAGAAAGATGCTGGCGACCTGAGAGGATTCTTGGTGATGGTAAGACAGATAAGAATCCGGCTTTATCAGTTGGCAGCAGAGTAGGATGGTTATCTCTGATAGTAAGGGGAGATCTAGATCAAGATAAGAGATTACTGAGGCCCATAGAATTCGAGCAATGGTGATCTATTGGACTGTAAGCGGCAGACGACGGCAGCTGATGGAAACCGACGGAAAGTAGCGGTGCGGCAAAAGCAGCAATTCGTGGTAGAGTGAGTATGAACAGGGCGATGTGTTTTGTAGATTGCGGTGTTGATTTTATTGTGTGATGTCTTGCGGAGTTGGAATGAGAGTTGAGTGATTGTGAGATCAGGCTGTGAGCACACGTAGCCCGGGAATTCTTAGGCTCGACGAGTAGTCTGAGAAGTTGGGGTGTAGAAGACACCTAAGGTAGAATTTGTTGACCATTGAGAGGGGAGTCGTGAGACGTCATCAATTACCCAGACCGAGATAGGGGGAGCGAATGTGTGAGTGCGTGAGTAACCAACGCTGGTCGTGGGTTTCTGTATGTGGAACATTGAGCGTTTGAAACCTATCAGTTGAGGCAATTGTCCGGTCGTTTCGTGGACAGACAGTTGCCAGATTTGAGGTCAACAATTTCGAGAGACTGTCCAGTCATTTTGTGGACAGACAGTCAGAGAAGTGATTGTCCAGTCGTTTCGTGGGCAGATAATTACTTCAGAGTGTAAATGAGCCGAATGCGAGAGTGAGAAGTGAATTGTGAAAGATGGGAACTGCTGCGAGCGGAGGAAGAGTGACGTCAGAAGGTGCCGCGCTGCGATAGGTCAGTTGGTGTGAGTCGCGCTGGTATTGGTGGATTGATATCAGGAAGTGAAAGACAATATTGTGCACGAACAAAAATTAGTTCATCATGAAATGTTTTAAAGTTTTACGAGAATTGTGTAGAGGTGACAGACGTGTGGTTACTCAGGGAGGAGAAGAAGCCCCTACCGAGGATACCCCGGCACATTATATGGCAAAGAATGTGGGATTGCATACTATAATTTGGCTTGAAAATTGGCATAAAATTACTCAAGGAGAGGGAGAATTGACTTTCCCATGGTATGGTACTTTCAGGTTATATGTGCTGTGCCAGTTGAAATTTGTGATGTCCCCCTTACAACCTCTGCCTAGACCGACACAGTTTGAGGCACTACACGCATGGATTAGAGTAGCGTATGACAGGAAAAGGGAGAGAACTCAGGAAAGGGTGAAGAAGTCGATCAGGGCATTTCAAGATGCGAGGTGGGATGCACTAGAGAAGAGGTGGAGAGTGGAAATGATTAAAGGGGATAGATTGTACCCGCTACTAGAAAAAACAGAAGGTTTGAAGGCAAAGAGTGTAGAAGAGGATGATAGTGATACGGATGACAGCTTGGTAGAGAGGTTGTTGTCGGAAAGACCGCCTCCGTTTGATTCAGATTCTTACGAAGGAAAGTCGACCCCAGCAGAAGGGACTAGTGGATTACAGACTCAGTCGAATGTGAGAGTAGTAGGGAAAATCTCGACAGGAACAGAGGACATGAGAATGCAGTCTCCAGCATGTACAGAAGCAGCGGGAGGTGTAAGGTTACTGGATGCTTTAACAGTACTGGTTACCATTGGACCTATAGTGTCGTCAACTGCAGGAGGAAGAATCACTACAGAAGGGAATGGCACAGTGAGAGAGATGGAACAGGCTCCGAGACCTATAGACTGGAGCACCCCATTGCCAGCCACTGCAGACTCCTCTAGAGGACGGGTGGATATGAGACCGGTGAGACCAAAGTCTTTGGCCGAGTCAAGATCAGATCTGAGAATGTGGGTGCCACCTGCGAGGAACCAGAATGGTAGAATAACAGGGAATGGTGAACCAGATAAGTCTGGAAACTGACCAGTTTCCAGGAACATGACAGAAGAGAGTAGGTCTCGAGATCAGAGCTGTGAGAATGACAAACGCAATGGAGCAGCTTGTCGGAAGCCATTGAGAGGTGCCGTGAGGGCAAGGATGTTAGATGTAGTGAGGTTGAAAGCAGAAGTGGACAAAATAATTAATGGAAATATGTCTTTGGACAGGATAGAAATATATGAACAAGATGAGTTGCTTTTTGTAGCCAAGGATGTGACTCGCAAGGCAAGGACTGCACATGAGAAACTGACTGATTTGGCCAAGAAATACGAGGCAGATCTGTCTAAAACGAACTCATTGCAAGGGAGCCATAGGTTGCAGTATAGTGATCAAGAACTGGAAGAAAAGAGGGTCATAGGACTGAGGACACACATCAGAGATTTGATTGTAGGGATGCGTGCATGGATCATGCTTGACAAATGGGAGGAAAGGTGGTCTAAGAAGAAGAGTTCTAAAAGGACTGTAGGAGAGACACCGCCTCCAGGTGGAGGGATGCTAGACGTAGAGAATTACCCTTTATGAGAGGTACAAAATGGAGGGTATGTGCATGTGCCTTGGAGTAGGGGTGATTTGGCTGCATTTACGAATGATTTTCCTCAGCTGAGGGAAAAGCCTGTAAAATGGTACAAGCAGGTTGACCGCTTTGTCAAGATCTCGAAAGTGTTGTGGATTGATTTGAACACATTGTTTGACATCGTAGCTCCAGGGGATTTGTGGTCTGCATGTAAAGTTGCTGTTGAATGGCCGACTTCTGAGCCAGAAAGGGATTCTGTCACGAACGGTCCGTCACCCATAGTTATGAAAAAGTTTGAGCAAGTGATTACATGGTTAAAGTTGAAGATCTCACCTCAGGATATCGATTGGGTTAAGATCAACCGAACAGTCCAAGAACCGAAGGAGGCGGTCAATGAGTATTACGAAAGTCTTTTGCAAGCCTTCAAACAGTACAGTGGGATAGACACCTTAGATTCCAAGGACATGGGGCAGTTTGTTTCGAAGTTTGTTTTGGGATTGAGACTAGAGGTTAGTCTCATGATACAGCAACATTTGATTTGTTGGCAGAACAAGCCGGTGGATGAAATCTTGCGGTATGCCAGATACTGCAGTGATGAGATAGATTTGAAACACAGCAAGTTTAAAGATAAACTGATGCTTGTCCAAATGCAAATGGCTCAAGCTCAGCCTAGTGGAGGGACGTTAGGAAGGAGACAGGGAAATAACCAAGGAGGAAATCAGAATGTGCAAGGTCAGGGAAGGGTGAAATCTGTTGATTCCAAGACAGGAATGGATGTGGCGATGTTGAAGAAGACCACTGTGTGTCATCTTTGTCACCAGATTGGACATTGGAAATGCGAGTGTCCCTTGAACCCAGCGAATCAGGTGCAGCAGGAGGTAGAGATAGTTCAGGCACTGGTACCTGAAGTGGTCAATACGGTGACAAGGCCAAGGTCGATGAAAGGGGGGACATTCAGTCCGCAGGTACAAGTTCCCCAGCCACCGAGGGTTCAACAGGGAACTCGGACCTACCAACAGATGCCCCTGTTTGAACGGTATGATGAGTACAGCCCAGACCCGTTAGCATGACGGTGCCTGAGGAGGGAGGAAGACTGCACACTTGGAGCAGTCTGGGAGGTAGACCAGAGGGGACCATTTGTGGAAGCAGATGTTGACGGTCACCCTACCACCTTTTTGGTTGACACTGGTGTTACCCGTTCTACTGTAAGATCAGCAGTAGTTCCTAACCTAACCCTCTCGGGACAATTGATCCAAGTTGTTGGAGTAGCGAACAAGAAAATGACTAGCCCTTTGACAGAGCCGATTCCTGTGAGAATAGGAACCTTCAGACCGACATCAGTTTGTGGTGTGTGACTCGAGTCCAGTTTGCCTGTTAGGAAGAGACTTACTGTGCAAGTTAAATTGTACCATATATTGCACACCTAAGGGAGTTGAAGTACAGACGAAGGACGACGATGCGACCTTTAAGGTTGCTAATCAGCACTTGTGTATAGAAATGTACCCAGTGCTGACAGTGGAAGAACTTCCACTTGATCTGAGAGATTCAGTATCACAGGAGGTGTGGGACTTCACCGGAGAAGAGATTGGGCTGATCAAAGGTGTAGAACCAGTGAAGATCCAAGTCAAACAGAAGGTAGAATTCCCTAGGATGCCTCAGTACCATTTGTCACCCGAGACTATTGCAGGGATCAAACCTGTAATCGAGTCTATGATCAAGCAAGGAATTCTGAAGGAAATCAAGTGTAGCCCATGTAATTCACCTATCATGGGATTACAGAAACAGAGCGGGAAATTCAGGATCGTGCAAGACCTGCGAAAGGTCAACACAATAGTTGTTCCATGTTGCCCAGTGGTACCGAATCCATCTGTGATACAGTTTCAGATTCCATGTGAAGCCGAGTGGTTTACAGTGATTGATTTATGCCATGCATTCTTCTCGATACCACTCCATGAGGAAAGCCAATTTCTTTTTGCTTTCCGGCCAGAAGATCGTGTGTTAACATGCTGTCGTATCCCTCAAGGGTATACAGAGAGTCCATCGATATTTAATCAGATCCTGAACTCAGTTCTCGTGCAGTACATCGACGACCTGCTCATTGCCTCAGAGACAGAAGACGCTTGCAGGATTGATACAATTGCCCTACTGAATCATTTGGCAGAGAATGGACACAAAGTGTCTCTGAATAAATTACAGTATTGTTTGAGCGAAGTACAGTATTTGGGTCACAGAATTGAAAAAGGCAAGAGAAAGGTGTCACCAGATCGAATTGAGGCAATAATGAACATGCCTGTGCCTACCACTCAGCGGGAGGTCAGAATGTTCTTGGGTATGGTTGGCTACTGTTGTCAATGGATTCCCAACTTCTCTTTTGAGACAAAGCCCTTACAGCGGCTGACGCACAAAATTGTGAGTGATCCGGTACCATGGGACAACGACTGTCTGATGTCATTCATAAAGCTGAGAGAGGCCATGTGTAGTGCCCAGGCTTTGGGAATGCCTGATTACAACAAGGCTTTCTCGTTGTTCTGTTGTGTGAGAGAAGGTTGCGCATTGTCAGTTCTGACTCAGAGTCATGGAGGTGTACGTAGACCAGATGCCTACTTTTCAGCTACTTTAGATCCAGTAGCCTCTGCATTGCCTGGATGTCTCAAATCCTTTGCTGCAACAGGTGTCAGCATTGAAAGATGTGAGAGTATTGTGATCGGCCACCCCTTGACGGTCTATGTACCGCATTCTGTTGAACTGTTAACGACAAGGACCAAAACACAACACCTAACGAACAACAGATTGACACGCTATGAGCAAGTCATACTTGCCGCAGAGAATGTGACTCTGAAAAGGTGTTCTGTTTTGAATCCTGCTACATTGATGCCTATTCCAAATGCAGATGATGAAGATTGTGAGGATCATGATTGTCTCGATGTGACTGAACTGTGCACCAAACCGAGAATTGACATTGTCGATGAACCACTTCCTGACCCTGATGAAATTTTCTTTGTGGATGGTTCATGCTTAAGAGACAGTGCTGGTCGATTGAGAGCAGTGTTTGCTGTATGTACCATCACAGGAGTTGTTGAAGCTGCTTGTCTAGAGGGAGTACACTCCGCACAAGTAGCTGAAATCATTGCCTTGACTCGTGCCTGTTTGGCGGCTGATCAGATTCGAATAACGATCTACACTGACAATCAGTATGGGTTTGGTGTGGTTCATGACTTCGGACAGTTATGGTCACAGAGGGGATTTATGACATCATCAGGTTCGCCCATCAGTAATGGGGAATATGTGAGACAGCTGTTAGACACATTACAGTGTCCCAAGGAAATTGCTGTTGTCAAGTGTTCAGCTCATGGGAGGGGGACTGAGTTTGTCTCTTTGGGCAATAATTATGCGGATGAAGTTGCCCGCTTCTGTGCAGAACAAGGATGTATATTTACAGGAGATTACACAGGAGAGAGCCAAGAAAGAACCGAGCTCAGCATGATGTTAGCCATGGCAGACACTTGGGAGGAACTAAAACGATTGCAGGATGAGGGTACAGAGCAGGAATGTGATGGCTGGATAAGATCAGGATGTGAGAAAGGAGATGGGGATGTTTGGGTTTCAAGTGATGGTCGAGCTGTGTTACCAGAAACACTTATTGAGTCCAATGGCAAGATTGATACATGGTGCAGTACATCTTGGCAGAGATGCAATGGTGCGGGTGTTTAGACAAACATGGTACAATCCGAAAGTTTCGTGCGGTTGCTGAGGCTGTGTGACAGAGGTGTGTTACATGCCAACATGCCAACAGATGAATGCAGGAAAGAAGACTGTGGTTACCTTGAGTCACATTGGGAGGTCAGGAGGACCTTTCAATAGGACGCAGTTGGATTTCATTGAAATGCCAAAGTGTAATGGGTTGATGTATCTTCTAGTTAGTTGTGGTGTGTGTTTTCGCACGATGGGTGGAGGTTTACCCAACAAGCAGATGTGACACTCTTACTGTAGCTAAGCTGTTGTTGAGGGAGCTTATCCTGAGGTTCGGTTTCCGACCTCTTTGGAATCAGATAGGGGGACGCACTTTCACAGCGAAATCATGAAGTTGCATTGTGCTGCATTGAATGTGGATCAGAGGTTACATTGCAGCTACCGACCAGAGGCTTCTGGGATTGTGGAGCAGGTTAATGGAACTTTGAAAGCACGGATGGCAAAAGTGTGCACATCAACATCCCTGAAGTGGCCTGATAGTCCTCATGAGTATTCGCAGTGTTCCAGACAGGAGAACTGGGTTGTCCCAGCATGAGATCCTGATGGGGAGGGTGATGCGATTGCCAGCAGTACCAGCTACCGCTTTAATTAACATCACTGATGATTTGATTCTCGATTACTGCAAAGGACTGGCTGATGTGGTCCGTTCTGGGTCTCAGCAGGTGCAAGCAGCAACTGTTCCAGCCTCGAGTGACCTATGCCACGACCTGTGTCCAGGGGACTGGGTGCTTGTTCATAAACACGTGAGGAAGAGTTGCCTGGATGTTCGGTGGTGCAGCCCGTACCAGGTGAAACTGGTCACGAATACAGCAGTGAAATGTGGAGGGTTGCCAAACTGGGTGAATGCCTCCCATACCCGCAGAGTTCCAGCACCCTTGGAAGAAACAGCCCCTCTCATGAATGAAAATCCAGCTGATGTGCCGGGCCACATGAGAGGGCAAGTCAAGCTGTGAGGGTCGCTGGCGCAGCTAGTTGTGCACAAGGGCAGGCTGAAGGGAGCTGCGTCAATCAGAACACCGACTTTGACTCAGATGGAGAAGGTGTTGCTGTGGATGGAGTAGAGTCAAATTCAGCCGAAGAAGGAAGCAGTGCACAGGGTATCCAGGGAGAGAGCAGAAGTGCGACCAGAGCAGAAGAGGTTTGGCCCGCGAGTCAGAAGCGACTGGACCTGAGATCGGCACCTGAAAGAGACCTTGCTCCAGTTTCTGAAATGTCTGAATCAGAACCAAGTGACAGAGAAAAAGCTCAAGGAGGCTTGAGAAGGTACAGGAGAGTAAGAGTGCTGTGCCAGAGATACGCCACACCAGAGTGGACGTACGTTGTGACTGATGCCAGGAGTGGTGAGTTCGGGGAAGTTGAGGTTCGTGACTGTGTTAGCAAGATCCCGAACGTGAAAATCGACGTGGCATTGGTGGTCCCAGGACTTGAAATCGAAGGCATGCTGACTCTAACGGTTCCGAATCCCCCACTTCTGAGTGAAGTCCGTGAACTGATATTGCAAAGATTGACCTTTCCAACATTTGGGTTCGAGGCACCGACCCATGAAGTGATAATTCTTCGTCTTGAACTTTTGCAACATGTTTTAGAGATTCTGGGAGCTGATCTTATTTTGGACTAAAAGTGAACTTTGCTGTAAATAAAAGTCTATAAAGAAGAATACATTTAGGGACTTTCCGCAGAGAAGATGAAAGAGGGCTAGGGAAGTCTTTTTGTGGACTGTGTAAATAAGGAATTGAAATTGCAGAGGGGATTTCCAGCTTCTCGGAGTATTGTTCGAACTGGTTAGCAAGCGACGTTTGGAGGAGAAAAGAGACTCTTAAGTGGCTGCTGCTGAAACCAAGAACTTTTGAGAACTTTACGAGATCATGGATGCTGGAGATACCCATCGTAAATCCAAATTAGTAGTAGGTACACCTGTAGGTGGAGTTATAGTTTCTATAATCATAGTAGTTGTGATTTCATATATTGTCCCACATGAGCAGGCAGCAGAAGTACAGGGAACACCTACACCTACCACTCCTAGCCAAAAGGAGGTCACCATAGGATCTGAAAGAGTTTTACTAACTGAAGAGAGTCGTAGATTTCACATAGATTGGTCTAAAGGTGATTTTTATTTTAAGCTTAATATGTATGCCAGGCTGCTATATGAGTATGTGGATACGATGGATGCGAAAGACTGCTTTGTGTATGCAGTTACCGGCTTCAGTGGATGAGGGTATTAGATATCACCATCTTCCACTGACATATGGGATTTCATGTAGTCTGTTGCTTAGTATGTTTTATGAAAGAGGTCAGTTTGAGTATTTCTTTTCCAATTATGATGCAGTGCTTCCTGAAGTTCCAGCTTACAAACATTTGAATAAATATGACTATTATAAGTCAGAAGATAGGCTTAGGAAGTATTTCATACCGTCTTTGGAGCTAGATACAGCATATGCTCACTGACATAACTTGACGTGCTCATTGTCAGATGTAGAGAAGAAGTTCGTAGATCAGGCAGAAGATAGATATAGAAAACTTACACAGACACGAGACACAGGAGACAGTCCAGTAGATTGGACCGAAGAGGAAGGATTCACAGAGCTAGAGGGAGTTATGGTCCTATAGCATTGGACAAGGAGCTGGGGGGAAAGCTGTGTGTGAGACGTTATCAGACCTATTATGAAAAGGTCCCAGTGGGACAGAGTACGTGTGATCATATTTTCACGATGGAAGAGTCTGCTAAGAACATTTTGCAAGGTTATGCACAAGTGATTCCAACTGTTTATTATGTGTGTGGAATGAATGCCTATGTCAGGTTACCTGCAAATTGGTATGGTACATGTTACTTGGGGATTATTTTCCCGAAGATTTACCATGCAGAGAATTTGGAGCTTCTAGAAGATGGACAGCATTCAAGAGTGAAAAGAGCTGAGAGTGCAGGTGCTGTGATTGGAGATGTTTTTGGAGCGATAATACCAAGTTTGGGAGTGATTTTGAATGATGTGAAGATCAGACGATTGGCTACTGTGGTTGATGAGTTGTCGATGAACTCAGCGAAGTCACTGCTACTTGTAGATGGAGAGATGTTGTCGATAAGGACAATGGTTTTGCAGAATCGCCTTGCTTTAGATGTTTTATTGGCAAAAGAGGGCGGAGTCTGTAAATTACTGAAAGTCGAGGAATGTTGCACGTATATTCCAGAGAACAGCAAAGATCTGGAGAAATATATAAGCAACATTACTACGATCCATCATGAGATAGAGGATTTGACTGAAGAGGGTGTTTGGGAAAAGGTTGGTAGAGGGTTTAGTCAGGTGGGAAGTTGGTTTGCCAATTTGGGGAAAGGGTTCCTTGGCTTTGTGTTGAGACCCCTCATCATCGTTGTGGTTTGTGTGGTTTGCTTGTGGGGATTTGTCAGAGCCTATAAGTGGTATAAAGGAAACAGAGTTGAGAGAGCTCTTAGAGCAAGTGAAATGCGAATGGCCAGACTGCAGGACAGTCAATATCAGAATCTTAAGAATATGGAGAGACTCCGACGGGGGAGAATGGCAACAAGTTCTGTTCAGGTCGGATCTTTCTCCAAGGGAATTGTGAAATGGTTTGATGACACTAGTCATCAAAGGGGGGAACTGGTAGAGCGCCATGTTATTCTGAAATTGTAGGGGCGCATTATAATCACTGGTAGTCCGCACCCATATATTTAGTCGGATTTTATTAACGCATGACTTAGAAATGTAGTACTAAAAGCAGCATATATTAGTGCGAATGGAAATGTAACCAAGTCATTTATGAAGTCTAATGTAATGTTTAGTCGAAAATGTATGTTAGATGATGCATAACGAACTAGTTCACGTATAATGTGATGTATTAGGTTTAAACGTGCACTATATTAAAGTCTTCACATGTAGATTTGCTTATTCATGTATGCAATTTAATGAATATCAATGCTTATAGTATGATAGCTGAATATTGTAGGCCGAAAACTGTTTCCCTTGAAAAGGCTCTGAGAGTTTGTGAGACTCAGCAGATCTCTGAAAGTGGAAAGTTTCTCGTTCCCATGTTTCTGTTGCAGGTGCAAGGACACCTAGCTTATTAGGAAGACTAGCCCTTTGTTTTAGGAGTTAGGATGGTAGGAGAAGCCAACACGGGAGTATACTGGAATGCAGGGATTATACTTTCAGTGGAGAAGGTGCCTGGGACCCAAGGTCAACTTAACCGTCTTTGGATGGAGTACAAGTTTCAGTGGAAAAGTACTGGAGAAAGACCTGGATGAAGAGGTGTGATGGAGGGCGTGTTCTACAATTTTGGGATTTTGAATTAGGGACAGGGCCCCGAGGGTTGGTTAGTTGAGGATTAGATGGGAAGCTAGAAGGAGCATCTTAGAACGAGCTCTGTACTGAGCAAAGTGAGTGTACTTCTAAGGAAGTCTTCACTTCTGACACCTTTTTACACTCTTGCCTGGGGAAAATGCTATGTAGGGATGTCACCATAGAGATAGAGTAGGGATAGACTAATCGATTTTTCCTTATAGGTTGATGACTTCTAATATAGAGATTGGAGCAGTTATTGGTTGCCTAATGCTTCTGGAGCTAACTATTCTTCTTATTCTGAGTCGGATGAGACTCCTGCGTAGGATATTCTTTGTACTAGTGCCCATTTATTTTCTTAACCTCGTGATGAGGTGCTTGTATGTGCAATTTTTTTTGGCTTTGTAATAAATCCCTAAAATTTGAGATTCGGAGTCAGTGGTCCTTTAGAGTTCAAATTCAATTTGTTTGATTATGTGCTAAAATTGGATTTTCTCCCCTATACACTATTTAGCAGACAGAAAGATGCTGCCGACCTGAGAGGATTCTTGGTGATGGTAAGACAGATAAGAATCCGGCTTTATCACACTCTACACGTACATAAGATGATGGGGTAGAGATGTTAGGCTTCCCTTTAAAGATGAAGGATGGAAATGCCTTCTCAGGAGTTCTGTGCTACCGACCCCCAGGGACCGTAAGCACCTTTACACCACCACATGTGAAAATCATCTCAAACCTCGCCCTTACACATTCTGACTTTTTTGTGTTATGAGATTTTAATATCTGGGCAAAGGATAAGACACTCCCTCATTGCAAAGAGCTCGGAGGCTCCTGCGAAACAATAGGACTGGAACAATTGATAGGCGGTTCAAAGCATCAAGGGGGACATACCCGTGATCTGTTATTATTCGCAAAAGACCTAATCACTCTTAAGGACACGGTCCCTTGAAGTTAGACGGATCATAAACTGTTAGTCTTTTAAATAAAGAGATCTAAAATAACAGTTGAAGGTAGGCATTCAGGAACGGTGCCACAACGTAGAACATGGCACAAACTAAATAGACAACAAGAGGGAAGTATATTTGAAGTAGAGACGTACTTCAATGAGATGGCGACAGTTGATGAGAACTATGATAACCTACAAGCAGAAATTACAAAGACATTAGATAAAATAATACAGATAAAAAAGATTATACAGCAACCGAAACCATCAGCACCATAGTTTACAGAATCCCTAAAAGAAAAAAAATAGAATGCAAAAAACTGGAATGACAATGGCAGAAATTCTATTTAGAAAGTGATAAGTAGCAATTAAAAAATGCATTAAATGACTTTAAAAAAGATGTACGAAAAGCTAAAGAATGCTACTATGCTAAAACAATCATAGAAGCAAAAAATGGGTCAAAAAAGATATTTGATATTGTAAGATAATTAGTGGATCCAGACTGTATTACACAAACCATAAAGCACTCACAAACACTATGTGATGATCTATCTAATTTTTTCAATAATAAGATCATGATGATCAAAGCTAATATAAATTGAGCTCCATCCAGGACAGTTCAGACCCCAGGAGATAGAAGTACTATAATCAAGATAACAGACTAATGTGCCACTAAATTAAAAAGCATGGTACCAATGAAGGAGGACGATTTTAGAGCCTTAGCAATGACTATCTCATCAGGATCAATATTGGATGCTGCAGCACCCTGAATATGGAAAAATTGAGCAGATGACCTATGTCTGAGTCAGTTAAAATTATGTAATTAATATTTGATTACAGGCACAGTTCCACAGGTCTGGAAAAAAGCACTTGCAATCCCGTTATTGAGGAAAACCAAACAGCAAATCCATCAGTGCTAAGCAACTACCGCCCAATATCGCAACTCTTCTACCCAGTGAAACTCGTGGAAAAATACAGAAGTAAGAAATGATCAAACTATATGGAAGATCATAACCTCTTAGAAAATGAACACTCTGGTTTTAGGCCTGCGCATGGCACTGAGTCAGCACTGATCCTAGCCATGGATGAGCTTCAGATGCCAGTTGATAGAGGTCAAACAATGGTCCTGATATTGCTTGACTCATCAGTTGTGTTTGACGCTGTCAACCATCAAATACTATTTTCCAGACTAGTAGAGATAAGTGTGGATGGGACACTGTTAAAGTGGATTGAATCCTACCTTACAGATAGAACCCAAGCAATCTCACTCCCCCTTTTTGACTCAGAATTCCAAAAAGTAGAACACAAAGTACCTCAAGGCTCAGCTGTTAGCCCTATCCATTTTAATATATTCATCTACGTCACTTGATGACATTTATTCAATCTTACGGCCTTAGCTTTGTAAACTATGCTGATGATATGCAGCTGATCCTCTCATTAGACAACAATAGGCATACCTCACTAGAAGCCTTCCATAACTGTCTAAGAGAGGTTGCAAATTGATTGAATAGCAACTCAGTAAATTCAATGGGGATAAGAAGGAATTGCTATGTTGCTCTTCTTCCAAATCTCCTCATACACTTCCGAAATATTTCTGGCCATGGACAAGCACAGACAACCCAGAGATATCACAGTTAGGGCATAATCGCTATGGAGACACATATTACCAAGACAGAAGCCACCTGTTTTGCCCTACTTCGGAAGGTAAGAAGAATTGCATCACTGCTACCACAGCCAGCAAGAAATCTAGTGGTTCATAGTACAGTCATAAGCAGAATTGACTACTGCAATGTGCTGCTACATGGAACCCCGGATTATTTAAGGAAAAGGCTGTACAGAGTGCAAGTGGCCGCAGCAAAATTGGCAAAAGATAAGCCTAGGCATGAATCTTCAGAGTGACGCTAATTCCCAACTCCCCTATTCACTTTCCCAGCCAAACGCTTTCTGATGGCTATTGGGCTGGAGAAACTAAAAGGGGGAAAGGGGTAGGGGACAAGAAGAGACAGCTACGCTTCTTTCTGGTTTTCCTCAGCAAATATGGTGTGGCTTCTGAGGGTGTGAACTGCAAGGATAAAACCTTAATGCATCACTGTAGTTTTACGCTATGTTTAATTATAACTGGAATTTAACATCAATAGCATTTCTTTTCATTGGCTTACCCAATTTGTAAGTAGCTATTGCCTCTCTTCTGTTAGGCTGATATAACTATTCTTCTTCTTGACTGCTAATTTCGGTCTTTATCATTTTCAGGTAATCTTCAGGGTGAGTGATGCATCTTCGAAGTTCTAGTCAGCAATAATGGCTGTGGTAAGTATTAATTAATTATTCACTTGCACTTTTTCACCCAAAGTAAGGAGTAGAATAATGAAAAAACTAAAACTGCTAAATCACCTCGATTCTGTATTAGACTGACTTGAGTGAAAAGAAGTATTCACAAGGTAAGGTTTATCTCAAACCGCCACGTACTCTAACAACAACTCTTGAGAGAACTGAAAGGAAACACCCTCCGAGTGAATCTAGTGTGACTAAGGAGAACTACTCCGATCTAAAAGGAATTCCACTCTAACACGTGTTTCTGAATTACGCGTGCACTGAAACTAGCGTCTCACCTAATAGTCATGCGCAACAAATCTCTTCAACAAAGATTTAATTCCATCGATAGCAATGGTCAGACACTATACGATCACCCAAGGCATGCGCACTGCGGAAAACCTCTATGAGGAAACTAGAGACCTGCGCATGATGGAGACGCTATTCCAGTTACGAGGAAACCAGAGTGTTCTCTCCCATTCTCTTTGTTGCTAAAAGAAGTCCAGCGCTAACTGCTTAAAGAGGTAAGATTCACGCCTTAAAACTCAGAATTAGGCGCCTAAAGCAAATATTCCCAAAACAATATTTGGCTTGAAAACCCTATGTTTGTCTACTTATGTACTTCAGTACGTGCAGCAGAAAAACGTGTTGCAACATTAACAAGCGACGAACCAAATGACGAACGCTACCCTCAACTAGCTAGCATGCCGAAAATCTACAAAACATCTTTTACCTCCAAAATCCTCAGGTGAAGTGCGAGGATTCTAATGCCTCAGCTGCCTAAGTTCTAACTCAGGCTTCAAACACTGGAAACACTAGAACGCTAAGCTATGACTTTTCTTGTCCTTCTGGTGCCCATTTTAGGTTGTCTCCAAGTGCTGCATCTGACTCTAGCTACACCATTTCTAACTCTGCGTAATGCTTGATGCATGGCCACATTAACTGACAATCCCTCTTTAGTAACAGTTGGTTGAGTTCTGACAGTGGGCCGTGTGTGGGTCCTGTAGCCGGCCTGCACTCCATCATGGGCAGCATGAACTCTGAAAAATTACAATCTATTTTTGTAAACTGGTGTGGAGTCTTTTCGTGGTGTTTTCACTGTGTTACTGCTTGATGTGTTACTTTCCACGTTGCCTCTTGGTTAATCCTGACTGCTCTGTGCCAAGCTAACAGAGGGTGAGCACAGGTTAATTTAGAGTGTGTTACTGACTTACCCTGACTAGAATTGTGGGTCCTGCTTGGACAGGGTGCACATCTCTGACAACCAAAAACTCTGGGGCAGATTTACAAGCCCCTTGCGCCACTTTTGCGTCACTTTTCCCATGTTAAAAGTGACGTAAAAGTGGTGCAAGGGGCTTGTAAATCTGCCCCTCTGTTTCTAACAGATGGCTATTGCAAAAATGGTTGTTCTGCCCAAATTCCTATATCTTTTTATCACACTGCTACTCCCACTAACCACACACTTCTTGACACGACTGCGCTACAATCTGCTATCCCTAGTCTGAGCAGATAACCAGCCGCTGGTCATGTGGGAGAAGCTTACCCTGCCTTTTCAGCAAGGAGGCCTGAATGCACCCAACATGACCCTATACGTGTACTGCGCACAAGCTCAATACATCCATTTCGGTCCTACCCCACGCAATTCCAGCATCACACGGTGGTGGAGGCTGATCTGGCAGCCCCTTTCCCCCTTGTCACTGCGCTCTACCAACTTTGCATGCCACAGCGAGCCGAGATTGACAAAGTGGCATGCGTTCACTGGGTGTGGGATGGCATGCAGCCTCGCACCCAGCTGCCTTGAATTTACACTCCTTCTCTCCCACTTGCACGCAATTCCATGCTCCCACCGCTCCAAGACAAGAGTGCAAGAGTGAGGGCCCATAGGCAGGGAATCACTACATTTGGGGACCTCTACCCTGATGGTCAATTCCTGCCCCACTTGAGATGGATGAGCTCCCCGCCCTATAGCACTAGATATCCCTATCTAGCACTAGATCTACGCTACATGCTGTGCACTGCATGGCACGTCCCCCGTGCCATCTCCCACACTACATGCGTTAGAACACATGTTAACGAACTCCTCCCCTCGAATTTGGGCACACGATTGTACGCCGAGATGCAGGGGAAGACACAGGGGTGCACTCTGCAGTTTGCGCTGCATGGGAAACTGACACAAACCTCCACATCTCTGAAGCACAATGGATATGCTGCCGCAGGCATACTGAGGCCCTCTCATCTAACTATCGGTTTCAGCTTATTCACTTTAAATTCTTGCACAAACTGTACCACACTCCTGTGCAATTGCTTCGTATGGGATTAGCTGAAGAGGGCGTTGACTGTAATGCACCGCCCCAGAGATCGCATTCATCCTTCTCGCATGGGAGTCCCCACACGTTGCTAGCTACTGGACTGCAGTGTACAGAGACCTAGCCCAGACAACTGGCCATTCACTGCCGCAAACTCCCCTGGTCGGTCTCCTGGGATATGTCAAAGATGTACCCCCTGGAGTTCGATGCCTCACGGAAATGCTATTGCTCCTAGGCTACCGTGTTAGGTTCTCTTGATAGCGATCGCACTATTGTTAGAAGGGCGGTAGCCCATTTAATTGATTTTATGGTTTACATGTTCTCACATTTCTTCTAGTTTTAATTTATTTTACTAGTAGGGAACATCTTGCAGGGGAGTCTGCAGATGAGTCTCAGGGGTAGCTAGACCCCAGTTCTGCTTTTGCTTTTCCCCCTCTCTTTCCGGCCTCGCGCTGCAGGGTGTAGTATCCTGCTGGATACGTTCTAGTGTTCCATCGAGGATGTAACCCACACTATTCACCCACCCTGTCAATAAAGGGGGCTGGCCGCATGTGCCCTGGGCCAGTTATCGTACCATACTACCGGCTGTCTGTGTCCATCCTTTCTTGCCATGTGGGCCTGAGGCCCAACACCACATTGGCGACAAGGCGGGCAACCATCCCCGCGTGCCCGCTACTCAGCACTCCCTCGTGGGGGGGGAGATATGAGCCGCAACCCGCGGCTGCAGTGAGGGTCAAGCTCCACATCGCAACACAGCCCGCCGCCTTTGAGGAAGAAGGCAGGGAGACTGGCTGTGCCCCCACCACTTCGGATCCGACAAATAAAGGAGCAGACAAGCACCCCCCCAACAACAGCAGCTGCCTGCACGCCGTCGGAACTGTGAGTCTCCCCGCCATGTATGGGACATGGCCTCCGCCGCGCTCAGGCATGTACCGCCGCAGCTAGGGATCCCAGCAACTCTCACCACACAGCAACCGTGAGTGACCCCACTACCCCGGAGCTAGACGGAGCTCCGCCGGTTGCAATACTGCATTTTGCTGCGTTTAAAGTCCCGGGAGAGCGGCAACACCCCCGCGATGCGCACAATGTATATGCAGCCGAACCCAGGGGCAGCCTCCACTGGCGCAGGGTCCTGGGACCCCAACGGACGGCGATAGAGAGACATTCAGGTGCCCGCCCGCTCACTCTTACTGCACAGCCGAGGTGCCAGATAACCCCTGCACTCTGACGGCTGCCCAGCATGGAGGTGCCACAAAAGGAAGAAGCATTGACGTGGCGAGAGGCCCTGTGCTGGTTGCTGGCAGCGCGCTCCACCATCTGCAAAGAAGAAGGAGGCCACGGAAGCCGATAAAAAGAAAGAACCTGCTGACAGCGCCCCCTAGCGGCCGCCTGCCTGCGCCACACTGCACAGGACAAATGCAAAAACAACAATTGATGGACAGAATGCAGAACAATGTCATACATTCACCCCAGTACAGAGATCTAGGCCTAAATCCATCGTTTTTTTGCTCACCATGCCATTCCAGTTTGAACCCAGCCATATGCAAATCAGTCTTGACCCTGTGCCCCATGGGAACAGTCCAGCCCGAACTGCCAAGCCAGGTCCTCCCTGGACTGGAAACAAGCATCCTAGGACCGGTTTCGGGCTTTCAGCCCTCGTCAGCCAGGATAGCCTGATTCCAGTGGCATGGAGAGCAAGGGACTCACGTCTGAGCATACCCTTCCCACTCGGGGTGACAAATGCAAAAACAACAATTGATGGACAGAATGCAGAACAATGTCATACATTCACCCCAGTACAGAGATCTGGGCCTAAATCCATCGTTTTTTTGCTCACCATGCCATTCCAGTTTGAACCCAGCCATATGCAAATCAATCTTGACCCTGTGCCCCATGGGAACAGTCCAGCCCGAACTGCCAAGCCAGGTCCTCCCTGGACTGGAAACAAGCATCCTAGGACCGGTTTCGGGCTTTCAGCCCTCGTCAGCCAGGATAGCCTGATTCCAGTGGCATGGAGAGCAAGGGACTCACGTCTGAGCACTGGGGTGGCAGAGTGGGCTAAAGAACGGTGATGGATCAAACCCAGATCTGTTGACTGGGTGTGAGTGTTTGATTGGTTCTGATGCTCCGTCCATCACCACCCCCTTTTGTAACACTGCACAGGACGGCATTTCGGGCAAAGGTATTTATGGCATTGAAGGAGTGACAGCGCTCCTGCAATTAGCCCTCACACCAAGGCTCAGGTGACAGTGTCCCGGCATCTCCAGCACGGCTGAAGCCGAGACCATCCCGCATCGCACATCCGATTGCTCGCAGATGAAGGGAAGCGCGGAGCAACCAAAAGGGAAAGCAGCGCATGCAACAGATGCGCCCTGGCACAGCACGACATCGTGGGACCAGCATCAGGCCATGCCTCACACAATGGGGCATCCATAAGCCACTGCTGCCACCCACCAGCGTATCGCACGGCCCCCGCACCTTCATCTCGCAGTGCATGCTGTGCACCGCCTCGTCCATGAGACGTCCCTGCAGCCAAAGCACATGGCCTCGCAGCATGAGAAAAACTGCCGTGATTGCGAGCCTCCTGTCTGAGGTCGCACCCTGCCATGCGAGGGAGGAGTCAGCCAGCACCTCGTGCCTCCATCTGGGTGAGTGGACCTTCCTCTTCACAGCGCTGGTCCCGAAGAGTCCCGTCTGTCTCCAGGCCGTCAGCTGTTACAGTAGCCTGAATGGAAAGTAACCACCCCCATCTGCTGGCCGGTGAGGAGTATTGCACACAGAATAAAGAAACCAAACAGGAACAGTTAAGCACACTGAGAAGTCCCTACACTACAACCCCACACTGGAATATACAGAGTCCTGCAGCGTCAGCAACCACAGCGATCACAGCGCCACCTGGTGGCCCCTACCACAGTGCCTCCCATGAGCTTCAGCAGAAACTGCGTAATGATGTCAGCCACACTAGCCCGGTAGCTACAATGAGCACAAGGGAGAGACTGTTAACCCCGCAGAGAGTTTGCAAGAAGCCCAAACCTGCGCCTCCAAGTAAAGTCCAGTCAGAACAGCGTGACCAAAGGCCCAAAGCAGCACAGCCTGAGCAGGCAGTACCCAGGAAGAGGAAAGGAAGCGCGCCAACAGAAGAATGTATCCAACCCCACCTAAACTAACGGATGAAAACAGGGACATCTACAGCTCTGCACAGCCATCGCTCAAAGGGGAACTGAGGCTGCAAAGCACAGCCAGCACAAGAACTGATTGCACCCAGCTGCCCGGCAAGAGAAAGGCACACGAGAAGCCTACAGTGTCTGTCCCTATGCAGCAAGCCCAATGCGCCAGATAAAAGCATGCATGATAAACCCACTAGCAAGAGTGGATGACCAGCCAGACAACAACGTCACCAGGGACCAATACACACCAACAGCACAAGAAAGATGGGTGCAGAGCACGCGCCACAAGTAGCTGCCCAACGCCACCACCAGAGAGGGCATCGCATCACTCACTCCCACTGGTGGACAAACACAGCCGCAAGCTACACCGCAGGTACACCTAGTACCAGAAGCGTCCAAGAAGAAGACGGAGTACGCAAAGTAAGAGGTGCACAGAAAGCCGCGCCAGTGAACCTGACTGCACAGACAAGCACCCAGGAGATAGAGACATCTCCACAAAGAAGCACTGCTGAATGCAGGAGGGAGAGCATCCACATCTCCATTGCCTCCGCGAAGCCCCGCAGTGGGCCGAAGGCAACACAGAGTGTCCTCCTTCACACTGCCTTAAGATGGAGTCGACAGAGACCCAAGACAGGCAAGAGAGAAGCTGCACACTCCATGTTGCAGGCTGCCACAGCGACATGTGATCCGACAGCACAGCGACATGTGACTGGACGTCACAGCGCACAGCAACAAAGGAGCCTGTCACGCAGAGTGATCAGTCCAGACGAGCGCACCTGAAGAAAGGAAGAAGCAGGGGCCACGATGGCGCATCGGGGCACAAGCAAGACGCCCTCGAGCGAAGAGAAGAGGGACCCTGTGAAATCCCTGAGGAGGGGATGGTGCCACTGGAAGTCCCCAATATGTACACCCAAGTCCTACTAACAGTACAGGCCTGCAACAGGTCCACAAAAGAAAAGGAAGACCGTCACAAGAGCAACGCGACCAGTGAGATGTCCATGTGGAGCGAACATGAGACAGGTGGCAGGACGCCACATCCACGCGAAAAGCCTAGTCGGAAGAAGGGGAAGAGCGTGGCACGACGCCACTCCGCAAAAGAGGAAAGAACAGTGGCATGACGCCACAGTGCAGACAACCACCACAGGCATGCAAGATGGAACGGGAAGAGCGACAGAACATAGGACTCGCACCAGCACTGAGGAAGGTGTTCATCAGCATGAGCCTGCCACCGGGGTGCAGAGACATCAGTGGAGACAGCTCCGCGGGAGGACCTACCGTAAGCCGCTAGCAAGCGCGATCTGTGTCCTGGCCCCACGCTTCGCATTTCGACCGTCCTCTCACCTGTCACAGGCTGATTGGTATCGATAGCACCACACCTTGCAGTGCACCTGCCTGAAGATAATGGAGTAGTGCCACAAAGTCCCTCAAGTCCTCCTCAATCCCTAAGGTCACCCCGACAGAAGATCGCCGCCTGTTTGCCCACTGAAGAAAACCAACATTCTGTTATCACCATCCAGGTGCATCATCACCAAGGAGCATTGCAACACCCGAGTGAATCCACACATGCCCCAAACAACCGGAGTTCAGTGAGGCAGATCACCCAGGAACCTTCTGTGCACCCCCGTCAACCTACAGCCTGCCAAAGTCGAGCACACCCGGCCATTGGAAGATCCACCCTTGGGGACTACACAAGACTTGGCCATGGCCCTGTTGGGAGTTCCACAGTGACCCCTAAGCGCGGCATACGCAAAGGCCCGCACAGCCCACGTGGTCACGTGGCAGTCTAGGGGACAAGGGCCTCGACGGAGTTCCCGTGCAAAGGGAGTCCGAGTAGGAGAGATGTGTCGGCCGCAGCTCCACGTCAAGCACGGGAAGCATGGAGGTTACGGTTGAAGACTGGTCACCCACAAGACCATCAGAGGAAGGCGCAGAACCAGAGTCCAGACGGCGAGGACGCCCAGACGGAGACACCACCACCGGAGGCTACATGAGCGGCTTGGCTGTGAATCCGTTGGCAGTTCCCCAGCGACGCCTTCGCACGGCTCACACGAAGCCCCGCATGGGCCACACGGTGCCATGGCAACCAGCAGGAAAGCCCTCCAAGAGGCTCCAGTGAGAGAGGAGTCCGGGCGAGAGAGGCAAGTCGGACGTCGCTCAGCAGTCAGGAGTAAGAAAGGCCATCGAGCACGCCACCTCCAAAGGAAGGCCTCACTCACAGAGATGGTCTCTAACAGCTGCAGGTTCTGTCATCCACCGAAGGCTGAGCGCTGGCGAGATCCTCCAGAGTGGATTCCACCTCAGCTCCAGATGCACCAGCACTGAAACTCTATACATAGACTTCAATACCGCAAGACCAGGCCGGTCTAAAGAACATCGCCAAGGTAGATGAAGGCATCCTGACCGTGCGGTCCGAAGCTCCAGCGCTGCCTGGCTGACGGCCTGAAGAGACTCATTTGGTGCTATTGTTCTTTATTTGTTTTGGTCCAGGTTGGACTGTTGTTTGTGTTTTTTTAATTAAAGTTTCAGAGGGATGTAGTATCCTGCTGGATACATTCTAGTGTTCCACCGAGGATGTAACCCACACTATTCACCCACCCACCACAGGCGTCACCAGTCGGTCACCCTGTCAATAAAGGGGGCCTGGCGCACGTGCCCTGGGCCAGTTATCGCACCATACTACCGGCTGTCTGTGTCCGTCCTTTCTTTCCATGTGGGCCTGAGGCCCAACACCACACAGAGCACACTAGCCACACCCATGCCCTTGACGGGCAATTTAATTGCACTAATAGCGCATCCGCGCATCTACGTGTGCAAAATATATTCAAATCGGAATTGACCTGCAACCAAGAGTTTCTTTTTGTAGGCAGAATCATCTGCCATCTTTGGGAGGTACCTGGCTCCCGTGTTAGAGGCTGCCATGGCAGGTCATTTAATCGCACCAACAGCACGTCTGCTGCGATGACACGTACAGCTGGTGTGCTACTGACGCATCAAAGGCAAGCCTGTCCGTGCCAGGACCGTGCCAGTCCCCCTGGTCTCTTGAAACCACATGCAAGGCTACCTATCAGGTGCTCAAGGAAGGATCTTTATCACTTGGCCATATGGGTGGGGAAGTGCTCAGCCCCTATGCTACTAGACACAGACAATTCTCCCTTCAACCCTAATCATACCTGTTCAACCTGTGGCTACTGTCTAACATCTCTAATTCATTCCAGAGGTCATTCTATTGAGGACACTATGACCTCTCAAAAGTCCCACATTAATGATAGTACTCAGCTGACTTGCGTGCTTTCAAATGTCAGATCTCTAACTAGAAACCACGCTTAGAGTTTCATTTCTGTATGGAAATGTACGACTTTTCTATAGCATTCATTACAGAAACATGGGCAGACCCATCATCCGACTCCGATATTCTAGAAGCTGTCCCAAAGAACTACGACACATTTCGGCGAAACAGACTACCCAAACGTGGGGGTGACCTAGCAGTCATTTAATAATCTAATGTGTCTCTACAGCAACTCCTAACTGCGAGGCCTTCTGTTTTAATATTACGGTCTCCAATTCCCATTCGTTTGAAGGGACGCTGGTTTATCGACCACCTGGCCCCCGTTCCTCATTTAAAAAAGATTTTAACAGCCTTTTAGAGGCCGACATTCTCTGTAACAATTACGCAGTACATGGTGATTTTATTTTTCAACTTGAGACTCTAGATGATCCAGATACCTTTGCTTTTCTACAGAATATGACCGCCATTGACTTGACACAATTGGTTACGGGTCCCCCTCACTCAGCGGGGCATACACTGGATGGCATTTTTACTAATAACCCATCCATTCGCTTTATAAGCACCATCCCATTAGCCTTGTCGGATCATATTGCCATCCTTTTTTCACATCCCCAGTAGATTGCCTTTAAATTCACTTCCAGATACTAATAACCCAATCAGTCGTGCCTGGAATAAAGTTGATGCAGGAAATTTAGCCTCCTGTTTGACAGACTGACTCCTTATATTTTCATATAATCCTGATATAGCAGTTGCTCAATATTCTCAGTGGTTAGAGCCAGCCTCTCAATCTCTTGCCCCTCAAAACATAGCCAACTCAAAAAGGAACAGGGAATTGGCCCTCTGGTTTACAGCAGATCTGAGATCGGCTAAGCAGAGCTACAGAAGGCACGAAAAAAAATGGCGCCAGAACTACAACAAAGTCAAAAATATCAAATACAAAACCTGCCTGGCCACTTATAAAAAACTAATTTTCACAACAAAGACTGCTTACTTCACTCAGAAAATTGAATCAGCAAACAATTAATCTAGAGAACTCTTTTTTAACAATCACTGAACTTACAACCAAACCAGACACTAAACCCATCAATTTCAGTCAGTACTTTTATAATGAGGTCGCCAGATTTTTAAAACAAAGTTAACAACATTTTCAACACATTTGCTATGCGCCAGACTACAGCCCCATGGGGCCAGACTTCACCTGCCTCAAGCTTTGCAGTCTTCACTTCTCCATCTACAGACACAGTTGTGAGGTTGATCAAAGCTGCAAGATCCAGATCCCCCGATGACACCTGCCCACCCAAGATCGCTGCCATTGCCCCAGTTCTAGCAAACATCTTCCAGCTCATTTCTGAATTTGGTTCTTTTCCAACAGGCTGGAAGAAGGCTTTAGTTCGTCTGCTTCTAAAAAAAAAAATCTTGCTTGGACCCAGCTAATCCAAATATTTATCGCCCAATATTCCTGTGTTCCAGTGCCAGTCAAGATTATTTAAAAACAAATGAATGCTCAATTTACGGATTTTATTCAAACTAACAACCTGTTAGATGACACCCAATTCGGCTTCTACTCTTATCATAGCACGGAATCTGCTCTAATCAAGGCCACCGAAGATATCAGAATGACGTTAGATGCCAGAGGCAAAGCGGCCCTGATTTTATTCGAACTATTGGCGGCATTTGATACCTCCACCCTTAAAAATTGCTGTCTCGCTCGATGATATCGGTATAACTGGTTCTGCTTGGAACCTATTCAGGTCATTTTTATCATCATGAGAAAAATCAGTCCGATTGGACAATTATGTCTATCCGTTGTTCTCCTTTCCCATTGGGGGTCCCACAGGAGTCGGTGCTCAGCCCTACGTTGTTCAATATTTATGTGATCCCTCTGGCTAAGTTAGTTACATCCAATGGCTTTGCGATTTACTCCTACGAGGAGGACACTCAAATTGTCATCTCCCTCGGTAAGGAAGGGCTCAACCAAGGCGCCAGCTTCACTGGATGTATGAATGCTTTTAGCAACTGGATGTCCGACAACTGTCTTCAGTTAAACTCAGTTAAACTGAGGTGCTGATAGCTTTGTTGCAAACTCCTCATTATGGACTCAGGACTGGTGGCCTAAAGAGCTTGGTCTTTTACCCATGTCAGTCAATAAAGCCGCAATCTGGGTGTCGTGATAAACGATAAACTCTCCCTTAGAGATCAAGCTAACGCTGTATCTTCCACAGTTCATTACACTCTGAAGATGATAAAAAAATCTCCTCCCTTTCATTGCGTCACACTAACAAAAATCCTTTGTAACCTCTTTGGCAATTTCCAGGCTGGACTATTGCAATGCATTGTATCCTAATGCTCATCATTACATGATCAATAAGCTGCAAATGTTACAGAACACTGCGGCCTCACTTCTTCTTAACATACCTAAATACCAGTCGGTTTCAATACATTTGAGGAAACTTCACTGGTTGCCGATCAGGTCTAGAAATATCTTCAAGGTGCTATGTGTCACCCTTAAAGCCCTACATAATCAATGACCTGTTTTTCTGAGGAATAGCTTGAACTGGTACATCCCTAACATTCCTTTGTGATCATCTACCACAAATTCAGTAATGGTGCCCAGGAACAAAAGTGCATTGTGGGGGGGTGCAGCGTCCTGCATGCTGGGTGCCTCCACTAACTGGAATAGGCTCCCCCTAAACATTAAATCATCCATGAATCATCTATCTTTTAGAAAGACCCTGAACATGGTTATTCAACCCTATAAAGTTACTCACTTTATGAATAGTCTCACTAACTTTGACAGTAGCCAGCGCCAAGGCACCCACGGGTATTCGTGCGCTCAACAAGTTCATTTAACATAACATAACACAAAAGACTTGTAGCCATAAATTGGGGCAGATGGCCCGCATCCAAAGTTGCGACTTGGTTACACGATGGTTTTTTCTGCCAAGAGCAGCTCTCCAACTACTCAGAGCTCATGCCACTGAGATCCCATCTTAATGACATTTGGGATCTACTGATGAACTACTTGAAACAAAGAGAGCTTACCCCTATGCTAGACATGGAGGGGGATCTGCTGGGAGCAGGGGTGGACCCTTTGCCTGCTGAAGTAACCTGTGCACCTGAATATTTAGTACCCATTCCTTCACTGGCAAGATGTATGAGTCCTGGGGTGGATGTATGTAGCGTGACTAATTGATTTGGAAATTCTCTATGATGTGGTGTCTTTTATGTGATTATTTCTACACTAAAAATGTATCCACTGCTGGGTCTTGTCTGTACCCTGACTCTCTCCCCTCCCTTCCTCACCCTTCCAGAGGCTCTCGCCTTGTTGTTATTAATGCCACAAAATGCTAATAAAAACTGTATACATAAATAGAACCTATGCCCACGCAATGAACTGCTTATGACCTCACATATTACATCACTCCTGACATGGACAGTGACATCACTGATGACATCTCAAATGACATCACTGATGACATTATCCAGTGAGTCTAAGTATTTTGTAAGAGTTTATGATTGCTAAACATATATACTAAGCTACTACAGAAGTTAAATTAGTATAATAGGTGTACTATTAGTGAGTGATACTGCTTCTAATATGTATTATGTGAATGACTGAGTGTGTCTGTGTGTGAGTGGTTGTATGGGTGTGTGAGTGGTTATGGGGTGTGAGTTGTTGTATGGGTTTGTAAGTTGGTGTGTGATTGGTTGTATTGGTGTGTGACTGAGTGTGTGAGTCGTTGCATGGATGTGTGAGTGGTTGAGTTTGTATTTGAGTGGATGTATGAGTAGTTGTATGAGTTTGTAAGAGGGTGTGTGAGTGGTGTTATGAGTGTAAGACTGGGTGTTTGAGTGTCTGTGTAGGTGAGTGAGTGTGTGTCTGAGTTCCTGGATGGATGAGGGAGTGGGTAAGTCAGTGGCACTGTGGGTGATTGAGTGCATGTGTGAGTGGCTGTATGAGTCTGTGATTCTGGGTGTGAGAGTGGCTCTGTGGGTGTGGATGGCAGTATAATTGAGTGTGGGAGTGGCTGTATGTATGAACGAGGGGTGTGTCAACCGTTGTATGGGCATGTGAGTGGGTGCATGAGTGGTTGTGTGGGTCTGTGAAAGGATGCGTGAATGGTCCTGTGGATGATGTCATCAGTGATGTAATTTGAGATGTTATCAGTAATGTCAACAGTGATGTTACTGACCTTACCATGACTGATGTAATATGTGAGGTCATAAGCAGTACATTGCGGGGGTGTAAGTAATAGTTAGCTCAGATAACTATAACTGCTGAATTTCACTGGTTTTGTATGAGCGAAATCTGGGCCTAACTATAGAGTCTCTGTAACCTTTGCTTTTTTCACTGAATATCTAAGTTTTTTTCTATTCTATGTCCTAACTATAATGTCCCTGTAAACATTGTTTTTTCAGTGAATTTCTAAGGTTTTCTTAATGTTAATTCCTAACCATAACATCCCTGTAACCTTTGGTTTTTTTTGTGAATTTTGAAGTTTTTTTGATTTCCTAACTGAAACCTGTAAACTTTAAGAGTGTGTGTGTGAGTGGCTGTATAGGTCAGTGAGTGGGTGTGTGAGTGGCGGTATGGGTCTGTGACTGGGTGTGTGAGTGATTTTGTGGGTGTGAGTGGCTATATGGGTATTTGAGTGGATGTGAGAGTGTCTGAGTGGGCTTGTGAGTACCTCCATGAGTGTGTAAGTCAATCTGTGAGTGAGTGCATGGGTGTCTGAGTGAGTCAGCAAGTAGGTGTGTGAGTCTTTGAGTGGGTCTGTGAGTCGGTGCATGAGTCTCTGAGTAGGTCTGTGAGTGGGTGTGTGAAGTATGAGTGGTTCATTAAGTGGGTGCATGAGTGTCTGAGTGGGTTTATCAGTGGGTGCACTTGTCTGTGTGGATGTGTCAGTGGGTGCATGAGTGTCTCAATAGGTCTGTGAGTGGCTATGAGAGTGTCTGAGTGCATCTGTGATTGGGTGTGTGACTGCTTCAGTAGGTCTATGAGTGCATGTGAGTGTCTGAGTAGGTCTGTGAGTGGGTCTGTGAGTGGGTGTGTGAGTGTCTCAGTGGGTCTGTGAGTGGGTGTATCAGTGTCTGAGTAGGTCTTCAGTGGGTGTGTGAGTGTGTGTCTACGTGTCTATATGGGTGTTTCAGTCACTGTGTGAGTGACTCAGCCACAAAGTAACCGCACCTGCCCATTTATCCAACAAGAGTCCACAGTTTTACACAAAATATCTATCCAAGTGGAATACTTTCTACTGGTTAATTAGTAAGTGCTACCGCCTTGGGTAAATGTTCAGTACTTATTCTACATTACAGCTGCGTGATGGACCATAAGGAAATGCCTCCGGTGACCTTGTGTGCGTTTCGGCATTGTGATTGTTCGTCGTGCGTCTTTATCCAGAAATAAGTGATAACATGAATCCCCCTATAGAGAAGACAACAAGACTAATAAGAGGTAAATCTCCACCAAACAAGGGTCTTTCTTCTGAACTGTATGAAGCAAGTGCTTCTTTGTTTGGTGGAGATGTCCTCATATTCTTCTGCATCAAGAATGCATCACCATAATAGGCGGGTAAAGAGCTGGAGTAGGCTTGTTAAGCTGTCCATCATTCTGGCAAAAGGTAGGAAGACCTTTGCATACTACTAAGGTGGGCGTAGCCAAAGAGCAAAGTTTCTAAGTGATTTGTACATTTGAATACTCTTAGAAATTTAAAGAGAGAACCATGGACTCTGCTCTCACCAGGTAAGTACAAGAAAGAACCTACTTGTCACAGTCACTACAGATTGCGCAGCAATAGATCAACTATGCATTCACCTCCACAAAGCATTTCAGATTGTCTTTCTATATGGAATTGCTGAAAAAGCACATTTGCTTTGTCTTCACAAAGCCCAGGAGTTAGGATCATTTGTCCTTTTCAGAAGTGGAGCTTCAGCTGGGGCACCTGCTATGTTTATATTTGTAAGTGCTTCCTGTTGAGGTAAAATTTCTGTGAAATGAACACCAGGCCCACAATTGCACCAGGGACCCCAATCCCCAGGGCCCAGCCAAAACTCAATAGGGAGGGTGGGCACGGGCCCCCCTCCCCGGGCCAATTTCGGCCCCAGGACCCAGCCACGTCTACCTGGTTGCTCTGGTCCCACCCAGGACACCCAGTGTGCTATGTTGGGGACAGCGAAGGGAGCCTGACTGCCCCCGCGGTCCGTGCCGGCTTCCCACCTTCAGCAGGTGCTGGCATTGCTCCCACATGTAGGGAGCTGCTAAATATGCAGCTCCCTGCGTGTGAGAGCAATCCTTTCAACTGTTTTCCTGCCCTCTTCACAGCGTGCAGGGAAACAGATGAAAACTCCTCCCCCAGCAAGCAGGAGCAGTTTCACAGCTCCTGCTTGCTGGGAGCAGAGTTAGTGTTTGCTCTCACTTTTTGAGGTTGAAGATAGGCAGTAGTTTGGGTACTATTTGTTTCATATCCAGGTAATGAAGGTGGGCTTCAAAGGGCCAGGAACTGGACAAGAGTGTGGAGGCATTGATCACATTATTAGTGTCTGCTGCAAGAAGCAAGGAAGCACCTGAGCAAGGATCAATAAGAGATTCAGACACTTTTGTTTCGCCAGCCAGATTTAGAACTTCTGCAGTTTGAAATGGTGGCAAGGGGATGTGCGTTTAAAGGATAATCACAGTGAATTTGTGGATTTGGGTAACTTAGGTTCAGACTACTGGAGTCAGTGCTTAATAAGAGTTACAGAATGAGTGATGGTACCAAAAGCTCTGCTCGGGAAGCCTCTGTCAGTGCTATTTAATGCCTGTGCACCGATAAATCCACCTCATGCCTCTTCAATCCACTATCAGACACTCCCTGTCCATTTAGCTCACTTTTGCAGATTCCTGATTTTTCCGTTTGTGACGATTTTTCCGTCTTTCACTTCTTTCCCTTTTGTGCGTGTTTCCCTCTCTTATTCTTTATCAATGACTGATGAGGAGAAATTAATGCTGGTGCCCCCCACCTGCAATCTTCAGATTGCTGTTGGTAAATGCAGAGGCACTTCTAGTGGCATCATAGTTTTACAGATTCTTGTAGTTACCGAAGACTTCTCGTCTGATTAGGTGCCTCATGGACATATTTCACAAAGTTAGCCTTGTTTACTCTTTTGACAGCTCTGTGGTAGGGTGTGCTTGTGGTGCACTGTGTTCTATTCAGTCTGTATCTTGCGCCTATGCAACTCCAGCTAAGCAATTTCCCCACTGAATTGCTTGTTGGCGGATTGGAGACTCATCTTTAATGTTATTGATTCGCAGAGGTTAATGGGTCTAGAGTGGGTGATATGCTGTGGTATAGGTTGTCGTACAGTAGTTCCAAGTCAGTAGGTGTGGGGGCCATTGTTTTCGGTGGCATGTGTGTTGACTCAAAAACCTTTATACGTATGTTTCCAAAGTGTTTGAAGAACAAGGGGGTGGTGGATGTGAGAGTATAGATGTGTAGTATAGGTTTCAGATATTGATGGAGTCGAAGGGGAGATGCAACCATAGCTATGCTGCTAGGGTGGAGGTTTTATGATTATATGTGAACATGAGATTAACCCCTTGAGTGCCCCGCCCTTTCCCCGCCCTGTGCCGGCCCTTTCATTAGCGGGCGGGGTTCATGACGAGATGGTCTCGTCATGGGCACAGCGCA
Organism: Triturus cristatus; assembly: GCF_964204655.1. NCBI lineage: Eukaryota > Metazoa > Chordata > Amphibia > Caudata > Salamandridae > Triturus > Triturus cristatus. The sequence goes on from NC_140590.1 coordinate 707,450,900, forward strand.
ACTGCGGCCCATGACGAGACCATCTCGTCATGGGCACTCAAGAGGTTAACAGTGTGCCCAGCACTGCATGTTGAACCACCCTCCACTGGAAGCCAAGGACCAGCATATTGGTAATAAAAGTGAAAGCGTGTTTGGCATATGGCTGCTTTACCCACACATTGATGTTTACCATGATCAGAATCTTGGGTCTGCAGGTGTAGGATTCCTTCAAGAATTTCATCTAGGAAGGTTAGGTTATGTCCAGGTGAAATTAATGGTGCACTCAAGGATTGAAATTCTGGTCATATTAATATACTAATATGATGCAATCATTAAAACAGCAGGCCATCTCCAGAACATTAAATTCAATTACAATCTATGTTAAGTTATTGTGAATATCCGAAATCAAGATAGATACACATATTTTTAACGATCCCAGGCGTACCACCCTAATGCTCTCGGTGTAAAATTAGTTTCTCATCAAAACATAATTCACTATCCACTACAGTGAAGCTTCATGTGCACATTGTTGTTTAAAAATCTGATTTTGTACAGATCTGTTTTCGAAAAAGCAGAGTAGCTAGAAGATACTCAGCACAGATGTGCTAAAACACCTTCGCTTGTGTGGTGGAGAAAGGTATATTTGGGAACGTTGTGAAGGAAACCCAACACCGGGTGCACGATCAAGCACGTCACATCATATAGGGTCAAGTTTCATGTATTCAAAACATGTATCCACCCGGCCTTCATCAGTCACATTTGAAAGTACGTCCCTTTACAAAAAGTGTGCCTTGCACACAATACATACCTTTGCATCGTGATCTGCGGGGCAGTTGAAGAAGGCAAACTAGTTTCCACTTTTAATGATTTATGTCTGCAAGGGCGAACACATCAAATCAGGAGTGTTAAGATTAATAAAAATGTCAGCGTGCTTCGGTGACCACTCTTCACATTGGACCAAAATGATCTTCTTTCCATCCTGAAGTGTGAAGTGCAGTCAGAATGATGTATGTCGGTTGCTCCTACAATATTACCTGAAGCAGCCGAATTCTTATTATTTCTCTCAAGACAGATGATGGTGAGCAGAACTCCTTTAAATTCAGTAAATGTGCATCGAAGTAAACATGTTTCCCCCAAAACTATTAGATTTGCTCACTGTGAGCAGCTGCATATCACAACACGCTTCAGTACACCTCAAACCTAAATTCGATTGTAGATATGCAATGTTCCAACCTCCATGAAATTACACCTGTCATCTATAAGGCACATTACCTGCGGTCATCTTATTTCGTATTATATGCAATTCTCATCAAATGTTTATTGTGTTCATGTAATGTGGATCCATTCATTTTTATCCATAGAAAACGATGTACTTTTTACCTAACATCTGTCTAATTCCTAACACTGCATGACTTGTGAAATGAAGGTTTTTATTAGTCATTGATCACCGTCTTCTCAACGGTACCACTCGGTGTGTGGGGCATGTTGCTAGATACCTGATTGGTTTTGTTGCACTATAAATGCAACCTAACTCATACCATCCCCAACGCTTTAATGGGGCCAATCTTTGGGCAATAATTTTTTTTATGCGCCCCTAACTAGGAATGTAGTTTAGCTGCTAATTGAAATGTTTTGTATTCTAGTGATTGACTTGTAATGATGACGTAGCTATTTCCTTACTGTCTGACAAGTATGAAGAGTCACCTACTTGGTTGGACTTGCCGCTAAATTGCATTCATCATCCCTACCGGCGAGGTTATCAGTCTGTATCAAGGTATGCAAATTCAGACCAATGTGTACAGTGCCTAAATCTGAAGCTTTCAAAGCACTTGCACCCATTAATAGCTTAGCATATAGATCCCTCACAAGGGAAGGCAGGCAATGAGTGGCCTTTTGATCTTTATATGCCATCGGGTTGTCTCAAGTGGAGAATAACTCACTCAACATTGTGACAGCCAGATGGATCATAGCTCTGCCCCTCATTCTTTTGCATGTGCATCTCTCGACAGGAGCAAAGGTAACTTTGGCCTATATCCATTGCGTTGACCTCTTTTTAGCGTATCACTACACAACATTAAAGTGACGATACGCGCTTTTTTCATTTTAATTAGGGAAGTAACCACACTCATTAAATTATTTTTGGATTGGATTATTTTTCCCTATTTTAACGCACATAACACCTTCACTTGTACTGACACTAGGACCCTCACTTGCACTTCACCTATCGGCTCTGGAAAAAAGATCTCCGAGAAGTAGGCCCCTCAACGGGTGCCTGATCGGGCATTGCAGCGCCGGCCCGAGTAGGAGCAGACCCGATGATGAAGCAAGACACCTACTTGTCAGGTGTGTGAGGGTCTCTTTCCATTAAGGAGATCACTCTCCGACTTCCCATTGGTTTCAACCATACAGTTAGCATCTTTCTTTTTTCATCTCTCGATAGGAACTTCATACTCAGTGTTTAACTATATCCATTGCGCTCATACTTACTGGCAAAAGAACAATGGATTTAACCCAGATATTTTGGCTGGGGGAGAATGTTTGCATTGTCAGCATTCCGTCCATCATTTGTTTGCTGTAACACTTTTCGTCCTAAGTGGGATAGGTATGCCCAGTCGTGGGTCCCTTGCTCACTGTGCCACTGGATTCAAGCTAGCCTGGCTGAAGAAAGGTGACATACCCTGAAACCGGTCCAGGGAGGACCTGGCTTGGCAGTTCAGTCTGGACTGTTCCCATGAGGCACAGGGTCAAGACTGATTTGCATATGGCTGGGTCCAAACTGGGGTAACGTAGTGTGAAAAAGAACAATGGTTTTAACCCAGATCTTTTGACTTGGGGAGAATGTTTGCACTGTCAGCATTCCGTCCATCATTTGTTTGCTGTAACACATACTTTTCAGTGGCTGAGATCCAGCAACTGCAGCCACCTAGTGTAAAGATTTGTTGACATGAAACAGCCTTCAAGAATAAGATCTTTATCTTGATCCAATGTTAGTGCAGGCAACACTTGTTAAACGTTCTATTTAAGTAATGGGAAAGGACTCGAGGACTTTAGTCAGTCAATAGCAGAGAGGGGAGGTGTCAAGAGGAATTAACTTTTTTTCTTACCTTTCACCAAAGCTAGCTTTGTTGCATCCAGTGCTGTGCTGGTGATAGACGAGGCACATTTGTAAGGCCCCAAGAACCGTCTTACAATTTGAGATGAAACTGCCAAGTGATTTACAAGTGGTTTCCAAACTTACCCATATGCAGCTGAGCAGAGTCACATAAGAATTAAAGAGGGTTAGTAGCAACGACCGCCCTGTCGTATCCTATGTGTGATGTTGACACTGCTAGAAAGTGAATGGCCCAATCTAACTTGCTGCGTGCAGTTTTGTAGGAAGGACACACCCAATCTCAGTGCTGTACCATCATATCTGTTGCTTTTCCCAGATGTTCATGGAGAACTTTATAATCAATGGTATCAAATGTGGCTGAGAGGTCCAATAAAGATAATAAATAGGAGTTTTTGCAGTCATGCACACAGAGTTGGTCTTCCATGTCATTCAAGAACATAATCTTATTCCCATAGTGAAGTTTGGGGCAACCACCACCGTGACCTGGTGACACAGTGGTGGATGGGCATTCATATCAAGGGATTCTGACAGAGAAGCCAGTTGAGGCTCCATCATCTGAAACTTTGTGATCCCCCCATCTTTCAATGGGTTGGAGGAGCTGCAAATATGGCAGACCTGGCATCCAACAGTTTTGCATACGCCCAGCATATGCCAAACTGTAAATGAACACCTGGATTATTGACCTTAGCATCATAAGTGTTGCAAGAGGGAAGAGCTTTTCTACGACAATAACATTCTTCTGATATGTACGTCAGGAATAGTGGTGAAATCACAGACAGAAATGGGGAGTGAGAGGAGTAATCTTTTTAGCTGAAAACAGTTCATAAGGTTTTAACACAGTTCTCATAAAAGGGCAGCAATTCCCTTGATCTGAGGTTTCCATCTCTTTATAGACAATGAAAAGTTACTCGGAGTAATTACATTGCCTATAATTTGGGTATGAAATTAGACTTTACGCAGGCAACATTCTGAAAGGTGGAGGTGACCATACAACTCCAGGAGAGCATGGCAAAACTTGACTTCCAGACGAGAGGAGGGGGATGAAGAAAGAGTAACATCCAAAATACAAGATTACCTCCTCTTCCCATCCAGATAGCCTTGATAATATCTTAGCACGCTACAACACAATTAATCTTAAAGCTAAAATCAACAAGCTGAAGGAGTGCAAAGAGATTTTAAGATATCACTCCAGAATGAAATTGATCTTCCACCCAAGGTCACATCCACCAAATCTGTATCAAAACGGCTACGTCCTCAAGAGGTGAAACACTCACCCTGTCACCATTACTGTTAAATGTCTTCATATGCCTGTTAGTGGAAGGAATGATCTCAATAAAATCAGTTTCCGATTATGCTGACAACAGGCAGATTTAAACCCACTTGTGGAAATGATCAGTGATACAATTGAAACATCGCCACATGCATGTGTCAGATTTTCTTCAAATAATGTTGAAGTGTCTCTGCTCAAAAGATGCCAAAACAGAGACTGTGATAGTAGACGGGACCAGAGATAGATCTTGCGTCGTTAAAGTGCCCTTCAAATCTGGTATTTCCAACAGATGTTGCATAGTGACTGAAAAAACTAGCCATCAGCTTTGATTCTGATATTTTCTTCAAAACTAAGGGCCTGATTTAGAGTTTGGCAGAAGGATTACTCTATCACAAGCATGACGGATATCCCGTCTGCCTTTTACAAGTAAATGTAAATGTAAATGTACAGGAATTTATATAGCGCAAATCACCAAGCGGTCTCTAAGCGCTTGCTTAGGGAACCCGTCCTGGTATTCCCCTGTGAGACAACCCGGCAGGGCATCCGCAAGGTGAAAGCCAGGCATCCCGCCGCGAGGGGCCCATGTGGAGATTAAGCAAGCTATTGCCCAGAGTCGCAGAGTGTGAACCCATGAGTCGAGTAGGCACTGGAGCGAGAATTATCGAGTCCATGGACATTTATGGACTCAAGACCCAGCCAAGCCGGGAATTGAACCCTGGTCCCGGGCTGACCTCTGCTTCCAAGTCTGCCTCCTCTAACCAGTGAGCCACACTTCTCCAAGTGCCTTAGGATAGAATGCATTTGTAATAGGGCAAACGTGACACTTGTTACAGTTGTGTCCACCAAACTCCAAATCTGGCCCTAAATTAGAATGGCAGAGAAGTTTAACGCTCAGCTCTCATTCCTGAGGAAAATATGCATGTTTCTGTAAATCACTTATAGACTAGAGCTAACAAACCCAAGTGATCGCTCATTGGACCACTACAGCAACACGATCTATACCAGGCATCCCAAACCACTCAAGTGCACACAGCAGTTCATTTGGTAAAACACCAAGCGGCGAGATCGAGTCTCAATCTCAGAAGTTGTGACCACACCATACCTGCATTAAAATACTTACTTTGGTTCCCAGAGGAATACAGGATTAAATGTAAAATACTGTGCACAGGCCAAAAAGACGTATAAGAATAGAAGACCAGGCATCCACCAAAACTGTCAGCACATTATGTACTTGGTAGATTTGTCATTTCTTCAAACTCACAAATGATCTTCTTACTATAATTTAGACGCCTGAATGGGGTCATGTCTTTAGGCGTACATTAAGAGTACAAGACCCAAAACACCCCGAAACACCTCGCATCTGACTCTGATTGTAGAGCACAGCCTCTAAAATTCATAAAGTTTCCGGAAACAGGAGTATTTGTAGCAGCAAGAAAAACAAACATTTGTAATGCAATAGGTCTCTATTTGTGAGAGTTCGAGCTATTGGCATTGTAAATGACAGTGCCTTTTATTTATGTGTTCTAAAAACCTGCAGGTGGTGTGTAAACACACACTTTGCACTTATAGTCCTTGCTTACGAGAAGCAAGTCTGGCAGTAAAAGAAGAGCTGTTACTGCCAGCCTTGCTTCTCGTAAGCAGTGACTATAAGTAAAAAATACGTGTTTACGCACCAGTTACAGGTTTTCAAAACACATAAATAAACAGCACTGTCATTTACAATGCCAATAGATCAAACTCTCGCGAGACCTATTGCATTGCAAATGTGTGTTAATTGAAGTGTACTTGGACTACAAGGACTACAAGCCCCAGAATGCATGACTTAGTTAAAATTAAAGCCAAAGATCTAAAAATGTTGTTGGCTTGGGTACCGAGTCCTGTTCTTCTGGGCTAATGGTTGTATTAGAGGAGCATGGTCCGATGGCTAGGGAGCGGAGAAAACTTGCTTTGAGACACAATCTCTCATCTTGGTTCGCCAATACACATCATCAGTTATCCCAATTCCCTAGAGGAGATGTAGTCAACAGTGGACAGCAAGCCTAAACTAACTGGATACGCTGGAGTCGTGTGTGTTTTTTTGGGGCTGTATCTCAATGGTTTAAGGTTGCCTTATAACATACACTATCTTCTGTTTTGTATAGTTTATTTGTTTTTCGTAGGCTTGATTTGCAATGTAAAAATAGGCAAGATTTGCATAAACAATTAACCCTTCCTGTTCTAAAATAACATTTATGCATTTGCAGCATTGTAAATATTGCTTTTCCCATTAACATTTTCATATGATATAATTGAATGTAGTTTCTCTGCATACATGGCAATAAAAGCTGTCATATTCGGTCCAGTTAGGTGATGGCCACCCAAAACACTGTCGACACTTCATGCTTTCACTCTAAACCATTTGTGACACATAGATTCAAATTGGGTGTTTTGTTTTTATATATGAGTAACCCTCTTTGTCGCCCTAGAAGCCATTGTTGGAAAGCTGAGGGGTGATTCTGCAGGCTTACTTTGAACAGTCGTGTGTGTTTTAATTTGTGATGTTTGTCATGTATTTGAAAAATATTCTTGCTCTGAAATAGTGCAGCCCGCCAACCATACAGGAAATAAAGTAATCACCTTAAAATGCGTTTCCAGCACATATGTTCCTGGTGCCAGAGTAGTTGGTCTCCATCATTGATAAGGCAGAGTAGTTTGTACACACTCAGTTTTCTTTACTCACGTGCTAAATTGCTAAAGAAGGTGTTTACGTAAAGAGTGCTCCCCCATCCCCTCCACACCGCTGGCATGTTCGAAAACAGGAATCCTGTTTCAATCAAAGAAGTTAATTATACTTACCAAGGCCGAGAATAGGATAGGTTTTCCTGTAGATGCAGGCTCATAGACTACGGTCCGATTTGGCTCGTGCAATGTTGGATGATTTATTAGCAAAGACTGGAAAGCTCAGCAGACCTACACCCTCAATTTCTTCAATGGCAGCCGCTGCTCGGTCATGACTGTAGGCCCATGCTGATGTAAAAGCGGGCGCTGTGCTGAAACCTGAAGTGCGGCGCCCAGGGGCTGGAGGGGGCTGCGGGCGGCACGCACCATTGTTGACTGTGCGCCCGTGTAGTTAAGTTAAATTAAAAAACAATGTTTGAGTGCCAAGTGCAGAACAAAAGAAAGGCGCGAGTGCACCATATTAAAGATAAAGAGCATTGAGAAAGTAAAAGAAAAAATATTTTACTTACACTACGACCGCTTCAACGTGCCCATATGATCTCTAAACGTTGAAAATTCATTTCAATTAAAGCGCGGCGGGAGGAAACTGTTGGTGGCAGCCGCCATTGTTGACTGTATGCCTATGTTGCTGAAAAAGCAGGCACCGTGTTGAAACCTAAAGTTCAGCGCCCAGAGTGCAGGAGGGGTCTGCGGGAGGCAGGCGTCATTGTTGACTGTGCACCAGTGTAGTTAATTTAAATAAAAAAACAATGTTTGGGTGCTGAGTGCACAACAAAAGAAAGGCGCCATATTAAAAATAAAGTACGTTGTGAAAGAAAAAAAATGTTTACTTACATGATGGCCCCTCACGTAGCATGCCCCTTCTTCTGAGCAGTGAAACAAGGCTGTTTTTATTTAAACGGTTGTGGGAAAGCATGTCCTGTCCACAACAGCTGGTAGGAGAAAGTCCTTTAGGAAAATAGTGCTCATAGTCTGTAATTAAAGCATACAGAGTAACAACACAAGTAAAAGGGCCAGTCCTCATGGGAGGTTACAAAAGTAGAAATGGCAGTACTAAAGAGGGACTACTAAGCCTATTGCCGAATCAAAAGCAACCATTTAGAAAGGACAGTAACAGGAACCAATTGATAAGATGGGCAGAAAATGGGCGGATACCTGAACACAACATGTCTCGAAGTGACAGCGCACGCGCTGCCTAGGCAAAACCTAAAAAAAGGTTAGCCAATAAGAAAGAAACATCTGATGGCCCATCAAAAACCAAGCTCTATGAACCAGATCTAATGCTCAGAACAGAATGAAAAGCTAAGACAGAACCCTTCAGTTTAAGAGGGACATAACATCATTAAACAAGGAAATGTCTGCCAGGACACCGTATGCAGTAATCAACAGTCTGACTCTGGACACTGTCAGAAACGGATGACCAAAAACGCCTTTCCTTCTCACCATTCTTCGCTAACAAACTGAAGACCACTCTGCGTCTTTACTCTGATTCGAAAACCACCTGCCACAATTATTAGACAGACATCAGACCCAGTACAAATGTTATAACGGCCCCTTCTATACTAGTACATCCACCACATGAAGTCAATACCAACAGCAGCAAAGTATCTGGTAAGTGGTGAGCTAACATCTAACCAATATACATGTTGCAAGAACAATCTATGCAAATTCTGCTTTCCTGGATAGCGCTGTGTTTATCTGAAGCACCTTGGAGGCCAACTTAATTCATGTCATACTTAGGCTTCAAATCTGGGCTAAAATGTAACTTAAATCTCATGTAATTTACTGAGCGTCCGTGGCATTGTTTCACCATGAACATGGTTTTTACCTGCTACTGCTGTTTCCTGGGAGTTATATGGTTGCAGCAGGAGTGTTGTCATATTTTCATTATCTTGTGTTTTAAAGCGAATGTGCATCTTCAAGGGAGGAGTTGGCCTAACGGCTAGAGCGGTCGTCCTCGAATCTGGGCAACGATGCTGAACATTCTGTGATTCTGGGTAAATCACTTAATCAACCTGTGCCTAACAAAAATATGAATGTGTTCTCACGTAACGCAACTGGTGCTCTGATACACAATACCTTCAGGTCAAGTTCGCGCTACATAAAACTCCGTAAAAAAAAACAAAAAAATAAAGTTGTTGTAACATCTTGCGTTGCAATGGCATGTGATGGAACAATGCAGCCATTGTAATGACTGTGTTGTAATGGCATGTGATGTGTAAGCATCGTTGTAAACGATGTTTACCCTCTCTGGGTTACCTTTATGTAGGCGTACAGGTGTCTGCTACCAGTAAGTGGTTATCTTTGTGACTGTTTCTATGCTGGCGGTGTTGCGTGCTATGTGTCGGTCTCTATAATAGATCTCCCCCCATTTTTTCACATTCAGGATCCGACCCAATTCCATTTCCCATCAATTCTGGCTTGCTGTTGGCAAAGGGTGTGAGGGTTGATATAGGAGGGCATTTATTTCTGTGATAAGGCATCTATTGGAAGTGACCAGCCATTTTTCATAGGGCGTGAGGTGTCTTTGTACTCTGGAGCAGTCTACTGGGTGCATAAGTCAGTGACTTAGTTGGATGTAGTACATTATCTCCGTCTCTGGTAAGGCATAGGTATTGTGTATCTGGGCAAATGACAGAATGCCCTCCCCATTGAACATGTGGCCTGCAGAGCGGTAGCTGGATGGTCTTGATATGGCAAATGCTCCTTGATCTGTGCCTGGTGAGAAATCACAATTATCGAGTAAGGGTGTCAACGAGGAGGGGAACAAAGTAAGGCCTTGTCTACCCCCAACTTGGTCCCAGGCCTCCATTGTTGCCAGGTAATTGGGGGGATGTAAATGTTCTTAGGCTGGTGTGCTCGTTTGAGAAAGGGGACCTTCCAGAGATGTAATCCTGCTACCGCTCTATCTTGGAGTAACCAGCGTTTTTGAGATTCGTCTCTATTCCACTCCACTAGGTAGCGTAACTGCCGGACCTGGTAGTATTGTTGTAGGTTAGGGAGGGCCAAGCCCCCTGCGTCAGGAGGTTTGTAGCTCAGGTCTTTTTGCATTCGCGGTCTGCTTCCCAAACAAATTGGTTCATTTATTTCTGCAAAGTTGGTATCATCCTCTTAGGGGGTGCTATCGGGAGGGTCTAAAAGAGATACAGAACCCTAGGGAGAGCGGTCATTTTTAGTGCAGCTACCAATCCAAGCCATGATAGTCGGTGATGCTGCCAAATGGATAGATCATGTCTGAGTTGGCGAAGTAGTGAGTCATAAATCAGTGAGGCAGTCATTTCAATTGAGGAGGCTGATTGAATCCCCAGGTATAGTGTAGATGTATGTACCCATTGAATCAGAAGCTGCAATTTAAGGTGTGCTACCCGTGCCAGTGAGAGATTGGGGGCCTGGAACTTATTGACATTGATCCAGAATTCTGCCACCTGACTGAAAGTGTGCAGCTCTGACAGAAACGCAGGGAGAGCAGTGCTAGGGCTGTCCAGCGATACCAGGACATCGTCTGCATATGAGCTGATTGTGTGTTGCTCCCCTCTGAAGGTAATCCCAGTAATGTTGGAGTCATCTTGTACTCATTGGGCTAAAGGTTCCATGTATAAAGTAAACAATAAGGGTAACAATGAGCACCCTTGTCGCGTGACTCTGCCAATAGGGAAGGGTTCCGATATCTGGCCATTCACTCAAACCATAGCACTAGAATGATTATAACCGCTGGGGAGCCATGCTTTATATCTCTCACTTATACCAAAGTGGGACAAGGTTGCCTCCAAATATGGCCAGTGTACTCGATCGAAGGCCTTCCCAGGATCAATTGTTAGTATCATGGTCTCTCCATGGGAGCGTTTAGCTTTATCTATGAGATGTAGAATACGCTTAGTGTTGTTGCTACACTGTCTTTGGGGTATAAACCTGGCTTGATTCGGTTCGATTATATTTGGCATGTAAGAGCCTAGTCTGGCAGCCATGATACTGCTAAAGAGTTTTATATCGACATTCAGGAGCGATATCGGGCGGTATGAGCTGCATTGTTGTTTTTCATAAGAGCCTGATTTAGATTATGGCGGATGGGTTAATCCGTCATACCGGTGACTGATATCCCGTCTGCCGCAATATAAAACCCATAATATTCTACGGGGTATCCATCACCATTGTGACAGAGAAATTAGTCTGCCGAAATCTAAATCAGGCCCTAAGTTTTACATTCTAATTTCTACATCAATAGTCTTCCAGGTGCCTCTGCGGAAGCTCGCACTAAACCCTACCTCCTGTCCCCTTAGGAGCGGGTTTTATCATGCCAGTAGCAAAGGTACATCACATGGAAATCTACAGCTCGCAGCTTCTCTGCCCCTCAAGAGAATTCACAGTCAAAAGCCTTTGCTGGGCAGTGTGCAGTAGAGAGCATGGAGCGAGAAAGGGTTGTTTTGTGTACATTTCCATAGGAATGGGTTTTCTTGGCTGCGCCAGATTTTTTTTCATAAGCATATATTTTTCACCATTACACTGTTCACGAGTTAGCACATTGTCTCATCCATAATAGCCTCTGAGCTTGATTTAGAGTTTGGCAGACAGTTACTCCATCATATGGATATCCCATCCGCCTTATTACAAGTGCCATAGGATATAACGCATTTCTAACACAATGTGCATCAAGCTTGTGATGGAGAAGCCCGTTCTCCAACCTCTAAATTAGACCTTCTGTTACTTCATCTCTATACACAGCGGCTCCACTTAGTGGTCTATAATTGTATGACACCTCTTTACTTCCCACCTTCACTTGTAAAGAAAGATTTTTCCCCAGATGGATTAATTTACCTATTTGCTTTTTTTTTATAAAATGACCATAAACTTAAAAAAGGTATACTGAATTAAACTGTAGAAATAAGTGAGTGCTCTCTCTGTCACAGTATCGCATTCTATGTATGAGGCCATTACATAGACTAAAGAGTCACCTGACACTGAAGTCAAGATATTGTACACAGGAGACTCTTCCACAGTTACACATCTGGGGACTGATTCACAAAAATAACTTACACATTGAGTGTGTTTATTACGCTTTTGAGTGACTTCACTACTTTTCAATATTCATAAACTGCACTTTTGTAGTAACTTACACTTATGTACTAACTTACAGTCTTGTGGTAAGTCCAGTATTACACATGACCAGTCACTGGTACTGCAGCACCCTCCCATAATGAATAATGGAGGTAGGGACTTACTACAAGGTGTTACTCCAAATGTTGCTACTAAAGTGCAGCCTATGAATACCGATTTAAACCTATTTAAAAGTAGAAGTTACCACAAAGTGCAGTTTATGAATCAGGCTCATTACCTCTAAGTCCCTTGTCCTCGTCCAAGTAGTTAGTTTTGAGGTTAATTCACCTTCAAGATAGAAACACCCCAGAAGATTCTAAAAATGAAAGCTATGCCATGCACAGCCTGGCATTCCCAGAATCCTCCAGTTTTGTTTACTGTCCCTAGGACAAAGAAACACGAGATTGAGGCGAGTCTCATGCAAGGTAGGAGATCAGTATTAGGAATTACTTCTGTGCCTGCTGTGCTTGGGGAGAACTTCACTCCACTGAGAAAGCTGCTGAATTAGAAGATCCTTATGTCCCATTTTGGACTTACTGCGCTGGATGGCTGGATGCGCTGGATGGCTGTGATTTTCATAGTCCTTGGCTCTCTGCTTTCTCCTTGTTCTGTGCCGAAACAACAGAAGGAAGCATTTCAGGCTCACACGTGCGGTGCAATCTGATAATTCCGCGCATGTGCAGTCTTTAATTTCTGAGGGTGCACTATTTAACCTTTCTGGGTAACAGGTGAGTCTTATTTATAGTGTGAAGCAGTACTTTACAGATTATTGGCTAGTACTTTAGCTATATTTTGGATTCTTTGCAGCAGCAATAGGCAAATATGCTCAGAAGAGGAGGAATGTCTCACCCTCTTTTTAGGTCTCGCTGAGCCCAACGCATGCGCTGGCTCGGAGAGACATTTTGTATGTGGGATTTTCAAAGTGCTGCTGTCTGGCCTAATGCTTGCGTTCACCCGATCGTGCACGCGCGCAGCCGGCCGCCAGCAGCACTTTGAAAACTCGTGCGTCATCGCGATCACTTTCGCTTTCAGAGCGATCGCGATCACGATGACGCACGCGCACACTCAACTCCCGCTTCTCCCCCTCCCCCACCACATATTGCGTCTCCGGCTGCTCGTTTGAAAATGCCCCTACACCCATTGGATATGGTTCGCAACATAGAAAACCCTGAATAAATAAACAGTAACAGTAATAAACCGTGCTTGCGACCCGAGGTGCGGCAATAGCGTCGTTTTCTCCTACAATGTACGACCTTTTTAGTGGCCAATCCCTTTGAAAAAGTGTAATTACAAAATTGTATGGCCAGATGCATGCCCCACAAAATCTTTCACCAAATGGAAAATAAATACACTAACTACGGCCTGCAATATAAATATTTCCAACTTTATTTTACTGCAAAGAAACCTGTGTTTTTTCACACGTTTTTGTAGTTTGAGAGAAACTCGCAGCCTCAATGTTATGGAAAAAAAAATGAATTTCTAGCAGCATTCTCTCGATGTCTTTAACTTTCCCGTGACTGACTTCTGTGCATTCCGGTTTTGCACACCTGCCACCGTTTCCCCCCGACTGACAAAATGGCATGGTTCCCTGTTTAATCGAACTGTGTGGGTTTTGTGCAATGCATATTAAAGAAACGTAGACGTGCAGGTACTCTCTAGATGGAGTAACTGATTGCTCCCAAGAAGTGCCAGTACTCTTCCATTAAATGTATTCAAACAGTGCTTCGAATTACAGGTACTCAGTACAGGACAGTACCTGCCCAGTTAAAGCACTGGTTTTGTGACAGTTAAGTTACTTCCCTCCAAATGAGGTGTTGTAATCCAATACGCAGTGTCATCAGGGTATATATCCCAAGTGTCTATCATGGTGCAGTCAGATGGAGTTCCGAACCTCCATCGATTCTTATAAAGCGTTGTGGAAAGTTTAACCAAACAGGTCAAATGTCCTACCTTTTGCAGGGCCTCAAAGTCCCTTTTAGTCTAGAGCTCTCAAAACATCTGCTGCCTTTTGAGAATGATAGACTGCATCAGTGGTTCCCAAACGTTTAAGAACTACAACCCACTTTTTAGAACGATCAACTTTAACCACCCGTACCTTTAATGGACGGGGGGGGTGATTTTGTTTTTAATATAAAGCATCGTGTGGTAGCACACTGCATTTGCAGACAGCACATTTCCTATTGAAATCTCCACTAACTTTGCGAAAACATAGATTTTTATTGATTTTTATTGATAAAAGTATGTAGCATACAACACTCAAATGATAATGCATGGACATGGGGTATCTGTGAATATTTAGAATTTGTGCATCACCAATTTAGTGGTTTTATTTTTTTTCATCCTAATAAAATCGGTTTCTGCACTATTAAGAATTACAAAAAAAAGTGTACTTCATTTTTGCTTTTTAAACTGCTAAATGCATGCAGTTAATGTGTAGGTAATTACATTTTGTTGTGTATTGCAAAAAAGGAATCCTAAGATATGTATTTTCACCTTTCTGTTTACATACATAAAATTTAAGATAGTGCTTTAGTCGAGCAGTTTTGAGGAAGGTAGTTCATACTTGGCTCTCAGTATGTCTCCTACATTTCAATTGCAGACGAGCCGTTGTCAGAATTGTGCTCTGTCCCCTTATTGTGGGTAGGTGTCTTAACTAAGAGTGTAGTTTTTGAGGTTAACGTCTTCTTGGTAAATAATGTTAGATATCATCTCTTACCTGTCCTTGAACATCTCCCCCAAAAGGCCCTATGGACACATTTTGTTATGCTGTAGAAGAGTTGCTGTTTCTGGACAGGAGAAAACAATAACTTCTTTGTGTATTGTAAGTGGTTGCATTTCTCATCTTTCAAAGTTCTGCAGCAATAGCTGCCAGCTATGTTCAAATTAATGGTTATTTCTTTAACAGGCAAACTATGGTGGCTTTTGTTGTTCTCTTTACAGTGCCTTGCCACCAACCAGCTCGCTTCCTCTGGTTCACTCCTCTATCCCCCAAACTCTCTTCAGTCTCCTATCCTCACCATGCAGTTCATATAACAGGAAATGGTCTTATCGCTTTAATCCATTGGTATATCTGCCCCACAATACTAGCACTACAGTACCTCATTCCAGAGGCGTTACCAGGCAGTTTTTTTGTTTTTTTTTTGTTTCTCTAGGCTCAAACTATCTTGCATTCCTATCTGCTTTCTATACTGTCTGCACAGGGTAGCGTTTGTACTGAAAGAATCCTTGCGCTTGAATCTTGCCCACTTTAATACACGGGTCACTGCTGCTGAAGCTTCGGTGGCTTGCAATGGGCTGACCTGCCAGGTATTGCCAAGACAGGCGAGAGCACTAGAATTCAGCATTGGGGTATAAAATGCCAAGCCTTACTAGGTAAGTGCTCTGATGGTGGTTTCTGGTACGCTCTTAGTGCGGGATGTGAATGTCCACTTTTACCAAGCAAGGACCGTAGTGCTGGTTCTATGCTAGTAGGCCTCTGATGCGACCCGTAGTTTTGAACTGAAGGACTCCCAAGAAGGAATGTTACAACTTAATTGCACTTTCTCACCTTCCGATTTGATCCCATTTCGTAGACTCCTAAATTAATTGTATGCCATTCTACACAATCTATGTCCTGTACTATAGTTTTAATAACTATTATCTGAGGTGAGCCTGTGTGTTTACCTCAAGATGCAGACTAACTGCTTCAGTTCGGGTTCAAATCACACCAATTTGATCATTGGCCTCAACATTTAAACTTGTATTGCTGTGGCTAGAAATTGTTTATCAGAATTTAACTAGAATTTATCAACAAATTATACTTTTTTTGTGTGCGCACACTTTTGGGGGTGGGACACAAATAATTTGTCATTGCCGCCCCATAGAAGGCGCGCCAAAGAGGCAGTAGTTGGGGCTAGAGAGGCCCGGACCCAAAGAGCGAGCCGTCCAGCCTTTACTCGAAGCTTTCAATCTGGATGCTTCTTTGGGAGCATGGCGCCAATAGGACTGTTGTCGACCTTCAGCATACTCTGCCAAGCGGAGAGATACATACTCATTTTGTCAGCACCATTTGGTTTTCTAATCGACCTTTCCTAAATACTTGTTTTTTTGGATTAAAAAAATTATGAATTAGAACCTGTAACAGAACGGGGTGTCTGCACCTAGTACGTTTTGTAAGCGCCCCTTTTTTTAAATGTATTTTGTCTTGTTTGCTGAATAATTCGGTGCCTCTAGTTACAGGTTTAAAAAGTCTTTGATCTGATGATGTGCCTGGTCCGTCTGCACAAAAACGTCAATTTCGCAGCAACGTATCTGGGTTATTAGCATGGCTTTGCTGGTTATCGAAGAATTTGCGGTGCCCCATCCGACGTGGTCATGCCTACTTGTGCATTGGTGCCTTGGTCACTTAAGCCTTGCTGTGTTGGCATTTGCAAAGAGCTCGCTTGGCACGAATCATCATGGCGTTGAATGACGTGAATTGCCTTTTGAGAATTGCACTTTGAGTGGTGGATGGGGAAAGCAGTAGTCCCCTTTTTGATGGCCCTCAAATACTGTAAGTTACCCCTTTGTGAAAGCTAGAAGCAAATAGGATCCTGTCCTTACCACACAGTTTTACGGTTGTGACTGTTTGAGATTTCCAGACACCGGAAGACAAAAGTGCAGCCTAATGTTGGCCCTTCAGCAGTGAACTACAAATCTGGTTTCACGTTCCTAACGCGCTGTGTGATCTTGAGTCATCTCACCAGCTGTGCAAGATTTGGGAAGCATCGCATTCACCACGGGGGACAAACCTATCATATGACTGACGCACAGTATGCTCTTGTCACGTTCTGTGCAATCTGAAGCAAGCAACTATTCCGGGACACAGGTGGTGAACCACAGCCTCACATCCACCGTGTCTGAAATACACCTACTATATTGGAAAGAAATCGTAATAAATAATGCTAGATACTGTTGAAGATTGATTTTTCACTTTACTTTTCAGTAACACCTGCATTGAACAGTACTTGCATCAGGTGGGCGGTGACCCGCCATTACCAGAAGAAGGTTTTTAGGTCTCGCCTGACCCAGCGCATGCGCTGGTCTGGCAAGACATTTTGAGAGGGCTCCAAAAAGTGCTACCAGGCCAGCCTAGAGCTACAGTGCATGTCCGCGGGCGCGCGCGTCGCGCTTTACCTCACTTTTGCGGCCGCTTTGACATTTGATCGCGATCACTTTCGATGCCGCAGGGCCGCTTTGATGTTCCCCGTGAGGCTTCAATAGATTGCAGCAGTTAAAACAAGCATTGGCAT
This sequence comes from Triturus cristatus, assembly GCF_964204655.1. Lineage (NCBI taxonomy): Eukaryota > Metazoa > Chordata > Amphibia > Caudata > Salamandridae > Triturus > Triturus cristatus. The sequence continues at coordinate 707,468,340 of NC_140590.1, forward strand.
AGCCAATAGGTCTCGCTTTTGGGACCTTATAAGTGTTTAGTTATGCAAATGTTGTATGGCTAAACACTTATAAGGTCCCAAAGGCGAGACCTATTGGCTATGCCAATGCTTGTTCTGTTTGTCCTCAGACCTCACTCTTCTGAGGAATCATCTCCCTTGTCCAAGAGACAGAGGAGGGGCAGAGAGGAAGATGACAAGAGGATTAGATGTAGCATATTAGAGACTTTGGCATCCTTCACAAAGGGCAATCCTAAAATAGATGGCAACAGATAATCTACAGAAGTGCTATCAGCCTCTGATACTGAAGACTCCTTCCCATTCCCAGAGCAAAAAGGCAAATATATTGCAAAGAAAACTGCTGCATGGGCCTTATAGCTCAATCTTTCATTTTGAATTTTAAACTTTTGGGGTTCATGAAATGACAGGCTGAGTTATCATCAATTTACTTTTGATTTCATTAGATATTTGTTTATAACAAATTAAGTATATATTTCAGCAAGATAAATCCTTTATTTAAAGAATTGGGCCATGGATTTGAGTAAAAAAAAATGCCCTTTCAAGTTTCCAGGCTGTTTTGCTCAGAGTTGAGAGATAAGTTACATCTTCTATTTAAAGAAAGGAAACATTGATCATCCTTCATAAGTGTTTCAAATGATCTAAATGGACATTTTACTTCAGGCAGTCCCCGAGAAGAAAACAGGAATGTGATCAAATTTCTAGGAACTAAGATAAATTGTCTTCTTTCTGTTCCTGCAATAAACAGAAGGGTTTGCTAATGAAGAACTAGCACTCCTGACTATGCCAGAGTGAGAGGAGGAGAGGGTCAGGCATGAAAGGTTGGAAGATGAATATGTCAATTCTTTACCAAATGGCAAGCAATAACCATGGAGATTGGGTTCTACATATCATAAAGAAAGTGTACTATATAAAAGTCCAGAAATTGCCAAAGTCTGCAGGGACCATTCCTACACCTATTCCCAAGAATTCACACAAGAGAAAAGCACTTCTACAGGTAATATCAGCCCTAATGCAGAAAGTAGCAATATGTGCAGTTCAAGGTGAGGAGAAAGGTCTAGGGGTCTGTTACATCATATTTCTGGTCTACAAAGCGACAGGAAAATTTAAGCTAGTGGTACACCTGAAGGAATTAACAATTTTGGTCTGAACATCCAATTGATAATGGAGACAGTTCGGAGAGTTATTCCTTTCATCCTGTTAAATCATTTCATGATTACTCTTAATCTTATGGATGCACTTCTGCATATTCCAACTGCAAATAATCATTGGATGTGGCGTTGTGTGTTGTGTGAGGAAACAGCACTGGCAGTTAACGGTTCTACCATGTGGCATGAAATCTGCTTTGAGAATCTTTACAAAGGTGGTAGCCCCATTGATTGTGCATCTCTATCTTAGGAGAATTCTAGTTTACCGCCACCTGGACAAATGGTTGCTTCATGCTCCATCCAGGGAACAGATTCTTCTCGCTTTAGACCAGGCTATGTTCAACAATTTGTGGTTGCTTCCCTAATGCCAAGTTCAGTCTTCAAGATATCTCTAATTAATTGGTGCAAGGATTTGAACTGATCTGTGGACATTTTTTCTCCCACAAGAATGGATTTTTCAACTTCAAAAACTAACCAAGAACTTACTGAGCAAGCAGGAAGCACCAGCCAGATCCAGGATGGAGACCAAGGGTCATATGGAAGCCTATATATTCACCATTCAATGGGTCAGATTACTTCTCCAGCCACAGTTGTGGCACCTGCACAAGTTCTGTTCTTCAGCAACTCGATCATTGGAGACGTTAGTTCCTCTTTCAGTCGAGGTCATACAGGAATTGAGCTGGTGAGAGGATGCATAGAACTTATCCAAAGGGGTAATTATGCACCATCAGAAACCTTTGAACTTAACAACAGATACCAGTCAAACAGGTTGGGAGGCAACTCCCAATCAACATGAATTACTATTCAAATGGAAACAATACAGAGAATGATTATTTTTTGAACTGGAGAGAGATGACTGCATTCTACAAAGCTTTTCAAAATTTCGAGACCATCATACATCAGAATAAATGTTGGTCTGTACAGACAAAACAGTGCCAGTACCCAACATCAACCATCAGGGGAGCACTTGATCTAAGTCACGCAAACAAGTGGTGATTTTCTTAGAATTACGAATGGAAAACAATCTATTAAGCTTATCAGCAATCAACTTCACAGGAAAAAACAACATGCAAGCGGATCTGTTGAGCAGGAGCTTCCTATCATCTACAAACCGTTTGTAATCAAAGGTTATATTCTGGAAGCTCTACAAGAGGTACAAGACTCCTTATCTGAGAACTTTTGTACTCCCTATATTTCCTCCATCACACTAATCTTCATGCATTTGATTTATATGCATTTGGGATAAAATGTCTACACCTTAAAAAAAAGATTTTTTGTTTCCACCTCAGACTTCTTAATTAAATCATGTTTTTTGTAATATCAAGCTTTGCCTGGACATTAAGTTCTGTATCTCTGAACGGTTCTGCAGTGTATCTGTTGTATGCCTGCATCAACCAGTGGCAGTGGCATAGTTAACACTTGGCCCGGCAATAGAACTTAATAAAGTAGTGCCTTCGAGTAGCACTTTATGTAAATAACAAAGAGATAATACTATGACACTGTTGATTTCCTATGCTCGTTTTATTTCTTTTAACAGACGTTATAGTCTGAGTCAATGTCTTATCCTTCGCCTAGCGTCTTCTGGATAGTCTCCTCTTGGTTCCTTCCAGCCACAATCGTCCCTCGGAGAAGAAGAAAGGCTCAGGTAAGTTGTTTTGTCCTTTTTCTTCTTATTATTAATTATAGAATAGGAGTGGGGGAAAAGAACTGATATCACCCAAACCATCACCAGTGACGCATAGCAACGATAGGCTTTTACCAAAATAGAAATGGCCGTGTATAACCCTGTTCCCCCTGCTCCTGCCCCCCAGCATCAGACTTCTCTGTCATCTGAGATTTTTTACCCAAAAAGCCCCACATACCTGGGAAAGTCACGTTCCTCCGGGAACATGGCGGGTCAGTTCACGGCGTTGCCCTCTTCCCCGGTCCTCTCTCCCCTTCACAATCGGCTCTGCGCCATAGACCACTGTCTGTACCAGGTCTGAGACTCACGGTTTGTGTTCCTCGGCCAGGCTACTTTCTTCAGAAAAACTCCTCTGTCTGTCCTTTGGTCTTGAATCTTCTCTTTTGTTCGGGTGGTGACGACGTTCTCTCCAGAGACTCGGGGTTTTAAAAGCTCTGCGCTATCTGAATCCACTGTAATTCGTGCTCATGATGCGATGGCGTGAGCATGCTTGGATCCCAGGAAGTCATCTTCTATAAAGGGGCCGTCTTCTTCCAAGAGGTAGCTGGTGTCGAGGTAGGTAGTAGGTGGAGGGGGCTGAAAACAGAGGAGAGGCAAAACATAAGGGGGAAGCGCGTTCCTCTTCCCTCTCCTCGACTGCCTCACTGTGTCCTGTCACTTCGTGACACTTTAGTACTTACCGGTGACTTTGGATGACCTCAGGAAAATGGGAAGCAAAAGATTCAATAAAGGGATGCAGAATCTATGTGGTCAATGTGGAACCACAAAGATCACTTCCGCCTTCTCTTGCTTTGTCTTGAACAGGATCTTCAGGGATAAGAAGAACTGAAGGAAAAGAATACAGCATCCTACTGGGCCACGTCAATACGAGTGCATCCACTCCTCATGGTCCTTTCTCCTTCAACTTGAAGCAAAAGCTTTGTAGAAAGGCATTTTTTTCTGGTGCAAAGAAGCCCAGATAAGGAGATAACACTGGGTGTCTTTTAAGAGGTGGTGTCCTTTCATGACCTGTCAGATTCTTCTTCTTCAGTTTTGCAAATTTTGGTAGGTAGCTCTAACCTAAATCTTTCACTATCCACCTTAAAATCACAATGGTTTGCCAGCAAATAATTCAGGAAATTTGTGAAACCCCAGAATGAGATAGATGCATTAGTAGTTAGAGTTTTTTAAAGCTTTTCAGTCACAAAACATATTTCATGGGCTTCTTCTCCTTCATGGGATCATCTTTCAATGTTGAGTTCTTACAGAGACCTACCTTTCAGCAGTTGGAAACAGTGGATCTTAACTTCCTTTCCTACAAACTTTCTTATCAAGTTGGTGTAACATCTGCTTGCTGAGATCTCTGCCTTGCTATGTCATCCTCCATTTAGAGGTTTCATGATGATGTAGTCATTTTGAAGGACCAAAGGAGTACGCAGTTCCTGTAGGGTGGGGAAAGAAGAAGGAGGCTAGGTTGGTCAACACCCTTACTCAGTAGTGAGTGTGGGTGTCTCTCAATTTGGGAAGTGGGGCCCTCAAAAACACATTTGGGTGTCATGCTTCATTATAGGGCTTGCTCCTCGTCAGGCTGACGGGCACCCTATGAGGGGCTCTTTGTCGGAGATATTTTTCCCAAAACGTATAGGTGAGGTGCGTGTGAGGGGCCTAGTGGTGTAGATGTGAGGTGATGTGAGGAGAAATAAAATGAGGCGAGGTGCTCCTTCGTTTTGATCCAGACGACACAACCAAACCTCTCGGAGATACATATCACATATCCCATTTACTCGTGGTACTAATTTTCTCGTTCTTTTAAGGACACATTTCAAAGAGCGTATGGAATATGTCTTTTACTTGTTAAGACACCTGAAGAAGTCCCAAGAGATATGAAACGAGTCGGCTGTCAAATGTGTGCTGTGATTTTACAGAATTTCTATTGAATAAAAGAATAAAAGGAACTTTTTTCTCCAGCAAAGACGCCTACCAACGTGCTTCATTTGGGAAGATACAACTCTATTTCTGTGCGATGGACTATGAACACTAATTTCCATTTATCAATCTTTATCTGTTTGAGTGCAGGGCCATTTCTGTTTAAATTAATAAATACATAAATAGTATATATATTGTCAGTGTATGTATATTCAAACATGACATCATATGTTTGTTTGGGTATATAGATGAGGTTGTTTATATACAACTCTTGTTGTACATGGGAATATGCTTCCTTTAATAAGGAGATACATAAATATAGAAAAAAAACATTATTTAAAAGGCTATGTATATTTATGCACAGGTAACACAAGGAGATAATAGACGGATGGCTGAAACATTTCAGACACTCACCCCCAGTCACAGATCTGGGTTGAATACATCATCATTCTTTAGCTCACTGCACCAGCTCAGTTCAGACCGAGCCATATGCAAATCAGGCTTGACCCTGTTCCTCATGGTAACAGTCCAGCCCGAACTGTCAAGCCAGGTCTTCCCTGGACCAGAAACAAGTATCCTGGGACCAGTTTCAGGGTAACACCCTTCATCAGCAAGGCTAGCTTGAATCCAGTGGCACAACTCACATGTGAATGTTTGACGGTGTAATTGTTACTACATATATGTACAAATGTGTGTGTGTGTATATAACAGGGTTTGTGCCTTGTGCAGAAAATGTAATAAGTATAATGTGTATATGGGAATGAGTATGTATACTGTTTACTGTAAATATAGATGTGTGGGTATGTCTCTATACAAGAATATATCAATTTTTAGTTATTGAAAAATAAAAAACCTTTGTCCGTTCAATATCTGCCAGTCCCTTCACTCTCTGACTCATCCCAAATCTTTCTGACTACCATGGACAAATAACTTTCCAAATTCTTCCACTATTTATTCAATGCATCCAAATAACAGGCAGATATGTCCACTACTTCCAGTACCAACTTACATCATCCGTTTGCTAATCCACTTCAATTACTCTATCCCTTTCAAAACACTTCAGCAAATACATGAGATCTCAAGAGCACAAGCCTAACAAGCTTACTACAGCTAATCCACAACGAAAAAGGAAGCATATATTGCTCATTTTCTACTGATGTAACCCTAACTTTGGGTTCCAGAGTAGCGTGCTACTAACTGCAAATCGCGTCAACACCTTGTCATGGTTAGTAAGCACTAAATAAATAAAATTTACAATTACAATTACAAAGTCCCAATGCTACTAAGTGCTACCTCTCCCAGGCCCCTTCTCCTGTTGCTTGTCAAATAGCTTTTCATGCCAACCGAAGGCAAGTGAATATTTTGTTGATGTCTGTAATTTCAGACAGCTGGTGGAAGGTGCAGTTAGGCTATTATGAGAAGGGCTCGGTCAATCATTGCTCCTAAGGATGAACAGAGGCCTCTTTTGAAAAAGTGTTCCTGAAAGCTCCCATTGAGCAAGGTGCTGGGGAGACAGCTTGTTTCAGATGCTGCTGGTGCCATTCCAGGTTAGAGAGTGAGGGGAGTGAGGACAGGCGCAGTGTATGGAACCTGGAGTGGATGAAAGGTGAAAGGGGAAGATAACCAAGACACCTCCGGACAGGGTGCTTGGCTCTTAAAGGCCAGCCAAGCCGGGAGAGAATCGGTCACATCTCAAGCTCACAACACAATGCCAGGTTACAGATATAATGGACCCCAGAGGCTGTATTGCCACATAACTTAAAAGGCAGTAAAGTTAGAGGAATATGCAGTTATACGGAGTCTCTATCAGAAAGAGAGTTACCGAAGGTAAGTAACTTGCTCTTCTGGTTAGAGACTTCAAAACCCAGATTCTTCTCCTTTTGAATAGATAAAAAAGCAGTACCTCCTAGATGGTGGGTCTGTGAACTGACTCAAACTAAAAAGGTTTCTGCAGAACTGAGTGGGCTAAGCACCCCTCTCGATGGCTGTCCAGACAGTAGTGCTTCCTGAATGTATGGAAGGAAGCCACATTGCCACCTGGCAAATGTCCAGGACAGGCACCCCACATGCAAATGCAGTGGTAGCAGCCTTGATTCTGGTGCAGTGGTGCAGAGGGGAGCACAGCGAACTGAAAATTTGCAATCGTGATCCGCAGGTAACAACTGTGGGCCTGCAGAATGGGGATGTGGAAATAAGAACCCGGCAGGCCGAATACTACTATGCAGTCTCCAGTGTTGAGGGCAGATTGGACGTGGGCCAGGGTGAGCATTTTGAATTGAGAGCGTGCAGGTCTAAGATTGGATGGAGGCATCTGTCTTTTTTCAGCACCAAGAAGTTGTGGGAGTAACAACCATGATCTGATTCTGGCACCAGCGCATTTTATATGGCTGCTTTGGCCAAAAGAGCCTGCACTTCCTGCTGCAATAAGTCCAGATGGTCCTTCATCAGCAGGTCGGAGATAGGGGGAAGGTGCGGTGGGGCTGCGGAATGAGAAATCTGTGGCATTGGCTCTCTGAATTCACTAAAGGCCAAGTCCAGAGTAGAGTCCAACCCTGTGCAGGAGAGTGAGGTGCCACTTATTTTCTAACTCAACCCCCAGGGTTGGTGCCCATAACAGTGGTGGTCCGCAGTGTGGCACCAACTTTCTGCCTTGCCAAAAGTCACCAGGCCTGGGATACTCTAACTTCTTCCATTTTCTAACGTCTTCTAGGACCAAACTCACTGCTGTTGACGTGGACCTTGCCCTGCTGTTGACGTGGACCTTGCCTAGTGCCAAACAATTCAACCCTTTAAGGGCCTGTGCCACCCTCCAAAAGGACTCGTATGCCAGAGTAATAGCAGGGTTCTGTTCTGATTTATGAAGCTCATCCTTTCTAAATTTCCAGAGCATTCATACTCGATTACTGCCCAGTAGGAGCACACCCATGCGTTCTCTGCTTACCCCATCACGCGCTGCTCAGACCAGGCTCTCCCCAGTTATTCCGTCCAGAGATGCACGGTTCAGGCTTCATCCCAGGCTTACTACCAGTGGAAGCCCATGGGCATCAGAGGTCTACAGGGCAGCGCACGCGGTTCAAAAACACCATGACCTCCTTTTGCTCAGTGCACGGAAATGTGCGCGCATGTTACACGCTGTACGGTAGATAGGATACAAGAGGACGTGACAGAGGGTGAGACCACGACTAAAATGGCTTGAAAATGGCTGGGGCACCATCGGTAATCTAAAAAATATATAAATAAATGCCAACATTTTAGCACTCATTCTAATGGCATGTGTGACTTTTAGAAATAATCGGGAAACTTTCCTCCACGACACACCCGTCATTAATGTTTATCTAGTTTCAAGGTCACACTTCCTACAAAAAAACCTCCATTTCGGATTAATTTTCTAAAGTAGCAATTGAGAAGTGTGCTGAAACTAATTACATTTTATGTTCCCACAAATAGGACTGTGCTTTAGCAAGTCTAATATTTTAAATACAAGACTTTGACTAAGGAATGAGGGCGGATGAGGAAGGTAATTCTTGAAATAATATTCTGCAGTGGTGAGACTGGTCTGAGCTGTGTGCCCGCTGCAGGGATCTGTGTCTTCCTACTCAGGATGGAGCCTAGCTAGTATTCCATCCACCTATGGTTGCTAAAGTGTGTACCATGTATCTGATTATTGGTAAGCCTTATCCTTACATTGAAGAGAAGGAGTTCAGCAAATTAGGAGAGCAAACACTATTATTTGAAAAGAACACTTACCAGCACTATGCAGTAATCGAGATTATCAACTCCTAGTTAGAATGTCAGGGCTAACCTATCCAAAAAGCAGCCCAAGCAATTTCATATACACGAGTGGCAAACCTAGGTTGCTCAGCACTCTGCCTGGCTCCGCCCATATGTGGTGTGTGGGGATGCTGTGATCCAGGGGTCTATAGGATCCATCAGGTGGATTAATGGGATGAAAAGGGAGGGGGTGGTAATGCCAAAAAACTTCCTGAGCTAAATAAATACGAGGTGAATTATGTGCTACTCGGCAACCAATAGATGCCATCCTTTGGGCCCTGTTTGCTAAATGTGTTTAAAACTGCAGAATACATTAATTAACAAAAATAAGGCACAGAATGTCTGCAATTCATGGGCGCAAAGCATATAATTATTTTAAGACACACAGATTTAAACATCTGATGGTATTTACAAACTTCTATACGAAAGGTAATCAAGTTTGATTACAAAAAAAAGGATCTCTTGCTTGCTCCTATGGTGTAGGAGTCCTTACTTTTTGCTTTTTTTTAAACAAAATTTCGATTTAGGATTTTGTTTTTCAAAAGCAAAAACTTGCTAAACACTTGCCTGTGGTTCCTGCTAATGTTGAGATGGCATGAGGGCCTAGGAACAGCTCTGAACCCGGAGTAGGCGTACTCTGTCAGGGTGACGGGATATTTTACTCCGTTACCATGACAAAGTGATTTCCGTACTCCTCGCTTTATATTGGGCCCACTGTGTCAAGTCCTAAACTTTCAGAAAAGATGCTGCGCTTTGGCGCTTCATATTACCCACGAGGCACTTGGCCTTGAAGGAACAGTAATACCTGCAATATAATGATTGCAACAGGCAGAATTGCAGAGTCTACAGAAACCTACTGCTAACAACGAAGCTAAAAACGGTTTACGTTCCAAGGCTGTATATATAGCTGTAAAAATTAGCAGAGGATTCGCATAGGTTGCTACACCTAAGAGAATATTATTGTATCGCCAAACTATCTGCGTCATTCTCCTAATCGGCCCCTCCTTGTGTTTTGTGGTGGCCGTGAGGTAACCTGGAGTGCTGGACATTGATAAAACCTTGGCATTCGTGTGACCGGCTCTGTCCGGTCCGAAGCTTCAGGAGCCTGCAGCTGCCGCCACAGAGTGGTCTATGGAAGGACGTGTCTCGCGCACAGAAATGCAGTCCATCAGGTTTTGGAAATAACAGCAGCACGAATACGAGTATTGCCTCGGGTGAGTTACGACACCTGCCAAGCCCGAGGGAGGGGGAGAGGGACGGAACAATGCACAACGGCAAAAACTGTATGCTTTGTGAGCCAGGGTCTGTGTTAGTCCACAAAAGACAAACACTGTAAAGAAAGACCCGTTTGTAGAAGGGAAACACTCAAAACAGTTTCTAGAGAGCGCTGTCATGTTGGTGACCCAGCGGCGAAGAGAGAGATTACTGAGAACATTCTAGGGAATCACCACCCAGACCTCGGGACAGAAGCAGTCGATCTCACTTGCTGAGTGAGGGTTCATCTCTGAAGAAACAAAGGGCCTTGTGATAATTCACAGTAGTTTGGAGTAGGCCAGGTAAGGTGGGGATCCCAGACATGAGTGACAGGCTATGGCACTTCATTAAAGTGAGCCCTAGGTACCGAGGCGAAGGTAGATACATGAACATGGTCGTGTCTTCTCAGCCAGACGCGTCTTCAAGGGGGCCTATTGTTATTTGGTCAGGACAGGGCCCCTCATTAATTTATCTGAATAGCCAAGCTGTAATAACTGCCTCTACCTCTTTAGGTCATAGACTGGGCTGGGAACTGCGACCAGCCCTGGCAGATTGCTGCTCTCGACCGCCCCTGGGTGCGGGGCACTGTCTGGCGGGGGGCTTCCTAGCAAATAGCACTGCTCCCACTTTTGTTATAGGGGCTAATATTGCAGTAAAACTGGCCCCCAGTGACCAAACCGGCCCCTATGGCCACAAAAACGCTCCCATCCGTCCGGCCCACCGGGGAAGTGCCCGGCGCCCGCTACGGCCAGTCCGGCCCTGGACTGTTGGCAAGTATACCACAGCCTCTTACAGGGCTGTCCCATTAGTTCGCATCCGTGACGATCTGTGTGATGTGTGTGGATCAAGGCCATCTTGGGGAAACTCGAGAAAAGGAGGGATGTTTAATGGTACAGATACTGATTTTAAATAAGCAATAGCCTATCATTTTCCTTCTTTCTTTAACTATTGCCTAACTTTTAAGGAATGATCAATGAGCAGGATTGAGCTGAAAATGAAACATTAATGCAAAGTTGTTGGGAACAGGTGCCCCCAAAATAGGTGTGGCCAGGGCCCCCAAAATCCATAAGATGCCCCTGGTCTCAGCATGGCTGCCACTACATCTCGGAGTTTGCATGTTGCTGGCTTTCGGAAGGTCCATAGCCAGAAGTATATTTTTAGGAGTGGCATTACCCTCAGCTATGACCAAACATTAAAGATTTGCTCTACAGATGCATTCTTTCACAAATACTGGTTGTACTATTAAATAACGACCCCCGAATATTCCGATAGAAGAATATCGATGACAGAATATTAAAAGATATGTGCATATCGGGAAATATAGATTTACTAGTCCTAACTCGACATCTACAAACCTTTAAGATTTCTATACTGTCTAGGTACATATATGGAGAGTATGGTACAGAAAAACGATACTTACTTACCTTTCGATATTTTGGATTAGATATCCTACTTGATAGTCTATACCATCAATATTCCGGTTTCTATATTCAGGTGCACACCGTGTGATTCTTTGTGAAGGAATGTATGGATTTTTAAGGTACATGATAAAACACACTCAGACAACATTTCGCAACCCAATTTTACATCCTCTCAATTAGATTGGATTTAAAGTAGAAAAGTGTAAAGTTGTAATGTAGGCTGACTCGCAACTTTGCGTATTTTCTAAACTCTTCATGATTTGCGCAATGCAAAGCTTATCAAATCCTGTTTGCAAACAAAAAAAGCTGGCTTCAGCTCTGAGCCCTCCCTCCCACACCTCTTACCTCAGGTGGTGGACATCCAGCCTCCACATTCAAACTTTATTTGCTAGAGGATGTCCTACCTTGGACATTCTGCATCAAGACATCATCACTCCTGAAAGACCAGAAAGGATAAACCTTACCACGCGTACATTTAGGAAACCTCATCTGCTTCATAAAATGTGGAGTTTCCTAATTCTGACCAACTTCGTAATTGAAGATTTAATTTAACCCACCACTAATTTACAATAACTTTTTAGAGCGCTTGGCGCATATCCACGAAGAGCATTTTGGGAAATTAATAACAATGGTGAAAACTGAATCAAATTTAAATGCCATTATACTGGGAAAGTTGGAAAGGTCCCACAAGGAATTTCTCTATAAGTTTGTGACAAAAGATGGATAGTTAAATTACATTTCATCAAAAGCACAAGTCAATACTACATTAACTTGAAGCAGGCTCTGACATTAGCAAAATACCTCTCATAGTTACAGGCATGATGTGTGCAAGGTGTTGTACAAAAGGACACCATAGTTAGACATCCACCAGCAAGACAGGTAGGCATTGTAAAGTATAGATTACTGTGTGAGCCTGGGACGGGTCCATCTGAGGCTTGTGGCCTGGCTGAGGACACTAGTTCCATCTCCAGTTAGAGGAGACATAGATGGGCAGGCAGCCACACTGCCTCCAATGCGCTGGGTGGAAGCTTCACGGTTTGCATCTAGGGTTCTGCTCTGTGATAATATCTCTGTTTGATGCTGTTTGCATCGTACCTCCCATTTGGATGCTACACAGTCCAACACATCCAGAATTATGGACATTCTCCACTCTTTCACATTCAGTAGATTCATTGCATAGGATCTTCAAAGTGGCACCCTTTATGTGGCTAACATTGCTTGGACAAGCATCAGGGCTTAAATTTGAGCCAGTGGTTTCCAGTGCTCGGCATCGGCTCTTGAGTGCCAACAGCGGCACTTATGACAGTCTGAAACATGGTGGCACTGTTTGTCTAATTTAGAGACCAGCACAACAACAGTTGTGTTTTTAATTAAATATGCATTAAAAATTATTAATACCTGTTACCAAAGCCATTCTCATAGCTTGCAACAATAGCCAGCGATGGCGGAAGTAGCCTCCCAACAAGGGCCCTGGCACTTATTTTTTTTTACAAATTAAGCACCAACAAGCATGTACTTTTCCTAGTGGTGAACGTAAAAAAAGCATGGAAGCTTGCCATGTAAACGAGAAATGAAAAATATTTACTTGCAGAGGGAATGTTCGGCATTACTACAAGTGCTGATAAAAGTCGAGCTTCTTGTTATGAAACAGTTAAGCGACAGCCATATTTAAAAGTGCACTGGAATGCCAAATCACCTCATTAACAGAACTTGAACTTCTCAGCAAGTAGGTTGTACTTTCCTGCAACTATACCACCAAATATAGACATGGCTCAGGTGCATTAAAAGAGAACACATCAGCACTTCTCACCAAGAGTAACAAATAACAAAAAGCAATGTGGCTCAAGTAAAAGTGGTTACACTTTAATAGGATTTTAAAGACCGCTATGCAAGTTGATTTTTTGGATCTTGCACTAAGATCCCTTTTAGAAATTAAGTGCACAATTTTGCTTTAAAATCACATTGGGCCAGGTGTATTCACCAAAACATAATTAGATACAATTGCCACTTGAAATCTCCTATCACCATTTCTCTACATGTACCTAGCTCTTAATTTGCTACTTTAGGTTCTCTGTTACTTTCTCTAGTCTCTCCCAAACTCCCAATTTCTGTCCCCACTATCTCACTTAACCTTATGCCCACTATCCGTTTTCTGTTTGCTGCAGCATTTCTCTTCCCATTCCTGCCCCTTGCCTGCCCTCTCTTGCTTTTTATATTTACTTTCCTTTCTCTCTCAAAATCTTCTTTCCGTTTCTAGAACTTCTTCTCTCAATCTTCTCTTCTATCTTTTTTAAACTGCTAAATATTTTTTATTCTCTCCCTAGCCCTCTTCTCTATAGACCATGTATGACATCTGAAACATTCTCTTGGCTGTGCGTGGCCATTATCAGCACCTGCCACCTTTCTTTGACCACTGTGCTTTTTGTTGTTCCCCAGCCCCAGAAGCCTACCATCCTGGGGACTCCTGGAACTGGAGAAGTCCCCTTCAATCATGGAACAAAGAAGTTAGTGCAATGTGGCCATCATATCCCTGCAGCTTGTTGTCAGTTTGTGTTGGACAGGTCATCAGGCTACATGGATTTCAGGGGTTTTAACTACTGTAGGGCAGATGATGACCAGTTGACATCCACCAAACTACTTTCACCGTGAGGTCGACTTCAACTGGTCATCCACAGTAATGGAAAAGAGAATGCTTCTGGTAAAAACACCAGAATTTTTTTTTCCAAAATCAAAGTCAACATGCAATGGAAATGCTTCCCACGAGTCGTTACACAGCAAAACAAAAGCGAAAGCTGATGTGCTAGGAAACTACAGGAATCCACCACTGTCCTAATAAAACAGCATTCCTACATGTCTCCTGATAACAATACTACCCCACTTATGTGACTGTGCTATTGCCCATGAAAGGAAAAGCTCCCTAAGGCCCCTAAGACACAAGGACAGATCAAGATTTTGCCTTGCAAATTGACAATTTCTGCAATGTGGGTAGCTACAGTATTTAGGCCAGGGATAGGTTGGCACCCAATAAAACCTGCCAGGCCAAGACATTGCTGAAAACAAGGTTGCTAGGGTAGATCAGGTGGTGTGGCTTGCATGGATTCCCATATCTTCTTACCCAGAATGCTCTACAAATACCAAACTTTGGCTAAATCACAGATTTTCCTCATATTTCTGTTGGGTAATATTCCAGAGTCTGTGAGGATCCATAAAATTCCTACCACCTAACGATTTTGCGAAATATTATGTATTTAGCACATTAATTACATAGTACCTCATAACAACAATTTCTTTGTGGTGACCATAAATTAGATAAAGATAAAGCATCATTTCTAAGGAACCACTACATTTAAAAATCCAGATTCATACTATGCAGATCTTAAATGACAACATACAAAAATCAGAACATGTTAGTCGATGTTCTACGGAGATGTCTAGATATGTCGATTATATTACAAATGCTTTCATCCTCAGATACCTTGGTTATGGTTTCCTCAATATTTGGTTCAAGAAGATGAATCCTCTGCATATTGGCCCTGGTAGGATTATCAACATATTAGACCATTTTTGAAAGATAAATAGTCTGTTATAGCTGCCCTTTGTGACATGACAGGCTCCATTAGGTCATTTCAGATTTACAATACTGTTGGTTAGGTTATTTGCAGACCTCTGCAGAAGGCGCATTAACATAATAAACTATCTGGCTCAAGCAAAAAAAGAACAATCTGTCAAGCAGATACATTATCTCACCAGGCTATATTTCACACAGCCTGAAGCAATGTCAGTCAAACGGAAGTCGTACCTGACCCATGATTACTCTGCCCTAGCACAATAGGCTAATCAAAGCACCATGCCATATTGGATTCTGGAGTTTTCTAATTGGGCATTGGTTCTGAATGACTAGGAAGGTTTAGGTAGTGACAACACTTATGAACCAGGAAAATGAAATGTCATGAAAGCAGCTGGCTTAAAAACAACATGACTCAATGTCCCGTACAGTTGTGCAATCTCTTCACGCACTATATGTGAAAGGTGAGAAAGGAGTTCAGCTAATGCTGAATTCTTGTTCTCTTAGCTGTGACAGTGAACTAGTGTTGATAAACCTTTTATATCAACTCCTCATACACAACACCGTGGCGTCCCACAGGGGCCCATAATATCCCCTCTATTATTTAAAATCTACCTAACCTCCTTACTAAATCTGTTGAAATCATTCAACCTCACCTTTTACAACCATGTAGATATCACCTAAATAATTTTTTTTAAGATGGTCTAGAATACTTCCAGAATTTAAACATAGATGACTGTCTTCAAGCCATAAACACATGGATGATGAACTACCATCTAAAGCTAAATATCACAAAGACAGAGTTTATGACCTTCTGACAATTCCAAAAATACCAGGCCAGCGCATTATGGCCTAAGGAACACAAAGCCCCTCCAACAGTAATAATAATAATAATGAAATTTGTAAAGAGCTCGGATGCAAATTACAGTTGTCATGGCTATAGAAGGAGACAGGAGAGTTGCCAGGACTCAAGCACTATGAAACCAGGTCTTCAAATCCTTCCTAAACTGAAATTCCTCCATGATGTATCGCAGAAAGGGGGCAAGCGCCTTCTAGGCCTTTGAAGAGAGGTAGGTGAATGATTGCCCACCCTTATGTTTGAGGGGGAACCTCTATGTCTTCAAAAGAGATAATTTTCACATTCTAAGAGGTCGAGATGGGTAATAAGGAAGAAGTCTCTGACAAAGATATTTGGGAGCAGTCCTATGGAATGCTTGAAATGGTATAACTAAGGCCTTAAAAAATGTGCTTCTAAATGGGGAGCCAATGCAGAGCTTTAAGATGGGCAGCAACAGATGGACATCTGGGCACCTCTAAAATTAATCTGACAGTGGCATTTTTGACAATTTGTAAATAGTTGGATAAACCTAGGAATAATGGGTTAGCATAGTCTAGTCAAGATATGATGCAAGCACAGATGGCATTTTTTCGAGTATCCGACACCACAAACTCTAAAACCTTCTTTAAGGATCATAGCAAAGAAAAACACATCCCCGCCACAGACAAAATATTTTGCCAGAAAGAAAGAGTATCATTGTATTTTACCCATAGGTTTCTGATTACTCCAGAGGGGATAGGTGGTGAGTCAAGTTCGCTTGGCCACCACTTCTCAGGACTAACAGCGATCTCCAAACAGGAGGATCTCTGTTTTAGATGAAATACATCTAAGATACTTCTTATTCATCCAGTCTACCACGTCTAATAGACCTTGCTTTAGAGCCAACTGCCCACCTGTGGCATTGCCATGCAATGAATAAACTAATTGGGTGTCATCGGCATAAGAAATTACTTGGGTGCCATGGGATGCTGCTATCAATGCCAAAGGAGGCATCTATACATTAAATAAGGTGGGGCTCAATGCAAAGCTGTGTGGGACTCAATATTTGAGTGGCCTAACCGAGGATGAAAAAGGTGCACAGACTGCATCCTGCCTGATAGGAAAGATTGTATCCATAGCAAGGAAGAGCCCCCAAGTCCAATCCCAGCCAGTCTAGTCAGCAAGATATGATGGGAAATGGCATTAAATGCTGCCAACAAATCCAAAAGGACCCTGATCAAGATAGGCTTCGATGGAGTTAGAAACTTCCAATAATGCCGTTTCAGTGCTATGCCTTGGTTGGAAATCTGATTTAGACATATGAAGCTTCTCGTGGTGCTCCAAATACTGACAATATCAAGAGAAGTCAGAAACCTAGGAGTTATCATGGATTCAGACCTATCTTTGATACCACATGTTAACACATAAAACAGAGTGCCTTCTACAGAATGAAAACACTATGTTGAATTCTCCCATACCTTGAATACCAACAGAAACTGCTAGCCATTCTCACTCACACTTGTTATATCTGAGCTTCACTATGCCAACAGTCAATAGCTCGGTGTGTGCGCATTCACAATACACAAAGTACAACTCATCCAAAATGCTGCTGCAAGATTTCTTCTCTGCCTTTACCTAAGAGAACACATGACTCCAGAGTTCTAATCACCCCAATAGCTACCTATAGCAAGAAGGGCACTGTGCAAGGCACTTTGCGCTTGTTCACAGAGCCTCCAAGGAAAAAGGCCACTATACATACAAGCTAAATTCAAGTAATACAAACAAATCTGGATGCTGCGCTTCAAGTTTGGACCACTTATCATACCACCTTATCATAAAAAATCCATAGGAGGCATTCTTTTTCAGTACAAGCCGCCAAGCTCTTTGACACACTGCCAGCTTGCAAGCAAAGCATCCAGGGGTAGATACACTTCAGAAGACAGTTGAAAACATGGGTATTTCCAAGACACCATCAAACATCCCCGCAACATAAGCTGGCAGTGCAGTCAAACCTTCTAGCTTCAGTTTATAATACACAGATTGGGAAAAAAAACAACTAGTGAACTATTTTTGATAAGCAGGTACGTGAAGGAGAGCTGATCTATGCTTCGCTGGAGTATTATATAGCTATGTAAGTTCACACAAAACATTTCTGGGCCCCACTAATACTAATACCATAACACTCAGCAGTCAGTGGCCAACTTTAACTTACACTTCTTACATTCAATTTAAGGCATATATGTTAAGAGAGTTGTCTTTCGCCAGTCCTGTGCAGCAAAGAAACTAGCCATCAATAAATAAACAGCCATGGAATAACTGAAGAGATCTGTCACACACTGTGTGTCAATCAGTGGACTTTAATTTAGTCCATGACTTCCCATCCCAAATATCTATACACAGTGTCCGCTTCTTTACATCTTACAATGGCTTTATGATATGAGATCATAGTAACAAATACTTCTCAGTAGATCTCTCCACTTCTCTCTCCCTCCAACCATGCCAGCTCTGGCCCAGAATGATACACTAGGGGGCAGATTCATTAAGATTTTACATTGGGGTTACATCGCTTTTGTGGTCTAGCCAAGACCCAAAATCATTTTTGGTATTTACTAAGTCAAGTAGAGCTACTTTGCGTGACTTTGCGTAGTTTAGTAAATACAAAGTAACGCAAAGCAGCACATATGTCTGCTTTGCATTATTTTGCACTGGTAAGGTCTTCCATGGATGGAAGATGGATATTCCCATGCATCCATCCATGCATTTTGGCACATTCCCAGATTTAATAAAGTTGCCTTGCTGAGTTGCGTGAAATTTAATTAAATCTGCCCCAACATTTCGGATTAGGCAACCCAGTGCAATAACCAGCTAAGGAGACTATAATCATGAGAAATATCATAAACGGACCTGCAGAGCTGATCAAAGTTCCCTGGGTACTGAAAAACCATAAACTGCGGGTCTGTGCCTCTCTCACCTCATTATCCACCACACTGCTGCGTGCTGCGTCTCTTAAGATGATATTCGCACCTCGATGGTCATCATGCATGACATGGAAACACTTCCCACGTAGGATGACAAAGCAAATACAACACCCTTCTAATCACACACCACCTGATATGGAGTAGCTTGCTGTCCATATAGGTAAGCACTTTAGTGCCACACATAGGGGTAGTTAACACTATACAACTGTGCAATGTAATACAGTATTTATCATTGTGCATCACCAAGATTTGTTTTGATCCTATTAAAATCTTTGTTTCCATTACACTTCAGAATTATAAAACAAAATGGGCTTTATTTGTGCTTTCATAACTGCTGATATAAATCTTGAAATATTTGTGCAGTTCATTTACAGGTATTTATGTTTTTTGTGAATTAAAAACAAACTGCCATCCAACAGTAATGCGTTACAACAAACAAATGATGGATGAAATGCTGACAATGCAGACATTCTCCCCCAGTCAAGAGATCTGGGTTAAATCCATCGTTCTTTTGCCCACTACGCCACCCCAGTTCAGACATGGCCATATGCAAATCAGTCTTGACCCTGTGCCTCATGGGAACAGTCCAGCCCGAACTGCCAAGCCATGTCTTCCCTGGACCGGAATCAAGCATCCTAGGACAGGTTTCTGGCTATCAGCCGTCATCAGCCAGGATAGCTTGACTCCAGTGGCGTAGTGAGCACGGGTCCCACGTCTGGGAATACCCATCCCACTTAGGGCGAAAAGCGTTACAACAAACAAATGATGGACGGAATGCTGACAACGCAGACATTCTCCCCCAGTCAAGAGATCTGGGTTAAATCCATCGTTCTTTTGCCCACTACGCCACCCCAGTTCAGACATGGCCATATGCAAATCAGTCTTGACCCTGTGCCTCATGGGAACAGTCCAGCCCGAACTGCCAAGCCATGTCTTCCCTGGACCGGAATCAAGCATCCTAGGACCGGTTTCTGGCTATCAGCCATCATCAGCCAGGATAGCTTGACTCCGGTGGCGTAGTGAGCACGGGTCCCACGTCTGGGAATACCCATCCCACTTAGGGCGAAAAGCGTTACAACAAACAAATGATGGACGGAATGCTGACAATGCAGACATTCTCCCCCAGTCAAGAGATCTGGGTTCAATCCATCGTTCTTTTGCCCACTACGCCACCCCAGTTCAGACATGGCCATATGCAAATCAGTCTTGACCCTGTGCCTCATGGGAACAGTCCAGCCCGAACTGCCAAGCCATGTCTTCCCTGGACCGGAATCAAGCATCCTAGGACCGGTTTCTGGCTATCAGTCGTCATCAGCCAGGATAGCTTGACTCCAGTGGCGTAGTGAGCACGGGTCCCACGTCTGGGAATACCCATCCCACTTAGGGCGAAAAGCGTTACAACAAACAAATGATGGACGGAATGCTGACAATGCAGACATTCTCCCCCAGTCAACAGATCTGGGTTAAATCCATCGTTCTTTTGCCCACTACCCCACCCCAGTTCAGACATGGCCATATGCAAATCAGTCTTGACCCTGTGCCTCATGGGAACAGTCCAGCCCGAACTGCCAAGCCATGTCTTCCCTGGACCGGAATCAAGCATCCTAGGACCGGTTTCTGGCTATCAGCCGTCATCAGCCAGGATAGCTTGACTCCAGTGGCGTAGTGAGCACGGGTCCCACGTCTGGGAATACCCATCCCACTTAGGGCGAAAAGCGTTACAACAAACAAATGATGGACGGAATGCTGACAATGCAGACATTCTCCCCCAGTCAAGAGATCTGGGTTAAATCCATCGTTCTTTTGCCCACTACGCCACCCCAGTTCAGACATGGCCATATGCAAATCAGTCTTGACCCTGTGCCTCATGGGAACAGTCCAGCCCGAACTGCCAAGCCATGTCTTCCCTGGACCGGAATCAAGCATCCTAGGACCGGTTTCTGGCTATCAGCCGTCATCAGCCAGGATAGCTTGACTCCAGTGGCGTAGTGAGCACGGGTCCCACGTCTGGGAATACCCATCCCACTTAGGGCGAAAAGCGTTACAACAAACAAATGATGGACGGAATGCTGACAATGCAGACATTCTCCCCCAGTCAAGAGATCTGGGTTAAATCCATCGTTCTTTTGCCCACTACGCCACCCCAGTTCAGACATGGCCATATGCAAATCAGTCTTGACCCTGTGCCTCATGGGAACAGTCCAGCCCGAACTGCCAAGCCATGTCTTCCCTGGACCGGAATCAAGCATCCTAGGACCGGTTTCTGGCTATCAGCCGTCATCAGCCAGGATAGCTTGACTCCAGTGGCGTAGTGAGCACGGGTCCCACGTCTGGGAATACCCATCCCACTTAGGGCGAAAAGCGTTACAACAAACAAATGATGGACGGAATGCTGACAATGCAGACATTCTCCCCCAGTCAAGAGATCTGGGTTAAATCCATCGTTCTTTTGCCCACTACGCCACCCCAGTTCAGACATGGCCATATGCAAATCAGTCTTGACCCTGTGCCTCATGGGAACAGTCCAGCCCGAACTGCCAAGCCATGTCTTCCCTGGACCGGAATCAAGCATCCTAGGACCGGTTTCTGGCTATCAGCCGTCATCAGCCAGGATAGCTTGACTCCAGTGGCGTAGTGAGCACGGGTCCCACGTCTGGGAATACCCATCCCACTTAGGGCGAAAAGCGTTACAACAAACAAATGATGGACGGAATGCTGACAATGCAGACATTCTCCCCCAGTCAAGAGATCTGGGTTAAATCCATCGTTCTTTTGCCCACTACGCCACCCCAGTTCAGACATGGCCATATGCAAATCAGTCTTGACCCTGTGCCTCATGGGAACAGTCCAGCCCGAACTGCCAAGCCATGTCTTCCCTGGACCGGAATCAAGCATCCTAGGACCGGTTTCTGGCTATCAGCCGTCATCAGCCAGGATAGCTTGACTCCAGTGGCGTAGTGAGCACGGGTCCCACGTCTGGGAATACCCATCCCACTTAGGGCGAAAAGCGTTACAACAAACAAATGATGGACGGAATGCTGACAATGCAGACATTCTCCCCCAGTCAAGAGATCTGGGTTAAATCCATCGTTCTTTTGCCCACTACGCCACCCCAGTTCAGACATGGCCATATGCAAATCAGTCTTGACCCTGTGCCTCATGGGAACAGTCCAGCCCGAACTGCCAAGCCATGTCTTCCCTGGACCGGAATCAAGCATCCTAGGACCGGTTTCTGGCTATCAGCCGTCATCAGCCAGGATAGCTTGACTCCAGTGGCGTAGTGAGCACGGGTCCCACGTCTGGGAATACCCATCCCACTTAGGGCGAAAAGCGTTACAACAAACAAATGATGGACGGAATGCTGACAATGCAGACATTCTCCCCCAGTCAAGAGATCTGGGTTAAATCCATCGTTCTTTTGCCCACTACGCCACCCCAGTTCAGACATGGCCATATGCAAATCAGTCTTGACCCTGTGCCTCATGGGAACAGTCCAGCCCGAACTGCCAAGCCATGTCTTCCCTGGACCGGAATCAAGCATCCTAGGACCGGTTTCTGGCTATTAGCCGTCATCAGCCAGGATAGCTTGACTCCAGTGGCGTAGTGAGCACGGGTCCCACGTCTGGGAATACCCATCCCACTTAGGGCGAAAAGCGTTACAACAAACAAATGATGGACGGAATGCTGACAATGCAGACATTCTCCCCCAGTCAAGAGATCTGGGTTAAATCCATCGTTCTTTTGCCCACTACGCCACCCCAGTTCAGACATGGCCATATGCAAATCAGTCTTGACCCTGTGCCTCATGGGAACAGTCCAGCCCGAACTGCCAAGCCATGTCTTCCCTGGACCGGAATCAAGCATCCTAGGACCGGTTTCTGGCTATCAGCCGTCATCAGCCAGGATAGCTTGACTCCAGTGGCGTAGTGAGCACGGGTCCCACGTCTGGGAATACCCATCCCACTTAGGGCGAAAAGCGTTACAACAAACAAATGATGGACGGAATGCTGACAATGCAGACATTCTCCCCCAGTCAAGAGATCTGGGTTAAATCCATCGTTCTTTTGCCCAAAACGATGGATTTAGGCCCAGATCTCTGTACTGGGGTGAATGTATGACATTGTTCTGCATTCTGTCCATCAATTGTTGTTTTTGCATTTGTCACCCCGAGTGGAAACGGTATGCCCAGACGTGGGTCCCTTGCTCCCCATGCCACTGGAAATCAAGCAAGCCTGGCTGAAGACGGCTGAAATGCCAGAAACCGGTCCAAGGATGCTTGTTCCCAGTCCAGGGAGGACCTGGCTTGGCAATTCGGGCTGGACTGTTCCCATGAGGCACAGGGTCAAGACTGATTTGCATATGGCTGGGTTCAAACTGGAACGCCATGGTGAGCAAAAAAACGATGGATTTAGGCCCAGATCTCTGTACTGGGGTGAATGTATGACATTGTTCTGCATTCTGTCCATCAATTGTTGTTTTTGCATTTGTCACTCCGAGTGGAAAGGGTATGCCCAGACGTGGGTCCCTTGCTCTCCATGCCACTGGAAATCAAGCAAGCCTGGCTGAAGACGGCTGAAATGCCAGAAACCGGTCCAAGGATGCTTCTTTCCAGTCCAGGGAGGACCTGGCTTGGCAATTCGGGCTGGACTGTTCCCATGAGGCACAGGGTCAAGACTGATTTGCATATGGCTGGGTTCAAACTGGAACGGCATGGTGAGCAAAAAAACGATGGATTTAGGCCCAGATCTCTGTACTGGGGTGAATGTATGACATTGTTCTGCATTCTGTCCATCAATTGTTGTTTTTGCATTTGTCACCCCGAGTGGAAAGGGTATGCCCAGACGTGGGTCCCTTGCTCTCCATGCCACTGGAAATCAAGCAAGCCTGGCTGAAGACGGCTGAAATGCCAGAAACCGGTCCAAGGATGCTTGTTTCCAGTCCAGGGAGGACCTGGCTTGGCAATTCGGGCTGGACTGTTCCCATGAGGCACAGCGTCAAGACTGATTTGCATATGGCTGGGTTCAAACTGGAACGGCATGGTGAGCAAAAAAACGATGGATTTAGGCCCAGATCTCTGTACTGGGGTGAATGTATGACATTGTTCTGCATTCTGTCCATCAATTGTTGTTTTTGCATTTGTCACCCCGAGTGGAAAGGGTATGCCCAGACGTGGGTCCCTTGCTCTCCATGCCACTGGAAATCAAGCAAGCCTGGCTGAAGACGGCTGAAATGCCAGAAACCGGTCCAAGGATGCTTGTTTCCAGTCCAGGGAGGACCTGGCTTGGCAATTCGGGCTGGACTGTTCCCATGAGGCACAGGGTCAAGACTGATTTGCATATGGCTGGGTTCAAACTGGAACGGCATGGTGAGCAAAAAAACGATGGATTTAGGCCCAGATCTCTGTACTGGGGTGAATGTATGACATTGTTCTGCATTCTGTCCATCAATTGTTGTTTTTGCATCCAACAGTAAGGCAGCCTGCATGGAGATCATGCAAAGTGCGCAAGACTGCCAAGCAGTCATTGTGCACTTAGGTGGGTGCTACCACTCCTCCCCTACCCCCATCCCCTCACGCAAACCTGCCGAAGTAGGAGAATATAAAATGATAATAACATGAGTAACATCATTTTATTTTCCCTCTGTTTCACTGCAAAAAATCAGTGTACGACGCTCCTCTGCCTTAGCGGAGGAGCCGCCACTGTAGACTAAACCTGCAAGTGGGGCGATAGGAACAAAACAAGCATTGGCATAGCCAATAGGTCTCGCCTTTGGGACCTTATAAATGTTTAGCCATGCAACAGTTGCATAACTAAATACTTATAAGGTCCCAAAAGCGAGACCTATTGGCTATGCAAAGTGGCCGTGCGGCTGCGAAAGTGATCGCGATCAAACATCAAAGCGGCCTTGCGGCCGCGAAAGTGAAAGTAATCGCGGTAAAGCGCGGCGCACGCACATGCACTGTAGCTCTAGGCTGGCCTGGTAGCACTTTTTGGAGCCCTCTCAATAAGTCTCGCCAGACCAGCGCATGCGCTGGGTCAGGTGAGATCTAAAAAGACATGTCGCTTCCTGAAGGCTGAAAAAGGCACTGATAGAAGATATTGTGGTGGTGAAAGATATTACGGAGATGTAGAATCGTATGTTGACTTGAACTTTGGTTGAGTCAGCTAAGGGATGGGATCTATTCTAGGCATTCATCAGGGGCCTCTTCATAGATGAGGCAGGGTGACTGAAGAAGCTGAGGTTGTGTCCCGTCTGTTCTTTGCACTGATGCTGAAAAACCTCAAGGAGTACATCCAGAGCAACCACAACAATAAGGTATATTGGAGAGGGACACATTTATGGCCACTATGTTTTAGATTACATTGATGTTTTTGATAAGACGAAGGGCCTTGTGTGTTGCAAAAAGTAGCAGGATAGTTAACAGAGGGAAGCAGCCTAAACAAGACATGGCTAAAAAGAACGCAGGCGGAATCATGCACGTCTAAACATCGCAT
Source organism: Triturus cristatus (assembly GCF_964204655.1). Taxonomy (NCBI): domain Eukaryota; kingdom Metazoa; phylum Chordata; class Amphibia; order Caudata; family Salamandridae; genus Triturus; species Triturus cristatus. The sequence continues at coordinate 707,493,392 of NC_140590.1, forward strand.
ACGCTGTTACCACACATAAGTATGGTTTAGACGTTAGTGGTAGCTAGAGCTCTAGACTTTTACAGAGGGTCAGACTGGGCGGAGGTGACTTCCTGCCCGGACGAGGAACAGCTTGGTGAGTATGATTTTTTCTATTATTTATGTCGGGGGACTTTTACATTTTTTTTATTATTGATGTCGGGGAACTTTTGAGGGTTTTAGGCCTCTGGGCGAGTGGTCGCGATACTGTAGAGGGCATGGAGGCCGGTTTTATGGCTCAGCGGGGGGAGGCTGGGTAGTTTGCTGGGGCATGTTTTAGGGATTCAGGACAGCAGATAGGGTACTTTTTGCGGCTGGGGGGACGGTTTTTGGACTCAGGGCTGGAGTGTTCTTTTTATGGCTGGGGTGAAACTTTATAGTCTGGGGTCTTCTTTTAGGATTCAGGGTCGGGGGGCTGGGGTGTTTTTAGGGCTGGAGTCGTACTCAGGGCAGGTGGCTGGGTTTTAGGACTTAGGGCGGGGGATATGGGATAACCTTAACCATGCAGATGCCTTTACCAAATATGCCATAACGACTAATTAGTTATTTAGGCATGTGTGGTAAAGGCATGCATGGTTAAGACGTGGTCATTGTTAAGACCACGTTGTTCAGGCATGCGTGGTTGGGGATTGCGTGGCTGCAACATAGAACTGGCCTTAAAATGAACCTTATAAAAACAGATGAATTGCCATTAACTCTTAAACAGAATAGAAGGAAATAGGTGGAAGGCATCGGTCCCTTGAAGTGGACTTGGGAATCCATGAGGTACTTAGAGATGGGACTTGTGACTAATCTGCAGGAAACCATGGGTGGAACTGTTGCACTGCTGTACTGCTCTACAAACACAGTTTGAGCTGGCATCAAAGACCTGGCGGCATGGTTGTTTCTGTAAAGGGGTTGTGCGTTTCAGTCTTACAGCTCCAAGACACCCTTGTTAGGGTAACATTCGTGCTTTATAAATTTATCTCATCATCATCACCACCACGTTATAGAGGGCAGGAGAGTGGCAGCAAAGATGATGATTCCACCTAACTCTGGGGCATATCTACAAGGCGGCGATATAAAATTATCGCCGCTTTTGTGGCCGTTTTCGGCCGAAAAGCGGCGATAATTTTATTGCTATATTAGCAAGGTCACGCTATCACGTGAAACCTTGCCTTAGCGCCTGAATTCCTAACGCCCACTTTGCATCTCTAATGAGATGAAAAGTGGGCGTTTCTCCTCAGGATAACGGGAGAAATGTCGCTAAGCAACATTTCTCCTATTATCAAGCCTCACGCAAAGCAGCATAGCGACAAGAAAAGTAGCGATAACCTCTGTTATCGCTACTTTCCTTACGCCTGCTTTGAACCGGACTTAGCCATGATATCCTATGTAAGGTGGATATCATGGCTAAGTATGTGAGGCCCTATCAGCAAGCTATCGCCAAACTTCGTGGGATTATCGCTGGGTTTTCAGCGATAATCTCACATTTGGCAGTTAGCGCTAGGATTTTTATCGCTTTTGAGATAAGCGTTGCTAATAGCACGCTATCTAAGCGATAAAAATCCACGCTAGCCGGCGATAATTATCCTAGCGCTAAGTGCGCTTAGCGATAATTATCGCCGGTTGTTGCTGATATGCCCCTAAGTTCCTTTACCTGTTTCTGACACTTCCTCCGTGAATGGCAAAGGAAGCTATTCAAAAGCTTCAGGGACTTTGCAACTTACTTATATGGGAAGGGAAAAGGGGGCAAAAGAAGGGGGCAACATTCCTTAAGCTCGAAATTGCGGTCCTGGGGGACTAAACAAATCTGTCTTCAAATGAAACCTACAAATCCTCCTATCCCTTCCAGGTGGCGTAGGCTGCACGCATTCACCTGCTAATGAAGGGAAGAGCCATCCATCTTCTCTAGTTATACCAGCCCTCAACACCACTTCACATGGAAGGGGTGAGCTGTATAAACCAATCATTTTAATTGCTGGCTATAGACAAGTGCGACAGAAAACGGTAAAATAGATTACAACACAATGCCGTTCGGATTTACTTGAGAACAATATATGTGCCTCCAATTCGAGTGAATAGGAGGAAAACACTTCTTATGAATATTGGGCTGTAATCATCATCTGGTAAAAAATTATAATCAGGTCAACTCTGCTGCCAAAATTCAGGCCCGCTAATAAATCAGTTCGTATCCTACGTCACGAGAGCTGCCCAACAGCTCTGCCAGGTCAGAAGCTGTGGCATTTCTTCAATATGCTCTATGCCTGAAGCTCATGGGTAATGACTGCCACCTGCTGGCGAGGCTTAGGTATCGTTTTAAAAAGAAGTAATGGAAACGAGATTTAAGGCCTGATAAAAAGCATTTCTAGGTCATAAACCCTTTGATATGCAATATCACAGGGTTTCAGGCCTATGCACTAGCTACTAAATCGCTTTTATGAGTCAGAACAGACTTTACAACGTGTTAAAAGGGTTTTGCAATACAAACAAACCACAAATAGAAGGAGGCGTGGGTCACTTCCCTATTTGTGAGTCGCAGTAGGAAGTAGCAATGGTTTGTGAAATCATCGTACTGAAACGGAGTTGAGAAGGAGGTCTCTGATTCGCAAACGTTACAGCTTCCCATTTGAGAGCCATGCCGGGCGGCCTTGGTGGGTAGAAGATAGTGGTCCAGGGGACCTCTGTGCATTCCAGTGACGTCTCCCCAAACAGGAAACTTTCTTACAAGCAGAACCTGTCTATTTAAGGGGCAAGGACTGCTTTATAAGATGTTTCCTATTTGGGAATGCAAACACAGGGATTGAAGTCTGCTGTCCCTTCCAGACCACCATCCTTGGGTTTGAAAAAAATTCAGGGGGCGTGGGGGAGAGGGGCAGGTCGGCTACCTGTCTAATTAGTATTCATTAGGCATGTCATTTTGTAATCCTCTCTAAATGGGCTTTACAATGCAACCAATTAGTATGCAAGTAGCATCCCAAAATAGCAGGCTGATCATTAAAAGTCAGTCTGTAACTTGCCCACTTTTTGAGACGTGTCTGGTCGTACAGCAACCTCAAATATTCTACTTTCCTGTTCACAAACGAAATGAGCTGGACAGTGATTGAAAGCAATGTCATGTGGACCACGCAAAAATTGCTTGAAACAGAGCAAAGATGGATATTTTGCTTGTCCACACAACACAAGGGTCTCAACGACGATATCCCGTGGACTGAACTATAATAAGCTGATTCCTTCCTTTGGAATGTGAAAACACCTGCATCCATCATACACCTGGATTCTGGGTCCTTGTGCTCACAAAGACCTTCTTTTAGAATCTCATATAAAACAGTCACATACACCTACCAATTGGCAGCATGCCTGGTCTACCTGATAGGCTAGTACCTTAGGGATTAATCATGGCAGCTTCTTTACGATCGTTTACTGTGCATCTTAGACACTTTTACAGATCTATGTCGACATTTTTTCTCTTTCTTAATTTTTTTTTCTCTTTCTTACATATTCTTTATAAGAAAGATAGTTTAATAACAATACACTGGGGATTTTGTAATCCCATTGTGACCCCTTGGGTGTACTTCTGTTTTCTGATACTCTGTGACACAGTCTGTCTTCACATAGTCAGGCGCGTTAGGTGGGGACAAGATGGCGACCCTACTCGTAACTAAGACATCACGATACTTGTGAGGACAGCGTCACGAGGGTATTCTCCTTCAAAATATCGGCGTTTTCACAATACTGGTAATATCCAAACATCGGGGAGACGCGTTGGAATTCCGGTAATGCCCGCTCACTAGACTCGGTAAGTGAATACCCCGACAATACACGATTAACCGTGTGTTTATCGTGCACCTTTCCCACCCTGCTAGCGCAAATTGTAAGTTTGCACAACTTCTTTGTGATAACTTTAAGTTAGTGTTTGAGTCACCGTACGTCGCCGGGTGCATAGCGCAAATTGTAAGCGTGCACAACTTCCTTTGATAACTTTTAGTTAGTGTCTGAGTCACCGTACGTCACCCGGTGCATAGACCGCGGTCTCCCGTTCCTTTGGGACCAACGCCTATACGACCGCTACACCAGTATTTGACACTTAACAGGTCTAGATAGATGCCACTGATGCACACTGACTTTTGTTGACTGCTCTGCCACCTCGGCTTAATTGTCTTTGTTATCACACGATCTATGTACAGATCAAGGGCTCATGACCTAATATGATCCTTTCCATCACTAAGCGATGCACAGGCGTCCCCAGCGCGCCCGTCTCATTTAATATGTATACAGACACAGGCGACTTTCTCCGACGCCGGCATTACCTAGAGAAACCTTTGCCTTCTTGTTTCCCGTTGTTTTACTTCCATACATAAGTGTCACTATATGCTCGCATATGCGCAAGTTAACCGACACTACTCTACAGTCAGTCTCTTGCCGTAGAGACACTGTATCTTACTTCTGGTTTAGACAGTGGTTGAGGGCATACCTCGTATTTTCAGTGGAACTATTACGTTATGTTTTTTGTGTTTTCTTCACATCTCTACATTCAGTTGGTCCCCTCCAGTGGTCGGGCCTCCTCCCATTCTTCTATGAATTAACACTTTCCACCAAGTAAGGTAAGGTTAAGCTATGTTGTTGTTTTTTCCTCCCCCCGCCCTTGTGGTGGGATGTGGATGGTGTAATTGGTCTCTGTAGGCCACCTCTTCACCTCCTGCATTTGCTTGTTTTTATTTAACATTTTAAATTTGTTGCTATAAACTGTATACCGCACCTAGGAAAGGTTTAATTTTCCTAACCTAATTGTGCACCTCCCCCACTAATGTGGGTGTAAGGGTTTATATAGCACTGTCAAACATTGTTTCTGATGGTATCTTTTGATGTCGCTCTTTATGTCCTCCCTTGCTTCTGTCTCCCTCTATAAAGGTGGAGAGACACTGCTGGTTCCTGATTTGTGACCTGTCATTCATCTATTGAATATCCCCATAATTTGTGGAGTCACCTGCTGGTCCTCCCCTGCTGGGGATCTTTCACCTCTATATATTTTTGGTCCTGAAGAAGTGTCGCTCGATATTGGAGCCTCTATGACACGAAATATCAGGAAGGCCGGACGGAACTCTTCACGGAGGCAGAATGCTGCTTAATCCCAATGCCCTCCTCTCAGAGCCTACCGCGTTTCTGCAGCTGCTCTAGGCAGGGGGAAAGGGGAAAATGGGACAGAAAAGAGACACTCGTGCAGAGCTGGTGCCCTCTTCGTTATTTGATGAGTAGCTTGGAAACCTAATGCACAGAAAGATATAATTGGTCTGTTAGCTCCCAATGCTTATATTACTTTATCACTTTTCACTCACTCGCTAAGGTCTACTCCCTACCAGATTCTTTGCAGGAGTTTTGCCCCTCTCCTTTTCCAGCATTTGATGAGTACTGGTAAACGTTCTTCTTGTAAACCTAATACACAGGGAGACATAGGTATTTAAACTGTTCCTTACTTCCCACTGTTCTTGTTCCCTTTGACAACACTATTCTCTTACCTGTTGAATAGGTCTACTTATTGTCTATTCTTGTTGTTGGTCTGATTCAGTAAATGCATAGTTTATTCTGCTGGTAGCTTTTCCACAATCTCCGAGTCAGTGGTTGAACTGAAGCGCTGGCAGTTTGCAAAGTTCTCCACGCTACCCTAGTAGGTTACGCGCAAAGGGGTACAGGGAAAGGGAAGACAGGAGGTAGGAAAGTAAAGGAAAGCCGCAAGGTAGGAATGGGTAGCTTAGAACAGATGTCACTGAACTCCACGGAGTGCGGAACTAATGCACTCAAGTCTTTGAGGAGACTCTTACTTGTCCGTTGCTCATAAATTCTCCAATCTCCCAGCTCGGATGTCGGATGTCGATTCTCGGTCTCCTCTGCTCGACGGTAAGCCTACCGGAGCAAGGAGACCCTGCAGTCTTCTCCAAGACTTACTTCAGGTTAAGAGTTGACAATGACTAACTATAATTCCTAAGAGTGCTATTATTCATTACTAAATTACGGGTACAGAATTTACCGGAACAGCTTTTTTCGCTCTCAGAATTATCTCTGCAAGGGTCAGTAGACCGGCAGAGATAAACAGAACTCAGCGCGAGCAAAAATGCTTAATCATTAACGGAGCGCTGACAAGAACGTCTCTTCGTGTAAAAACTAAATTGAAGTGTGCAGCAGAGCGTGCGCTGTGTCAAAATGAAATCTCGCCTCCCGCGAGACTTCCAGACTTGTTGGATAGTCGGGGAACTTTGGCGGCCATCTTATAATGGAGTCTATATGGTATTAGACATTAGTCCAACAGTTGTAGAGGGAGGGTTTTACTATTACCCGATGCAATCCCTCAGCATTAAGTCGAGTAATTATGGCATTCAGACTTTTCCTGACACGAAACATGTCGACCACATACACCTAATAGCTACCTTGGTACCTTAAGACCTTTTGGTAGCCCCACTGTTTTTACATAGTCCCAGTCCTGTTTCCTGAATTAAAACATTCATAGGTCTGGTGCCTAGTTTAAACCACCTAGCCACCTAAACACACACCAAGATTCACTCATTATTTGCCCACATACACTCTTCACATACTGCGATCTCAGATCAAAAGAACTCCGCTAAAGATGCCACCAGACCCGTCAGACATTGCAGCGCCTGTCTGACGAGGAGCGCCCTATGATGAAGCATGACACCCTAACAGGTGTGTGAGGGCATTACGATCTGAAAAATAGATCTCCCAGCGACCAATACAGTAGGCAGACAGTGACCTCTAGTACTTCTGCCACAACAGAGGAACTGACCCCCTTCCGTGAATCAGATGGCCTTAAAATGAACCTTAAAAAATACAGATGAATTGCCATTAATTCTTAACCTCTTCAGTGCCCATGACGAGATAGTCTCGTCATGGAGCACGGTTGCGCTGTGCCCATGACGAGACTATCTCGTCATGAACCCCACCCACTAGTGCAACGCCCGGCACAGGAGGGGGAAAGGGCGTGGCACTGAAGGGGTTAAACAGAATAGAAGGAAATAGGTGGAGGGCATCGGTCCCTTGAAGTGGACTTGGGAATCCATGAGGTACTTAGAGATGGGACTTGTGACTAATCTGCAGGAAACCTTGGGTGGAACTGTTGCGCTGCTGTACTGCTCTACAAACACAGTTTGAGCTGGCATCAAAGACCTGGCGGCATGGTTGTTTCTGTAAAGGGGTTGTGTGTTGATACTCTTACTGCTCCAGGACACCTTTGTTAGGGTAACATTTGTGCTTTATAAATGTATCTCGTCATCATTACCTCCACCACCACGTTATCGAGGGCAGGAGAGTGGAAGCAAAGATGATGATTCCGCCTAAGTTCCTTTACCCGTTTCTGACACTTCCTCCGTGAATAGCAAAGGAAGCTATTCAAAGGCTTCAGGGACTTTGCAACTTACTTATATGGGAAGGGAAAAGGGGGCAAACGAAGGGGGCAACATTCCTTAAGCCCGAAATTGAGGTCCTGGGGAACTAAACAAATTTCTCTTCAAATGAAGCCTACAAATCCTCCTATCCCTTCCAGGTGGCGTAGGCTGCACGCATTCACCTGCTAATGAAGGGCAGAGCCATCTTCTCTAGTTATACCAGCCCTCAACACCACTTCACATTGAAGGGGTGAGCTGTATAAACGAATCATTTTAATTGCTGGCTATAGACAAGTGCGACAGAAAACAGCAAAATAAATTACAACACAATGCCGTTCGGATCTACTTGAGAACAATATATGTGCCTCCAATTCGAGTGAATAGGAGGAAAACACTTCTTATGAATATTGGGCTGCAATCATCATCTGGTAAAAAATTATAATCAGGTCAACTCTGCTGCCAAAATTCAGGCCCGCTAATCAGTACGTATCCTACGTCACGAGAGCTGCCCAACCGCTCTGCCAGGTCAGAAGCTGTGGCATTTCTTCAATATGCTCTATGCCTGAAGCTCATGGGTAATGACTGCCACCTGCTGGCGAGGCTTATGTATCGTCTTACAAAGAAGTAATGGAAACGAGATTTAAGGCCTGATAAAAAGTATTTCTAGGTCATAAATCCTTTGATAATCAAAATCAGTGTTTCAGGCCTATGTACTAGCTACTAAATCGCTTTTATGAGTCAGAACAGACTTTACAACGTGTTAAAAGGGTTTTGCAATACAAACAAACCACAAATAGAAGGTATGGGTCACTTCCCTATTTGTGAGTCGCAGTAGGAAGTAGCAATGGTTTGTGAAACCATCGTACTGAAACGGAATTGAGAAGGAGGTATCTGATTCGCAAATGTTACAGCTTCCCATTTGGGAACTGTTAGAAATGGGATTTCTGGTTGGCTAAGGTTTGCGCCAAAGCCAGGCAGAAACCACCACTCTAGTCAGGGAAAGGAAGTTATATGCCAAAGATAACCCCTGCTCACCCCCTTGGTAGCTTGGCACAAGCAGTCAGGCTTATCCCGGAGGCAATGTGTAAAGCGTTTGTGCGCGCACAAAGCAACAACACCCCAGGCACACCACAAAAGGAACTCCACACAAGGTTATATATAAAAAATAGCCTTTGTATTATAATAAACACATTAGATCATAATCACATAATATACACTGTGCCGACTGGCACTGGGCAATATTTACAGGGGATTATATACACCTGACAGGGCTAATTGGGCCACTGTCAGAACAATCACAAAGTGAAATTCGCAAATGTAGAACATCTACTAACTGTAGCACAAATTATAGATGTAGAGCACAACCAGTAACTACTGGTAAAAGTTAGGAACACACTATGCAATAATAATCACATTAGGCATAAAACATATTAGGCCTAAAAACCCTTAGAATAACCATATTACGCACAAACCTCATAACCATAAACATCATTAGAGGCATAGATCAGGGCATAAAGGCATTGCGCAGTAGATATCACATTTAGGCATAACCACAGGGTGCCCCAAGCGGGGGGCACAACACATGAAAACTGTCCCCAGGCCAACTGGCCTCTCACAGGGGATCAAATGCCCGATGTTCAGACTGTCCGGGCTGGCTGCGCACGCAGCAAATGCAGCAAAGCAAAAGATCAAGCCTAAACGTGGCAGCTGCCCACTACTTGCTGGGCAGCTGTGAGACTGAGCATTGGCACCAGCGTGCCTCCTGAGCCCCTCTCTGGGACACTAACTGCAATGCCCCCAAGGAAAAGGACGGGGCTGGCACTATGGTGCTTCCTGACCCCCCACCGAGCTCAAGAGCATGTGGCACTACTCAGTTGTCCTGAGCACCTGCACGCGATGCTCCTACGGTTGGGACACTTTCTCCCACGAACCTGCTAGCTTTACAATCGGTGAAGGTGAAAAGTATGCTCCCAAATGCTGTTTCCGGCATTAATTCCACCGCTGGGAAAGCACCTTTGTATCCCCAAAGGCATGTGCACGCGCCCGTCACAGAAAGGGTGCTGTCCTCAAATATTGCCCCTGCTGCCTTAATATCACCAGAAGGATGCTTCCTGGAGTATGGCCTTCATGGTAGCACGGACTGTGCTATCTCTGCAAAATCACCACTCTCCGTTAATGCGCTGGCCGCCAGCAGCGAGTTCTCGCACCATCACTTCAATTCCCCCCTTTACGCCGGCTCCGGTTCAAGACCCGAGCCGGTTACCTTCTTAGATGCGGCGGGGACTTGGCCGGGCCTGCAGGTCTCCGGAAGGCAGCTTCCTTCTACGGTTACGCTCCTCAGCTCTCGGGCGCTCTGTGGTCTTCGGCTGTAGAGCGGGGGGGGAGCCCCCGTTGCCAGGAGACGCCGGGTGCTTCTTGGAGATGCAGCGCGGCTCTGTGAGGGCGAGTCTCCTGTTGCCTGGCAACCTGCAATGCTGGGGCCAATCCCAGCGCGGCGGGTCTCTGACGTAGGCGGGTACAAGGAAACAGTTCCTGCGAGGCTCCCTGGCCGGCGGCGGTGATTCCTTCGGGGCACAGCGCTTCTGCAAGTACAACAGCGGGGTGGGCTCCCGCTGTTTCAAGTATCCATAAAGCGGCAATTAGGCGGGGTGCGCACCCGCTTTGTGAATGGGACCAAAAACCAGCAAAGATGCGGGGTGGGCTCCCACGACGTAAATAAGTGGACTTGCGGGGGAATCTCCACGCGGGTATTCCCCTTTCACAATGATCGCAGCTTCGAGCTGCAGTTTAAACAACCAGAAGCGGTACTCCTCTTGAATAGAAATAGAGCGCTCACCAGGGCATAAGTCCAGCGCTCTGCCCAAAATTAAGTGAAGCTTTCCTCCAACTGCAAAGATAAAGCTCTCCCAGGCGCTGTAGCACAAAGTCTCCAGGAAGGCAGAATCAGAGGATCTTTGGGGCTGGGGAGACCCCAGCAAGGCGTAGCCAGGCAGGCCAGCACGCAGGGACCCACAGGAAACAGCAGCTGGGTCCCGCGGCGGTTCCTCCTGGCAGAGTGTCCCCTCAAGAACACAAGCACAACAGAACACTTTCATGGGATCACAGCCCCTTCTTTTATACACAGGTTTCCTTTGTTCACACAGCACAGGGCTGGGGGAAAACCAGATGCAACTGGTTTGGGGGACCTTTGGAGCACTTTGTTGTGCTCAGTTCCTCTCCCCTTTGTCAGGTGGGGGCTAGGTGCTCAGACGCACCACAGGGGGCGGAGCCAGCATTGTGGAGGGAAGGCACAGTCCTATTCAGGTCCCAGGTGCAACTCCTCCCTCCCATCTGCATGCAGATCTCTCTATTCACCACTGGGCTGACTCACCCTGACTCCTGGAATTCCCCACACCATCCAGCACCTGTCAATCACAAGCCAGACATGCACTCCACATCAGGCAGGCAGACACACAGCACACAGAAATGCCAACTTCTCAAAGTGACACTTCTCCTATAGTTATAATAAATCTGCGCACATCATTGTGCAGCAGTTATTCTTACGAGTTCGCACATACTAAACTTGACCCTGCACTCCTCTCACATCAGGAATTACCATGGACACACATATCCCCCAAGCATTCCTATGGGAGGGCAGGCCAGTCTCACTAAATGTAACACAGAGCGCACGCACTTTACACTGGGACACAGTGCTAAAGTGCCTAGAGGCCTAAAACCACTAACACTACATAGGGACAAAGGCTAGGATAAATGCAAAAAGTTTAGGGGTGAACCTGCCAAAAGGGTCAAGTCCAACAAAACCCTGTTCCAGTCAAAACGCATGGTAGACCAATCACCACTGTGATGGGCTTCCCTGCTTTGGGCGAGAGAACACGGACGCGGTCCCGCAACTGCAGGGACACCCTCCTGTTCTTCGCCACCCTGAACCCATGTTGTTCCCTCTGTAAAAGCTCTGCGGATCAACTGGCCTACCCCATTGGTACTCCTTAGCTGTCCGCGGCCAGGCCCAGGCCCTAGGCCATCCAGATGCCACTGGTCCTTGCCTATCCACAGAGTGAGGGGTAGTAACCCCTGGCACATAGTAACCATTCTCCACTCTGCCTCTCATCAGGGCAGTTCTAGTCTGCCACCGATCCTCTAGCCTAGGGTCTGCACCCTCAAGCTGACCAAAAGTCACGGGCGAGGCTCTCCTCCCCCTACCTCTTCTTCTAGGGTTCCGCCCTCTCTTCCTCTGAGAGGCACCCTCATAACACAACTCTCCCACCAGTTCAGGATCTCTTTCCAAGAACTGGTCTCCCAACCTAGGGTTTAACCCCTCAGGTTGCACCGGGGTCAGAGGCGAGGCCTCCCTCCCTCTGCACCCCGTTCCAGAGTCTGGCACCCTCCCAACTGGAGTGGTGCCCCTAGCAGCTACATCGGTCAGGACACTGCTTACAGTTGTCCTTCCCTCTAGGTCAGGCAAATCCCGAACCTGGCCTCCCAACCGTGGGTCTAAACCCTTTGGCTGAATACTTGCCTGGCACGCCAGGACTTCTGGGGACTCACATAGATGCCTCCTAAGGGTAACACATGACTCATGTGTCGTGTGACAGTCTGCCTGGCGCAGATCTCCCGACCCCTGTCCACCTGACAGTGCGCGAAGATCCCCCAGGACAGCCGTGGTGTCACCATGGTCACTTCGAGGAGACTCAGCCCTTCCGGCTGGTCCCTGACCCACTAGCTCCTCCACTGTGGAACACAGCCCCATGTCACCCCTCTCTCTGGACTTCTGTACCCTCCCAACTGGAGCGGTACCGCCAGACACCAGAACCACTGGAGCTCTATTTACAGATGCTTCAGGTTCCCCAGACACTAGGTGATCCTCCTCAAATGGACTAACAGGACAGCCTAGACTCCCAACCTGGTGTTCCCTGAAGAAACCATCCAGGTTCTGAGACTGGGTTTTGGGCACCTGTGGACACTCAGTCCCACACTCACACCTACTCCACCAAGACAGGACGTGAGCCCCTACACCCCTCTCGCTACACTGGGACCTAGCTGGGCTACTCTGAACCTCTTCCACCACTCTGGGCTGGAAGATACCTGAGCCACTACTTTTGGGATCACTCCCCAATGCCTCTTCAGATCCTCGGGCCCTTTCCCAGTGGTCTGCTTCCAGCGCAAGCTCCAATAGATCAGAGAACCCACACCCCAACAGGTGTTGGCGCAACCCCGGCAAACAACAACTGAGCAGGTGCTCTTTGAGAACCAGATCAAACAGTTTGTGATAATCAGGTTCCGTGTTAAACGTCACCCAATTAGTCAGTGCATCATCACATTCATCCAAAAACTCCTCCCAAGACTGGTGAGACAGTTTCTTACTGCCCCTGAACTTTAACCTATACTCCTCTTCTTGGGAAACAGGTACCATACTCTGGGAACTGGGAATGGGACTTCCTGCACTGGACTCTATATTGCTGCCACCACTGGATCCCACCCTTACTGGTGAATCCAGAAAACCACACAGCTGCACTCAGGGGCTATTCTACCCTCTTGAGCTAATTTCTCCCTGGCGAAGGCCCTCTCAGCCTCCGCCATCCTCTCCTGCGCTAGGACCTTCTCAGTCTCTAGCTTTTGCTCTTCAAGGCCCAACGCCTTGAGACTCAACTCTTGAGCCAATAATGCCTTTTTCTCCTCTAAGGCTAACTTCCTATGCTCCAACTCCAATTTCTGAGCTTCCATATTCTCATAGCTCTCCTTCTGGAGTTTCTCTAAAGCCAGCTGATGCTCCCTTTCTTCCCTCCTATCTACCCACTCCTCTGGGGACAGGGAAAGGGATGGGGCATTGCCCCCGACACTGGACCCAGCAAGGGACTCCCTATCTATGGGGTCTTCACTATCTACTGGTGTCCCTGTCCTGTCACTTTCTTCCTCCTCCTCAGACTCTTCAGGGCTCCCCTCAGACCTACCACCCTCTTGGCGTATGGCCCGGGCCCTCTCCTCCTCACTGCGCTCACGTGCCCATTCATCCTTCTGCCATTGGATCAGGTTGTCCCTAAGTTTTGACTGGGAGTCTGACCCACTCACTGCTATGTCTCTCTCCTCACAGAACTCAACCAACTCCCACATACTGTATCTAAACAGACCACAGAAATTAAAAGCAGACTCCATTTTGGCAGGACACACAGGGACACGTGCAACACAAGGGACTAGGTGTCTGAGCTGAAGCAAGAGTACACAGTTTTCAAGTGACACTTTTAGGAGAAGAATTAAAATAAAACTCAGAACAATAATCCCCAAGCACGTGATTATCTAAATGCAGAGTTTTGTAGTGCAGCCAGTCGTCGCTGTGGTACTGCGCAAACGCATGTCCTATCCCACCGCTGATCACCAATGTTAGAAATGGGATTTCTGGTTGGCTAAGGCTTGCGCCAAAGCCAGGCAGAAACCACCACTCTAGTCAGGGCAAGGAAGTTACACGCCAAAGATAACCCCTGCTCACCCCCTTAGTAGCTTGGCACGAGCAGTCAGGCTTATCCCGGAGGCAATGTGTAAAGCGTTTGCGCGCACACACAGCAACAACACCCCAGGCACACCACAAAAGGAACTCCACACAAGGTTATATATGAAAATAGCCTTTGTATTATAATAAACACATTAGATCATAATCACATAATATACACTGTGCTGACTGGCACTGGGCAATATTTACAGGGGATTATATACACCTGACAGTGCCAATTGGGCCACTGTCAGAACAATCACAAAGTGAAATTAGCAAATGTAGAACATATACTAACTGTAGCACAAATTAGAGATGTAGAGCACAACCAGTAACTACTGGTAAAAGTTAGGAACACACTATGCAATAATAATCACATTAGGCATAAAATATATTAGGCCTAAAAACCCTTAGAATAACCATATTACGCACAAACCTCATAACCATAAACATCATTAGAGGCATAAATCAGGGCATAAAGGCATTGCGCAGTAGATATCACCACATATAACCACAGGGTGTCCCAAGCGGGGGGTACAACACATGAAAACTGTCCCCAGGCCAACTGGCCTCTCACAGGGGTTAAAATCCCGATGCCCAGACTGTCCAGGCTGGCTGCGCACGCAGAAAAAGCAGCAAAGCAAAAGATCAGGCCTAAACGTGGCAGCTGCCCTCTACTTGCTGGGCAGCTGTGAGACTGAGCATTGGCACCAGCGTTCCTCCTGAGCCCCTCTCTGGGACTCTAACTGCAATGCCCCCAAGGAAAAGGACGGGGCTGGCACTATGGTGCTTCCTGACCCCCCACCGAGCTCAAGAGCATGTGGCACTACTCAGTTGTCCTGAGCACCTGCACCCGGTGCTCCTACAATTGGGACACTTTCTCCCACGAGCCTGCTAGCTTTACAATCGGTGAAGGTGAAAAGTATGCCCCCAAATGCTGTTTCCGGCGTTAATTCCACCGCTGGGAAAGCACCTTTGTATCCCCAAAGGCGCGTGCACGTGCCCGTCACAGAAAGGGTGCTGTCCTCAAATATTGCTCCCGCTGCCTTAATATCACCAGGAGGACTCTTCTTGGAGTATGGCCTTCATGGTAGCACGGACTGTGCTATCTCTGCAAAATCACCACCCTCCGTTAATGCGCGGGCCGCCAGCAGCGAGTTCTCGCACCATCACTTTAATTCCCCCCTTTACGCCGGCTCCGGTTCAAGACCCGAGCCGGTTACCTTCTTAGATGCGGCGGGGACTTGGCCGGGCCTGCAGGTCTCCGGGAGGCAGCTTCCTTCTCCAGTCATGCTCCCCAGCTCTCGGATGCTCTGTGGTCTTCGGCTCTAGGGGGGGAGGGGGGGGGGGGGGCACCGTTGCCAGGAGACGCCGGGTGCTTCTTGGAGACGCAGCACGGCTCTGTTAGGGCGAGTCTCCTGTTGCCTGGCAACCTGCAACGCTGGGGCCAATCCCAGCGCGGCAGGTCTCTGACGTAGGCGGGTACAAGGAAATAGTTCCTGCGAGGCTCCCGGGCGGGCGGCGGTGATTCCTTCGGGCACAGCGCTTCTGCAAGTACAACAGCGGGATGGGCTCCCGCTATTTCAAGTATCCATAAAGCGGCAATTAGGCAGGGTGGGCACCCGCTTTGTGAATAGGACCAAAAACCGGCAAAGATGCGAGGTGGGCTCCCGCGACGTAAATAAGTGGACTTGCGGGGGAATCTCCACGCCGGGATTCCCCTTTCACAATGATCGCAGCTTCGAGCTGCAGTTTAAACAACCAGAAGCGTTGCTCCTCTTGAATAGAAAAAGAGCGCTCACCAGGGCATAAGTCCAGCGCTCTGCCCAAAATTAAGTGAAGCTTTCCTCCAACTGCAAAGATAAAGCGCTCCCAGGCGCTGTAGCACAAAGTCTCCAGGAAGGCAGAATCAGAGGATCTTTGGGGCTGGGGTGACCCCAGCAAGGCGTAGCCAGGCAGGCCAGCACGCAGGGACCCACAGGAAACAGCAGCTGGGTCCCACGGCGGTTCCTCCTGGCAGAGTGTCCTCTCAAGAACACAAGCACAACAGAACACTTTCATGGGGTCACAGCCCCTTCTTTTATACACAGGTTTCCTTTGTTCACACAGCACAGGGCTGTGGAAAAACCAAATGCAACTGGTTTGGGGGACCTTTGGAGCACTTTGCTGGGCTCAGCTCCTCTCCCCATTGTCAGTTGGGGGCTAGGTGCTCAGACGCACCACAGGGGGCGGAGCCAGCATTGTGGAGGGAAGGCACAGTCCTATTCAGGTCCCAGGTGCAACTCCTCCCTCCCATCTGCATGCAGATCTCTCTATTCACCACTGGGCTGACTCACCCTGACTCCTGGAATTCCCCACACCATTCAGCACCTGTCAATCACAAGCCAGATATGCACTCCACATCAGGCAGGCAGACACACAGCACACAGAAATGCCAACTTCTAAAAGTGGCACTTCTCCTATAGTTATAATAAATCTGCGCACATCATTGTGCAGCATTTATTCTTACGAGTTCGCACATACTAAACTTGACCCTGCTCTCCTCTCACATCAGGAATTAACATGGACACACATATCCCCCATGCATTCCTATTGGAGGGCAGGCCAGTCTCACTAAATGTAACACAGAGCGCACAGACTTTACACTGGGAACAAGTGCTAAAGTGCCTAGAGGCCTAAAACCACTAACACTACATAGGGACAAAGGCTTGGATAGATGCAAAAAGTTTAGGGGTGAACCTGCCAAAAGGGCCAAGTCCAACAGGAACCATGCCGGGGGGGCCTTGGTGGGTAGAAGATAGTGGTCCAGGGGACCTCTGTGCATTCCAGTGACGTCTTCCCAAACAGGAAACTTTCTTAAAAGCAGAACCTGTCTATTTAAGGGGCAAGGACTGCTTTATAAAAATGTTTCCTATTTGAGAATGCAAACACAGGGATTGAAGTCTGCTGTTCCTTGCAGACCACCATCCTTGGGTTTGAAGAAAATTCCGGGGCGTGGGGGAGAGGGGCAGGGCGGGTTACCTGTCTAATTAGTATTCATTAGGCATGTCATTTTGTAATCCTCTTTAAATGGGCTTTACAATGCAACCTATTAGTATGCAAATTGCATCCCAAAATAGCAGGCTGATCATTAAAAGTCAGTCTGTACCTTGCCCACTTTTTGAGACGTGTCTGGTCGTACAGCAACCCCAAATATTCTACTTTCCTGTTCACAAACAAGGGAAGTCAACATTGCACTGACTGCTTTACAAATGGGGATGTAATTTGCAAAGCAGCCTATATACTAACAGGCCGCATCACTAATTTCCCATTTGCACGGGGTCGCAAAATCACCTGCTTAATGAATATTAATTAGGCAAGCCGTATTTTGTGACCCTGAATGACTGACTGTACGTTTAGGGATTGTAGTCTACAAGGGACAGTAGACTTCCACGTCTACAATTACATTCACAAATGGAAAACCTTTCCTTTTACAAGCAGCCTTTGTCCATTAGAGACAGCTGCTTTAGAAAACGAAATGTTTCCTGTTTGGGAGCACACACGGTAGAACTGGCAGGGGTCCATATGATGGAGAAGGCAGTGCTCCAAGGACCACAGCCTGCTCCCTCCCAAGGCCATCCAACGTGATTCTTAAAGGGAAAGCCACCTCCCCGCGACAGCTTCCTCTTTGTGAATCAGGCATCACCCGAACTTAGCTGTTGGTAGCTGATCAGTGTTTTACGACCACAATTGGGACTCCAAAATAGAAGGAAGATGCTCCTTTCACACCCCTCCTTTTTCCAATTCATAATGGGTCTCAAAAGCCCTTTTAAGTGTTGGAAGGAATTTTCAGATGAAAATGTTCATACCCACAGACGACTAAACTTGCTAAAGGATTGTTAAGTTTCATGTGAATTCGCAAAAGGATGTCACAGTTATTAGCAAATGAAAACTTTTTGACCCCATCACCATTTAAGGCGTGCCCCTTGGAATATTTGCACACATTTAAAACTACCAAGAGCATGCTAGACGTGCTAAACTTCTACGGAATGTATGCAAATTGTGCTATAAGTATAAATACTATAATTTCAAACCGTCATTGACCACCCAACATGCTTTTCAGACACTGCTATCTCAAAAACTACCAGGTGAATGTACACCAAACTAAGCAAAGGTATTCCTCTGAGTAAAGTTCTTCTTCATTGCCAAGTTTGGTGTTATTCTATTCAGAGGTTTTTCTTTATCGTAGAGCAATTTTTCCAATGCGAGTTAAAAGAGAAATGCTTATTTTGGATTGTCAAATGCTGCCAAAGTTATATGCAAACCAAAAACAGCATTTTCAATGAAAACTTAGACCCAACTATGATCTCAGAGTCACTATTGTGGACTCTGTAAAACATATATGTAATACATGGGAGGCTGCAATCCCTTCATAAATCCTATCTCTAATTTCCTTATTACATGAGACTTCTCGGGCATATTTACAGCCGCCTACCGCCACCACAGCGTTACTTTTAGTGACTTTGTGATGGTGATAGGAGCTTTGCCTTATTTACAAGGCAGAGTTAAGCCACTTAACGTGGCTTAACGCTGCCTTGTAAATAAGGCCCCCTTTCACGCTACACTTAGTGTGAAAGGGCCGGACAATGGGTGTTGTGGTGGGCGTTCCACCACAGCACACATTGATTTTGATGCTGCCCCCTATTTACAAGAGCAGTGTAAATAGGAGGCAGCGCCAAAATTAAGGCCACGGAAAATGAAACATGGCTTTTCCTTTTTCTGCTCTATTTTTCCTAGAGGAACAGCGATAAGCACAAAGGAGATATGTATGGAGACACATTTATTTTTTCCACTCTTTAGGTAATTATAGGAACGATCAAATCACTTCATATCTACCAAGACTCTCAATTTCCACCACGGAACCGCCACAGGCAATCGGACCGATTGCCTGGCGGCGCGGTCTGCATGCATAAAATTGTGGCAGTGCCTAGCAGGCACCGTCCACCATATTATGATGCAGGCCGTGATCCAGCCTTTCCATGACGGCGAAACCGTCATGGAAATCCTGGCGGAGATTCTCTTCAGGGGCCCTTTGCGGGCCCCCAATGTGTTGGGGGGAAGTGTATGTGCACTGGTAGGGTAAACATGGTACCTCCCTACATGTCAGTGCACTAAGTGTCAGGTTCCGTGTGGTGCCTGCCACATAGTGCCCTGAAATGCACAACATGATCTTTTAACATTGTGGCGGGTGCTGCTGTAAGCAGCACGCGCCGCAATGTTAAAATGCAAGGTGCGACCACCATGGTGGCGGTCGCATCCTAATATGGTGTGCATGTATTGCAGACGATTCCGGTCACCACCACGATGGCCGACGGACTCCAGTCTTTCCACCATCGTAATCGGCCCCTAAGTTGGAGGCACAATTATTTTCTTGTGTTAAACGCAAATACAAAATGCTTACATTAAATTTCATCACTTTATATAGATGTAATATAAAACAAACCCCATATATTAGCATAGACAGTGATTGTTCCAGCACTGCATTTGTAGCTCTGAATGCCTCTGCACATCTCTATAGCCTAAGACCTTTTGGATTGATAATACTAAAGTTTCTATCTGGCTAGGTTTTTCCCTGAGAAGGCTCGTTAAGTTTTTGTTCCTTACGCTTCTTACCGTATTCTTCTGGTCCAACCAGGATACAGACTGAATGGAGGAGCAGACCAGGACAGTGTGTAGAAGGGAAGCAACATGGATAGTCAGGGGGAAGCAACACTTAGGGTTGAGGGTGGACGGTAAGCACATGAGGGGGGACAACACAAGGCAGGGGTACATGGTTGCGAGTGAGTAGGAAGCAGAGATGCATATGGACTAAAGCGAAACATGAGGGTGGATGGGAGAGAAAAGAAAACAGGCAGGAGAGAGCAACACAAATTTGGGTGGGAGAATAGAAGTACATTGGTGAGACAGAAACAGGGAAAGGGTGTTCAGAGAAGCACATTGGTGACAGAGAAGAATACAAGCAAAGGTGTAGGAGAAAAGCACATAAGCAAGACACCTGACAAACACACACACTCACATGGTTTGCTTTCGATAAAAAAAATTATTTGTTAAAAGTCAGCAGTGGAAGGTATAAAAGGCAGCCAAAAAGAGAGATGGTAATGGCCCCAATTGGTTGAGGCTTTCACTCATAGTGGTGGTCATACCCTTGACCTGATATTCTCTAACTATCCGTCCCTGGTTACTGGTTACCCCCTTCCACTTGCCTGGGCAGACCATTTTGTAGTTCCCTTTGTTATATCCCACAACATGGCTCAGCTGGACCTAGCCAAGGTCAAAAGAACCTTCAGGCCATGGAGCGCTCTATCCCAGCGTCTAGTCTATGGAATATGTTTAAAACAATTACGGAAGATGTATCGGCAGGGAGAGGATGTGGCCTAACTGCTAGGGTGGTCGACTTCAAATCTGGGGACCGGATTACGTGTATCTGCACCGACGCTCAACATCCTGTGAATGTGGGCAAAAAACTTACTCTCCCTGTGCCTAACAAAAAAAATGAATGTGTCCTTGTGTAACGCAACTGGTGCTCATGTAAGGCGCTCTGATACCTGATACCTACGGGTCAAGTTTGCGCTATATAAAACTCTGGGGAAAAAAATGGAGGGTGCATTTACTTTCCCTAATGATGTCCTATCATTAGGTTTTGACAAACTGGCCCGTCTAAAACGTGTTTTAATAAGTGAACTGCACTCTCAGCAAGCTGGTTTTCACCTAGCCTCCAGACAGAAAGACTTAAATGTAAGCAACTCGAAAGGAAGTGGAGGATGAGTTATGACTGGGAATAAGCAGGCGTGCAGCACTGCCCTCAAACAGTTCCAGAAAAATATCAAGAAATCCAAAATGGATTTCTTCACCAAGCAAATTGCTCCCTCCAAAAATGCTCATAGAATGGTCTTTAAAATTGGTAAAGCATTTTTGCAGCCAGAGGCTCACAAACAAAACATTCTGTAAGAAACATTCTATTTGCTGATGTAATACACTGAGGTAATTTAGAATGTTATGCTCTGGCAGCTGATGAAGCCTAGAGCTGCTGGGGGTTGCTGTTCCTGGAAATGGAATAAAAGAAGCTTAATTTACACTTGTGTGGTGTAAATTACTACATGTTTGGCGACGAGTGACTGCGCAGGGGCAGACAAGACATTGGTAACCTTCACCCCTGGAGAGCTGACGTAAAGCTCTATGAAAACATACAGAAATGCTGAGAACTGTAAGTAAGGACCTCGTTCTTTTGAGAAGGCTGCCACTTACGTGTTGACTTTGTGAAGATGTTCCGGCGTGCTCTTAATTGGTAAACGATGTATTTTGGCTTTTATAAACTTAGTAAGCCAATTTTGAATGCTTGAGGACTCATAGTGACTTATTTGTATGAGTTAAGCAGTGTTTAATGCCCAAACGGGTGTCAATTGTGGAGAAATTGACACTGATTTATTATTGGTAATCAAATGACTAATAGTTACATTTTTAACGTGCGTATTCAATCCGCGCTCGAGCGCATTTCCTCGAGATCACCCTGCTGTGTTCTAATTCAGTAGGGGGCGCATTTCTCGCGCGTTGAAGCTTCCGCAAATTTCTGCTGATTCCTGCTGCCTGAAGCTCATACTACTCGCGCTGCCGATTTACAACTTTGTGGCTCCTGCTGTGTGCTTTTCATCACTGTGTACTGCACGACCTAAATAAGCAATGCTTACCTGATCAAGCGTTTCCTACCGTTGTGCACTGTTCGAGTGAAATCTATGAACGAGGCTTCCTGCATAAGCCTGCCTCACATCTTTGTTTGATGAGGAGATAATTGCAAAGGAAATAAAAAGAGCACTACATAACAAGGAGTTAAGAAACAAAAACTGGACTACATAACGAAAGGAATATATGGAATAAGAAAGTCATAGTGCTTGTGAAGAATTTGGGGAGCAAGCATTATCATTATTATTTTAGATTGTTGTTTTAATTAGTTATATTAGTTTATTGTTTTAATTAATTATATCAGTTAATTATTTTATTTTATTTTATTGCGTTTTCTTTTCAGGATGACTGAACAAAGTATGATGGCACCTCCTACATTTCTACCTGTACCTGGGGAACCAACAATTCCGTGGAAAAAGTGGAAGAATATGTTTTTCACTTATTTGGTTGCGTCAGGAGGAGACAAATATGGACCAGTTAGGAGACAAGAGATTCTTCTACATCATCTATGAAATGAGGGCAGGAGAATAGATGATAATTTGCCTGAAACATCGTTGGGTGTGGGGGATGGTCAAGCTGAAAATATTTTTTTATATGCCCTTAATGATGCTTGACAAACGTGTTATGCCCAAGATAAATATTGTATTTGAAAGACATAAGTTCTTTACGAAGGTGCAAAGAGAAGATGAGGATATATTAACTTATGTGGCAAATTTGAGGGGATTGGCTGTTACGTATCAATTTCATGATTTAGCAGAAGGTTTGATAAGAGATCAAATTGTGTGCTGTACAAACAACAAGCGTGTCAAGGAAAAAGTGTTGGCGAAAGATTCTACTTTGGAGGAGACTATTCAAATTGCTAGAAGCATGGAAAATGCAGCCTTGTGGCTCAAGGGGATGGAGTCTGGAAGTGAAAAAGTAAAGGAAGTCAATGAGGAAATGTGGTTGAAGTGAAAGGAATAGAAAAAAAAGGAAATAAAAACTGGTGGTATAAATATGAAGACAGACAATGGAGCAAGTACCAGTGCAAAAACAGGAGTGTATGGAGGAAAGATGTTGGTAAATGATTTGAGAGATGTGAGAAATATAATTTGTTATAGATGTGGAAGTCAGGGACACATTGGTTCAAGTACTAGGTGTACAACTAGGAATGTGATTTGCAGGAGTTGTGGTAGGAGAGGTCACCTGGCTAAAGTTTGTAGAACAAAAAGTGGACCACAGGTGCAAGGATTTAAAATGATAGAGGATGTGTGTGAAAACATTAAGGAGGTGATGTTGTCTATTGATCAAATTGTTGAGCCTGTGAGTGAGGTGGATACATGTGTGCAAGAAAGAGGTGATACTAAAGTGAAAATGGAAAGCAGATGTAAATTAGAAAAACCTCACTGTGAAGTAAATCTTGATGGAGTAAATGTTCGGATTTTGGTTGATTCAGGAAGTTTGTTTACTCTTGTGGGTAAAAGTACCTACTTGGAATATTTCAAAGGGAGGATGGAAGACTTACAAACGTCTGACATGAAAGCTGTAGTATATGGTGGCAAGAGGATAGAAATTGTGGGTATGAGATGGATGAATATAGGGTTCAGGAATAACATGGTTAGAGGGAGAGTATATATTACAAGTGATGGTTCAAATCTTCTTGGATTTGAACCCTCAGAAAGATTGAAATATTATTCTGAATCCGAATGCTCATGAACCTGTCATGGTGTTTAAAACTAGTGTGCAAGAGATTGCAGAAGGGGAGAACATATTACAGAAATGTCCTAGTGTCTTTTTGGTTAAATTGGGATTGTTAAAAGGATTTACCCATAAAATTATTTTGAAGGAAAAAGCTATACCAATTGTACACAAGGTAAGATCTATACCACACTTGATGAGAGAACCGTTACAAAAAGAACTGGATAAGCTACTTGCAGAAGGAATTATAGACCCAATTGAATCTTCGGAGTGGTTATCTCCAGTGGTTGTGGCTCCCAAGGATGGTAGAAAACTGTTTATGCATAGACTTGAGGGAGCTCAATCGCAATATTTGCATGGGCAGGCAACCACTACCCAACATTTCTGAGATGCTGACTATGATGGGAGGTGGTAAATGGTTCAGTGTTCTCGATATATCATCGGCCTATGATCAAGTGAACTTGCATGAACAATCTAGACCACTAACTTCATTCATCATTCCGCTAGGGGTTTTCATTATTGGAGGATGCCATTCGGACTTGCCTCAGCTTCGGCTGTTTTCCAAAGGATGATGCAAGGAATTTGTAGTGGGATGCAAAAGGTTATTTGCTTTCAAGATCACATATTGGTGGTCGGTGGATCTGAGGAAGAACATTATGAGATGTTGGATAAGGTATTATCAAGAATTGAGAAATATGGTCTGACCATAAAAAAGAAAAAGTGTCAGATAAAAAAAATGTGGTTGACTATTTAGGACATGAAATTTCCGCTACAAGTATTAGGCCTAAGAAAAGCATTGTAAAAACTATATCTGAAGTACCTAGGCCTCAAAATAAGGAGCAGTTAAAATACTTTTTAGGTCTTGTAGAGTATTGCTATAAGTTTATAAGTAATTTTACTGAAAAAGTTGAACCTTTGAGATTATTGTTGAAAAATGCAGCTACATACGACTGGGGGAGCAGCGTGAACTTGCTTTTACTGCTGTTAAGGCTTCTATCAGCATGTCATCAGCATTGCATCATTTCAATGCGAATAACAAAACAATTGTAACTACTGATGCAAGCAATGTGGGAATCAGGGCAGTGTTGTCCCAGAGAGTGGATGCTCAAGAAAGAATAGTAGGATTTGCTTCCAGGAAGTTGCAAGGGGCTGAACGGTCCTATTCTACTATAGAAAAGGAAACTTTAGCATGCTGTTCGGGGATAAATCATTTCAAATATTATTTGTGGGGTTTATCCTTTACAGTTCGAACTGTTCATAAACCTTTGTTGTTTATATTCAAGTGTGGTAAAGGACTTGAAGGTGGGGTGACACCAAGAATATCAAGGTGGTTGTTATCAGTAATGGATTTTAACTTTGTAGTGGAATATGTTAAAGGTAAGAGAAATGTGGTTGCGGATTGTTTATCCCTTATGCCTGTTGAAGATGATTGGGAAGACAAGGATGAAAAAGATAATGTTCATTTGGATATTTTTGAACTGACTGGATTTGCTTTAACTAAGGATGATTGGTGTAGAGCTGCAGTGGAAGAGGATGAATATAGTAAGTTGAAAGATTTAATATCTGGTGATTGGCATCAAGAAGGTGAGGATAGTCAAATATTGAAACAATATGGTGTGGTCAAGGATGAATTAAGTGTTTGTGGATTCAAGGTGTTACATGCTGGGCGTGTGGTTCCTCCAAGCAGTCTAAGAGCTAAATTAATTGATATGGGACACGAAGGACATCTGAGCAGAAGCCTTACCAAAAAAAGGTTGTGACCATTTCTTTGGTGGCCAGGAATGGATAGAGAGGTGGAGGAAAAGGTGAGAGACTATGTAGCGTGTTCGAACAGTGATAAGAGCAAGGTAGTGAGAGAACCACCTTTGTGTTGTATGGAGATTCCTGAGAAACCATGGGAACATTTAGCAATGGACTTTATTGAACCAGTGGAGAAGTTAGGAAGACAGTCCCTATTTTTGCTGGTCATTGTTGATTACCATAGTAAATGGTTTATTGTTAGACTATGGAATACATAACAACAGAGAATGTGATGAGAGTTTTACAAGATGTTTTAATGGAAGAAGGAATTCCAGGAGACATTACAATTGATAATGGAATGCAATTTGTGTTATCTGGAATGGTAAGGTTCCTGGATCGTCTGGGAATCAAACATGAGAGAGTGGCATTGTTTATGCCTCTGGCGAATGGTTTGGTTGAAAGAATAAATCGTATCATAATGGAAAATCTTCAACTTTCCCTGGCCAATGGATTGTCTTGGAGAAAGGAATTAAACAAGATGGTATGGGCTCACAGAGTGACTCCACACTCCACTGCAGGTGTTTCACCCTTTATTGCTCTAAAGGGTAGACAGCCTGCTACAAAGGAATCACCTATGTGCTTGCAGGATAAGAAGAGAGTTTAGGTGGATCGAGAAACTATGAGATTTAGAGTGAGGGAAAGACAGTGTGTGAACAAACAGATGTATGATCACAAAAAGGGAGTGAAACACACTCGCTGGAGGTGTGGAGACTGGGTAGTAACAAGGAGTGGAGGCAATGAAAAAAAAGGAGAGAGTTTGTTTTCTCAACCTAGTAGAGTGGTTCATGTAAATAAAATGTGGTTGTGTTGGAGGGTGGAAGAGAATGGAGTTTTGGTAATCTGAGCAAAGCTACTGGTCCTAATTATTCTTAATGTTCACTCTATAATTTATTATATTTCACATGTATTGTACATTTGTTGTGTTTCTTTAAACGGGGAAAGATATGTAAGAAACATTCTATTTGCTGATGTAATACACTGAGGTAATTTAGAATGTTATGCTTTGGCAGTTGATGAAGCCTAGAGCTGCTGGAGGTTGCTGTTCCTGGAAATAGAATAAAAGAAGCTTAATTTACACTTGTGTGGTGTAAATTACTACATATTCCTATCTCATTGACAGAGGATCTTTCCCTATTTTTCCACACTAAAGTAGAAAAAATCTGCTCCAATTTCAATAGCGTCGTAGAACATCCCACCAATTAGACAATTTCTACCGCTACCACAGATAAGGCTAGGCCACGGCTTTAGTCATTCGAACCAATGTCGCTAGTCAGATCTGAGCATATAAGTAAAACAATCAAATCCGGCTCATCACTTGATCCTTATCCCCCTTATATGCTTGCTATGGTGGTTACTGCCATCAATCCTCAAATCAATGTCCTTATCAATTTATCTTTAGAAGGCAGCAAAGTGCCTCCCAGTTGTACAAAGGCAATGGTGGGACCTCTTTTAAAAAAGGTTAACACAGATCAGCTTACAGAGAGTAATTATAGGCTCATTACTTTCCTTCCACATCTCGGAAAGATGCTGGAATCCATGTTAAACTGTCAGATCACCAGGTATGTGTAAAAGAATGTGTAACAGAATAAGATTCTTCACTCCACCCAGTCGCGTCTCTGCACTGGTTTCAGCATGGAATATGCCATGCTCAAAGTCACTGTACAAAGTCAAAGTACATCAGAGGAAATCTTGACACAGGCCGGAAAGTGGTGGTCATTATATGAGACCTCTCCGCTGCATTCGACACTGTGTCGCATACTGGATTTATGGGCCATGCCATGGAATACCTTTGCTCCTTTTTAGCTGATAGACAGCAAGCGGTATTTTAATCACCTTTCACCTCCCAGTTTAGAGCCATATGTTATGGTGTCCCTCAGGTCTCAGCATCAAGTCCAAATCATCATAACATATAGCTGGCCCCTTTATCCTCAATAGCACAAAGTTGGGGTATGGACATTGTCTGGTATGATGACGATACGCAACGTAGTCTTTCATCAGCTCAATAATACTGTGGTTGGTGATTTGCAGGGTTGTCTCACTTCTGTTGCCCAATGGATGTATAAAAGTTGCTTACAATTCAACTCTGATAAATCAGAAATGTAGATGTTTGGAACCCCCTCCTCACTTGCTGCAATGAGCTAGGCCCTACACCCACACCCTACACAGTAGTCAGGAATCTGGGGGTTCTTTTGGATATAGCTCTATCTTTCAAACCCCATGTTCAGGTCACTGCCGCTACCTGTTTTGGGCTCTTAAAATCATTAAGGAAAGTTCTCAAATATCTTCCACTAGATATACGCAAGGGGATTGTACATGCACAAATCACTTCCAGGTTGGATTATGCTAAAGTACTCTATCTGGATACTCTTCAGAATTTGCTGTCTGGGCTTCAGCGTGTACAGAATGCCACAACCAGGCTCGTTCTTAAAGCCCCAAAAAACACTCTATCAGACAAGGTCTGAAACAATTGCACTGGTTACCGATCAAATCCAGAATCAAATCTAAAACTCTTATGATCACACGGAGAGCATTCCGTCAGAAGGGCCCCAGCTACATTCAAGGCAAGCTCATAAAATATCTCCCTGGAAGGGCACTCTTCTCTTCTAATTACAACTTGTTATGCATCCCAGAATTACGCAAAGCCAAATCCGGAGGCAGATCCTTTTCCCTTCTGGCCCCCAGTCTCTGGAATACCCCTCACCCTTTCTTCACTCAATCTCTAGCAAAAGTTTGTTTAAGGCACAGTTGAAGACAGTTCTGTTTGGGGAGTTGTAAATCTGTTCCTACTCAACTTACATAAGCACCATGATGTTTCTTATGAAGCAGCAGTCGCGTTATTTAAATCCCTATTCATTAATTCATTCATAAAGTTATGCTCCAAGGGAGGGACAAACAAAATTGACAAACTGCAGCATGGAAAGGCATCAAAGAAGCAAGCAATTGAGAGTGACAATAAAGCCAACTAATGGTAAGCAATGGGTGAGCTATGAACCCCGGTAAGCTCTCCATAAACCCACAATAGGTCTTTTGCAAGCCCTACAAAGAGGGGTCAGTTTGCAGGGAGCTAGGGTATCCCATGCAAGCATTATTTTATGTCAGTGAGGAAATCAATGCAAACTGTTAGCAGTGCGAGAAAGCAGAGAGAAGATGAGGGCCAACATTATTTACACTCTTGGATTCAAGGTACGTACGGTACGATATACTCAGACATAAATATTGTGTCCTATCATTTACAACAAGCATTGGCATAGCCAATAGGTCTCGCCTTTCAGACCTTATAAGTATTTAGTTATGCAGCACAATATCCTTGGTGCAACAACATCAACTGTTGTATAGCTAAACACTTATAAGGTCCCAAAGGCGAGACCAATTGGCTATGCCAATGCTTGTACTACCAGTCGCGGCCAGCATTGCTCGCAGGTGGTGGGCAGGCGCCATGGGTCACGGGTGGGGGGGGGTTTGCAGGGGTGTCGCAGGATGGGGGGTCATGGGTAAATTTTTTTAAAAATACATTAAACTTACCTTCCTTTCCGCCGGGTCCCGCGTCTTCTCGGCTCCTGTTCCTGCTCTCCTGCTTCCAACAGGAACAGGAAGCAGGCAGCCAAGCTACCTTTGGATCCTCCCCTAAGCCAATCACAATGCTGGAATCAGCGTTGTGATTGGTCGGGATGCTGCCCAGCCAGGTGCTAATGGGGTGGCGAAGTTCTCCATGTAGGCTGCAATGCAGCCTGCATGGAGAAAGGGCAGAGTGCGCATGACTGGTTTGGGAGGCCCAGAGGGCCAACCATAAAGACAGAGTGAGCGAACTACTCCTCCGCTGCTCAAAGAGCAAAGCAGCCCCGCCCACCTGCAATTCACAAAGGAAACACAAAATGGTAATAACTTTTAGTTATTACCATTTTATGTTTCTTTCTCTGCAAGAAAGCAGTGGGGCAACGCTCCTCTGCCCTAGTGGCGGAGTCACCCCTGGTTACTACTGTTTCACAAAGTGTCCATCATAAGTTGACCCAAAAAGTCTTTGTCCCAAAATCTAAATAGGTTGTTGTGCTGCCGTGCAAGACAAAACATTATGAGTGAATAACATTTTAATTATATGTTAAATGGACGACTTCTTTCTTTACAACCCTGTGCATTTTTGTTTATCACTGGGCCCTCTTTTATGTCTTAAATTTTCATACTGGCGAATTACCAATGGCACAAATTGTGCCACTTAATTTGTATTTGATCTAAAATATGTCACATAATTAGATTCTTCTTGGCACATATTCAGCTTTTCCTTGCACATACTTTGCCTTTCCTCTACTGAAGTATATAGTAAATCCTGACAAATAATACTTCTATGTAGAAAACACACAAAGGGCTCAAATTAGCAGCCTCAAATATGTCCATATATTTCAGAATTTCCTTTTTTTCCTCCAACTAATGTGGTCGTTCATTGTCACATAATTCCAGTGACCCTGATACTGTGTTTCATTTCTATGGCTTAGCTGAGACTGTGCTACTTGACTCCCTGTCAGCTACCACTGCTCTTTACCAGTGTCAATACCAGTGTGTATGGAATGAACGTTACCATGTGTTTTGCAAGTGGTTAAGGGCAAGGTCTGTAACTTTTAAACCCCACCACTAAGATTTGTTCTTTTGTTACTGGAGTAGCAGAAACTGAAAATTGAGGCTGACAATCCCCTTCAAACGTCAAGCACAAATGGGACAATGCTATTGCAGCCTTCATTTTCATTTGCAGGTACAGGTCTGGTTGTTAATAAATCCTGCATGAACTGAGTCAGGAGGGGACTGCAATCTGGAGACTAGGAAATGCTGTTCAAGGTAGAGCTTCATCAACATAGGCAGAACATTTGTCTCAGTGACTTTTTTGTGCAGACCACAAGTAACTTTTAGATAGATGAGCAAAAGGATGTTTAGAAATTTAAAAACTGCGGCCTCTAGAAGTGCCTTAATGGGCAGCGGCAGCCGCAAGAGACAGTAGAGGTGTGGCAGTGATGTGGAAGATTCTTCACCAGGCACCCTTAGGACAGTGACGTTGTTTGTAGTGAGGCTGGCAGCCAATAAAACAGCTGAACAATGTCTTTGCTAAAGTCTGTCTCCTCTCCATGACCTATTTAGCTTAAATAATTCACAGACAGTAACACCTCCATTTTCAAGAAAGAAATAACCATGAGTATCTTGCTGAGGCGAAGCCTTTGTGAACATTGCAGGATGGCAATGACAAAACAGGAAATTGATTCTTGAGTTGTAGGTGGGCCTATAAAGATGATTTGCAATCCCAGCAGCAACCTCAGATGACACAATAATTATTCTGCAGTCTGATTGGTGCAGGCTTTAATGACTGTTCAGCCCATCAACATCTGGGGTGTCTATGTGCGTGCGAGTATGTGTTGTGCTTTTATGCGCCAGTGATAACCGCGTGAGGTAGTAGCACTGACACATAAAAGCTAACTTTCGCCTTCAAACAACAGAGACTACAGACTTTGTGACTAACTGAGCTCTTTGTCAGGACCAGCAGTTTTATAACGTTGTAAATGTTGTATTCTTTTCATAACGTTTCCTCTCAAAAGGGAATTTGGTACAATATGTCTCACACTGTCATTGCTTTGTCAGAAAAATGGTCTCTGCTCACAAACTATTTTCCCCAATGAGTACCAATATTTACTCCCCTGAATTGGACATAACGGTAGTTTTATTTATTCATGTTGTGAGTAGTGTGAGCAGTCTTCTGTTTTGTCCACACTCTGAATGTATTTGCTTTGCTTTAAGCTCACGGAAATCATGAAGGAAAACTTAGTAAAAGTTGGAAAGGTATTCTCTGAAGATTACCTCTTGGGGTTGAAGCCGATTTCTGATTTGTCTGTGATTCGCGAAAACCTCTGGAGTACCCATGGAAACACAAGAAAGTTGTAGATGTCGAAGTGTTCATACAATGTCGACCTTACACACTCATGTGTCATTCAATTGTAAATACGCGTGTCTACGTAAAGGAGGCAGGACCGAAGCGTACGTAAAATGTACATTTTACAATAACATTTTTTCTTTTTTTTTCTTCAAAGGAAAAGTTATTTACTTGCCGTCGTAGATTCTTGTTTCCTGAGAACGATTTTGAGAAAAATGCGCTAATAATTCAATTTACACCCATACATTTGCATTCTGTTGTGTTATCAGTAGCCCATCTGGATCCAGCTTGAAAGTTAAAGTGATCGCGATCGAAGCGGCCGCGAAAGTGAAAGTAATCACGGTAAAGCGCGGCTCGCGCCCGAGCACATGCACTGTAGCTCTAGGCTGGCCTGGCAGCACTTTTTGGAGCCCTCTCAATAAGTCTCGCCAGACCAGCGCATGCGCTGGGTCAGGCGAGACCTAAAAATGGCACCCCATTGGAATTAATAATAAAAAAAGAACTACACTCAAAAAGATTAGATTTTTGTTATCGATTTTTAGAACACAATATTTATGACAAATATTCTGACATACAGCTGCATTCAGTTTTCTTGGGTTCCAATCCCAGTTTACTCACTTGGGCTCTAAAGCATGTCAGGTGGGGTCAGAAAACCACACACAGACCCATCCAGTGAAGACGCACATCAGAACTGCAGTCACTGGCAGCCTGAATGCCACCATTGCAACGCAGTTTCACAGTGTTACAGGTGTAAAAGTTAGAAATGATAAAGGGAAATAAATATACACATAAAATATGTCCACGTCTTCAAAGCAATAAAAATCAAAGCAATCGAGTGGTAACAGACTAGGGCCGGGGAGAAGGCATTTCTGGACAGTTTGTCCTTCACTTTTGTCCTCATAAGATGTTAGGGCTCTAATCAATTTTGAGTGACCCTACTGTCACACCAGGGCTCTTTCCCACCACCACCACCTAAGTTACTCTTTCTCTATTTAGAGAAATGTCTCTTTTTAAATAAATAAATAAATAAGGAAGGCACATTTGAATTCTTCTCTCCCTCCTTCCCATAATCTCTGTTGGGGATTTGGGCATGCTTCATCTCATATCTTCCCCTGAGTTTTAGTTTGAGACTGAGAACATGTTTTTAGGAGATTGAGCAGATCTACCTCTTGCTCCATTACTGGGCAAGGTATGGCCTACTAGGGTTTCTGTTCTTGATGTACTCTCTTAGCTGAGTATCTCCTGGCATTTGTTTTTTCGGGAGAGTCCAGTTAGAATAATGGTAAAGCCAGGCTCTATCAACCAGCCCACCTCAATCAACCGGACTTAGCCAGCATGAATGATGTGCTGAATATTCCTCTCAGGGATCGTTTTCACACCTCAAAAGTTGTGTTATCATGTCAGATCCCACACTTCAGCAGGTCCATACGTCATGATGGTATCTTCTTTGGTTTATGAGAGATCCGTTAAACCAAAGTATTTTATAATTTCCACCTTTTCACCATGTTCCCCAGAAAAGGAGACCTTCTTTGATTCTTTGGAGGCCCTAAGGCTATCATCTTTGTTTTGGATTTATCTTCATTTTTCATCTTAGTAATACACCAACTACCTGTCGTCATCACGCATCGTTAGTCCTAAAAATATTTTGTAACTGAATTTAAATTTTTCTAAAGGACAGACTTGTTGAGGTGCATTCTACTGTTCTAATTCTAGTTCCAAATGATGTATCCTGATATAATTTGACTGCAAACGGTAGAGTAATACATAAAAAACTGAGCATGTACAGACAGATATCAATCAGCGATCAGTTATGAATCTTAAAGAAGGCCTGAGATTCAAGCTGCAGTTATGCAACTATTTTTTCATTTTGCAAAGTCACTCACAGTAGGAAAACACAGTGAATACAACCGGTATTTTCCAGTTCCTTAGCTTGACTGAAGAAACCGTCAACACTACCGCACCAGCGGCAGTCGGCCCAGCAATCAGGATCGTCCTTGACATAACGTCAGTCCAGTTAGTACAAGATCACACAGGGCACCTGAGCTGGTACTGGGACACCTGAAACCTGGGGTGTCGAGTCACATGTACAAAATGCAGAGTCATTAGCTACTTGAATGCATGCCCTGCGCTTATGATGTCTTAACTAATCTGGTTCTCAAAAGAAACCAGTGAGAGACTAGAACGCTGACTGTCACCCCAACTTTCACAATCTTGTCACAGGTTAGAGTGTGATCAGCCACTAAGCAGACAAGGAGTCCTCATTGTTCTGAGTTGCGCAGGAGAAGGAGGATTGGATAAGACTTTTCCTCTTACTGTGCCCTTCCTGTGTTGTGACACTCTACGTTCATGTCAGTGCGTCTCACGAGATTGGGGTCAAAAAGTGAAGTCAAAGGACAGCTGGGGATGTGGGGGGGATAGGTTCATTGCGCCTTTTTCTGCTTCAGGCAGAGCTAGAGCAGAACAGATATTCCTGATAGCACCCCTTGCCTCCCTGGAATTTAAGTGGGGTTTAGGGCTACATACGGTTGCCCACTGGGCAGTCTCATGCAGCTGGTCAGCCTAATGGTGCCCAGAACATTGCAGTACCAATGCCGACTAAACCATTTTAATCAGCAGCTGACATGCTGTACATTCAAATGCATTGTTTTAAAAATAAGAGGTGGTCATTATGAAATAGGCAATGGTCATGCCCAATATAGTCTCAATGGAAAAGTTATGACGTTATTAGACCATTGCACTCATTTGAGAGCAGAATGTTCTAATTAAAATAGGCACAGGTAGTAAACATTGGGCTGTTGGAGCAGAAGACCTTCACCAACCAAAGGTGGCCCTCTACCACCATCTGGCTTCAACAGAGCTCCTAAATTCCTAATAAACAAATGAAGCGATACACGATGAGAGAAAGTGGACTCAGCGCATGGCTTACAGTGGGGCGAGTCAATGGTGTGCATGTTCCCTTCGTCAGCACTGCTGATGAACCAGATTATAACAGTGACTCCAGAAGCTCCTTGTGCTGCCCGGCAGCAGCTGGTGCTGACAATGGTCTTGCACCAGGGTACCTCGCCTTCTGAGGGCACATGTGCACTTTTAACACTCCTGTCACTGTAGACCAATAAACCATATCCAGTGCTCAGATGCCATGCCTTTGAACACACTCTAACACTGCCTTCTTTTCAGCATTATTTCCGTCATTACTAGCTGACCAAAGGGATGAAGCAGTCACTTCCCCAGAGAACAGAGAAGCCCCTGCACGGGAAGGCAAGGAAGTGGCCAACGTCCTAAAAAGCTTTTTAGCCAGGATAGTGCTTCAAAAGATACATCATCATCATTGGTGAGGTATTTCATTTGCTTTGGTAGAAGTGTTCGGTGTGGCACTTCAAGAGGAAACAACTTTCCAACTTACCTTAAATGTATGCCCCTGAATTTATGGGAAGTAAGCATCTACAAGTATCTTTTACTGGTTAGCTGCATATTATGTAGTGAGGACTGTGGACTGACTACAAAGAACAAAAGTGATATGGCTTGGAAGAGATCAGTTTTTACATTGCTTTACAGCGGCACTGGCTATTCAAATAACCATTATCAAGTCCAAAATGTACCCACATATATCAAAGAAACAGGAGTTACCAAAACCACTGCCCAGGTGTGAGTACTTGATATGGAAAGTCACCTTCGTGGCGCGAGACCTAGGTAGTCAAATATCAAAACAATATTAATTCCAAAATGGCTTGAAAGAGCGCAAAATGTGAAGTACCTTGAAGCCCTCTCCGTACATTTCCAACTCAGCTGTAATAAAGGTTTCACTAAGCCTTATTTACAGTTCTTTATCCCTAATCCAGACATGTGGAGTAATGTTCATAAATCGACTGGCCATAAACCAGGGGCACAGCTATCAATGGCGCTGAAGGCGCAGTGGCACCTGGGCTCTGGTCTGAGATGCACATTTGACCAAATTAGTAACTGTTTTTTTCACTACCAAACAAGGGCATGGGGGAATTCCCCTTCTTGTATCAGGGTCCTTGGTGCTTTTGCTACGCTAAGGCTGCAAAAGAAGCAATGGGCCTTCAATTGGCAGCTTGTTCTGTTCCAGATGTGCATGCTTTGCACACTCGTGTCATCTACTACTCAATCTGGACCATTTTCAAATAAGTTGTTTATCTCATAGTCAGGTCAGCTTCTCCAATGACGCGTGAACAAATCACCACAAAGTTCACAATGCAGTGGAAC
The DNA here is from genome assembly GCF_964204655.1 of Triturus cristatus. Lineage (NCBI taxonomy): Eukaryota > Metazoa > Chordata > Amphibia > Caudata > Salamandridae > Triturus > Triturus cristatus. The sequence continues at coordinate 707,528,589 of NC_140590.1, forward strand.
AAAGATTACCTAGCTTAAATGAGGTGTTTTCCCCTCATTGTGTTATGTGGCTGCTCCTGTTATACAGGCTATCTTTGTCTTACCTTGAATTGGGAAGGTGTGAAGGTCACCTGTCAATCTATAACAGAACAAGTTGCAACCCAATATTTCCATTTGCAGCATGTATTGAATCACACACTCTGTGCAGACCTTCTCTAGAGTGATGGGTGGTGTGTAGAAGAAAATGAATCAATTAATATTTTGAGAAATGTTTGACCCACACCAAAGTCTTTCTCCTAGAAAGAATATCCGCACATTTGCGGATTTAGTGCCCTAGTTGATACAGAATAATCCAGCTGCTTTACAAATGTCATCAAGGCCGTGAAGCATTGACAGTTCCATGAAATGGGAAACAAAGCATTCAGGCCCGTGTTGGTGTAATGAGAATATTTTTCCTTGGTCCTAGTCTCTTTTTCCACAACACATACGGAAGAAAGGGCAACTGAGAAAAAGAGTACACAGAAATCTCTCATTAATCCATTCTCAGAGAATTCTGTGAGAGTGCCCAGAGGCAAAACTTTGACATGATGCGTTTGGAGCGGCATAATTCTGATCCCATCCTAAGATACTGTAGGAGTGCATCATATTCATGCATAGTCAACACTTGAATACGTTCTGTGTGAATAATGTTACAAAAAAAAGATGGGGTATTGCATATTTAAAGTACTGCAAGTGAAAATTAATGAGACCTAAAACTGTGTGCATAGAAACATGACTAATAAAGGTCTTTTGTAACATTGACATATTAATATTTTAGTAGAAGTTAACGTTTAGAAGTGTCTTAGTGTGAAGTTGATAAAACAGAATGTGTATGTGTAGACTACGGAGATCCGCCGCAGAACAACAGGTTTCAAAAGGGTCCTGATCCACAAAGTCGATCAGAATCGCTGCCGGAAATCTCTAGTGGGGCATTTACTGCAAAACGCAGGCTAATGCTTGGATAGGGAGTCCCCCTCCCACACGTATGGCACCTTAGCGTGTGCAACACATTTTAGATCACACACTCACTGTAAGTGTAGATCTCACTTTCATATAGTTCAAGGTCCTGAGGAAAGCCAGTATTAATGAAAGGCCTGGCTGAAACATGTAGGCCACCCACTGGATGAGGAGTTCCTAACTATCACTTCACCTACATCCATTGCCTGGCTTTTATTGCTATCAGAGGCCCAGACATTAAAGATAACCCCCTTGGGTACTGGGACCACTGAATAGCTTTTAAACTTTCACTTCACCAGCACTGCACACTCAGTAAAATACCTGCTCCGCTGTAATACAGGCGTTGATGCACACCCGGGACACATTCGGTGTCACTGGGTGGGCCCGATGATGAAGCATGCCACCAACTAGGTTGGTGGGTAAGGCCTTCATAAGGAAACCAACAGTTCCTTTCCTTTCCCCATACAGTCCTAAGTCCTGTATCACACATAAATAGGCTAGTCCTCTCTTGATTACATATAGACTAATGTTTAAACATTTATACGTGTAACGACAATGTTGGCGCATTTAGAATGACATTTTCATAATTCCTTGAAATCTATTCATGCGTTAAAAGCTGCATTTGCTATATGTGCAGAAATGTGCACGTGTTTGCAATCCTGTGCACTGTTAAATTGACATAAGTTTGGGCCTCGAGAACTGTTTCAGTATAAGCTTATGTTTAAAGTCTAACATGTAATTCGTATTTAACCTTCAACGTAGAGTGTATATGCTAGTATTTTTGTTTACACTATAGGTGTGGACAAAGCCTTATTAAATAGAAAATAATGTTTTTTTGTTTTAGTTAGATAGCAAGCTATGAGAAATTGGATCTTGGCAAGGAGAAACTGAGTAACAAGCAATGAGGCAAGTTCTCCTAGAGGAGGAGAAAAATAGCCAAGGATGAGTGAAGTGACAAATTATCGATGTGGGAAAAGGTGGTGCTAGTAACCAATTTGTGCAGGAATTGTAGAAAGTTATTGGAGGAGCACACAACTTACCTTTAGTGCAACAAATTTATTATGCTGTAACGTAGTGAGCATCAGATAGACATCTTAGGACTTCATGACCTCTGCTTCTGTTTCTGGTTCTGCTTTGAGTGGCTTCATGTTACTGGACCCTTAGTTGGAGTTTCTTTTAATACAAACTCTGACAGCTGACACCTTTCTAATGTCAGCTTTATCCAATGCTTCTTAGTTTAGGGTTGTCCCTTTCAATGCAGTGTAGGAAAAGATAGCTTGCTCATGCTTACCTTTGAGAACCATTTGATGCAATTAAATGCTCAATTCTTTTTCCAGATTACTTGCATTGCTGTTATAGAACGAGTTGTCTGCCTTTTGTTATATGGGGTAAATCTCTTTAGGAGATTTGGACTCATTGTGTTCGCTGTATGTCAATATGATAATTCTAAGGTTGATTTATATCTATCTGTTTCTAAATGTATAATTACATTTTACTAATCTCAGATTTAGTTGTCGAGTGAATTATTGTGTGACACAATTAGTTACACTTTATTGAAAATTAAATGTGAAGGTTTTCTCTCTCTTAACTCTCAAGCTGCTAGAAAGATGATCTGGTTGAATAAGGATGTTGAAGTGGGCTTAGCTCTCTCACGTTTTTCCTTGTCCCATACAAATCTAGCTCAGAGGAGACTTTGAGCTTATCCCTCATTCGTGCTTTTCCTGATGATCTCTGCTGAACTTGTGAAATTTTCAGACATGTGGTATATTTATCCATACAGCCTAAATTCTAAATCTATTCATCCATACAACCCAATGCTAGATCTATTCATCCATACAGCCCAATGCTAGATCTCTTGTGCTATTATTGACACCTGGAAAAAGCGTATCCCTCTTTTCTTCTGCAAGTGATACATTGCAGCCATTTTATATAATCATAACAGAATGACTTTGTCTGATAGTAATGTTAATGTTTAGTTCAAAATCCATTAATGCTCTGAGAGAAAAATATAACAGAGCCTTGCATGCTTTTCTTCTGTTTAGCTTCTGTATTCATCAGTATATGTTCCAAACCAATGTTCATGTATCTTGTTTTTCAATTTACACTTTGGTAACATTCCATTACAATAACACAGTCAACACGTTTTGCAATAAAGTCGCTTCTTCAGGGCCAATTTTCAAACGATTACTATACAATGGAATATTTCATAAGCCATGAACAAGTTATATTTTCTCTTTGAGCTTGAATGAAATGTATCTATGTATCTATGTATCTATGTATCTATCTATCTATCTATCTATCTATCTATCTATCTATCTATCTGTTTATCTGTCTATCTGTCTATCTGTCTATCTTTCTATCTATCAATTCACAATGTGCCTTTCCGCAAAGAAACAAACGGCAATAGCATTCCAAATGTGTTTGAAGCTTTATTGAATGGCAACGCATTTCAACCTAGCAGTCTTCGTCAAAGTCATTAGTGAAAGTGGACCATCTCCATTAAAAACCTACTAAGAACAAAAGACATAAAAGGCATACTAATGGTACATTTTCAGCATGATCAGCGATACATAAATGAAAATAAGGAAATGGCAATATTAGCTGCATTATTTTGAGTATGTACATCAAACAATCCATTCACTCTCATTAAATTCATTGGATGACTAATCATTTTTGTACATTTTAGTAACAATGACTATGTATAACTTGTATTTATTATTATTTGTACTTCATGGAATTAATATGATCGTGTGTAATAAATGTATATAATTCATACATATAATAGATAATAGTTCATCAAACTAAAACAATCTTTGGCCAAGTGGCCAAATCCTATGACTCCAATATACGATTCTCACTGAAACAATATCAAGAATATTTCATCTATTACCAAGATTGTCATATAACCCATATATTCATAACATTTCTATACAGTTTTATCGTGCCAGAAAGAAACAGCCTATGTGATTAATAATTACATAATACCCATTCCCCCCAAAAAAAGAGAAAAAAGGAGAATAAAAGACGTATATACATTGAAAAAGTAGATCATATAATAATACATTTCAAATTTTCGGAGGCAAATCCTGTTCCTGAGATCTCAATCTCTCTTTCATTCTTGAGAAATTCCAACAATTCCAACTAAATCTCCAGTCCTGATATGACATGTGACATAATTGAGATAATGCAGAAGTTAAGAAAGGATACCTGTCACAATGCAAACAATATCTTAAAGTCCTAATCAATATGTCCAAACAGTTCCTCATCCACATTTAACCTGCCAGGGGCTTTATGTGTATACTGTTACACGTAAAGTATTCCCCTGATTCTGTATCCGGGGAACCCGGATATCCGCAATCGCGAAATCTGAGATACTAAAGGTGGAATGTCCCTAAGTGAAACCAGGATTGTTCTTCACCCTAGGGCATAGGACTTCAAACTGTGGGGCGCGCCCCCCTTGGGGGGCGCAGCATCGCCTCAGGGGGGGCACGCACTCCACCCCTTCACCTTTCATTATTGCTTCCAGGCGCGCAATGTCTATTAGGCTGAAAGGGCTTCAGCCCCCACCGTCATGTGTCTCAGTCAGCCGGGCTGCAGCTGGAGCTGCTGGGGGCTCGGCTGGGCAGTGTCTGGAGTCTTATCTCCGGCACGCCCGAGCCTGTCACAGTTCTTTAAAGACCCTGTGCATATTTACATACTATTATAAACTGGTTACAGAGGCAGTTTGTTTTCTGGTTCCAGTACCCCCTGGGCCCCCACTCTGCCCATTCCTTACGTTTGACAGCAAGGCAGACTTCGGATGCAGAGCCATTGTGCGCATCGGTTTTTACAAGGAAACGGCAAATACGAGTCTTGGAAATCCACTGCTCTTCTTATTGAATACTGACGTCGGATCAGGTATATTTATTCACAGGGGTGGCGGAGGTGTCAGAATTCTATGTGGGTGCCTAGTGCTGGGGTATTTGTTTTTAAAATGAACCTCAAGTTAGTGGAGCCCAGGGGCACGCTTGCTATTACTCCTGCCTCCACAGCCTAGCTGGCTATCACCTTTGGGTGCCTCTCCTACCCTAAAACCTCTTTCATAGCGTAGGACAGAAACTAGATACAAGGGTCTCATGTACACTATGCACCATATGTCTCAGGAACAGATCAATGCATGTGCGCATATTTTAGGAGCCATGTATGGGCTACTCATGGTGTGAAGACAACCGCTTCAACGCTTCGGTAGTAAGAGCTATATAAATGCAATTACAACGCTACAATCCAATTTAAATAATTCTAAAGCTGCTAGATTCATTACAGTTGTCAAAAACGCTTGGTGCACTGAGTCGCCAACTGTGGCAGACAAACAAATCTTTGCTGCCCTCTTGCACGAATCCAAGGGGGCAGAGCTCTGCACCATCAACCCCTGCATGACACCTGGACTAGGTTGGGGCAACAACTGGAGGCAGCAAGAGATCCAGCATATTATTTTTTCCATATAGGTCAGCGTTAAATAAAAACACAGAAACTGACCATGCTTATTTTTAAGCTTCAGTGACTACCCAAATGCCTAAAGCAAAGAGGAACACGAGGGACACAGGTGCACAAAGAAGGGGATTTCTGGGCATGTTTGTTTTAACGGAATTCCCACCAGCCATCAGGGTCAAAGAGTTCCTGCAAATTCGCAGTATGCCAACACTGAGCAGCATGATGTTCAGGGCCGGACTGGCCGTGGCTGGCACCGGGCAATCCCCTGGTGGGCTGCAAGGTTGGGGGCCGGTTTTGGGCCCCTGCGAAGCTGCAAAATCGGCCCTGTAACAAAATCGGCCGAAAACCGGCCCTGGCGTAGAGCTCGGCCCACCTCCAACCCCCGAGCTCTTTGCCAGGGCCGGTTTTGGTTCCCAGTCCGGCCCTGATGATGATCACATGCAGGCCTGGGTTCACACTCGGAAGTTCACTCTGACAGAGAACGACTACAGAAACATTTGCTGTTTGTGAAAAAGGCCAGAGTGGGAGTTTGCCTTGGCTCTTCCGAGGGATTGTGAACATCCCTCTGTGTAGGCAAGAGGGCTTTGCTCTGCTGAGGGATTGTGATAATCTATCTGTGCATGTGTGAGCTTCCCACACACACACACAGATGTGCATGTGTGAGGGCTCAAAGACACATACACCTTTGTCTTTGAGCCCTCATATCTCTGTGCTGAAAAGGCCATTCTTTCCCCCTCCAAAAGGCACCTGCCTTTAGTGAGAACAACTCCAGACACATTTGCTGTTTCTAAAACAAGCATTGGCAAAGCCAATAGGTCTCAGCAATAAGTGGTAATACATTTGTGCATAGCAATAAAAACAGCCCCTGAGCCAAACACAAATGCACTTACATTGCGATCGCCTATAGCTATCGGATTGCCGAGACCTAATGACTTTGCCAATGCTTGTTCTGATATCTTGTCTAGGGCAATGATGTGGCGCAACAGCCAGAGCTGATGACTGTGGAGCTGGGGACCCAGGCTCAATTCTTGGTGTCTGCGCAACATCCTGTGATTCTGTGAATATCACGTTATAGCCCTCTGCTTACCAAGAATGAATGTGTGCTTGTGTAATATAAAAGATGCTCCTGTAAAGTGCCCCAGTACCTTTGGTTCATGTCCACGCTATATAAAACTGCAAAAAATATATTACAACATTTTGTGAGCACTCCAGTTTCCAGGTACTGCTCAAGACTGGAAGTGGAGCTCTTTATTTAATATTATTTGCCCTTACGACCTGGGTTCTGCAAGAGGGAATGGCCATCAATGATGCAGAGTACCAGCTTCCAGAACTTTTTTGTCAGGTGGTGGTGGTGGGAGGGGGGGCTCGACGTGTAAAAAGGTTTAGATGGGGTGCTCAGCCGACAAAAGTTTGAAGACCTCTGCCCTAGGGTGAGGAAGGAGGCAACTCCTTTTGTTTTATATTCCCTCACACACCCTAGTGGTGTCATGCTTCATCACCAGGACACCCTGAGGCCTAGAAGCCAGGGTGAGGAAGAAGGCAACTCCTTTTGTTTTATATTACCTCACACACCCTAGTGGTGTCATGCTTCATCATCGGGACACCCTGAGGCCTAGAAGCCAGGGTGGGCTCGACCGTATTTCAGGGAGCGCTTAGAATATTTTTTGGGCCAGAGGGGGATAAAGATTAAAACTCCTCTGCCAGATCCCGGTTTCCCTTTATTCTTGGATCTGACAGGGATATTAAAAAGAATTATGGCATAGGGTCTTGTGGGATATTATGGTCCTAAGACCCTACTGCCAACATGTTTCAGTCCACAGGTGCCCCATAAAGGGTGCTGGACTTTCTTTAGGGCACAGACTTAGACCCCCTGGAAGGTTACTGAGATGTGGGAATTTCCCTATACTCGAAACAGTAAGGGCAGATATCTGCTCCTTATCAATTGCACATAATATGTCGTCACCCCATCTGTAGAACAACATAAAAACAAAAATAACCACCACAGTATCATAGCCTCACAGTCTGTTTGATTGTGCGTTGTGCGTATGTGCAACAATCTCAATGAAACAAATATTACTCCAAAGGTGACACAATCATGATTTACACTTTTAATTTAAGTGCATATTTTCTTTGAACATACATATCTGTGTTATACCTATGTGGCGGCAGCAATTAGTCGCATCCTACCATCTTGCTTTACACTAGTGCGTGTATATAATTAGATAAAACTCTCGTTTCAGCCGCTCACATGCTCTCCTGCCATTAAAAATCACCGTAACATTCACTCAGTTATCACGCTCCTATGATATTTCTTACCCCAACTTGGGAGAGGTTCCACTTCACGCTGGACCTCAATAAGTGGGGTAGCCCTGTTGTCAGACATTAGAGTGGATGCAGTACATGGGTCCCACAAGAGATGTTTGTTTTAAACGTGTGTGCCATATCAAGTAAACGTCACCGTATTACATGGACAATCGTGGAAGCAACAGGGGAAAGAAAGGGGAAGACAAACAGACGGGAACACACATGAGTTAGCGTCAGGACGTCCCGCTGACTTAGCGGGTACATATCGAATCGTACCTGTGTGAAGCCACTTCAATGGGGTTACTCACGCCATCAAGGCTCCTGCCCCACTGATCACTCTATTAGTAGTGGGTCCCAGCTGCTTGGAGAACCGCTACAAAGGGGAGCCCTGTTTTAAACGTTTCTCCGTTTCTGCGTGAGTGCGTTTGCTTCTGGGTTGGCGTGATGATCACGTTCCGCTGGGGACTGTCATCGTGGAAAGATCATTAGTAAAAGGCCGTTCCTAAAACGGGGTAGTATGGATAATGTAGTCTGGAAATGTTAATAGTGTACACGCCATTGGGAAAAGTTTATTCTACGCCATCCCTGTCACTGGTGTGACTCATGGTAGTATATAATGCTCGATGAGACCTATTCTGGCTGGATATTGGTTCATACTGTACGTTTCAAAATTTTTCTGAAACTTTTTTGAAACGCGCCACGGGGGCATCATCCACGGTCTCAGATAACTCAAAGAGTTCCACGGATGTCAGCCATTATTTGAGGAACCCCCAACTGAGTGGTTATTATCGATGTGTGTCTTAATATTTGTCTGCTCATAGTCTATAGTGTGGGCGTTGGTATCACACTACGTGTTGTAGCTTTTGAGTTATGCCAGGGGTGAGGAGACCTACATAGTTGGTCATGGTCCTATCTTGTGCTTCTTCATTGGGCATAAGTGCTAAGACTCCATAGTAGGTGTTTAATCATGATTACTGTCTCCTGGTTTTCTAGCCTGTAGGGTTAGAATCTGTAGGAAACGGGAAAGCGCATCTAAGGGGAATCTGACGCCCCTTGTGTCACGAATTTGGATCTGCTTGAGCTTATCTATTCTTATTGAGTTGATTCCATGGCATGGAGTCATTCAATCCTGTGACGTGGGTCTTTAGCCTGTAAACCCACATTTGTTTGCGTACCAGTAGGGTTCTCTCCCTTTATCTTCTCAATCATTGTCCACCACAGATCCGAGTCCATATGTTTTTTTTCAACATAGTGGGCTGTTAATTTTGTTGCTGTAATGGCATGCCTTATGGTACTCCTGTGTTCGCTAATGCGAACCTTCACTTTTCTTCCTGTCATCCCCACGTACATGAAGTTGCACGGAAACCTAATCAAGTATATTACTTTTTCGCTGTTGCAATTGGTGTGCGTACATTGTTCCCATGCGTGGTGCATGCCTAGATCAATTTCTTTAGTATGTGTGTTTAAGGGGCACACAACACATAAACAGCAGGGATAGTGTCCAGTAACTGGTCTCTGGTTCCATAATGTTGGCTGGTCATTTTTCGGAAGTCCGTATGTACCAGTGAGTCTCTTATGCTTTTATTTCTTCTGAATGAAAACAGGGGTTTTTCAAACTCAAGTTTGTTGGAGGTCAAAACACCCCATTTCTTGTTTATGATCCTCTTGATGTCGTTAGAGGATACATTATATGTGGTGACACAGATTAGTTTCTCTTTTTACTCTTTAGGATTGGACTACATACAATAAGGCCTCTCTCGGGGTGTTACGAGATCACTTTCTCGCTCGTTCAATAATCCTTTTAGGATATGCTCTCTCCTCTGGTTTTTCTGACAATGTACCTGCTTCCACTTTGTAGTCATTAAGATCAGCGCAGTTTCTGCGTATACGCAAAAACTGTCCCACCAAAAGATTCTCCCTGAGGACTCGTGGGTGGGCGCTTCCGAAGTGCAGTAGACTGTTTTTATCGGTCGGTTTTGTGTAGAGTGAGCTATATAGTGCCCCTTCTCTGGCATGGATGTTTACATCCAGGAAGGAGACCTGTTTTTCATTGTAGGTCATTGTGAACTTCAGGTGCGGATTGAGTTGATTTAGCCAACCAAAGAAGTTGTTTAAGGTTGTAATATCGCCTTCCCATATGACCAGAATATCATCTATATAGCGCCATCACTTTTTGATGTTAGAGTATGGATTGAGGGGCCAGATGTGTTGTTCCTCTACTTGGCTCATGTACAGGCATGCTATGCTGGGCGCAAACATGCTGCCCATCGAAGTTCTGTGTACCTGTAGGAACATCTGGTCTTCAAACCTGAAGAAGTTTTCTGTTAGAGCGAGGCGCATCAAGGTGATCACCCAGTTTACTGGGGCATCCCATTTCCATTCTTCCTGTTCTAGAAGACTCTCTATGACCCTGATGCTCTCTTCCTGCGGGATACTAGTGTAGAGAGCTTCCACGTCTAGACACACCATGATGTTATGGGCAGGGTCATATGTGATATCAGTTAACAGGTTAAGCAGATGTTTGGTGTCCTGTACGTATGATTTTATACGGGTCACTAGAGGATGGAGGAACCATTCTGTATATTTCGAAAGGGGTACCAGAATCGAACCGATTCCGGACACAATGGGGCACCCAGGTGGTGATGTTTTTCCTTTGCGAATTTTTGGTATTGTATAGAATACTGGTACCCTGGGGTCCTCTTAATTCAGAAACTCGTATTCTTTCTTGGATATCCATTTCCTGGCAAGTGCTTCTGTGGTTATGTTGTTTATTGTCTTCTTCAGCCGTGTCGTTGGGTCTCTCATGATCGGTTTGTAGTATTTGGTGTCTGCCAGCAAACTCATACATGCTGTTCTGTAAGCGGTGGAGCTTTGTATAACCATCGCTCCCCCTTTATCCGCAGGTTTTATGATGATGCCACTTCTCATGCTTAGGGATTTTAGGGCCTCTCTTTCTCTTTTGGTGAGGTTGTTAAAGGTACCTGTCTTCATTGGTAATTCCTCTACTTCTTTGGATACACTCTCCTCAAAGGTTAACACCTCCGGGGGCATCATCAATGTAGGTGGGCAAAAGGTTGATTTTAAACGTAGGTTGGTGTGAGTCTTATCCTCTGTCTGTGATTCTTTGTTCATGAAGAATGTTTTCAATCGTAATTTGCGGAAAAATTTGCTCAATTCACACCGTAACTGGAATTTGTCCAAGTATGCGGTTGGCACAAACCCTAGGCCTTTGTTGAGGACTGCAGTTTCGTCAGAGTTCAGGCTGTAATCTGTCAGATTCACCACTAATCCCACATTGTGCTCGTTCCTGCTATTGGACCCTTCGTCATGCTGAGGGTGCTCACCGGTGTGCTGCTGTCTTCCCATTGCACTTGTTTGTTGAAACTGTTCTTCCTGTCTCGTCTGCCCCTTCTTCCGCCCTGTCCTAAAAAACGGTTCTGGTTGTAATTAGGTTGGAAAAATGGACCTGCTTGGTAATTTTGGGGTCTGTGGAAAACGTTTAAAACAAACATCTCTTGTGGGACCCATGTACTGCATCCACTCTAGTGTCTGACTACAGGGCTACCCCACTTATTGAGGTCCAGCATGAAGTGGAACCTCTCCCAAGTTGGGGTAAGAAATATCATAAGAGCGTGTTAACTGAATGAATGTTACGGTGATTTTTAATGGCAGGAGAGCATGTGAACGGCTGAAACAAGAGTTTTATCTAATTATATACACGCACTAGTGTAAAGCAAGATGGTAGGATGCGACTAATTGCTGCCACCACATAGGTATAACACAGATATGTATGTTCAAAGAAAATATGCACTTAAATTAAAAGTGTAAATCATGATTGTGTCACCTTTGGAGTAATATTTATTTCACTGAGATTGTGGCACATACGCACAACGCACGATCAAACAGACTGTGAGTCTATGATACTATGGTGGTTATGTTTGTTTTTATGTCGTTCTACAGGTGGAGTGACGACATATTATGTGCAATTGATAAGGAGCAGATATCTGCCCTTACTGTTTCGAGTGTAGGGAAATTCCCACATCTCAGTAACCTTCCAGGGGGTCTAAGTCTGTGCCCTAAAGAAAGTCCAGCACCCTTTATGGGGCACCTGAGGACTGAAACATGTTGGCAGTAGGGTCTTAGGACCATAATATCCCACAAGACCCTATTCCATAATTCTTTTTAATTTCCCTGTCAGATACAAGAATAAAGGGAAACCGGAATCTGACAGAGGAGTTTTAATCTTTATCCCCCTCTGGCCCAAAAAATATTCTAAGCGCTCCCTGAAATACGGTCGAGCCCACCCTGGCTTCTAGGCCTCTGGGTGTCCCGATGATGAAGCATGACACCACTAGGGTGTGTGAGGGAATATAAAACAAAAGGAGTTGCCTCCTTCCTCACCCTAAGGTGAAGAACAATCCTGGCTTCACTTAGGGACATTCCACCTTTAGTATCTCAGATTTAGCGATTGCGGATATCCGGGTTCCCCGGATACACAATCAGGGGAGTACTTTACGTGTAGCAGTGTTGAAACATGGGAGGGTGCACTCCCATCGTAAGTTCCTCTCAGCCCTTCAAGAAGTGAGAACATTTTTCACTCTAGTAGTGTTAAATGCTTTATGTTATGTTAGGGTTTTATAAAGCCCAACAGCTGCCCCAGCTAAGAGGCGTCCCGGCGCTGAGCAACAAGAAAATAGCACACGGGGGCGTGGCCAGGCGCCGATGAAGATGGCCGCCTAGGAACCGAGCTCAGCCGGGACCTCTGTTGTCCCCACGAAATCCGGCACTAAATCCTAGTTGGCGCACACCCTGAACGAAGCGCCGTCTCCCTTGGGCGAAGCGCTGGTGATCGGCGCTTTGAGCGCAGTTGGAGCGCCCAGCGGGGGCTTATCGCCGCGATCAACGGTGCCGCGGCGGGCCCGTGAATGCAGCGTGGAGCCTGAAGGCCGGGTGCGTTGCAAACGGAGGCCCCGGCTTGCGGCCTGTATCCTGTGCGGGGTCGGAGCGAGGCCCGATTTCCGGCGGCGCGTTCCCGCCTGAGACTCTGCACGATCCAGGAGACGCCCCTGGGAAGGGGTGCTGCAGCCGGTGGAGAACTACGTGGACCTCGCCCTATGCCGCGGCCGGCCCGAGGATGCGACCGGCCTGCCTCTAGATGGGCCTCGCCGACCAAGCTTGCAGTGCGGACGACCCTCACCCCAAGCCAGTGAGTGGAGACACCTCCGGTCGTGAGTGAGGTGAATTGAGGCCTGGGGGCTATCGACTGTCTGGGTGCGGCGCCTTGGCGGTGGGCGCGACGGCGGCGCTGGTGACCTGGTGGCAGTGACGGTTGGGAGACGGGAGGACCCCCACGAAGGGTGAGAGCGGGTTGCGCGTCCGGCCCACACACCTGAGCCCCGGTCCGAGGGCACTGAACTGCATTTGGCGCAGGGCGAGCCCCTGGGCTGCTGGCTGGTGGCCTGGTGCGGCGCACCCCGACTCCCCACACGGCGACGGAGCCAGCCTCCCGCACAGATTAACGGCCTGCCCAGCTGAGGAGGTGGTGACGGGGCGCGACTAGCGATTGCCGCCGCCAGGGCCGGCGCCCTGACCCCGGTGGTAGGGGTGCCTGTTTTCAACATGCGGCCCAAGGCGGGAACGATGACACAAACGAACAAACTGGATAAATACGCGGTGCCCACTGGTCCGACACAGTCTGAAGCGACGGTGGGGCATGCCACGGACCAAACTGAGCCCTCCCTGACTTCTATAATGGCCGCAATACAGACGCTGGGCACGAATCTCGAGTCGAAAATGGACAAGATCTCCATTGAAGTTAACTTGCTGCGCACGGATCTGGGCAAGACCACGGAGAGATCGAGAACCAACGAGATAGCCATCAAGGCACTACAGGCCTCGGAAAAGCGGCTCGAGGGGCGAATAAACGAGCTCGTTCTCCAACATCGCCAAATGGCTCTGCGGCTCGAGGACCAGGAAGGGAGGGCGCGCCGGAGTAACATCCGCGTGGTTGGTGTGCCGGAAGGAACGGAGGGGCAAAGTGTGGAGTTATTCCTGGAAGACTTAATTCTCAAACATTTGAAGCCTAAGAGACTCTTTACGCTCTTCACAATCGAGCGTGCGCACCGTGCCCTGCTCCCTAGACCCAGGCCGGGGGCTCCGCCGAGAACAATAATCGCCAAGATATTGAATTATCGGGACCGGGACGCCATCCTCCAGGTGGCCAGGCAACAGGGGGACCTGCACTATGGCGGGGCAACTATCCGATTCTTCCCGGACTTCACCCTGCGAGTCCAGCAGGAACGTCGCTCCTTCATGGGAGTCAAGGCAGCACTCAGGGAACGGGGCATCAAGTACATGATGTTCTTCCCTGCAAAATTGAAGATCATTGCGGGGGGCAAGTCCCACTTCTTCACCTCGCCAGCGGCGGTACAGGAGTGGCTCGACACGGCGACACCGGAAGAGCGGGTTGGGCACGACCGTGACCACTTGAGAGACACCAGGGCCGCCTCCCCCGGTTCTGCGGCGGGGAGGCAAGCAGCAGCCGAACAGAGCCAAAGGTCATGGCGTTCAAGGTCGAACAGTCCCCGCTGGGACTCGCTCCCAGACACAGCGGCGCGATGAGGATTCAGACGGTGGAACCATGCCTCGTCGAACTGTAATGTATAAAACTGGCACCGGGTAATGGGTGGTGTCAAGGGTGTGGGAAGCAGACCCGTCTGTTCATTGCCTCCGTGACTTTGTTACTGATCCTATAGTGCACCATAAACTTAAGGGACTTATAGTCTGGGGCAACACCGGTACGGCGGCCGGAGTTGGAGCCGGCCCACGTTCTCCAAACGGAATTTCTCCGGGGGGGGGCGGTTCACTCTCTCCGGGGCGGGGTCGGGCGACAGGCGCTCTGCTAATTGGGGTAGTGGGTAGTTTGAAACCTACAGAGCAGGGGGCAGGGTGGGGGGGGGTTGGTTCGAAGGGGCGGGAGGGTATCTCCGAAAGGGATGACACTACAGAAGGTGTCGGGCCCACAACATGGGGCCCCAACCACTCTATGTATCGTATTGATTTGTTGGGAGGGGAGGCGGGGGGGGGGAAGTTGGAAGGTTTTTATGGTCACGTATTGTTGCTATGTACACAGTTTCGGACAACACCGATGCACAGGGACAGGCCAGCTCATACAGTAGCGGATATGGCTAGTAGATGGGAGAGGAGTCTTAGGGTCCTCAGCTGGAATGTGAACGGGCTGGGTGATGGGCTCAAGCGTACCGTTGTCTTGCAGTTTGTTAAATGACACCTCCCTGATGTGGTCATCCTGCAAGAAACACACTTGATGGGTAACACATGCCAGGCCCTCAACAGAGGGGGATACACATAGGCGGTCCACTCCGGCTTCACCTCTGGTTCTAGGGGCGTGGGGATCCTGCTGCGCCGCTCCTTATCCCTCCACATTGACCACTTGGAAACAGACCCGCTGGGCCGCTTTGCGGCGCTGACAGGGCGGTGGGAGGGCCGTAGTTTAACTCTCCTTTCTGTTTATATCCCCCCTGGCCTTCAAACCCAATCCTATACCGACCTGGGCAAACTTCTACTCTCCCTCCCTGACGGGCCAGTGATCATTGGGGGAGACTTCAACGCAGTGGTCTCTGGGAACCAGGACAGACACCCTCCCAGGGACACACCCCAGGGCCAGCAGTGGCTGTCTGACTTCCTCGACGCCTTTGGGCTTACGGATGTGTGGCGGCTGAAGCATCCCGCGGATAGGCACTTTACCTTCTACTCCGGCCCGCATCACTCCTTCTCCCGCCTGGACTATATATTGACTCCACTACACCATGACATGGTCATACGGGAGGCCTCCCACCTGGCCCGCGGTATCTCCGACCATGCTCCGGTCTGGACGCACATCACGATGGGGAATGGCCGGGAGGGCTGTGTGCAACCCATAAACGCCTGGTATCTAAAAAACGAGGATCTTAGGAGAAAGCTTTCCCGCTCCATCACTCAATATTTTGAACACAACGTCGGGTCGGTGAGCTCCTCGGTCACTCTCTGGGAAGCCTTTAAAACGGTGCTCAGGGGAGAGGCCTTATCGGCCATCGCGGGCAGCCGTAAGGAACGGGTGGCACAGATTACCTCCGTGGAATCGGACCTAAGGGGGTTGGAGGAGTCGGCATGCGCTGACAGTGAGCCGGAGGCGCAGCACCGGCTGCGACTCAAAACTGCAGAGTACAGGGAGCTTGTCGCGCAGCCTGCCCAAGCGGCAGCCAGACACAGGGCGGGTAGGATCTACGACCAGGGCGACAAAGCAGGCAAACTAATAGCCTGGCTAGACAAAAAACAGCGGACTAACAAAGTGGTACCAGAAATACGAACGGCTACCGGGGACATGGTTACAGAGCCCAGGGAGATCACAGCGGAATTCGCAAGGCACTTCCGGCAGGTCTATAGTAGAGGGTCTGACCGTCCGGAGGAGGACTCGGTCGCCCTGCTTACTGACATTCGTATGCCATGCCTGTCGGACGCAGACCGGGATGCCCTGGAGGCTTCACTCGCCACGGCCGAACTGGAGCGTGCGATAACGGACCTTCGCTCGGGCAAAGCTCATGGACCTAATGGTCTCCCAATCGAGCTTTACAAGCTCAAACCTGACGCCCTTAGTCTACACCTCAAACAGATGTTTGAGGAGAGCAGAGCGACAGGAAGACTGCCGCGGGACCAACGCCTGGCCACAATTGTGGCTATCCCCAAAGAGGGTAAACCGAGGGAGTCCTGTTCCTCATACAGACCCATCTCACTGCTTAATGCAGAACCGAAAATACTGGCCAAAGCACTCGCCAACAGGCTCCATTCCGTCCTGCCCACGTTGGTCCATCTGGACCAGTCCGGCTTCATGCCCCAGCGCAACACGGCGCTTAACATTCGACGCCTGAATGGTGTACTGGGGAGGTGCCACAAGATGCAAGAAGACGCGGTGGTGGTGTCGCTAGACGCCACCATGGCATTCGACACCCTAGAATGGCCCTACATGATGGCGGTTCTCTGCAAACTGGGCTTCGGGCCACACTTCATAGCCTGGATCCGTCTTCTTTACTCGGAGCCCCTGGCCCAGGTGGTTGTTAACAACAAGGTCTCCGAGGTCTTCGCCCTGGAGAGGGGTACCAGACAGGGCTGCCCGCTCTCACCCCTCTTATTTGCGCTCTCCCTCGAGCCGCTAGCGGCGTGGATCAGGCAGGATGTATACCTCACAGGGATACAATGGGCGGATGGCTGGGAGGACAAAATCTCCCTCTACGCAGACGACATCCTTCTCTACCTGTCCAAACCACGGAGGTCTATTGTGGTGGCAATGGATATTCTCACCAACTTCGGGAAGAACTCGGGGTTCCGCATCAACTGGAGCAAGTCTCTCCTATATGTCCTCCATGGCAGCCCCCCCAGGCTGCCTAGCGACTGCCCGCTCACCGTTGCGGAGGACAGATTCAAATACCTCGGAGTTTTCATCTCCACTGACAAGTCCATTCTGTATGAAAGGAATCTACTACCCCCCTTGCGCCGGCTCCAACGCGACTCAAGGACTTGGCAGAAGCTTCCTATATCCCTGCTGGGCCGTGCGGCCCTTTTCAAAATGATGGCACTCCCTCGGTTTATTTACGCCCTCCAAAACTATCCGGACCTAGTACCGAACTCTTACTTCGCGGCAATAGAGGCGGCGCAGCGAGCCCTCCTCTGGTCCGGTACACCTAGAATAGCGTTGCATAAACTCACGCTGGGATGGTATGACGGAGGGATAGCACTCCCTGATATCCGCAAGTATTACTGGGCCGCTCACTTATCTGCGATAAACCAGGGGACGTACAGTGACGGTAACGACCCGGCTTACGGGATGGATAGATGGTTACTCCCAGGTGGGAACTATGAGGTTGCGCTCTATTCTAAACTTGGTAAACATCAGCTCACTGGGCCGACGAAACATTCTGTGCAAATATGGCATGCGGCACAGCGTAAACTAGGTTGGTCCGATACTCTTACCTTGGCCACTCCATTGTGGGCATCGGAGAGACTGGGCAGCTTGGGGCACACCAAGGGGTTCCGTAGCTGGGACCTTATTGGCATCTCACAGGTCAAAGATTTGTGGGGGCCCGAGGGGATCAGACCCTTTTCGTACCTTCAGGACACATACGACCTGGCCCGCACTGAATACTTCAGATACATGCAGATTAGGCACTCCCTCCAGTCCAACATACTACCAGGAACTAAGCCCCCACAGGCCTCCCCACTCGAGGACAGGTTGTTGGATGGTCACATGCCGGAGCACGCCATCTCCCTCACATATAAAAAACTAATCAATAATTCCCCTGACCCACTCGGGTCCCTAAAAGAGAAATGGGTGGCGGATGGACTTGAGATTGACGATGAGGACTGGGTATGGGCGCTGGCGTCCCCTAGAGAGGTGGCAATTTCGGCCAGATTCCGGCTCATACAACTGAAGATATTGCATAGAGTATACATCTCTTGCACTAGACTGCAGGCGATGGGATGGGGGGGGGAGGGATTGTGCAGGCGGGGCTGCGGAGAGACCGGCTCCTTCTTCCATATCCTGTGGGACTGCCCGAGTGTGCGGAGGTACTGGAGGAGGGTGGTGTCTTGCATGCAGGAGGTATGGGAGGTAGAAATACGCCCGGAGGCGAAGAGATGCCTCCTCAACATATGGGAACTCACGGACCTGCCGGTGAAAGGGAAACTCTGGGTCACACTGGGGCAAATGGTGGCTAAAAGGAACATTGCCCGCCTCTGGGGTGCACCCGCTCCGCCGAAATTGGCCGAATGGCAAAGAGACATGGACTGGTGTATGCTGCAGGAAAAGACTGTATACACGGCACGAGGGTGCCCCCGGAAGTGGGGGGAGGTGTGGTCCAAATGGAATGAATACAGAGGTTACATCTGTGAGCCCCCGCAGGCTCGCCGCTCCGGCTTAGAGGCCATAGACTGAACATATTGACCGCTCCTAGCTAATTCACAGGAAACTCTAACTCATACTGTCGCTGTGTGTCACCGGTGTTCGAATGACGTTAATGCGAATCCATTGACCATGTTGTTGATTTGTTTATTTCTGCAAATAAAAAGAAATTTAAAAAAAAGAAAATAGCACGCACAGAAAGCACAGGAGGCCTACAGAGAAGGAAAAAGAAATGTTTTGATGGCTTTCCTAAAATCAAGATAGTTAGTGAGCCCTTGAATGTGGGCCGGCAAACAATTCCAAAGAATGGCAACTCTATTACAAAAAGAGCGTCCGCCGGCGCAAACCCTTCTCACACGAGGGATCACTACCAGGCATTGTCCCATGGATCGAAGCGATCGCGTGGGTGTTTAATGTAGAAGAAGGTCGGTCAGAATTTGCGGGGATGCCAATTTCAAGATTAAGTAGGCTATACACAGTGCCTTAAACTCGATGATAAACTGTGTATAAACTGATGATATATTCAGACTCCAATGTTCAAGGTTCTTTCTCTTTTTCTCCTCCTCTCTGTGTAACAACAATCCTGTCAAGTCCAAACAATGAGTGTGTGTCAGCATTTTAGTCATTCTGTGTTCAGAATGACCAGGTAGCCAGACATTGGTAAGTGAAGCATGACTAAAATGTGAAATTGCCCTCAGATGTTCTCATTTTCCATTCTTTACAGGGAAAAATGGTGGTAGGGAAATATAGTAGGCCGCAGGGACATTCAAGTACATAAATACAATAATCACTGTTGCATGAGATAAAGTCTCTGATGTTTCTAAATTTCCCAGTTGGTAGTTTGTACCTCTTCCTGTTCTTGTTTCTCTTCTTACTTTGAATTTACTGCACTTAAAAAACTGTGCTGTGCATTTAGCCAACATGGATAGTGATATCAAAAATTTGTGTACCACCCGAAGCGAGGAGATGCCTGTTGAATGTGTGGGAACCTACCGACTACTCGGCGCCACAGACGTGGTGGGTGACTCTGGGATATATGGTGGCCAAGCGTGATATTGCTCAACTGTGGGGATCCCAGAGGTCCCCGACTGTCTCGGCCTGGAAGGAACATATGGACTGGTGCATGTTTCGGGAAAAGGTGGTGTATGTGGCGAGAGGTAAGCCTGGGACATGGGTGAAAGTATGGGGCCCCTGGAACGCCTACCGCGGGGGGATTTGTGCTCCGCCGTTATTGCCCGATCCGTCGCCTGCCCCATCCCCCTAGCCGATCCATCTTCCTTCGCTCCGGGCATTGAGTTTACCCAGCCCTAGTCCTGATCTCTTCCCCTTATTGATACTCCCATGGATTGGTAGGGTCCCCCTTCTAGGGGACCACATGCTGCTATTTCTGACTATGGATTGCCTTGTGGGTTTGTTTTTCTGGTTGTTCTTTCAGTTTAAAATGAAACCGTATAGTGTGGTCCGGATGGTGTGGCTATCAACGCTGTTAACTCAGCCGCAATGCACGCTCTACAATGTGTATCATATGCTCCTTTTGTTTACTAGCAGCCGGCCGAAAGGTTGTAGGCCCATCTTTGTATATTTTTATGTGTTTTGTAATAAACGGTTTTAAAAAAAAAAAAAAATTGTGTACCAGAATTTCCCTAATAGATTTAAGTCTACAGTATGTTATGAGAGCATATGGTGCAACTAATTCGCCAATTATTGGGTCCGGCTTGAATAAAGGCCAATGTTTAGAAAACACCCATCTCAGGGCTGGTAATTCACTATTGTAAGTGGTTAGGAGCCTGATCTTGTGGGGGTTCTTTCATCCTTCACCTTTAGATCAGAAGACTTCCCTCAATATATGGTCTGCCCTCTCTTTTGCAGTTCTAAGTACCTTATTGTAGTAACCCCTAACCTTAAATCTTTCCATCATCCTGTCCGCTTTCTTGTTATATGCCTTTTGAGTGCTGCAATTGCATTTGACTCTTAATAGTGGAGAGGTGTGGCTCACTGGTTAGAGGCGGCAGACCCGTAAGCAGAGGACGGCCCGGGACCAGGGTTCGATTCCCGACGCGGCAGGGTCGTGGACCAGGGTCAGCGGGCTCGATAATTCTCGCCTCGGTGCCTACTCCAGTCAGGGACCACACTCGGCAACTCTGGCCATTAGCTTGCCTCATCTTCACAACGGCCCCCCCAGACCGCCGGGGATGCTTGGTCGCACCTTAGAGATACCCATTAGGGACCATCTCTCAGGGTGAGCCAGGACGGGTTCCCCAGCGGTCGAAGCGCGGAGATACTCCTCCGGGAGTCGATTCTAGCGCTATATAAACCCACAATTAAATTAAATTAAATAGCTCACCAAAAAGTGTGCTTCTGTCTTTTTTTGTCAGTTAACGTGTATGTAACACATTGTTCCTGAAGGTTAAGGACTCATTCAAGAAATCTGTTTCTTCGCGATGTATTGTATATGTGTATTTCAAATTCAGCTCATTGGTGGCAATCTCATTCAAGAACTTAAGGAGCTCGATTTAGGACCTTCCCAGATGATATAAAGATCATCTATGAAACGTGCCCATAGGACAATGTCTTTAGTTAGATGTTCATTGTTGTCAGTCCACACAAACTGCTTGTCCCAACACCCTATGAAAATTCATGCATAGTTGGGTGCAAAGCAACTTCACATCGCAGTCTCAACAAGATGTTTATACCATTGCTCATTGAAGATGGAAAAATAATTTGTTAAACAAAACTGTAACATCTGCAGTAACATCCCAGAATTATCATACAAGGAGATGGGTATGTTCCCAAAACAATTCTTGCAAACATACATTCCCAATTCATGTTGTTTATAGGTGTACAAAGAGATCACATCTATGGTTATTAAGATGTAGCCGGTTGTCAAGAAATACCGTTCACCTTATTTATAAAGCCTGTACTATCCCTGCAATAAGAGGGTAGATGCAAAACTAAGGTAGAAGAAAGTAATCTATGCATTTAGATGGGTTTTCCAGAAGACTCCCATTAGCTGAAATAATGGGTCTGCCTAGTGGGTTTACCCTATCCTTATTAAGTAAAGTTTGAAAGCCTGAGACTAATTCTTAAAGTTGGAATAAATTACCCTTTCATAGCTATCTGAAAGATTGAGTTGTCTGTCAGCTTCCTTCAAATACTTATTAACATCCCACAGGATTACATTCCCCCCGGAGGGTTTAATAACCAGACTCTGATCATTGCTTAGAGTTTCCAATGCATGTTTCTGTGCCTCTGTCAAATTACTGGCATAACAACCTTAGTGTTTGACAAATGTTCATCCAATTACAACTTACCATCTCATGAAAAGTATCAATGATATTATGTGTTGTAATAGGGCTGCACCATGATTTAGGTTTGAAATGATTTTCGCTAATGCGATCTGTTTCCAAAAACTAAAGATTTTAAAAGGTCCTCCTCCAAGGACCAATCGGAGGAACCAGCTTCCAATTCTATCAATATAGCTAGCCCCTTTGTATCACCTATGCACAACTTATCATAGGAGTTATCTGTACTGGGAGTACCAGCTGAATGCGTTTCAATCTAACAGTCTTCGTAAAAACCACTAGTGGCATTGATGAGTGGCTTTACTGTGGTCTGTAGAAGGGTCAACATCTTCCAGTGTCTCAATCGCTCCAGTTTGCCTCTTCACATTATTCTCTTCTGCTGTCTCTTTGTTAATCAATCAATCAGGGGTTTGTATAGCGCAACTACCCACACGCGAGGGTCTCCGGTGCTGGGAGGGGTGGCTCCATTGAGTGCTGGGGCCATCCAAAGAGCCAGGTCTTGAGTTCCTTCCTGAACTGGGGCAGTGTGGGGGTTTTCCGGAGGTGACGGTCGTTCAAGGCCCTGGCTGTGAGGTAGTAGAAGGACTTTCCTCCCATTCTGGTCTTGTAGATGTGTGGGGTGGTGACCAGTGAGAGGTCAGCTGATCGGAGGTGTCTCTTGGGTGCGTGGAAGTAGAGGAAGTCGCTTAGGTATGCTGGTCCGATGTTGTGGGGGTCTTGTAAGCGTGAGAAGCTTGAAGGTTATTCTTCTTTCAATGGGGAGCCAGTGGAAATCGCGGAGGTGTTGGGTGATATGGTGGTGGTGGAGATGTCTAGTACCAATCTGGCTGTAGCGTTCTGGATGGTCTGGAGCTTGTGAAGTAGTTTCTTGTTGATTCCAGCATAGAGAGCATTGCTGTAGCCGAATATGCTACTGATGAAGGCGTGCATGACCGTTTTTCTGGACCCTGGTGGGATCTATCTGAACGGTTTTCGACGTATGTGGAGGGTGTTGAAGCAGGCAGAGGATACGGTTATGACCTGGCGGTTCATAGTGAGCACTGAGTCTAGTAAAATGCCGAGGTTTTATGTGTGTGGTCCCATGAGGTAGGGGGGTTTCCAGTGGGGGGGGCACCAGGTGTCGTCCCAGGAGGATGAGGTGGAGCCAATGATGAGGACTTCTGTTTTCTAGGAGTTGAGTTTCAGGCCACTCTTCTTTCATCCCTTCTTGGAAGTTGTGCTTGGTGATGTTGGGTTCTTTTTTGAGGGAGAGGATGAGCTGGGTGTCATCAGCATAGGAGACTATGTTGAGCCCTTCATTTTTAATGATGGTTGCAAGCGGCGTCGATGTTAGTCATTTATACTGCTTTTCTCTTCATAGCTTTCTGAAACACTCAATCTGCACATATTACACCTCATATGTTTCATCTTCAGCACCCTCTTTTTTCACTCTCTCCTGCATGTTCTACCTTGCATCTCCTACATTCCCCAATTGCCTGGCAAACACACAATGCACTCACTCACTTGTATCCCTCACTGCCGTTTCTTTAATTTTCAGCCTCTCAATACTGTGACAGCTGTGTAGTTACTTTATATACTTTCACATTTATACACAATTACAATTGGCATACCTGACCATTGGTTTGTGTGCTCTGCATAGAGTCCAAGGATTGGATGAGCATATTCTGAACCCCTTTATTATCTGCCGACAGGCACTGCGAGAAATTTCCACTGCATTTTTGCCTGAACTCCAGAGCTCTCAATCGTTACCACCCACAACTTGAACTCACACAGCTAAATTGGGGTGACTCTTTTCACACTATGCACTATACATGAGTAATATGATGCAAGAAAAACTACGGAAACACTCTATCCTGAATAAGCAAATACTGTAACGGAGTGCAGGATTAAGTAAAACATGAAATATAGACAAAATCAACATCACTGCTCTCATGCTGCGAGGGCAGTGTCTGTTTTTGCTGGCTGCAGCTGTCTAGGTGGTGTGCCAGAGGGGAGGTAGGGGATGTGGGGGCTCACGACATTTACTGATGGGGCACCAGCTTCACCAGTAACCCACCTGCCCCCAGCGACAACCCTATTCAGGGGTGGACCAGCCTCCTGGATAGGACAAGGACTACCAGACCGAAAAAGAAATTGGTAACAGGGAGAAGGGGTGGGAGACAGATGACCATGCCTCATTTCTTTGTGTTCCTGGAAACGCTGCGGGACAGAGCGGAGTGGGTTAGTTGTTACTCACCCATGTCCTCTCTTCTCAATTAGAAACAGGGCGCAGGGGCAAATGACAGATCACCTTATTATCCTTGGCTTTTAAACCCGGCCTTGCCTGAGATGATGCGGGGTGGATAATTTTCCCTGCTCTTGGGTAAGGGAGCATTTATTCCGTGAAACACCCCACCACCACCACCACCACCTTTGGGTATGGTGAGGTTAAAGGTCACACATACTACCCATGCCTATAGGCAAACCACATGTAGGAATTAATAACAAAGACCTGCCCCTTAGCTCCTGGGAAAACAGGGTAGAAGGGACAAAAACCCTCTAGTACTGACTAGATAGATATTAAACCCTAATCCTTTGGAGTTGTTTCTAATCTCTCCTGATAATCACAAACTTTGGGAGGGAATTTTCTTAAAAACATTAGCTCGGGAACTGGTCATTGTTACAGAAACGCCTGTATGATCTCTAATGGCATACATAAAGGGTAGTGGATTTTGGCGCCACCCTTACATATTACAAATACGCAATATATATGTGCACTTAGCACATGTACTGTGTGTGTCCTAACAAAATGAATGTGAAGTGTTGCAAGTGACATCACTATTGAAATGCATTCACTGTAGGACTACAGACTCATATATATACTGTGTGCCTTAACTGTATTGAATAACATTATTAGGTGATGGAATAAAACCAACCGTACAATATTAAAATGTATTTACTTTCGAAATGGGAAAGACTTATGTGATATGTGCACTAATGTAACAGATTTATACACAAGTATTCAAGTTATTTTATCTGTATGCAACGTATAACATGAACCTAATATACGGACATTTCCCATTTATTTGTGGTTGACTGTGCACATGCATATTAAAGGTGCCATATTAAGTTAACATGTCAAATTGTCAGGACTAAGCTTGCATTTCTTCGTACATAAAATACTGTATTCCATTTCTGCTTGCATGACTTTTTCTTTGCAGGTACATTCACATGGTATGTTAGTTTGAGAATAGATGTAACACTGTATTAGTGATAGAGATGCTGAGAAGATCTTGACAAGGAACATGGAGAGGCAGAGCATTAACTGACAGTTTCGATTCAGTAATGTTGCAAGGAGTCGCAGGTGATCAAGGGCGATGTCGTTCTCAGGACTGGCCTGGGAGAATTTGTTAATGTTTCAGCTCACAACGTGAGAAAGGACAATGGAGCTCCTGATGGCTTGAAGAGGGGATGTTACTCAGATTTGTGTAGTAATAATGGGTGTTCTCAAAGGTCGTTGTTGGCCACTTTTCCTTTGAACTTTGAAAGGTTTCGACCTCAATGCTTTCCCTTTTTGACTTTGTGCTAATTGTGGTCAAGAAGACTTTTGACAGAGCTTTTGAAACGCTGACACCTTCCCGCACTTCCCGACATTTTCATGTTTTTCTGCATTTCCCTTAATTTTTAGATCCTTCTAGGTTTAAACCATCCTCTCAGTTTGGACTTGAAATTAGATGATTTTAGATAATACTCATGTATAGAAGAGAAAATCAGAAATTCTTCTCGGAGCATCAGATTCTGTTATTAATTTTCTGTATTGCTG